>NC_061811.1:16067787-16689245 GCF_021462225.1 Girardinichthys multiradiatus | reverse complement strand
CCTGGAACTGATTCCACAGCACGTCTTTGAGAGGGACTGCTGGGAACACAAATCCAACCAGCCACCCACGCATCAACACACATACATGCAATTGTCCCACGATGAATGGACTGATTTTATTTTTTGCTTAGTACGACAACTGAAACACATAAGCACAGACAGATGGTGCACTGCTGTGAGAAGTGTACAGGAAAAGCATTCTCACTCTCGCATAGACAGCGCATGACAGGAAGATTTTTGAAAGTGGCAAAAAGAAAGCACATAGAAGAGCCTTGCAAAATGTTGCAGGAAGAATACAAGCGTACTTAAATTGAAAAGAAAAAAACGGTTAAGCGATCTGATGAAGGAAAACTCAAAGTTGAGCTCAGATAAATAGAAAAATAAAGGTAGAGGTGAGACAATATAGAAGTTAGCATAGGAAGTGGGAGATGAGTGAGGAGGGAGCACTGCTACAAAAGAGATAAAAGACAGAACTAAAACCATATTAATACTTCCTAGCAAGAAAACAAAATTTAAATAAATCGGTTTTTGGTTTTTTTCTGAGACACAAAACAGCAACATATGCTCAATCAGTTACGCTGCAGAGCGCAGCCCCCTCCACCTCACAACAGAGGACAGAACAAAACAGGTTTTGTCTCCAGAACAACCGAATGTGAACCCCTGTCCTCTACATAGCAATTCTATTTTCCACAAAAAATGAATCCCAGGCCATCAGCGGAGAGCGAGAAGGTTTAATAAGCTGAGCTCTGCTTGCTCATATTGCTCTGCCGAGGGCTCATGTAAACACAAGTGCTGAGTTCCCCCATTTCCATGACATGGTGGCCCCCTCATAGTGCTGTACTACAGTCCTTCTGAGATTAACTGACCTGTGTCAAGCTAATATGTCTAACACCCTTATTAGGGTGTAGGGAAGTTTACAAGAGCTTGAAAAAATGATGAAGGAAGCTTGAATTGAATAAAGTGTTTACATTGGTGAGGTTTGGAAAACCAATCTATACATGTCATTTGTGTCAGACTTTTATAAGAGATGAAGGAAAAAGGCAAGAAAGAAGAGAAACTGAGATGCAGATGAGGGAGGTCCACTATAGGTCATATACAGCTGTTGTAATATGAGGCAGATCTAGAGGAAACTAAGAGCATCTGTCTACAGTGCTCATAAGGGAGGGTCAGAAATTGGAAGGAGTGAGTGGCAGGAAATTACCAAAGAATATCACAATCCTCAAGAAAACACAAAAATCTTTAGCAATAGAACTGAGGAATTCTAGAAAGAACTTAATTTTATTCTCATTGTAATCAGGTTATTTAAGTTGGGCTTGGTTTTAACATAGTTGGGGTGTTTAGGTGGAAATGTGACTTTGAAGTTGGGACTTCTAACCTCTTCCATCACAGAGTGGCACAACTTTCAACATTATCTCACTTAAGATGATTATAGATTATTTATCTTTCTCTCTCAGGACTCTGCGGAGAAGGAGAGGACAGGAAGAGCTTTAATTACCAAAGCAGCGTCTCCCAGCAGGCAGGGGTTTATTCAAAGTCTCTTGTGGTGAGGGAGCTGGGAGAGGACAGAATGTGTGTGTCGGTGTTATCTTACAGCTGAAGGGTCTCAGCCACTAACCTGGCTTGTGGATTACTTCCTGTTTACTCAAGAAAAGTATTTTTTAACTGTGCTTGGGAACATAGAATCGCTGATATCAAACACGTTTTTGGAGGCCTAAAAACATGACATCAATCCAACTGAAAATCTATGGAAAAAAAACTGAAGAACAGAATGCATACAAACTTTTTGTCCTTTAAGGTTTCAAGACATTTTGGCGAGAAAATGGGTCAAAATTACACTGAGCAATACATGCTACTAGTTTCTCTATAAAGGAGATGTCCTAATGCTTTCATTACCAACTAAGGTTTTTTTTAATGGAGAATTTAACAGATTTACTTAGTGTGTTCAACAATCATTCTCTCTGACATCCTACTGCATCAGACAAAACCTTATTTATGAACTATAGGAGGACTGAAATGATTCCTCAAACAGTTTCACTACCTTGATTACTGAAATTCCTCGAGGCAAATTATGTCTCGAGGCTTCCTTAAATTCAAAACTATTCAGGGTTTTCCGGCCAGGCGGTTATTTGTGCTGCAAAACGCTACCACTTGCTCTAATGATAGCCTATGCTGCTGATACGTGGATGCCAAGTGCAGTTATCAGCTATGAAAAGAGACTGTGAGGGGCAAAACGAAGCGCCAAGACAATGACTGAAAGTGTTATAAGTGCAGGATCAATTTAAACCAAACAGGAAAGAAAACACCGTGAAGTGTGTATACTGCAAAACTGAATTAGGATTCTATAATAGCATGCCCTCGATTGTCAGGATAATCGACAGAATCCTCGACTGAAGACACGATTACTAAAATAATTGTCAGCGGCAGCTTTAGACTACAATGTTTTCTTTCGGTGTTGAATGGAAATCTGGTGGGAATTCCATGTCCGTAGCTCCATTAGAAATGTATTTACTGTGAGAAATGTTACTTTACTTGCTAAAGGGAAGTATAATCCTTGAATGGTTGAAATATCTGTCAGGTCAGCCCTAACATGACTATTCAGTCACCAAAATTACAGTTCAGTAAGCACACAACTCAAAACTGAGAAGGAAAGCCATCGCTTACCTCCAAAGTAGTCTTTAAACGTTTCACTTCAGTAAGCAGTTGCTTTAGAATCTCTGAAGGAGGTGAAAGCAAATGTTATAAGTTATAACAGTCAAACACAGAAAATATGTCAAACAAAATCTTCTGCAGCTCAGAATCACTTTGCAACAAAATGTCTTGAAAACTGGATGAAAAGCTCTACGACAGACTGAGACACTTCTTGCCTGTTGTGTTTGTGGTCGCATCCTGTCTGTCTGTAACACCCAGTGTAGTCCTGCACTCCTCCAACAATTTAGCTAGTTCCTTGCTCTGTCTGTCTCTGTCTTCGTAACCTGGCAGCAGAGACTCACTCAGACTATTGTCTCTTTCCCTCTTGTTCTGCTCCACAGAGCTGGTGGCAGGTGGCACACAGCACACTGACGAAGGGCTCTTTATAGGACTGACAGCCACACTCTTCACTTGGGAGCCTGAAGTCCTGGATGTAGAGTTCAGTAGATCCCCATTTCTTCCTGAAGAAGCTTGCCCCTTTCCTTCAACAGTGCTGCCTGTCTTCTTGAGAACTGGGTTCACTACAGGACTGATTACAGAGCTGTTTGGACTGACTGTTGGAGGAGGCCTCCAGTCCGGAGGAGGAATGGAGGTCCTTGCAGAGCATTGCTGTGACTTCTTCTCACTACAAGTGATGGTTGCTGCTGGTGATGGAGATAAAGCAGATGATGTAGGGGTAGGTGGAAGATGGGGAATGCTGCTCTGTGGAGATGAAGGGGGAGTGTGGAATCTTTCCAAAGTTGCCCCTAGGGAGAAAAATGTAAAAACAACATTATGCTTTTGGGTTTGTTAGTTTAACGGATTATTTCTAATGTCAACAGAAATTTTTGAAAGACCTTCACAAAGCCTAAAGAACTAATGATCAAGACGACTTTAAAAATGTTTGTACAGTGCTGTAAATTAGCTAAAATGCTTTCAAGATTAGATTTGTTTTTTAACTTTTTAGCCTACATTAAAAACTGTATGTGTAGCGTGTGAACGTTACACAACAGCCTGAAAACAATCCACACAGTGAAACGTGGTGGTAGTATCATGTTGTGGAGGTACTTTTTTTCAGCAAGGGCAGGAAGGATGGACTGGACAATCACGGAAAAGCAGTTACCGGCTCCAAAACACCTGAGACAGCTCAGGTGCAATAATCTGTTGAAAGGAAAACTATCTGTTGTAGACTCCACAAATGTAGAATTTATCGAAGAGCGGCAGGATGAGAGACAATGATAAAATAAAGCCATGGCAAGTCTGCAATCCTACATGCAAAGCACTACGTGTGCAGATAACACTGCATACCCCACTAAACACACCCTAACCATGGTTAAACGTGGCATTGCCAGCCTGCTGCTGCGAAGATGTGCTTCTTTAACAAAATTAATGGGAGGAGTCCAGACCTAAATCGACTTGAGAATCTGTGCCAAGACTTGAAATTGTTGTTCACAGGCACCGACTATCAAGTCTGATTGAGCTTGAGCTGTTCTGCAAAGAATGGGGAAAATGTTTAGAGCAAACTAAGGTAAAGTATTTACTCAAAGGAGCTAAACACTAATGCTCAAAAATATAAAAATAAATAGAAAACCATGTACAATTTTAATTATACTTCTCAATATGGTGGTGGGAAATATTCCAAGGGTATGAATACTTTTGTTAGTATTTTATAACAACGGAATGTGGAAGAGCCTGTAAGCTGCATGTTTTATGGTCCACAGCTGCAAAACACAACAAAACCAAAGAAAACAGCTGAATTGTAGCCAGAATTACAAAACAAAATTTATGTGTTTAGTCGTTACTGGTCTTGTATGTTGACACTGAAAACAATATTCAGTGAGATACTCTTGCAAAACACCCAGGCTATAATCCCGCAATGGAATGCTGCAATACTCATTTTCCACATTATTATTATTATCATGTATTGACATAGTTGCAGCATTGGACTTTCAATAAATCATCAGGTTTGACACAAAAGCATGCATTGTTTCCAGGTTTTGGTTCTGCAATAATTATACCTTGACAAATAATAGAAAAAGGGGAGAACAGTGTCTTTCATTTCCATGTTTGGGCAAAGCTGCTCTACTAGCAAAGTGGTTACTTTTTCTAAAGTGATGTAAGAGCTGCATTTGAACATTTGCAAAGTTATGCACCACCCGCAGCAAGGCCAAACTCACTCAGGAAGAATGACAGGATTGTCTAATAAAGATCTAATGCCACCCCTGCTTTTTATCTTTCATTCCAACCCTTCATGTGTGTGTGTGTGCGCGCGTGTGTGTGTGTGTGTGTGTGTGTCAGGCAGCATTAGGCCTCTTATGATTAATCTGCTGCCCTTGTGCCGTACGGGGGAATTCTGCCGATTCATCACAGCTGGCCTGGCGGGGCCAGGGCGAATCACACGGGGATGCCAGGAGAATGACCACTCACTGAGCAACAAGCAGGAAGGCTGCCAAGATTCCTGCAGCCTCACACATACAGCTTCGCCCTTACCATTCCCTTTGTTGACTTCAGTTTCACAATCACATCCAAGCCACCTACTCTTTAGGGAGAATTTGTGTGCTTGTGGATCTCTTGTCCTTTTCCTTATTAGGCTAATTTTATTTTTCTACATTACAAAAAGTGTTTTCACTATGATAGACATAAAAAAACAAGTAAAATGAAACTCATCAGGTAGGTTGTTCAATTTCACATTTACTCCTTCCCACACAAACTAGAGTTTCTTAGAAAAGAAGAGTTCAGTACAACAGGGCTACACTTTGTGACTAAAATTTTAACTTTATTTTGCAGGTGAAGATTTCTTAATTTTTGTGTTTTGCTGGTATTTATATATCTATTTTCCAGCAATAAAGCATTAGACAAAAGTTGAACAGGTGAATAGTTTTTATAATATTTCTGATAAGTAATAAAACGTTAGACTGAGGGGCAGGTGATAGGTGTTCATCCTGTAAGAGGTGGGTTGCCAGTTTGAACCCCCACTCTGTCCCTGTGGTTGTGTCCATGGGCAAGAAACTTCACCCACCTTGCCTGCTGATGGTGGTCAGAGGGCCTGGTGGCACCGATTCTATGGCAGCCCCACTTCTGTCAATCTGCCCCAGGGTAGCTGTGGATACAATGTAGCTTGCCACTGTCAGTGTGTGAATGTGTGTATGAATGGGTGGATGACTGATTGTAGTATAATGCGGAGTCCTCTGACTTGATAAGGCGCTATACAACTGCAAGCCATCTACCATATAGTGTTTGTTGGAGCACAGAGAAGAAGGTGGGGTGGGAGGATGGGGGGCCGAACGAAGGCATCGCTCAGGGCACCAATTGGGCAAAAACCAGCACTGCTGACAGTTGCATTTGTTTGAGTGCTGACCTACCTGCGTTTCCATGGTTGTCCTTGGAGGAAAAGTTGCCCATTGATGCGGCCCTGCAGGTACCTGTTGCACAGCCCAGACCAGTGCGGAGGTGACCTGCACACATCCAGTAATTTTTCGGGTGAGGTCATGAAGAAGCAAACAGACTCCTGAAAGTCTGTGTTTGCGCGGTGTTAATAATGGGCATTTTCATGTTAAGAAAATCACTATGTTCAGATAAGGAAGCTAAATTACAGTAGCTGCATGAGTCCTGAACTGAACCTGGACGGTCTAGTGTAGTCTACTCTGATATATGAGCATCATGTTTTGGCAAAAGAACTGCGTATAACAAGCAAAGGCAACAATCTGAGCCACTGTGCATACTTTATGTGTCCGAGCTGTGAATAAAGCAAGGATCTTAAATCCAAAACCACATCTACCAGCTAAAAATGTTCTCCCCCAAGCACGAGAATGTGTAAAAAGTAATTTACTCCTCCGCGTCAAAACGCAAGAATTTAACATAAAAACTGGATACAAACCTTAAAAAGTGAATAGGTAATTCCAAGGATCTCCAGATCTGCTTGATGAGCCGTTCTTCTGCTCCTTCCCGCTTTACTTTGTGTATCTGAAGAGCTGCTCAACCAGACGCGCTTCCTCTGCTGGTTTCTTCACTGTGGAGACGCGATGGCAGCTGCACGGATCGCAACCGCCGCTCCTACTGAAAACTAAAACACAAGCAACACTTTCCTCCTCTAAGCATCTCCATGAGAGAAAACATTGTCATAAGTTTCAATCCACTAAACAAAGTAAAAAGATCTGTGAACTACAGCACCCAAAGGCAAGCTGCGCTGTGTGTCCACTGGAGGGCACGGTTAGGCTGTGTTGGTGGAAAAAAAAAAAAAACTCTGGGAAGTTATGCCCGCCCTCATTTGTCTCTGGACCTGATGATGAGGCAGCTGACCTACTGACCTACTGTACCGCAACGCGCCTAAAAATTTATCAAACCTCATCAAAGTTGGGCTCCCTCTTTCCATTTTTCATATTCAGCCATATTACTACTACAAACTTTAACGTATTTTATTGGAATATTATCTGATGAAGTAAAATAAATAATTAAGGAGAAGGAAAATGATACATGATTTCGGAAATTCTTTACAAACAAAACTCTGAACCGTGTGGCTAGTATTTGTCCAAAAAATAAAATACTCGAAAACATTGCAATATTATATATTTTAGAACAGAAAATATTATAAATGCCACATCACACCTTAATAGTTCAAATTGGTGACTTACTGTTCAGACATAATAAATATAAAACTTACATGAAATTGGTCATATGCTGAGTAAGAAAGCTGTAAATGATTTAGATCAATATGTTTGAACCTATTAGACATTTATTTATTTATTTGTATGCTTAAAAGTAATTTTGTACTTTAATATTGTACTACTTTTCTGATTTAAATTTAAGAAAAATCTTAATATAAAATGTTGTTTTAAACAAATTAAGACAAATATTTTATGAAAGTGGGTTAACTGTGTTGTGGACATAAGACTTTGAAAATGTCCAAAACTTGCTTTTTAATTAATCAATTTTAGCTTATTTACATTTTTACAACAACTAGTAATAACTGAAGGAAATATACAGTATATATGCATCTACATTAAGTGTAGCTTCATACACTAAATGGTTGTTTTAATCAACAAATCCTGGCCAGCCTTTTGAAGCATGCTGGTTGAACACTTAAATTATCAGAATTTTTAATAATTGCTTTTGTCTTTAATCAGACCATTAACTGCCGCCGTGCTTTGACTCCAGTATGGGGACATTAAAGAACCACCAGAATGATCATTTTCAAGATCAGAAGTCGAATTTGTGGGACAACAAAAACAGGTTTGGAATAATTATTTCTTGGTGTGCAGATTTGTTTTGTTGTAAATGCTTTCTTCATTGCACTTTTATACTTCTCAAAACAAAGCCAAACTAAACTAAAGAACCTCAAAAAGGTGCTCCGGGTTTTTTGATGTTACAGTTTCTTCAAAAGTTGTAAAAAACTTGGTTTTATTACATACACTGAAAAATGAAGAAAAATCTAACATGTAGAAAATGTAGAGTATGTATCTACTATGCAATAAAAAAAACATTCCACCCCCTTGAAATTCTTTATATTTCATAAAGTTACAACCACAAACTTCACTTCAGTGTATTTATTTATTTATTTATTATATATTTATTGTTTTTATATTTAGTTTTCTTCATTTTACTTAAAAACAAATTAGTGGGCTGCAATCAGCAGATTAGATGCACCTGGTGGCTGCTGCAGTGTAGTGCAATCTGTGGAATGCCATACACCTGTGTCTTCCTGATATATACTGACTTTGACAAGCAGATGGTGCCAGAGTTTTGAAAGCCATTGTGTGAGTAGATATCCAGCGTTCCTTCCCGTCTGATCATTGTTCTTGACCTTGCCTTGTTTTTTGGATTTATGCCTCTGCCTGCTCCCTGTCGGACTATTTGGATTCTGGTTGTCGACGCCTCTTGTTCCAATCGTTGACCCTGTTTCTGTCCTTGGATTATTCAGCCTGGAGTCACTTCTTACCTGTGCTGTGGAGATCACCGCCTGCTGCCCACTGAGGTTTCCCCTCTGGGTTTCAAGTTCCACTCAAGACAAAAGCAGGTTAGTGGCTTTTCTGATCCCTGCAAAATCTGGAGAGACTACAAGTCACTAATCCCTTTTTCTGCCTCAGTGATTCCTGGAAGCTGTGAGGAGTGTTACCTGTGTGATGTGTTCCTGTGGCTGAATAAACCTTTTAAACTTTCAGTACTGTGTCTGGCTGAATCTTGGGTCTGCCTTTTTCTGATTCATAACAATTAGAGGCTTCAAAAGACTTTAGGCTGGGGTGTTCAGTTTCCAACAGGACAAGGAGCCTAAACATGCAGCCAAACGTACAGCGGAACGATTTTGAGAAAAGCAAATTCATGTGTTTGACTGGCCCTGTCAAAGTTTAAATCTCAATCCAATTTATATTGTTTGTTGTGGCAATAAGATGAATTTTCCAACATGTTTCGGTTTGTCAGTCTTCTCCAGGAAATTCTTTTCTCTCTCTATATCAGCCTGAAATGTTTATCATTGCAGGCACAGTGGTTAATGTTTATATCTTCAGTACCAGACTTTCTTCAAGAGGCACTTTCTGTGTAAAACAAGTCTTAATTTTCTCCCAAATTATATTGACCTGTGCTAAAAGCACAATATGTTCTATTTTCCTCCAGTTTGCCCACATTTAATTTAGATTTGGTGCCTTTGGATCTTATTGTGAAGAGTCAATATGTGTGCAGGGATTGCCTGTTTTAATATGACAAAGTACTTCTAGTTTCTTGATTTTAATTTCTTAAATACACAAGTACCAGTGTAAAGGCAGCATATGATGCATTTGAACTTAGATTATTTCTGTTAATATACCCTTTAATTGATCATCTTAGTAGGTTGCTATATTTAATATGCACAAAACCTGTTGACTTGTCATTAAATACCAGGGACACACCTGGGGGGTTAACCTTGGAGTAGAAATTGAGGCTAAAAGTGAGTCTACACACTATTCAGTTGTATTTGTAAAGGAAAAACAAAAACTGTTTTTTTTTTTTTTTTTTTTTTTTTTTTTTTTTCCCTCATTTACTATCAAACACTTCTTGGTGTTCTATCACATAGTCCCAATGAAATTAACTGATGTGTTGCTATTATATGACATGTGAAGTTCAAAGGGTAAAAATACATATTTGCACACCTGTTTTATGACTGAAAACTGCAAATCCAACAACAAACTCTAGAATCAGATGTTTTGAACCTCTATTTAATAACATTAAATTGTATTGCAGGAGAAGCATACTCCAGCTTCCCATCAAACCAAAACATGAATTGCAATTTAACTAAAAACCTTTATTCCTTTGTACAAAAAAATAGAAAATCCCACATGTTTTCAGAGGCAGTTTCACTAACATTTGTGACTGAAGTGCAACAGCAGAAGTCATTGTGTGCAACATGAATTTATTAAGTATGAACTTCTATGGACAACAGATCTCTCCTTTATTTAACAGAGATGAACCAAAGTTTGCAAATAGCTAGATGCGCACTGATGTGTGACAAAAAGCAAGCTAACAGGATAAATATGATGCCTTCAATCATTCTCTGCATTTTTAATCCAACAGCGAACATTGCATTATTGTCAGTATTTCGTAATAAGGTGCAGAAACCTGAGAAAAGGTTTGCTGCAAAGGGGAGATGAGCTCTGCCTCTCTTCCTTTCTGATTGAGATCAATTGGTTTCCACAGGGCTCGGAGATCGGTGTGCAACACTGCAGCATAGTGAGGATCCATCAAAGCCAGTCAGGTGCACTACACAGCCTTCAGCCCATGACCACATCGATTTCACAACTCCTTCAAGTTTAAGCCTGAACATGAAATCCAAATTGGGGCTACTTATAATATTTGAACAGGTGGAAAAATATGTTTTGTCAGACAGGTTTCTGCCAGAATTTAAAAAATTTATTATTATAATCCCATTAACTGTTAAAAGATGCTGGCCCCTGTCCAGCGGGCTGTCCTGTTCAGCATCTGATGCCAGTTGGAGCCATTAGTCCCCTCTGCTGAGTATATTATGACCATTTTGGTGGTGACCTGCTGGGCTTGTATTCTGGAGAAGCACTACTCAGGCTCCAAACACTTGCAACCCGCTACAACTCGACACTTGTCCAGTTTGGCAGACAGAGAAGGCTGGCACTTCAGATGCATAAAAAGAGATTACATAGTCTCTCTGACCTCTAACTGGTCAGACATCAAATTTCTTACCATCCCTATTTTTTCAAAGCACTGTGTATGCATTCTCAGAACTTCCTCTACAACTCTTGCCAAGACAGTGTAATTCCAGTGCAACCAGTAAGGCACAGTGCACATTCTCAACCACACTCAGTGCCTCGCCAAATCTCAGGTCCCCTTTTCCCTGCTTCATGTCTACACATCAAAAACACCAACTTTAATATGACATAAAACTCTGTGAATGACTCTGAGAGGAGTGGTGGACACTGCAGGGTGAACGGCACATTGTTTGGTCACACAGGAACTGCCTGCCAGTCCTTGTATCTCTAATTCCAGATTAGGATAATGAGCATATGTTGATTTTCCGCCACTCTGCTTTGCCTGACTGCCAGCAACAAGGTCTCAGACACACGACCTAGCAATCATATTCTGGCAAGGTGTAGTTGTGCATCCATTATTTACATGCTTGGATTTCAAATTCTCTTTTGAAAATGTTAACGTTTCCAGTGATACTCTCCGTTGGCAATATAATATGTACAAAATATCAACGCTTGTTGAATGGACGACACCTGTTCCACGTCAGAGGAAATTCGTTGAAGTCATAGGCATCAATAAGCTGCTTAAGCACTTACACTTGGTTGTCTGCCTTTGTAGGAATCATAGAGCCAAACCTGTTGGTTTTTATTACCACAGCTTGATGTTGAAATATATCTCCAAAGTCCTGGAAGTTCCAGTTATACTCATTCAGTCACTCTTATTGCCAAGTATCCCATCAGTGCTTTTAAAGTTTGAATTATAATTACATCTATTTCAGTAGGTAAGGAATTACATATCACTACATTTTGCATTTAGGTAAAGTCAGGTATCTACCCTTACTCATCTTCAGAGAGCACATGGGCCTCATTGCAGCTGCAACGGGCCAGCATAGCTACAATCTTAGACCTGAGGAAGTGTAGCTACAGGAACTTCACCTACAATGCTTCATAATCTAAATTCATGATATAGTTGCTGTTATTTTAGGTAAATTTCTGGCCCACAAAGGAGGGAGGTGGTATCTCCAGAGGGGTGGGAGCTCGGCGGGTTACATCCAGGAAAGGGGTCCCATGTGTCACCATGCCAGCGCCGCCAGCGTCGGTGTGCGTGCCAACCCAGTGTAGCACCCGAATGGAGGGCCTGTGGTGAAGGGCCAACTGCCTAGAGCTGTAGCCGCACATCCCGATCCCCACGGCCCCCAGCAGCATAGCCATACCAGGCATGGTTTTCTCAGCTGGAGGTGTCACAGGCATGTTATGGAACGCCTGGGTCTGACAGGAGAGAAAAAGTGACAACTTTCAGCCCACCCATCACTCCTACACAAATAATACAACTTTTTTATTATTTACTAAACAATGATTTTCATCTTTCAGCAAACAAAAATACTAATCTATCATGAGACACGAACAGTTTCCTCTACGCCGCTGATAAAGATGAGCAGATCATAAAACTCCATCCTTTCCATTACTGCTGTGTCACAGGCAGTTAGAAAGCAATTCCTGTGGCTCACTCATCCACTTCTTGTGTCTACTTACAATTCAATGGACTGTCACAGGTTGGATTTCTCCATTGTTTGAGATATAAACAACCAGCACTGTGCAAAATCCAAAGCCATTCCTCAATCACAGGCACAGCAGCCTGGAAATATCTCATAATTGTGGGTTGTGAGTGTATATTAGGATAATGCTGTGTTTCATCATCTAGTCACAACTGAATTTATTGAGGCAATTGGCTGAAAGAAATGTCACCATTATGGCACCATATGGCTTAGGGGAAATCATTGTGTCATTGGAGCTCCTACTGTGGAAACAACTCATGAGGATTTCCTTAAAACTAGGATCAAGATTTGTCATTAAAGCTCTCCTGTGCATATTTTGTATTTAAAAGAGTATATTTCTTGTCCAAATCATAAGATTGTCTGCAAACAAGGTTTCTCATGTGGATAGATATGAACCTAGAACATAAATACTGAGAACTGTATATATTATTTATCCAAACTTTGAAAGAAAAGTTGTCCTCTACTAACCTGCAGCAGCCTGATGTAACTGGGAGTGAGTATTGGGAGTCTGAAAACCATCTTGCAGCCTTCCACCATGGACTTCTTTTAAAATCTGATGGAAATCAGAGGTAAAGGCCGGATCACCTTCGCCTCTATTCTCTGAAGCTCCTCTCCCTGTACTCCCTTGTGGGGAAACCCCGCTGACAGATGGTCTGCCCGGGTGTGCGTGCTGCCTGTCCAACCTATGCTCTGCTGTCTGACATGAGACAACCTGGTTAGCTCTTATTCTGTCTCCTTCCTTTGTTTGCATAACAGGAAGGCTGCAGGAGGTGAGACTAAGGAGATTAAAAGAGCTGGAGCACATGAACTAAGAGATCAGTGCAAACAGAAACATTTGAATAGGTTTGCTAGATGACATTAAAAATAAGGTTAAGTGGGATTGTAAAACTGCATGCCACTGTTTAAAAACTTTCTAAATTATGTTTAGGATATTTTTTTTTTCTGGTCAAGGGTGTTAGTTCATTTGCGCAGATGTCTTTATCGTACATACAATGGCCACTCCTGTAATTGTATTAATTGACTCTTATCACCCAATAACAGTCTATTTTGCATAGACTGTAAGGGGTTGCAAAAGTTTTAATACACCCTGAACGTTTCCAAACCACAGATTTGTGTGTGCCCTATTTGGACTTTAGGTGAAAGGCCAACATAAAGTGGTGCACATTTGTGCACAGGAAGCAAAATTAAACATGGTTTTTATATTTTTTACAAATAAAAGTCTGAAAAGTCAGAGTTTGGTTTTTATTGTCTGCTTCACTTTGACAGCTAATCATCTAATTAGCCCACCTGTGTATATGTTATTGTTAGTATAAATACAGCTGTTCTTTTAAGGTACCAGAAGCTCTTTAGAGAACACTAGCATCACAAACACCATGAAAGACACCAGCAAATACAGAACACTCCAAGCTGTGAAAATCTCCCTACACTGTTCAGTGCAACATCCAAAAATGAAAAGAGGATTGTACTGCAAAACCTACCAAAACATGTTTGCAACCTGATGACACCGCAAGAAACATGGTAGTGGCAGCATCATGCTGATTCTCAACTGAATTTGCTGTTAGTTTATTCTGTTGATATCTACAATGGCCTCTCCTGCTATTTCAGCTGCTTTAATATCTCTCTTGAACGCCTACACTGCAGGGTCCTTATTTCCAGATCTCATAATGAGGAGGCCTTGCTGTGCCATGTATCTCTCATTGTGATCAAGTGAAATTGTCTCCAGTGTGAGAATCCTAGTCACCCTTTTCTCATTTTTGGTAATATGACTCAAATATGCCTCCTATTTCATGCATCCATGTTCAGTCTAAAAGTATGACAATAATCCTGCAAAGTCGTGATAAAACAGGGTATTTTGATGCCAGCAGGGGTTTTGTTTTTGGACAAAAAGCACATATCAGTAAGAGCAAAAATACAGCAAAAATACAGCAAAAATTAGCCATGGAGATTTTTCCCTCAAACCCACAATTATGAAAATAACGGTAAGATTTGTTGCCTGGAAAACTGAAATATATTTTCTAAGTCATGTAATTATGGAACATTAAGAGATCCTGCTAATTACAATTTGGCACAAACGTTATTTTATGTTATGATCCAGTACAAAAAAAAATAGTATCACTGCATGTTGGAATTACTTGACCAGGATCTTATGAGGTGGAAGGGTTTATAATTGTAATAAGTACTTTGATGATGAAACCTAATTAATTGAGCAATGGTAGGCATCCAAAAATGCCAATCTATTCTATTTTTTTAAATAGACAGATTATTTTTTGTAATTAGTGCCGTGGTTCTTTTATAATGTTAATAAAATGTTTAATGAGACAAGAAAAAAAAAAAAAACTGGACAGCCAACATTTTCATTTATATATATATAAATGAAAGAACTAAAGGTGGGGAGGATTATTTAAATCTGACACTAATAAACTCGCTGTTGTTGAGAAGTCATTTAAGCAGTTTATCCAGCACTGAAATCCCTCGAGCCATTAAGCTTGTCTAAAACCGGCCCTTTAATCTGCAAATGATCACCTCTGTTTGAGCTTACATAATGTCACAACGTCTGTCCTTATTTTCTCCTCCGTGTAATATCAAAATAATGAACATCTGAGCTCCCGTCAGGTGCAGCACCTGGTCTCCATTCATCCACAAACGCCGGTCATGGATGGCTGGCCTTCTCCTAAAATACCCAGTTATCGCCCACACAGATCTGTGTTATGAACTTTAACTGCAGCTGTCCACTGGCGTGTGCCGTTTCTAGAACAGAACTTCCACTGAAGGTGATAAGTAGCGAGCAGCTTTCACTCAGGCCACCGAACTATCACCATCCAGCTGAGATAATTATTTGGCCTTTTCCTGAACTCGTTGCTGTGCAGTAAGCTGTGAGAAACCGTTTTAAAATAGGTACAGACAGGCATTCTATGGAAATAGTGTTAAATCCCCATGTGGTATAGGTTTAAACTGTTTACCAACAAGAGTGTCTGCTACCATTTAAAGCACATAATTGGAGACATGCAAGTGATTTTTACAATAAAGTGTCAGCTGTGTTCCCAACCGCTGCCTCAAAAGCTCACACTCATTAAAGAAGAATGTGAAAGGAAGTAACTGTATTTCAGATTCCAAGTCAAGAAGTGAATTCATATATATATATATATACATAGGTCTCTTCTAAATGAGATCTTGGATCTCAATGACACAACCTGTATGTATGAAGGTTAACTAAAAAAAATAATATAGAAAGAGTGATATATATCGCGTTTATATCTGTTACTTTATGGCTTGTAGTGAGTGAAAATACAAAATGTGGTTGCTCAGAAAATGGGACAATTACATTATAACAAGATCAATAAAAAGTTGTTAATACAGAAATGTCAGACCACTAAAAAATATCTCCATGTACTATACACTATATGCACTCAATACTTGGTCTTGGCTCATGAATTACTGCATGGCATAATAGCAATCAGCCTGGAGCTCTGCTAAGGTGTAATGGAAGGCCAAGTTGCTTTAATAGTAGCCTTCTACTTGTCTGCATTGCTGGGTGTGGTGTCTCTGCCTCCAGGGGCTTTAGGTCAGGTGAGTTTGGGGGCTAATCAAGCACAATGATACCATGGTCATTAAACCATTAGTACTTTTAGCAGTGTGGGCAGGTGTGAAATCCTGCTGGAAAATAAAATCAGTCTCTCCAAAAGCTTCTTAGCAGACAGCAGCATGTAGTACTCTAGATTTTCCTGGTATTAGGCTATGGTGACCTTGGATGTGATAAAACAAAGTGGCAGGTAATATGACTCCCGAAATCTTCAGTGCCTATGGAAAGTTCACACGAGACCTCTGGCAACTTGGCCTCTGCACTCCTCTTCCAAATTTTAAGGCCTTGATTTCAAAATGAAATGTAAAAATGACTTTCACCTGAAAGGAGGACTTTGGACCACTGAGCATCAGTGCAGTTCCTTTTCTCCTAAGACCAGGTAAGAAACTTCTGTCGCTGTTTCACCGTCCAGGAGCACCAAGCCTTGTGACCAGGAACTATTGAATGCAATTTCCTTCACAATTCTCTAAAGGCTACACTTATCCACTTTGTTTGTGCACCTTTCTCAACCACACTCTTGCCACCAAACCCTTTATTAATATGCTTTGATACAGCACTCACAGCAATCACCTTTTGTGGTTTACCCTCCTTGCGTTGGCTGACAATCACTGTTATATTACGGTCATAACATACCTGGATTAAGGATCTTGTATTGATCTTGTGCAATTTTCGAAATTGCTGAAAAAATTAAGTTGGGTTTTAATTAGCTGAAAATCATAATCATAATTAAACGAAATACACATGTAATAAATCCGTAAAACAAGTTTCATTTAATTTTATTTTGATACACCTGTTGCACTAACTGATGCACAGCAGAAAACTATATTTAAGACATTACAGGAAATTTAGGTTGGTTATCCAACTTTTAAAAACTTAATTAAATTTCAAGAAAACCGTGGTGATTAATGGTTGTTCACTGATTTTATTAATGCCTTTGAAATAGTATTGTATTTCTACTTTTTGGAGTTGGTGGTTACCTGGCTTATCGAGTGATTCGCAAAATGTGGGCGGCTGTTCAAAGCATTCCAAAGCTGCCTGCGATGTTAGATGAAGTCTGTAGAGCGATCAACACTCAGACTGGAATGTTAAGAGAGTAGAATCGTAGCCTGGCAGCGGTTAGACTCAGAGGTTAAAGGATATAATCTTGGAGAAGTTGTTCGCTCCAGATCTACGGAATATACCAGAAATTTGGCTATTTGGATTCGCAATTGAGACATACCAGTAAAACTCTTAAGGTAGTTGGAAATTCACAACTGCCTGAACCCCAACATTTATTGTTTTTCTAAATCTGGCGCCCCAATGTGGCCTTGGCAACTTCTGCTAACTGGCAAACATATCTCCTGGATGTTATATAAACACGACGTTCTTCCCCAGCACTCCTCTACCAGCTGTGTGCTGATAGGACTATGCGGCCGATTGATAAAACTTCCACCTCTCTTCTCAAGGACAATGGTGCTTCTATCAGTGTTGACAGTCTAATTCTTGCAAACACACTCAGACTTATATATATATTCGCACCCTCAAGATTCCACCGTACCCTTGCTAAATCTTTACTTATGTGTGTGTTGCTTACCCCCTGCTGAGGTTTTGTGTACAATTTCAGACTCTATTCTGCTAATAGTCTGAAATATGATTTCTTTCCCCTCCTATCTTACTTTAACTAAATGTGTGATTTCATTACTTTTCATAGATTTTTAGATTTCTCAGGATTACCAGCAAAAGCCAATTATTATTAGTATTTCATTACTTTTTCATTGATTTTTTTGTTTTATCATAAAGATTTCCAGCGAAAACCAAATATTATTAGTAATTTGGACTTTAGCTGCTCTTACACCAATGACCCAGCTTTCTTAATTAGACTACAATGGACTGTTATTACTTAGTTCAACTTCAGTACCAGAAAAATCTTAGCACAAGATGCTTTCCCTTACATAAAGGACTTAATGATATAATTACCTCTTTAGAAAGACTGGTTCAGAACCAGCTCTTAAGTAAAAACCAAAGGGTTATTAATGTTATCTGTATCATTGTAATGTTGGCCAGAGATTTTTAGATTTCTCAGAAGGATTGTAGTACCATTTGATTTGTTTTTCTGTATCTGTTTATTTTCTTTGTGATCGTATTGTAATTGTATGTACAGCGCTTCGAGTGTCTCGTTACTGAAAAGCGCTATATAAATAAAGTTACCTTACCTTATTGTCTCTTGGCATCGAGACAAGCCTACGTTAGCGTAAGCCATATGGATGTGGTGCATTCACCATACCTGCTGTTTTCCATGTAAGATCTCAGCAGGGCACCTGGCACATCTGATGGCTGATACAGTATTGAAAAGGTGTGCAGTCTCCCATTACATAAGAAAAAATACAACAAACCCAATGTTTTTGGGTTGTTTCTCCCCCCCCCCCCCCCAATACCAAATATGATTATAAGATTTTCAACTACTTAGCGTAAACAGCTCAGGTGAAAAGAATATTGGATATTCAGAAGGTGTGGTGCAAAGATATCAGTTAAAATACAGGTCCTTCTCAAAATATTAGCATATTGTGATAAAGTTCATTATTTTCCATAGTCATGATGAAAATTTAACATTCATATATTTTAGATTCATTGCACACTAACTGAAATATTTCAGGTCTTTTATTGTCTTAATACGGATGATTTTGGCATACAGCACATGAAAACCCAAAATTCCTATCTCACAAAATTAGCATATTTCATCCGACCAATAAAAGAAAAGTGTTTTTAATACAAAAAACGTCAACCTTCAAATAATCATGTACAGTTATGCACTCAATACTTGGTCAGGAATCCTTTTGCAGAAATGACTGCTTCAATGCGGCGTGACATGGAGGCAATCAGCCTGTGGCACTGCTGAGGTCTTATGGAGGCCCAGGATGCTTCGATAGCGGCCTTTAGCTCATCCAGAGTGTTGGGTCTTGAGTCTCTCAACGTTCTCTTCACAATATCCCACAGGTTCTCTATGGGGTTCAGGTCAGGAGAGTTGGCAGGCCAATTGAGCACAGTGATACCATGGTCAGTAAACCATTTACCAGTGGTTTTGGCACTGTGAGCAGGTGCCAGGTCGTGCTGAAAAATGAAATCTTCATCTCCATAAAGCTTTTCAGCAGATGGAAACATGAAGTGCTCCAAAATCTCCTGATAGCTAGCTGCATTGACCCTGCCCTTGATAAAACACAGTGGACCAACACCAGCAGCTGACACGGCACCCCAGACCATCACTGACTGTGGGTACTTGACACTGGACTTCTGGCATTTCCTTCTCCCCAGTCTTCCTCCAGACTCTGGCACCTTGATTTCCGAATGACATGCAGAATTTGCTTTCATCCGAAAAAAGTACTTTGGACCACTGAGCAACAGTCCAGTGCTGCTTCTCTGTAGCCCAGGTCAGGCGCTTCTGCCGCTGTTTCTGGTTCAAAAGTGGCTTGACCTGGGGAATGCGGCACCTGTAGCCCATTTCCTGCACACGCCTGTGCACGGTGGCTCTGGATGTTTGTCCCCCAAGGTCTGGAATCGGCCCTTCTCCACAATCTTCCTCAGGGTCCGGTCACCTCTTCTCGTTGAGCAGCGTTTTCTGCCACACTTTTTCCTTCCCACAGACTTCCCACTGAGTTGCCTTGATACAGCACTTTGGGAACAGCCTATTCGTTCAGAAATTTCTTTCTGTGTCTTACCCTCTTGCTTGAGGGTGTCAATAGTGGCCTTCTGGACAGCAGTCAGGTTGGCAGTCTTACCCATGATTGGGGTTTTGAGTGATGAACCAGGCTGGGAGTTTTAAAGGCCTCAGGAATCTTTTGCAGGTGTTTAGAGTTAACTTGTTGATTCAGATGATTAGATTCATAGCTCGTTTAGAGACCCTTTTAATGATATGCTAATTTTGTGAGATAGGAATTTTGGGTTTTCATGAGCTGTATGCCAAAATCATCCGTATTAAGACAATAAAAGACCTGAAATATTTCAGTTAGTGTGCAATGAATCTAAAATATATGGTTGTTAAATTTCCATCATGACATTATGGAAAATAATGAACTTTATCACAATATGCTAATATTTTGAGAAGGACCTGTATGCCTGCAAGCAAAGAGAAGCTTTTAACATATGAAATTTGCTTTGCGATTAGTGAGTTTGAACCACGCAGTTTGATTAAATTACAACTACATAAAAATAAGTCAGTTACATTAGCGATGTTTTTGTCAACTTCAAGTTAACAGATATGGGGAGGAGAAGAAAAAGTTTAGAAATTTGTCTTGTTTGCATATATAAGAAAAAACAGCATATAGTTAAACCTTTTTAATTGTTAAAAAAAAACATTTTCCATAGCTATATAAAGCCAAACATTTCCAAAAAAGCCCAAATTATCCTTCGGTAGAATCTCTGGTTTTTGTCACAGACGGTATTATTACTGTGTGGTAGGAAGTCTTGTCGTCTCGTCTCTCTGCATGGGAAGAATCTCTGTGATCCAGTATTTGAACAGTGAAACAACGGCACTGGCTTCCTCTGAAACACAAAAAAGCAGAGCAAAACACTTCAGTTCCTGCCAACAGCACAATACCACATAAACAATTGTGGGTTTCCCCCAAAGACTTGTCAGCACATCCTATTAAAATCTGCTTTCCCCCACATTTCTTCGGAGACATTCTCCATCCAGATAACAAGGAATCCTTTTTTAATTAATTTCAGAAAGTTGGAGGTCTAATCTAACCTGTGCAGAAAGTAAAAAGAAATGGCACAAGCCATTGGTATTCATGGAAAAACTCCCAGGGTGAACCAAAACATGCTTAAAGGAAATCTGCTTTAAATCTGGTTTTGAAGTCAATTATTTGCTATGGCTGGGGGGTAGATGGAATGAGAAGAGCTTTGGAAACTTTATTTGAAGAGCTTTAAAAGCACGCATTCACCTGGATTAGCTCCTGCATGCCAGTGAATCTGGGTTACACTAAAGCACAAGATGCTGCTAGAATAAGGTGGATGGTGTTTTAAACGCTGAATAAATCCTACAGTGTGTATATGCATATCTACATTTCCAATGTCCAATACTTGTGAGAGACGTTTTGTTTCTAAAAATGAAAGTTTTTATCATTTTGCAATGTAGTTTGAGCCCAAATTTTCAAGGATTTAAATTGAATGTTCTGTGATCACACAGTTATACAAAAGACATAGAGCCCAGCAAAAGTTTTTACACTGCTTGAACCGTTTTACATTTTGGTAAGAGTTTATGTGCTGGAACAACACAAAGAAATACATAACTGTAAAATGGAAGAAAAGAGTTTTCTAACACTTTACAGCTAAAACCCAGATGCCCCTAAATAAAATCCAGTGCAACTTATTGCCTTCAGAAGTGTGTGATTTAATCTCAGTATAAATCCAGCTGTTCTCTGAAGACCTCAGAGGTTTGCTAGAGAATATTAGTGAACAAACAGCATCATGAAGGACAAGGAACACAGCAGTCCGGGAGAAGGTTGTGGACAATATTAAACAGCAACAGCAAACCTACAAAGACATGGCCATCTACTTAAACGGACAGGCCATGCGAGAAACAATGCAGAGAAGCAGCCAAGAGGACCATGGTGACTTTAGAGGAGCAGCAGTGATCCACAGTTCAGGTGGGACTCTGTTGAGGTGATACCTACATTAGTTGTGCACTCCACAAATCTGACCTTTATGAAGGAGTGGTAAGAAACAAGTCATTGTTGAAAGAAAGTGAAAATAAATCCCGTTTGCCCTTTGGACATATAGAGGACACATACAGGGGTTGGACAATGAAACTGAAACACCTGTCATTTTAGTGTGGGAGGTTTCATGGCTAAATTGGACCAGCCTGGTAGCCAGTCTTCATTGATTGCACATTGCACCAGTAAGAGCAGAGTGTGAAGGTTCAATTAGCAGGGTGGAGTTCCCGACGGACAGTTCTGGTGGAAACAGGAGAGCTGAGGTGCACATTTAATTCTGCCGTGATTTGGTCAGCCTTGGTTTTATGTTTTTTGGATACAATCCGGGTTAGCACCCGAACATCCCTTTCAGACAGCTTCCTCTTGCGTCCACAGTTAATCCTGTTGGATGTGGTTCGTCCTTCTTGGTGGTATGCTGACATTACCCTGGATACCGTGGCTCTTGATACATCACAAAGACTTGCTGTCTTGGTCACAGATGCGCCAGCAAGACGTGCACCAACAATTTGTCCTCTTTTGAACTCTGGTATGTCACCCATAATGTTGTGTGCATTTCAATATTTTGAGCAAAACTGTGCTCTTACCTATGGAAGCAAATAGTTACCATTTTTCCAATGAAAAAGCATTTTCAGAAATGCTTTTTCATTTTAAGAATGTGGCTGTATTGTTTGACTCATAAATGAAATTAGTAATCAATAATCCTATTTGCATTTTAATTTTCTTCTTCAAGACTGCTCATTCTTTCACTTAATTAAAATGAAAAAGACATTTGAGATTTATTTTTCAAAATGTACCCCAGCAAATAGATATCAAAATTCAATTTGAAATGTAAAATTTGAAAATGAAAAAGCATTTCCAGAAATGCTTTTTCATTGTAAGAATGTGGCTTCGTTATTTGACCCATAAATGAAATTAGTAATCAATCATCGTATTTGCATTTGCTTCTTCAAGACTGTACATTTTATGCCATAATCAAAAAGAAAACAAAGCAGACATTGCTTTTTTGTTTTCGTGGCCTGCCCGTAAAGTACTGCCCAGAACTCGAAAACGAAAAAGCATTCAGAGCGGCGGGCGCAGAAGAGTGACGTCAGCAGCCACTCTTCCTCAGCTCCCTGCTGACCGAGCTACCCATCTTGTTCGGTAGGGGGCGCTGTGCATGTCTGCATTGCATTACATTGCAAACGTGCCGAGAAATTGAATTGCAGAAGGGCCGAGCTCAATTTGTGGCAGTGGCCACCAAAGCTGCCACAACATGCCGCAGGGTGGCAGTGGATTCCGCGAGGATGCCAGACCGGCCGTAAAAGCTTGCCAATGCGGTTGCCGCTGTTTTTGTGGAAGCTGATGCTGATTATTGGCAAACAGGATGTCGTTGTTGTTATAGCCTGTTACCTTTAAATAATGATTTCATTATTGATTATTATTTAATAAACAGCTTTAGACCCATAAGGTGATTGTATTTACTTGACATGGAAAATAAATAGCGCTATGTGTTTGTGTGACATCTTGAAAGGATGACGAAGATTTATTGCACAAACAGCCAGTTTATTATAGAGCATGAGCGGCTATTCTGAATTGTCAGTCACAGAAAATTATAAATAAATGCTTAGATACATGCTGGATGTCCCAGGCCATAAGGCTGCCACGAGGATGCCACAGCCTGCCACCGGAATTGCCAGTTCTGCCTGCCACTGCCACAAATTCAGCTCGGCCCTGCTGCAATTCAATCAATTTCTCGGCACGTTTGCAATGTAATCCAATGCAGACGTGCACAGCGCCCCCTACCGAACAAGATGGGTAGCTCGGTGAGCAGGGAGCTGAGGAAGAGCGGCTGCTGACGTCACTCTGCTGCGCCCGCCACTCGGAATGCTTTTTCATTTTCGAGTTCTGGGCAGTACTTTGCGGGCAGACCACGAAAACAAAAAAGCAATGTCGGCTTTGTTTTTTTTTTTTATTATGGCATAAAATGTGCAGTCATGAAGAAGAAAATGCAAATGCAAATAGGATGATTGATTACTAATTTTATTTATGGGTCAAATAATGCAGCCACATTCTTAAAATGAAAAAGCATTTCTGGAAATGCTTTTTCATTTTCAAATTTTACATTTCAAATTGAATTTTGGGGTACATTTTGAAAAATAAATCTCAAATGTCTTTTTCTTTTTCATTTTAATTAAGTGAAAGAATGAGCAGTCTTGAAGAAGAAAATTAAAATGCAAATAGGATTATTGATTACTCATTTCGTTTATGGGTCAAACAATGCAGCCACATTCTTAAAATGAAAAAGCATTTCTGAAAATGAAAGTCATCCACTTCCTCAAACTCCATGCACAGGTGATTATTTTGAATGTAGCATCCATAATGAGGTGAGCTCAAATCAAATAGATGGCTTAGCTTCACCTTAGTGCTACTGGAATCTTGGGACGTTAAAAACGTTCTGTGCTTGAATGCCTGTAAGAGTTTTTGCAGATGTGTGAGAAATATATTATGCTCCTGGCTTTGGGCATCATGTCACCTACCACTTATCAAAACACCCTGCGCACCTCAGCGCTGTCCAGCCAGCAGTCAAGCCTGATCATACTGCAAGCTTCTTTGACCGTTTTTACACATTTTTATCTGAGCTGAGATCACTCGGTCCATGCAGCTTTTGCAGATGCTGTGCAGGTTTTTCCCCACAGATTTTTGTAACGTCACAAACAGGCATCTGCTGAGTCGAGGATGGAGGCTGGCTTTGTTCTCCTAAAGAGATGTTTTCTAAAGTGTATGAAATTTTACTTCTTAAACCTGTTTAAATAAACTCTCTCAGTAAGACAAACAAGTTAGAAATTGCAAGCTGAAAGAACAAATAACCAGCCTCCCTGGTAAGGCCTACGCCAGGGTATTGGAGAGGAGAGTCCGGCCGATTGTCGAACCTCGGCTTCAGGAGGAGCAGTGTGGTTTTTGTCCCGGCCGTGGAACACTGGACCAGCTCTATACCCTCTACAGGGTACTTGAGGGTTCATGGGAGTTTGCCCAACCGGTTCACATGTGTTTTGTGGACCTAGAGAAAGCATTCGACTGTGTCCCTCGTGATGCCCTGTGGGGGATGCTCCAGGAGTATGGAATCGGGAGGCCCATTACTAGGGGCCATCCGATCTCTGTACAAGCGGAGCAGGAGTTTGGTTTGCATTGCTGGCACTAAGTCGGACCTGTTCCTGGTGCATGTTGGACTCCAGCAGGGCTGCCCTTTGTCACCGGTCCTGTTCATAACTTTTATGGACAGGATTTCTAGGCGCAGCCAAGGGCCGGAGGGGGTCTGTTTTGGGGACCAGAGGATTTCGTCTCTTCTTTTTGCAGATGACGTGGTCCTGCTGGCAACCTGTAGCCAAGACCTACAGCATGCACTGGGGCAGTTCGCAGCCGAGTGTGAAGCGGCTGGGATGAGGATCAGCTCCTCCAAGTCCGAGGCCATGGTACTCGACCGGAAAAGGGTGGCTTGTCCTCTTCAGGTTGGAGGGGAGTTCCTGCCTCAAGTGGAGGAGTTTAAGTATCTCGGGGTCTTGTTCACGAGTGAGGGAAGAATGGAGCGGGAGATAGACAGACGGATTGGTGCGGCTGCCGCAGTAATGGGGGCACTGTACCGGTCCGTTGTGGTGAAGAGAGAGCTGAGCCGAAAAGCAAAGTTCTCAATTTACTGGTCAGTCTACGTTACTACCCTCACCTATGGCCATGAACTTTGGGTCATGACCGAAAGAACGAGATCCCGGATACAAGCGGCTGAAATGAGCTTCCTCCGTAGGGTGGCCGGGCACTCCCTTAGAGATAGGGTGAGGAGCTCGGCCATCCGGGAGGGGCTCGGATTAGAGCCGCTGCTTCTCCACATCGAGAGGAGCCAGTTGAGGTGGCTCGGGCATCTATACCGGACGCCTCCTGGATGCCTTCCTCGGGAGATGTTCAAGGCACGTCCCACCGGGAGGAGGCCCAGGGGACAACCCAGGACACGCTGGATGGACTATGTCTCTCGGCTGACCTGGGAACGCCTTGGGCTCCACCCGGAGGAGCTGGAGGAGGTGTCTGGGGAGAGGGATGTCTGGGCGTCTCTGCTGAGTCTGCTGCCCCCGCGACCCGGTCCCGGATAAGCGGAAGACGACGAGTACGACGAGTATTTAGAAGAGCAATACACTTTTACACAGATTTTATTTGTAAAAAATGATATATCATTTTCTTTCCACTTTACAATCCTGCTCCATTTTGTGCTAATAAAACACATTGGAGATTATTGGTGTTATGTGGTCAAATGTTTCAGACTCATAACAAAAAGGTCATAAAACCCACTAAATCGTAGTTGGACAAACTATCGTCCGCTCTGATTCAATCTGTTGTTACGTTTGCATTAAAAAAACATGTATACCTGTTAATAGAAGCATGACTCATACAGTAGGAAGACAGCTGCAGTGGTAGAGGGTTTAAATAGCTTTGAGGCAGATGTAAAACAGGTGGATGGAGAGGATTCTCTTGCAAAGAAGAAAACCAGTCATTTCATTTTGATGACAAAGAGAGGAGGAGACAACTCTGTGACCTCCGATTTGACAGTGACCTGGATCTTCTAGCTGGACTTTCTTCAAGCTCATTCTAACACAAATGTGCTTCTTTTCTTTCAACAACATCAACATGCGTGCTAATCCTACTCCCACTCCACAATACGCTCCCCTAAATAGTTAGTATTACCTAATCAGGGACAGGTAGGTACAGGCATAGGCTGAAATAGGCAAGTAAGGGCAGGTATAATCAGCTGAGCAATAAATGTTGATGTCTGAGTGCATAGGATAAGAAACAAGCAAGGGCAGACAGAGGCAAGTATTAACCTGCAGGGACAGGTCTGACAAGTGCCAAGGGCAAGCTGCAGCAACAATGACAGAGCATCATTTATCAAAAGCTTCTGACTGACCTATTTCCATTACAAGCTCTTCAATACTTTGACCCACCTGGAGACATATAGGTATTGTTGTTGAGCTCTATGAGTGCCATTTCCAGACTTCCAGCCTCATTCTGCTGAATAAATGTTTTAAGACTGTACAGCTGGCTGAGGACAGAGTTGGGCTTAGAGCCGCTTGCTAGACTCCTTAAAAGGCCATCCACTGTAGCAGAGAGACGAGAAGTCTTGACTACATGAGGAGAGGCTGAAAAGACAGCAAATGAAAAGGGGTTTGTTATTTAAAAGGCATTAATACCATGGTTAGTGTTTTATACAGGCCTAATAATAGGACACCTTATTCAGCTAATCAGTCTTTTTTTATGGAGTACTTTTGAGACACAAGATGGACAGGACAAAGTGCTTTCTGTACAATGAAACCAGGAGGCAATGAAGATCAAACAAAAAAAAGGGCTTCAGAACTAGGCTTGATCAACCTGCCAGAGTTGCTTGCAAGAAATGTTTGTTTGCATCATAAGCTCTGCTATATTTGTCTATTTTTGTGTGAAGCTGTGCAAGATTCTCCGATCAATGGATGTTCTGCAGTTTGTTGTTCCCAAAGTTCCAGCTGAACTTGGCAAGAAATCCATCAGGTTTTCAGCTCCTAAACCTTGGAATCAACCACAAACTGATCTGCAACTTAAAGCTCTGCAGTCTACCAGTAATGTGACTGTGCTGCTACCTTCTTCACCAGGTCTCTCGTGTAAAACAGATATTTTTTATTTTAATGGGATTAACCTGGTTAAAACAAGACGTCCCTGCCCAGATGAGAGCAAAGGTCAGACCACAATGAGACTCTCAAGGTTTTTTTGTTCTGGTGTTTAAAGTTTTAAATCCAGGTAGTTCAGAGACTTCAAATCCATTCTTAAGTTTTTCTCTCTTTCAGATGAAAGTAAAAGATTTACAATTAGACCCAAAACCACTTTCATTAAATCTTGAGAGACCAGTAAACTCAAAAATGTTTGATCTTTGAACAGTTTGAACATTCAATACCCTAGTCACTAAATTCTTGCTCTGAGCAATGGTTTGTGGAGTAGAATTAGTGCTAGGATCTTTGTTTGGTTCTGTGCTTCTTTAGATCAGTCATTCATTAATAAATACATCTAGATTAGGTTCTGAGCTCCTGTTGGTTTTCTTCTATCTAATCAAGTTTTCCTTTTTGATGTTGATCCAAAATAAGTCTTAATCTTGGTAAATATATAGAAATCCACTTGCTTCTTTTATTTGCATTAGAGACTTAAATGAAAAGGTAAATAATCCATCCCACAGAGGTCATGAGACTGAATGAAATGGTTTATGAATATAATGCAACAGCTTTTTGGTGCTCAAGCTTTTTTTACTAATAATTTACAAATTACTTTGTTAAAAATAAGAAACACTATAAGGCACAATTGCAAAAATGAATTACATTACTACTCATAAAACCTTTGTGAGATTTCTGTTCTGTAAATAATATTTCCAGTATTTTAAGTCTCAGAGCTGCTTTGTCAAGGCATGCAGACCTGGATGCAGAGAGCATGCGGTGCATTTACCAATACTTACAGTCTGACATATAAATTTCCAGTGTTGTCCTCAGAAACTCTGACAGCTCAGCAGCTTTTCTCTTGTTATCTTCTTCCTCTCCATCTTTACTGTAAGTGAACTCCAGTGCAGCAGCTTGGGGCATCAGACCCAAGGACAGCAGCTTGTCCTTGTGCCTCTTCTTCTTCAGCTTTCTCTTCTTGTTCCTGCTGATACGCTCACCTCCCTCATCCACTGGCACCCGCTGACCTGACCTGTCGCTCACCAGAGCAAGATTTTTGCCAGAGTCCAGAGGCGGGGCTGGCTTCTTCTTCTTTCTCCTTCTTCTCCTTCTCTGGTCTTCTGCCTCTTTTTCTTCATCTGCCTCTTCACTGCTCCTATGGACACTTTCGCCTGTTGGCAACAGGGGTGAATTGTTCATTAGCTTTAACCATTTTCATGTGTACCTATAATTTAGAGCGTAATTAGTCTACATCAAAGTTTGCTGACACTATCAAAATAACTGGTGAATTATATCTTGGGGATGGAGTTCAGAAAAAGCTAAAATAGAGGCATGTTTTATACTATTGTTACCAAAGCTGTGAGACTGCTGTTGTAATCAACTCAACTGCTTATTCGTCTGATTGTGTATCCTTTCTGAAGAGCTCATTCTAATCAACAGAATCAGATGATGCGCTATCAGATTTGTATAATGAATAAAATTACAGCTTTTATGATGGCTGACTGAATTGTTCTTTCACAAATTTAGCAATGGTTGCTTGAATTCAAGCAAAGAGCAGCTAAGGCTAACCTTACAATACCATCACATTTCTCTCACCTTGAGAAAAAAATATATTCTTGCAGCTCCTGCAAATTTGTTGAAGCTTGTTTGCCTTTTTTTACTTTAACAGTTTTCTTAATATGAGGTATTTTTTTGTTTAAATTATTTAATCTTTAATATGTAATGGTAATTTATTATCATTAATGGATTAAAAAAGGAAAAAGCACCCCTGTTAAAGTAGCAAACCTGACTTTTTTTAATCAACCCTGTCTGAGAAGGTGAAATTAAAGAAAGAATAAATAGTTTCTTAAGCTAAAATATGCTGTACTGACAGTTATTTTATTTCTCAACTTCATCGCTTGCCCGAAGATTCAGTCTTTGATCATCACAGGGCTAAATATCTATTTTTGGATGTAATATAATTTAACTTTAATTGGGGTTGACCAAAAGGGTTGCCTGAAAAACAGTGAGTCATTGTTCTAGGCAGCTCCTCGATTCATTACATCTCTGCTGCTTGTCTTAACTAGACGCACTAAAAAGACGGGGTAACCAGCTCTCATTAAAGTCTGACCTATAAACACCACTGTGCAAAAGACCAACTGGCAGCTAAAACAGTGCCAGTGCAAGTATGTGGAGCGCTAGAAATTTTTTTTACAGATATCGCTCCTTATTTTAGTCTCCCATTTTAATTTTTTCACATTAAACAACCCTCTTCTATATTTTTTTTTTAGAATTGCAGAATCTCCCTTATGCAATCGGTTTGCATGTGTTATTTCTCCAGTTCAGAGCAGATAAAAAACTCCACCACTTCTTCCCCAGCTTTGATTTAAAATTACTTTGCATTTTCTGTACTTCAGAAGTAGCAAGGCTATAGCTCTGCTTTTGCTTTGTTAACTGTGTCATTTAATATGGGTAGTAAAATAAGACAAAAATATCATACGATTATAAATACTTTACCTAGTCTGATTTAAGGCTCCCCAACTATGCTTGATTGTTGGTCTTTTGCTGACTACTATTTGCTATGTGTGTGGTTAGGTACGAGAGAAGAAGGGGTAAAGTGTCTCAGTTTCCAACATGTAAATTTCTTTTTGTGAATGAATATAATCAAATTCAATCAATTACATAGTTCACAAAAAAGAATAAAACATATTTTCCTTCTTTATATGATGCACTAAACTGGGCTTTTTATCTAAATTCTGACGGAGGCACACTACATTGTAGATTTAAAAATTTCATAAAAACGCTTTCCTTTCTTTGAGATGAGCATTTCTCTGTCAAAAACTGAAAGTAAAAGCCAGAATCAAGGATGGGACTGAAGGTGGAGAAATGTGGAATTAGAGCTTAGGCCAGCTACTCTTTACAAAAACTCTCTAAATCCTTTAGCTTTCTGGAATTTAGGTTTCAACCTTCCTTGACAGATTTTCTCAAGACTTGAGGTCTTTCGATTGGCTCCCATGTGCTCCCAGATTTTGATGTTTACATTGTCTGTGCATGCTGGCAGGGACAACATTAACCTTAGTGTGACAGTGGTGAAACGGTCAGAATATGAGCAGAAGAAGAAAAACTGGATACATTTGAAGCTCTGACTCCAGTTGCATCCCACTCCTTATGAATCTCCCCCAAACCATTAAATGAGCTTTGCTTAAAAAATTATCTCAAGGGTGAGGACAAAAGCTACAGTCCTCGACGGAGCTATCAAGGGGTTCGAGTCCCAGCCTGCTAATCTTTGCTCCACGTCTTCCCATCTCTCTCTCTCCACCCCATTTCTTGTCTGTCAACTTAGAAAATTGAAGCCACTAGTGCCAGAAAATGTAAGAAAACCAAAAAAATAAAAATAAAAAATCCTCTCAAAGCTGCAGTTTTACCAGCTGCTTGTGAACCTTTTTTCCATCCACTCAACTTTCCATTAATAGGCTCAAAAACAGCACTCTGAACAGCCAGCTTCTTTAGCATGGTACCTTTGTGGCTTAACCTCCTAATGGAGGGTGTCAATGACTGTCTGCTGGACAACTGTCAGGTCAGCGGTCTTCCCCATGAATGTGTAGTCCATATTCCTCTGTGTGTAACTATCTGAATATATAAGAGCTAAACATTTTGAATTGATTTACTAAAATAAATTAATTCCCTAATGATATAATAAGATAAACCTGTACTACTGTATGTTGTTCCTGATATTCTTTGGTCTTACCAATGTGATGAAGAGGCTGGAATGATAGAAACTGATTCTGTGTAAAGGTATATGTTATAAACACAAGAGATTGTTATTAGTAACTGATTGACTTATTTATCTGTTTGCAATATGGACAAATAACCAATCTGTGGGAGTTTTGCCTTATTTTGTAGAGGAAAATAAGGCAAATATTTTTTTTATTAACTTAAATAAATATTAAGTTAATACTTAACTTAATAACATGCAAAAGAAAGCATTTTTCTTCCTCTTCACGTTAAAATAAAAGCAAATTTGCAGGCGATTATTTTCCCACTTTATATCATCAAGCTGTTTCCAACATAAGTTTCATCAAACAATTTACAGCCATATAAAAGTGATATACAAATTTATTCACCCAAGATCAATCACTAGTTGCACTGCAAGAAAGTCAATCTCAGTTTAAAAAAAACATAATAAATGTTCACCGAGTACTTCCCTGCATTAGAGCTGTAAAGACAATAAGAATGCATGACTTCAATGCTCAAGGGAGCCAACCTAGAGAAACCCCATATCATAAATTTCTATGAGAGAAATAGTGCATGGAGAAGTCCATAAATGTGAAGACTATGGCTGCCTTACCAGCAGGATCCTCTGCAGTGTCTATGCTTTCAAGATGAGGAGGTGTGACATATTTCTCTGAATGTACATTATAGCCTGGGGGAGGAGGTAGGACTGTGTACATCCGCCGGCATAGACTGGCTGCATTTTGTAGCTTCACAGCCTCTCCTGAAACAAAAGAGGCAAATAATGAAATTAAATGTAATATGAAAACTGAGAAACGATGTGGTAAGAACTGTGTATATTTACAGTGCTATTGTGAGCTTACCAAATGCACCATCTTCTCCACAGGATTTTCTTTTCCCATTAACTGTTGTGGCCTGGTCCTCTGCGATGGCTGATAGGTTTTGTTCCCTTTGGAGAGTGGTAATTGCAGGATAGAGCTTCTGTAGAACTTTTGCTTTAAACACTGTGGAAACAACACAAAACAAGGTCAACAACATCTCTGAAACTATTTAATTCTGTGAGACTAAGAAGGGCCTTGCAGCCATAAGACTTGTGTCCGCTGGATAAAGAAGATGCTATTCACATGTATTCCCACTGCCTGGAATCAACCGCTGCATCACCTGACTCTTAAGGAGCCAGCCTATCTAATCAAAATCAAGCATAAATGAAACATGCACACAGTGTCTTGCAAAAGTATTCAAATGCTTTGAACTTGTTCATACTATTGCATTTTACATATGGTAGAAAACTAGCCCTGTACATAAACACTGTACATGTTGACAGCATCATGCAGTGGGGACAGTCTTCTTCAGTGGAGATAGATGCCTAAGTTGATGGGAAGATGAATGGAACTAAATACAGGGAAATCCTGGAAAAAACCTGTTATAGGCTGCAAAAGACCTGAGACTGGGTCAGAGAGTCAACTTCCTGCAGCACAATGACCCTAATCATACAGTAAGAGTTACAATGAGAAGGTTTATCATGCGTTAAAATTGCCCTGCCAAAAACCAGAATTAAATCCAAGCATTGAAAACTACTGTTCAATCCAGTTTGACTAAGCTTGAGCTATTTCTCACTGGTGATTGAATAAAAGACTAAACTAAAAATACAAACCTCAGACTTTTAAAAAATAACTCACTGCAGCCAAAACTGTTTCCACAAAGTACTGACGTGTGGGGGGTAATAACATTTCAGATTTGTTTCTTATCCTTCACAATATGCACTTTTGTGTTGCGCAATCACATAAACTAAAACAAAAAACTGAATGGGTATTAACACTTTTGCAAAACAATGAATCATCACCATCTCAAATATGCCCAAACCACCAACGATGGAAAACATGATTCTCGTTGGTCAGGGGCCATGCTAAAACAAGAATGAAATTGTGAGCCTACACGAACAAGAGTATGTAAGCTATAAAACATAAGTGAACGCTTGATCAAGTCCTTTAAAATGCATTTAGCTCAGTAGAGAAAACTAGAATGGAGGGGGTAAAATGTCAATGTAACACGTGCATTTGTTTACAACATGCTAGCTAGTAACTTCGCAGAAAAATAAACTAGCCAGTTGCATTAGCGAGACATATTTTTGATTGGTAATGTAACACAACAGTTATTAGCTCACCTTCCTTTCTCTGTGCCATATAAACATGTCCAACCGTGTCCAGGCGAGGATGACAAATATCTTAGCCGAAGACTAAACAGTCTAGTAAGCTAGCTATGCTACTAACATTTCCTAATTTCTGCTGGTCTCACATTGGTTATCTCATTGGCAGTTTGGATAACATATTTACGTGCTAGCACAGATCTAAAATCATCCAACACTTTATTAAAATAAGCATTAACCAGATTAACGTTTGAAACGTGCCTCTTCCTCGCAAACACTCACCGCTCACCCATTTGAATGTGGAAGCAAACGAGACTTCGAGCTTTCACCCCCACTGAGCCAAACTCCGTTAGTTTTCATTCCAATTTAAATTTAATTTGCTCTTCACAATAGATAGCTTCTGTACTATCTCGACTCAGTACAGAGAACTGACCAATGAAACCCACTCTTCCAATCGGCATGAAATACTGCTTGTTTAACAGGTAGAGAAGGTTAATTTAACGAAAGGATGATTTCTTGTCAAAGGTTAAGGGAGTAATAGTTTACATAAAATATGTATTTAAATAGAGAAAGCTAATTATTTATAGGACGAATTAATCTCAAGACGAACGCTTTTTAAATAACCCACAAGCATTTACTCTAGTGAGTTACTGCAGTCAAAAATAATCAAAGTTTGTTTTATTTGGTGGTTGATTTAAATCAACTCTTTTCCATAAAAAGGTGATAAATCAGACTAGAGCTCCCCGTGTGTTTGACTCCTGTAACAACAGTGACTAGGGGCGTGCGCACACCAAGCCTCGCTGTAGGACGGGATGGAATCGACATGAGAATACTTAACAGGTACCTCATGGCTCAGTGTCAGCACCAGGCTGAGTTGAGATTTGTGCACCTATCAAACTTAGCTTGGGACCTCAACATGTGAGCGCACTTTTGCAGTAGGAGGATCCGCCCAGGATGTCAGCTCTGAAGAAGGTAAATCCTCCCTCACTCCTTTCTCCTCCCTCTAATCTTGCAGCACACACTGAATTCTGTTACAGTAAATGATAAGATATACAGCATGTACAACTGACAAATGTGTGTGTAGTTATTCCAGCTGCAGGATTTTGGTTATTGTGCAGGGCATTTGGAGGATGCATCAGCCTCTTCGTTTAGACTTATTTGATTGTTCTTTATTGTTTTGCATGCACATAACTCTGTCTACAACTACCCTTTGAAGTTGCATGACTCCCTACCAAAAACAGCTTGTATGGGGGGGGAGTGCCTGTTGTCTTAAACAAATAAAAAAAAATGAACTATTATATCATCTATAATAACATATGTTTTCAGTGCACAGTCACTCAATACTGTAAGTGCTGTGCTGACTGTAGTTTCTGTGGGTGGATGAGCTTTACTAACTGTCTGACGGAGCACCGTGACCAGTGCTGGCAGTCGTAAATGAAAGTGGTGCTCTTTGCAGCCTGTCTGATACAAAGCTACATTTGTGAAATTTGTGATAATATGTTACATAACACATTGCTGGCAATACTTTCAAGAAAAATGCACAATTTGCATTGACATCTGTCTTGAACTCATATGAACTGTTGCTTCTAGGCAACACTAAAGTAAAAGATCTTGTCTGTATCAGCTATATAACAGTGACAAACTGTGTTATTAAATATTCAGAGCAATTGTAAGCATTGGTGTCTCAGCTTGAGATGATTCCCATGATTGAGTGACACAAGAAGGAAGTTGGATAGATTGCCTACTTCAGCACTGTTCTGTCAAATCCACAGCAAATGCACAGCACTCAGTACGCACCATGAGTGACAAAGTACTTGCTGGCAGCACTCGCATAGTCAGACATCATAATCACAGAGTAACTAAAAATAGAGGACTATGTTCATTGCAATTCTTCGGAAGCTCCGTGGTGTTGCTGCTTCTTTACCCGAGCAGCTCAGAGCTTTATCTCAGTCCTCTTCAATGTTGTACTCTCGACCTGTTTAACAATATAGAAGCTTTTATTTTTAGACATCAATAGACAGAGAGCTATTCATGAATGAAGCACAGTTGCATGCATGAAACTTTGCTGCATGAAGATTTGGATAAACTGCATTGAAAATCAATTAATACTGTACCTGGAGAATGCATGGCCTGTTTGTTTTATTAAGGATCTGAACAAAATGTTGCAACTGTTCATTATGCAGGTGCTGACAAGTGCTAAAGACATGTGGTTGTGGCAGTGAATAATGATAATTCATTATTATCAGTAATTATTCAGAATCAAATTGACAGACTAATGATGTTTGTCTGTGTACACAATGATGGGCTGTAAAATATGCCAATACTGTGTGGTCCACAATATCCTGCCTTGCAAAAGTATTGATAACCATTGAACTTCTCATATTTTGTTGCTCTACAGACATAAACTTAAATGTTTTTATTTGGATAACATGTAATTGACCACCAAAAAATGTGAAGTGGAAGGAACATGCTGTGATTCAGTGAAAAAACCATCTTTAATATCTGCCTGTTGATAACATAACAATGTGTCGTGGATTCCACAAATTTGGCTGTTGTGGGATAGTTGGTTCAAGAAAAGCAAGAAAGACAGTTTTGCAGTTTGTCACAAGCCATGTAGGGGACATAGCAAACATGTGAGAGGATATACTCTGGTCAGAAAAGACCAACGTTAAACTTTTGGGTCTACATCTAAAAGGATATATGTGTACAGTAGCGCTGTAAATTGCCCTGACCACACCCTACTCATGCGCAAACATGGTGGTGGCTGTATCATGCTGTGTGGACGCTTTCCTTCCTGGATAGTAAAGCTAGTCAGACTTAATGGAACTAGATGAATGAAACTAGGGAGAAAACCAATTAAAGATTAAATAGAGAATCTGTGGCAAAACCTGTTCATAATATTTGCAATGAAAAAAAAAAAAAAAAACTAGCTGTGATTGGTGCTGGTAGAGACACACCGTGAAAAACCTTGCAGATGTATTGAAAGATGCAGTGAAAGGCGGCTTAATAAAGTGTTGACTGAGAAGGGGTGAATGCAAATGCATGACACACACCTTTAAGATTTTTGTTTAAAAAAAAGTTAACGTGTATAATTTTTCCTTTTTTTCTGAATTATGCATAACTTTTTTTTGTCGTTCACAAAGAAATCCCTCCAAAATTCATAGACACTTGTGGCTGTAAAAATGAATGTGAAAATGTTCAAAGGATACGAATGCTTTTGCAAGGCACGGTATGTAACGGAAAGTTAACTTGTTGGTGGACAGGTGCCAATCACTGCACGTTCTTATGTGACCAAAAAGAAACCTCATCGAGCTTCCTCTGCTTAACTAAGCAGCTAGTTACGCTTTCACTAAAAGGTAGATGATTCATGTGAAGATGTTTTTAACTCATAATTCTCATAATTTGCTCCTCTAAAAAGAAGAAAGCCTAATTAAAAGATACCACCTGAAGTGAATTGAAAAAAGACTAAAACACTTTTTTCCAGGGCTGTAAAAGCTTCCGCAGATGTACGCTCACTCCAACAAAAGAGATTGTCTGGACTTTACCTAATTGGAAGTGGCGAGATGGAGGTCTTTAAAGCTAATAGATGATGCACCGCTTACTGGAAACTACAAAACTACAATTACAGTGCCTCACAAAAGTATAAATCCTACTACTATCATTTAAAATTTTGTCAAATCACAAACCTCGATGTGCTTTATTGTTATTTTATTTGAGATATCAACACAAAGCACTGCATAGTTGTGAAATGGAGGAAAAATGAAACATGGTTTTAAAATTCATTTCAAATTAAAACCTAAAGAGTTTAGAATGCATTTGCATTTAGAACCACCTTTCTCTATAATTACAGATGCAAATATTTCCGGGTATGTCTTCAACAGCTTTGCACATTCAGGGTAGGGTTGGTCTATCACAAACAAATCCCAGTAAAATACATTGCAGTTTGTGGTTGTAACCTAACAAAATATAAAAACTTCAATGATTATGATTACTTTTTAAGTCACTTTATAAAGCGTATGGAGATAACACACTTGCCAACACAAAAAGAAATGCAGTGGTGAATGCAGACTGGAATGTTTTAAAATTAAATGTTTAAACATTCAGCAAGGTCTTTTCTTATTTATTCATTTTTATGCCTCTCTGAATTCAACGAAAGGTGTCCCTACACATCTGTTGTAGTTTGGCTTCAGCAGAGGGATGCAGAGGGAGTGCAGGGGACTGATGGAGCTTCCGCTTCATGGATCTAATGAGAGCCCATGTGTGTGTTTGTAAAGGAAACTTTGTGTGCATGTGTATTTTGCCCACATATGTATCAATTTTGTGCTAATGGTAGCTGCAGACCTTCCATGTAGGTGGGTCTCAGTGTGCTCTGCCACAGATGCTGCTAGTGTCGTATTGCCCAAATACTGTGTGTCTCAATTAAAGGCAACTCTGCATGATTTATTAAACTAAGCAGATGTCTTTTTTAAATCAGTTTAAAAACAGCAAACATGACACAAAGTGCTGAACATAAAAATGAATTATAAGAACATATAAAAAATGAAATAGAGCAAAATACAGCCAAAAACATGAGTGAGGATACATTAAATTACAATTAAATTATCATAAAAGTAACATCCCATATGAAAAGTATGGAGTTTTTCTTTTACAAGGAAAATAAGATTGGGTATTGAAAAGTATCTTTATTTTCAGACTATTATTATTTTATTATTTGCTGGCATTCCAAAGCACTGTTCCCATCTATATTATTTGATTAATGCTCCATCCAGAAGCATTTATGACGATATTCAAAAATACACTTAATAAACTATTGTGTGTTAAAGGTGCCAATTGTAACTTCCACAAATTGACAATAAACACTGCAGCACTTTCAGTCTGTGCTCCATTTAAGAGGACTAGGATCACAAGATGTCATTGAAAAAACACGCAACAACTGAAGACCCACCACAACACATATTCAGTGCTGTGAAGAGACTTCTTTAAATAGCATGGATTTGATCTGAAGCTGAAGATGTCCACACTAATAACAAACTATTAAAATGTCAGGATTTTTGATAAGGGCAAGTGGGCAAAACTATTTAACTCCATTAAATATGTTGCTTACACAATGACGAAAATACACACTGAGGTTTTTACCTTTTGCAATGTGATCTAAAAAAAATTCCGAATGAAAAATAAAATGCAGTGGATTTTAGAAATTAACAACAAAGTCTGTTCCTGTAGAAATCCTTTCAGATTCAATGGCGAGTGCTACAACGAGGAAATAACTCATACAGAAAAAGAGAATATGTGAGGAACGGTTTGTCTTTTTTCATTCAGTATGGTGAATTATTTTTCTCTATCTTCTGATGAACCAGCTGGCTGAAAGACTGTCTGTTTTCCTCTTTCCAGTTTTCTGCCTTGTTGATTACCAGGTTCCTGCAGGCTCATCTTTTTGTGTTCTACTCTTCCATTTGAAGTGAGGAGATAATGCAATACTGTCCACTCGTGGCTTTGGCCATCATCCGTAATTCTTAACACATCTTTGTACTTTGTAGCACTCTTATTGCTGTTCATGATAACCTTTAGGGGATTTTTCCATTTCTGTTTTAGTAAATTACAGTGCTCTGTAAAAGTATTTGCCCCCTTATAAATTACTTCTGTTTTTGCTTTTTGTCACACTATAGCATTTTGGATCATAAAACACGCTCTAATATCAGACAGAGATAACCTAAATAAATGTGAGAAGCAGTTTTTAAATGACAATGTCATGATTAAGGGAAAATGCTAACCTAACCCTATGCAAAAAGTAATCACCTCTTTTGTTAAATAATGATCTATCCCTCTGTATCACGTGAAACCTATTAATGCAGGAAAATCCACCAGGTTATGGTTGGAAAGATGTACAAATATAAATAAAACAAAAAAGAATTACATCATAGCCTGATTAGTCATTTCCAAGACAAATTATAACACGCTTAAAACGTTTTTGCGCACCTCAATATATGGAATTGCACCGCACCAAATATACATTCATTTCCTCCCTCCAACTTAACTAATTTAAGAAGTAAAACTCTAATTTAACTGTCAGACAAGTTTATTTTCAGACTTTTTTTTTTTAACACCTAACTGACATTGAAAATGTCCAACTAAGATTTATTCACTCCATAACAACTTCCACACCAAAAAAGTGTCTGACGGGCTGTTCACTGATTAGGTCAAGGGTAAAGTTAGTCGGCAGAAGATTAACTGGAAACAAGGCGATTTCTCAGTCCATCTAAATAATGATTTAACATCATTTTGTCAGTGATGACTGCTGAGCTTCAGCCATCTTTTGTTTTCAGTTGGTTATCCTTCAGTTTTGTGGCACCAGATTATTTCCCTCTAAATTATTTCCCACTAAATATTTGTCATATGCAGATCTTAATGTAATTCAAATACTGGAAAATAGTGATAATTTTAATATTAGCTCTTCTTAACAGGGGAACTATATACAGTATAATATTTCAAATGCAGTACATACTGAATGTGTATGTTGTCACAAAATGGATTCAGGAAGAGCAGTGTGGTTTTTGTCCTGGCTGTGGAACACTGGACCAGCTCTACACCCTCAGCAGGGTCCTGGAGGGTGCATGGGAGTTTGCCCAACCAGTCTACATGTGCTTTGTGGACTTGGAGAAGGCGTTCGACCATGTCCCTCGGGTAATCCTATCGGGGGTACTCCAGGAGTATGGGGTACCAGGCCCTTTGATAGGGGCTGTTAGGTTCCTGTATGACCGGTGTCAGAGCATGGTCCGCATTGCCGGCAGTAAGTCGGACTTGTTTCTGGTGAGGGTTGGACTCCGCCAACGTTGCCCTTTTTCACCGATTCTGTTCATAACTTTTATGGACAGAATTTCTAGGCACAGCCAAGGTGTTGAGGGGATCCATTTTGGTGGCCGTAGGATTGCGTCTCTGCTTTTTGCGGATGATCTGGTCCTATTGGCTTCATCAGCTTGTGATCTACAGCTCTTACTGGAGCAGTTTGCACCAGAGTGTGAAGCAGCCGGGATGAGAATCAGTGCCTCCAAGTACGAGGCCAGGGTCTTGAGCCGGAAAAGGGTAGAGTACATTCTCCGGGTCGAGGGGGAGGTCCTGCCTCAAGTGAAGAAGTTCAAGTATCTTGGGGTGTTGTTCACGAATGAGGGAAAAATGGAGCGGGAGATCAATAGACGGATTGGTGCTGCGCCCGCAGTCTGTACCGGTCTGTCGTGGTGAAGAGAGAGCTGAGTCAAAAAGCGAACGTCTCGATTTACCGGTCGATCTACGTTCCTACCCTCATTTATGGTCATAACCTTTGGGTCATGACCGAAAGAACAAGATCACGGACACAAGTGGCCGAAATGAGTTTCCTCCGGTGTCTGAGCTCTCCCTTAGAGATAGGGTGAGAAGCTCGGTCATCCGGGAGGGACTCAGAGCCACTGCTTCTCCATGTTGAGAGGAGCCAGTTGAAGCGGCTTGGGCATCTGGCTAGGATGCCTCCTGGACACGTCCCTGGTGAGGTGTTCTGGGCACATCCCACCGGGAGAGGCCCAGAGGAAGACCCTGGACACACTGGGGGGACTATGTTTCTTGGCTGGGAATGCCTTGGGATTCCCCGGACGAGCTGGCCCAAGTGGCTGGGGAAAGGGAAGTCGGGTCTCTCTGCTTAGGCTGACCCGACCCAGCATAAGCGGAAGACAATGGATGGATGGATGGAATCAGGGAAACCAGTGGGGTTACTTGTTGTTTTACTCTGCTGAACAGGCAAACTACGATTAGCAGGTGATAACATAGCATTTCTTCTTATTCTTTGCATTTAAAATCATTAAAGGAACATGCTCCCAAATAGAAATTGGACAGTGCTGTGTGTGGCAATAGTTTTACGTAATAATATCAATGAGAAGTGCAAAAAAACTGCAACATACACCATGTTTTACATTTTTACTTTGAGGAGTACTTAGGTTTAATATCCCTATTTTAGAGAGAAAGGAAAGTAACCGCATATCAGTTCTGAACTAAAGGGTTATGGATCATCTCTTGTTGAAAATTTAAACTACTGAACCAAGCTGAAGTTGATAGTTGTACACTAAACAACAATTTTCCTTAACTGTTACAGATTTATTACACCTTTAATCCATTTGTGAAAACACAAAAAGGGAACATTTGTAATGTATTTTCAGTGGTCTGTGCATACTCTTCAAGAAGAGAGACATTTGTTCTCTCTCCCAGCTCTACAAAAACTGTATTACATCATTCTATTCCTGCAACTCTGGCTTTGGAGATTTGGATAATGTTTTTCTTGTGTGGTGTCCGAGAACTATCATGCTGTAGAAGGAGAAGCCTATGAGGACATTCCAATACCCCTTTTCCACCACACGATTTGGAGCCCGTTCGGATGACGCATGTTTCCACAAACAAAAAGAGGTTTCAGGGCGCAAACTCTTGTTCAACTTGGGCACTGCAGAATACCTGGTTTTTCTGCACGAACCACAACGTCATCCATTGGTTACAAGTACTGCAGTGAAGACGAAGAACGTAACATTTATATTTTTTCCAAAATACACTTAACGAGTATTGTGTAACTAGTGCTTTCTGTAACACTTTGTGCAGGTGTAACAGCCACCTGTACAGCATATACAGTAGTGTTCAAAATAGTAGCAGTTCAACTAGACTAACCAGATTAATCACTGTTTTTGGTAGAAATCATATTACTACATGGCAAATAATTTAGTAGTAGGTGTAGTAGCGTCATAGAAAACCAACAGAACCAACATGCATGCTCCCGAGTCTTGAAATTGGCAAGTTCAAAACAATAGCACTCTGGAGTTAAATTACTGAGGTCATTCCTTCTTTGAAATAACAGGTGTCAATCATGTGGCTCTAATTTAACGATGAAGCTAGCACATTATTTCTCTCTGAAAACCTGACAGAAATGGATCATTCCTGGCACAGTTTAGAACTGCGTACTTTGATTAAGACAATGATTGCAGAGGGGAAAACACATAAAAAAGTGCGGAAAATGACAGGCTACTTGGCTAAAATTATCTCCATTGCACTAAAATGGAATGCAAAACCAGAGAGACATAGAAGAAAATGAAAGACTACCATTGAAATGGATTATTGTGTCAAGCCTATTTATCACATACAAGGGAACATAGATCAGTTTACATATCAAAATACTTGAAGAGGTCATGTTGCCTTATGCCGAAGACGAAATGCCCTTAAAATGGGTGTTCCAACAAAATAATGACCCCAAACATATTAATGAGCAACACCTTGATTCCAGACCAACAAAAGCAAAGTTGTGGAGTGGCTGGCCCAATCCCCGGACTTAATTTCAATCAAATTAAGTCCGGGGTGACATCAAAAATGCTGTTTCGGAGGCAAAACCAATAAATGCAAAGGAACTTGGGAACGTTTTTAAATCATCCTAGGTTGGAATAGCTGTTCACAGGTGCCACAGGTTGGTTGTCTCCATGCAACTCAGATGTGAAGCAGTTCTCAGAAACGGTACATAATTAAATATTAGTTTATTGATTCACTGGAATGATGAATCCTAAAAACAAATTCAGTTTGTGCAGTAAATATTTGAGTTGCTGCTATTTTATTGAACAGTCCAGTGTTTATTTTTCTTCATTTTCTGTACTGTGATTAAAAGATTTACATTTTTCTTCAGGGTTTGATTTAGAATATAATGTGCAGTGTTCTCAATGCATGGAAATAAAAACAATTCTAAGGATTTAGAGCTCATGCTTTTTTTTTAAACACACTGGCATTATTTTGAACACAATTGTACTGGATAAAAAAAACTCCAGGCTGGTAAGAGATGTGGAGCGATCTGGCTCACACACTTTCCATAGTCATAGTGCACGTGTACATCCCTCCTGTGTGGAAGAAAATTCATGTTCGAGACATTCATGCACTGTTTGCATTCATAAGAATTGATATGAATTCAACTTTCGAGCTTCCACAGTATGGCTCTTGTGAAAAAAAAGAACACTGGATTCTTAAATTTCCCAAAGACATAACAAGACAGGTTTGTTCTTAAGCCTCCAATATGGTACATCATTTCATTTAGTGAGCTGAATGTGTAGTAACACCCCTGCTGTTTCGATGTAAGTTGAATCATTTAACTTAAAATTTTTGGGGCGTGATAAAATTAGAACAAATAGAAATTGGAAATGATTATTTTTTTGCAATACAAGAATGTTTTCAAAGAGATCCAACAGTCAAACTAAGCTAGTTTTGAGCGATGCTGTTATTAATGTCAGGATCATCATAGAATAAATAAAATTTACCATGATTTAGCTTATTTAACATGTGCATGCTTCTGTCCAGTACAGTCTCTATAAATGCGCTGTGTAAACTGTAATGCCTGAGGACATTTTTATTGCACACGATGTTGAGTCAACTCTATGAGGTGTGAGGTTTCTGTGTCATTCACAGACTGGCATGAGTGACACAGCATTTAAAGGCCCCGGCTGAATTTCACCAGCTTGCACGTCATCTCAGGTACAATAAATGCTAGAATAAGTGCAAATCTTTTCATCCTCTCAGTATCTACAGTGAGTGCATACATCGCGTTGCAATATTTAAAAAGCAGTATTTCCAGGTAGACAGGAATAGTTTTGACATGTGTTGAAGTAACTCCACTTCCTGTTGATGGCCTCAAATCTCCATCAGCTTCTTGATGGATGCACTCTATCCCTCAACAGCAGGCGACAAGATATCCTATTATTCACTGCCACTCGTGGTAATTGCCTGCATGCTGCAGATGCAGTGTGGAAATTAGTATTGAGTCACTGTACTTGTGTGTGCACTTGTGTCAGTGTAACGTGGCCCCTAAGTTTACTGGTGCTTATGAGTAAACCATCTATTGAATCCAAATTTGTTTAGATACATTTATTGTAAAATTGCTCTACAAGGTTAAAGGTGACTGTTTTTTTTTATGCCACATGAAGTTAATTGAAAATTAAATACCATTAGATTTTTTATTTTTATTTTGTAACTGTGCTCTTATAAACATAGGCTGCACAACTGTAATTATGAGCCCTATTTTCATACTCTCTCTCCAGTCGTAAGGAAGCCTCTATCAAACAAGCCTCTATTCACACCGGTCTCCCAAATTAATGGGTAGTCAAAAAGTAATCACATCAATTTCTGGGGCCATTCTCAGGCAGCTGATGTCTGTATGAAATGTTTTCTCACAGCCTCAAATGGTCTGTGATTCACATCAATCAGCCTTTATGGTTTATTTTAGTTAATGATTTTTTTTAAAGCGACTTTCTTAAACAGTCTTGACGTTTTTTGTTGTAATGCCTTTCCTCTGACTAATGCAGAATTAAAATTAAACTATTGGGGTGAAATTGGCTATTCAGATCAGCAGATGTTCACATCTAAGTTTGCACCAATACCTATGGCATTTAACCCAGTTCCATTTTTAATTTCCATATGTCCCAGTTAAGTATGTGTCCACATGTCCATTATTCATGTGTTTATAAACCTTTTTGAAACTTACAACAATAATGCTTTTGTGCTTAACCTCAGTCTTATAATGACAAACAGATGCCTGACAACCTTTTGCATGCAAAACTAGGAGCCTTTTTTCCAGAGTCAATTTTTTTAAAGCATAAATGGGAGACAAGTAAGAAGTGTGTTCCTGCCAGCTAGTTTTCCACACATGTCTGCTACAATTGTACATACCAGTAAGCACCATTAGTTAAATCTGACTGTCATGGTTGGTGTTTAATTTACATACAGGTTGCAGGGTCGTCATCTCTGTGGAGCTTTTAGTCTTTACCTCCTTTTAGTTTCTTGATCTCTATGTTTACTTTAATGGGGTCTTGGAGCAATTGTGTTCACACTAATACGATTACATCCATAAATACCATAAAAACTCTTCTCAGTTTGTTTTCTTTAATTATTGTGAACATCTTCCAGTTCCGCGTTGGTCTCATCTGACCATTTGTTCTCTCACAGGCTGTTGAATAACAATGTTCTTAATTCACAAATAAACCTCTGTTTCTGTCTTTTGTCTAAAGTATATTTTTTTGAAATAGAACAAAAACATTATGACCAAATCAAATAACTGGTTAAACAAAACTATGAAAAATATCTGAGTCATCATCTTCAATATTGTTTTCTAAAGACTATGCAAAATTTTTAGGTATCTGCCTCCAAACAAACAAAACACTTTTATTATTTGGTTTGTTTTCTGTTCAATATAATTTCTGAAATTCCATGGAAAACTATATAATTTGATGCTTTTTCTACATAGTAGGATTAGGGTTGGAATAGGAAACTAAATGTGCTTAATGCTTTTCTTTTGACAACTCACAGAATTTCTTCATAAGATGGTCTATTTGAGTTCATTTCTGTTTTATATATCTTTTTTCTCTTTTTGAGAAGGACTATCATATGTTCTTCCATCTTTAATTAAAATGAATGCTTATCTGATGTTTCTTATTCAATCCCTGAGAGAAGTAAAATTAGTTTCAGAATCTGCAATAACCATTTAAGTGCATATATAAAAGAAAGCTGAACATAATAGCAGGACAAAATGTAAGAGTGTGTGTATATATTGTATTACTACATTAATTACACTCTGTGGTGAAGCTGTCAGTCATCTGCATGGACAAAGAGGCATTATTAGCATGTGTAAAACCATCTTCATGTCTCTCTTTGTTCCCATCGTTTTCTTTTTGTTGCAGAGAATCTCAAACAATAATAATATTCAGTGTCACAGCAAAGCCTAATGAAAGCATTATCATACAGCTAAATTAAATTGCAAATTCCGTTTTAAATCTCACTTCTGTTGGAAGACTTTTATGTGGTATTTCTGTAAAAAAAAATAGAGAAATGATGATGCAAAATGTTTGCAGCTCAAATTCATCTTCAGACTAGTTAAAGATTTAGGGAACACCTCGTGGGATATACTGTAAGCATGCATTATTGATCAGTGTGACCACCTCAGGCGTGCTAGTAGCGCAATAATTGCCTGTTATGTTTGAAGCTACAATTCCCTGGAATAGCAAAGCTGATGGTGAATTAAAAGAAAGCTTTTGGTTTTACCACCATTTTTCTATGTAATTTTAATGTTTCAGCTCTGTCCTTCGGTAGATTTCAGATTTTTATTTGTATTCACATGACGTTCCCCCCACCTTTGACTGCATGTAGCCTGAATCTGAAATCGTGAGCTTATGAAGGCATCTTCCATGCACATACCCACGCTGCAACTATCATTTAGTGCTCCTCTGCTCTGATCAGTGTGCATGAGAAAATTCTTAGACAACTGTGGAAGTATCTGCTTTGATGCAAATGGTGTCAGAAATTTCAGCTCTGTAAATAAGGATCTCAGCACGCAGCAGTGCGTCTCCTCAGAACTCCAACATGTTTATGTGCTTTCAGCTTCTGTGATATTAATGTCGTTCCTTCTCCCTTCTTTTTCCCATCACAACCCCCTTCTGAACCCCCCCCCCCCCCACACAAACACATGTTGTTTCCTGGAAGGTTTTGCCAGCCATACTGCAGAAGCATTGCTGTATCTTACCTGACAAGCACACAGGTAAGGACCAAGCAGAGGGTCACCTCTCTGCTAAACACACAGGTCTGAGACAAAAGCAGAGTCACTTGTGGTGGTGATGCTTTGGTATGGATAGTCAGATGAGGAGGGGAGGGAGATTTGAGATTTGTTTAACTGTTTTTGTCTGGGTTGTGTACATCAGCAAGCTCACCCAACCCGATGGCTATATATCTCATAAACCTTTGATATTTTCTGTTGTTATTCTCTGTCCACACAAATCTGGTGTCAGTTTATTATTGTCAATTCAACTTTAGCATTGTCATTATCTTTTGACTAATAGCTGACTCTAGCACAATTATCAAATTCCATCACTGTCGAAAAGAGGACAGTTTTGAGAGATGCACCGAGAACTCAGCAAGTGAACCGAATGATTTCCATCAAGGCCCCTGACCGATGACCTGCTGGTCAGAAACTAAACAAATCAGAGCTTTTTGAAATCAGTGAAGCTTTCTTCCTACAAATCCACCAGGCTTCAGTGTGGATGCCATTACTAAGTGGGAAATGATCAAAGTTGGCTATTACCAGTAATCTGTTTAAAAATTAGAGTAGAGGAGGCATAGAGATATGCACATGGCCCGTTTTATATCTGCGGTTCATTCAGGCTGCGAGTGAGAGCAGATGACAGGAAAGCAGTTCATGTTACAGTAAAGTTGCCCTGTTTTATCTTTTAAGCTTCAAAATCTCTTTGTTATAGAATATGCTGAACTTAGAAATGTTGGCAGCTTTTCGGAAAGCTGAGAATTGATGTGATGTTTTACATTCTCTTGAATAACAGTTTAGTAATGCTAGTTGTTCACACACTATTAATTATATAAGCTACTAAACTCTGTCTTTCATTTAAAATATTTATAAAACACGGTTTTACAGCACACAGTGGGATGTCACCCCTGATCCTAATATAAATAATAATAAGCACTCAGGGCCTAAAGGCCCTCACAAAACCACAGGTCAGAAATCGGACACAAAACTCTAGTCGGTGCATCTCTAGTTACTTTGACAAAGAGAGGGAAGCATTTGGGAGCAGTTGCTGTGACTTGTGAGTATGATGAGCTTCTTCACATCATTGCAGGTATGAAGAGGTTGCTGATGAAATTGAAGAGCAGGGAAATATATTCAGGTACCTGACCACAGTTCTTATAATAATGACTTCTTCTGTACCTCTTTAAGATGCTCTCTTGGCAACTCAACCTCCCTAGTCTCTCGATTGCAGTGAGACTGCATTCATGGGTTCACACACCATTAATTTCATTGTCAAAGCTTCAGATGCTGCTCTGGGTTTTGTTTCTTGAAGCTCATGTCGATTTTGCTATGTTTATAATATTCCTTTGAAGATCACCTTGTTCTTCTGTTCGGCATTTTGTTTAGTTTTTTTAGTTGTTATAACTGCATATGGCTTAATGTGAAAGATAGAAACACAGGAGGGTGGAGCTGCAACCATGAGTGAAATTCTTTGAAAGTTGTTATCAGGCACATTTGACAACTTGAAGTCATTTTATAGTGTGACATTTTTTTTTGACATTTCATACAGGTGAGATTAGCTTCGCTTATGGCTAAAGTAACCTTTTCAGTGTAATTCAAAACATGAAAATGCACTGGATTTGCCTACGTTTTAAAATAATGCAAGATGGGAATAGATGGTTGTTACAGAACAGCCCTTGCTTTATTGCTCGCAAAATCAATCATGTACAGAAATTTAACTAAAAGATTTATTTCTTGCTTAAATACAGTCCTTAAGGACCCCAAAAATTCATTTCTCAAGTGGTGTGTTTATGTGTAAGTAAACATATTCATACCTTTTGAATTTTGTCTTTTTGTGACATTAAAATGAAAAAGTTCAATGTAACTTATTCAGATTCCATGTGAAAGACCAACACAAATTAACACTCAGTCATGAAGCAAAAGAAAATTGATACATTATTTGGCGAGTCCCACCGAGTTGATACTTCGCAACATCCTTTCAACAGCCACCCCAACAGGTTTTCTTTCAAAATAGCCCTGTATTTAACTCCACCCATTCTCTAATGGGACAGCTTCCATATCCCTGCTGAGAAAAGACTGGGTCTCCTACATGGCTTATGGAAAATTGTAAACAGGACTTCTGGCTTTCTTTGAAACATGGGTTTCTTCTTGCTATTCTTTTATAAAGACTAGATTTGTTGAATGCACAACAGAATCGCTTACCAGAATCTCTTTACCTGCCCTCTCAATTTAGGTCTGTTCTCATTTCTTGGTAAGTTTTGAAGTGTGCTGCACACTGAACATGGACTGAACATTTCTTTGAGAGATGTCCAAAGTTAGCAAAAAATTTTATACCCAACAATACTTAAGAGTTCTCTCCAACTTTGTCCTCTGCCTGTCTGCAATAGTCCTTGGTCTACGTGAGACATCATTTTCCATTCAATTGAGAATTATGTGTAATTTAGCGTTGATCTCAAGAAAACTATTTTAAAATTTGTGGTTGTAATGTCAAAATGTAAAAAACAATTATTGGAGATCAATACTACCTAAGGCACTGTACTTGCATTAAACATTTCCAGAGATTTTGGGACAAATTTGTCTTTGATAGAGCTAACCTTGCTTTTACTTTAGGATTTTGTCATCTGTATTCATGTACCCAGTTCTATAGAGGCATGTGAATGCAAGCTTGATAGGAAAATTAGTCTGGCTGCATAATCTTGCATGTTCATTTTGGGTTGTGAAAAGCAGTTCACCTCTCTGCAAATGTCCTTATTCTGACAGATTACACTTATAAAAAGAACACACAGCACATCATTTAGACACCTAAGCAGTGGTGCATCAAGAAGCCTCTGATTTAGTAAAAAATGCTTCCATTAAAGTTAATTGGTCACATCTGAGCCAAATGTAACATCTAAATTCGAGCCAGGGTTGCTGCAAAGTAGTGCTTACCTTGGTATCATGTTGCCATGGCAACACAGCTTAGATAGATGCAAACCTGATGTTTAGTCCATTTGTAAGAAGCATCACTGATTTGTAATGTTGTTGGATCTTGTATCTAAAGATGATAACCAGATGTTTTTAGTTAATACTTACATCTGTTGATGATACTGATTAGTAAGTACATTGATTCTAACCTGATCTGATGACAGATATGAGGTTAAGCTTTAATGTGGAGTAATAAATGTTTATTAGTGAGCATGACTGTGGAAGCAACAACAAAAACCTAATTTAATCTGCTGGTGACTGTGATTATATGCTGCATTCTCTGTGTCCTTATGTCTATGTTTATGTGCTTTGCTCTGCTACATTATACTGAGTTAGGGCACCCTCTTCTGGCCAGTATCCCAGATCTCACAATTTGTTCCTGTACTCAGAAATTTCTCCCATCTGTTTTCAAATTCTGCTCTGTGCTTTGACAGCATTTGGTGAAAAACTGAAGGGAAGAGGGTTATCTTTCACTCTGAGTGTTATTAGCATGCCCACTCTCCCCCTAATGGAGTCCATATATAGAACCTCTTGTGCTGATGAACACTGCATTTCTATGCTCCTCATTCACAGGCCTTTTCTATTTAGAGTCATTAATTAGTGTGTGAATATTTGACAATTTCTGGTGCCTCTTTTCATGTCTATGGTTAATTTTTTTGCATCCTGCCATCATGGTCTTCCTGTGCCTTGGTTGAAGCCAAATCCTTGTTTTAGTGATCCAGAGATACATAAGCATGTGCTCAGTCACTGAATGAGGATGCAAGGGGTTTTGCTGCAGAGAGCAAGTAAGTCTCAGTAAAAGTTTTGCTGAATCTGTCAATTTATATAGGTGTCAGGGTACTACAATGGGGTGTGACAACTATACTAATAAACAATTACATTGCCCTTTTCCATATAAGAACATTTTATATAGGAACATTAATCCAGTTATTCTTGGTTTCTTTTGTTTCTCTGTTAATATCTAGTAGTTTTATACTCACATGCATATTTACAAATGTATTTATTATGTGCTGCCTCCTTGTTTAAATTCCTGCTTATTGTAGTTAAGCTTTGTGTTATTGTCCTCCATATTTTAAGACCAAGAACTTGCTGTGGGCTGTGTGATAGATATATCCTATTAATTAACAGCATTTAACACTCGTTGTTGCATGATTTTATAATTGGAGGGCATCCAAAGTAGTAGCTTTGCGTGCAGGCTACCCTAAAAAGACAATATATGCACATGTTAAACTGCCCTTTGATATTGGTGTGTTGGAGAAATGATCTAATAGTTGCAGCATAGTAGCTCTCCTGGACCAAACTTGGGCACCTCTAAATTTCATCAAGTCATCAAGGTCCTGAAGAAGCACAGCAGCCCCACAGCATCACACTAGCACCACCATGTTTGACTGTTGGTATGATCTTTTTCAAAAAAGCTGAGTAACTTTCACACCAGATGTAGTGGGAAGCAAGCTTTTCAAATTGTTCCCACTTTTCCATGGATAAATGTGAATCACATTTATCAGAAGAAGAAATATTTAAGAGTGCAAATACATTTTCACAGCACTGTACCAAGCCGGCAACAGACTTTGGCATACATTATGTTTTACTTGGTAAAAAAAAATTAAACCGGGATTCAAGCATACTACATCAAAATACAATAAATTGGATCAAGAAACATTGTTGGGACACAAGCTGTTTTTACCAGAAAAAAAACTATTTTTGCTATTTTTTAGGCTAATTAAAAGTGTTTCTTTTTTTCCCCGTAAGAAATATCTTTGCCTGTGAAGATACTTGCGTTTGTGTGTTTGCAAGCACAGCTCATACCCTTTTGTTCTGAAGTGCTCTCCTGAAAACAAAATCTGGAGCCAGATAGTACTTGCCCCCAACATTATCAAAAAAGTGAATGCATTTGCTACACACAAAACCGTTAATTAGCTTATCCACTACTACAGCGGTGTGTTTTGTGACTGTTAAATGTTGTAGAATCTGTCTGGGGACATGTTGCCATGAAAACAGCCTTGAGGACTTGGGGCTTTCAGATGAGCTATAGTGAGGTGGGGAAACAACAGAAAATTCATGTGAAAAACTTCACAGTGCTTCCTGTAAGAGGGCTTTTTAGTCCTAATCTTACTAACTGTCTTGATTCTACGTACCTCTGTTGTCGGAAAAGTTCCTATTTGTCCCCGTTCAGAGACAACAGAGGTTCCTGAACTATACCAGTTTTAATGGCCCGTCTACCTTATTGAGCCTCTGTCAGGAGTCACAACACGTCCATCCAGCCTCTTCATCCTGCTGCGAATCTCTCCGACACAAGAATGAATCAGCAGCTGCTCTATTAGCTCACGTAATTAACAGACAGGCTGTCGCCTTCCTCTGTGCCATTGTATTGAACACTCTGTACATCCTCCGCCACATTTCAGACACTTTGCTACAAAAATATAAAGCATATTCAGAACTTGTTTAAACTTTATTTGCAGAGAAAAGAACCAATTGATGAGAGCTGGCAGTGTAATTCTTCCCTAATTCCTGCAGTGAGTGTTTACTGTCGACAACCAGCTCATCAGTCTCTCCTGCTCTCTCTCCTCCGCTGCACTCCCTCCAGCACCACAAATCCATACTCACTGAACTGTTAAAAGAGTGGGTAGCTTTGTAGCAATTTTTTTTCTCACCTCCATATACAGACAACAACAGCGCCAAAATAATAGTACACCAAAAAAATACAGATATAATGCATCATAAGTAGAACTATCGTAATACAATTTATCAATGCCTAACATAATTGATCCTTTTGAAGAGTGGCTGGCAGAAGCATTTTTGAAAAAGTTTCATATTAAAATCTTTGCATTGGCTGTAGTTTTGCTTTATTTGAATGTGTCTTGGCATATAGTAAAAAAGGCAGGAGATGTGTGAACCAGTGCCTCTCTCCATTTTTGGTTTCATGCTGCTTCACTTAACTTAACAGAGTTGTTTAGTTGACATCTTTGTAGCCTACAACAAGCTGGTTGTCTCTGCTTGGAGACTGTTAGCTTTTAAATCTATACAAATTCAAACTACAAATAATACAGCATGCTTGAGGGACTAACCGGCTTCCTTGGACCTGCTGAAGAATCCCCACAGCATGATGTGGCCACCACCGTGTGTCAAAGTGAGGACATTGCATTTTGCATGTTTATTCTGCTGCAACATGACTTGTGGCAAATTATAAACAAGAATTGTTACAGTTTCTGTTGAACAATGGCTTTCTTCTTGCCAGTCTTCCACAAAGGCTTCATTTAATAGTTGTGTTGACAGACTCTCCTACCTGAACTGCAGATCTCTGTGGTTTCTCCAGAGGTAACATGGTCCTGGCTTCTCTGTTTAATTCAATTCAATTCAAAAATACTTTATTAATCCCAAAGGGAAATTAAATGTTGTTATAGCTCATATTATGAAGGTTTTCTCAAAGAGCTGTTTAAGGCTCCCCTTGCCCTGTGTTTCATTTTAGTTGGACGAAGATGTCCTGGTAGGTTTGCAGTTGTGTCATACTCTTTTCATTTTCAGATGTTTTATTGAAAAATTTCTGTTTGAAGCTTGAGATGTTGCTTTGTAACATAACCCTCCTTCAGACATCTCAACAACTGTATCCCTGACCTGTCTGCGTTGTTTCTTGGTCTTCATGATGCGGGTGTTCACTTAAGTTCTCTAACAATCCTCTGAGGCCTTGGATTTTAGGATAATAGGGTGACTTCTGAAAGCAATTGGTCTCACTGGATTTTATAGAGGAGCATCAGAGTAAAAGGCTAAATTAAAATGCCTGTCACAGACTTGTCTCTTGTCACTGCCTGTCTAACCCTTTAAGCCCCACATTTGTGGCTGTAATGTGACAAGATGTGGAAAAGTTCAAGGGATAGGAATTACTTTTGCAAAGTGGCATTTCCTCTACAAGTCAGTTTCTGTCAAACAGTTTTCTTTTGTACAACACAGTCACTAGTGGAAAATGTCACTGTTTAACATTTGTAAAAATCCGGTATGAGCAAGCCACCACAAACGTTTTTCTTTTTTTGCTTATAAGAAGTGACACGTTATATATAATAATCTTTTAAATGTTTCTGATCAAAAGTTTTTTATGGTTTGCAACATGTTTTTTTGAGTATATTTTCACTCATTTTCTATTCAATCCTTGTATTTGATCGTGACTGCATGTTGTGCAATGGCCTTACTCATGACTTGAGAGATGCATCATGTTTTAGTTGATATCTTCTGTCTGACAGTTTCAAGCTAACAGCTCTTTGGGAATCACCTTAGTACTAACGTTTTGATCTCTGTTTAGTTGCGTTTTTGTGATGCAATGCTGGAGCAGTTCCTAAAGATTCCTAAAGATTCCTAAAGATCGGTTGAAACTGACTCTGTCTACTATGTGTAGACAGGCTCATCCACTGAGATAAAATATTTTCATTTTAGGTTTGAATAGTTTAAACATAACTCACAAGTTACGTGCTGGAGTGTAAAATCTGAGAAGGCAACAGACCTTTACAAAGCCTAGGAAAATTACACAACCTTATAATTAAAATGACGTTCATAGATCAACTGAACTTAAAATGTAAATAAATGCAACTTTTTATGTAATTCAAAGTCTTGCATTTAAAGTGCATGTTTTTGTTGTGTTTGCCCCTGTGGAGACTTTTGCCATTAGTCTGGAGTACCCCTGACATAATGAGTAAACCAGAGAGGAAGGTTTGATTTAACACAGTCTATGAGTTATTTAGCTAGCTTATCAATAAATGAATGACAGTGTCATGGAGTTTAACCAAAAACGCGAACTGTTTCTGTTGCTCAGCTGAAAAACCTTTGATTTTCTCCTAGTCTCCTTGCCTTCCTCCTCAATGGCTCCCTGATTACTTCAACACACACTAACAAATGAGCACACATTGTTTCTGCGCTCATTAACAATCAGTACACAACCTATACCATCCACATAATTAGTGTTGTTGCAGCGGTAAAAAACGATCTTATTCCTCATGTACTGTTTGCTGACAGAATTACTGTGCCTTGTCAAAATATTCATTCTGGTTGAACTATTTTTCATTTTGTTACAATCCCAGATTGAAATGTATTTTGTTGGGATTTTAAGGCATAGCCCAACATTAAGTGGTGTTTAGAAAAGGATACATATTTTTAAAATAAAAATCTGCACAGTGTGGGGTGCAAATATATTCCTTTTAATCTGACTTTAACCTGTCATGATTTGGGTTTTTGTTTGGGTTTTATTTATTTTTATTCCCAGTCTGTGCTTTGGATCTTGCTTCTGTTTATTATTTCCCTGGTTGTGCTTTAATTTCTGATTATTGTTTTCTTGTTTATGTTCTGTACGTTATGTTTTCTCCCGATTAGTTTGTATCATTGGATTTCTGTTTTGTCCCAGTCATATTTCGTTTTCACTACCTGCATCTGTCAACCTGTAATCAGCTTCATTCGAGCCTGCATCATGTAATCAGTGTTCTCGATTCACCTGTACCACACTCCATATATACACAATCATTCAGTTTACTCATTGCGGCAACATCACTTCTCTTTGTCGTTCATGCCTATAATTAATTACAACCTCCACCTTGGAATTATTTGCTTTGCTTAGCTTAAAATAAACCATCTTTACTTACGGTTAAGATGCCTGTCCGTCTGCATTCTGGGGTCCCCCAATAAGCCACACCTGACAATACCTTTAAGTACCTTTATACCAAATACTTTCAAAACATGCCTAATTTGTAAATAGAGTGTATCTGTGTTTAATTTAATCTTGGTATGAATATAGCTCTTCTGTGATGGCCTCAGAAGTCTCTTAGAGAACATTATTGCACAATAGCATCATGAAGACCTAAAGGAACCTAAATTGCCCTGAGCATCTCAAAAAGCACTGTTCAGTCATCTGAAAATAGAACAAATATGGCACAACTGCTTGCGAGCAATGACTGTAGTAATCAGAGAAAAAACAAAAATACCTATGGCAACTCTGGAAGAGCTCCACTACTCAGGTGAGACAATCTGTTGACTGGGCAACTTTTTGTATGCATTTCACAACTTGGCCTGTATAGAAGAGTCACAAGAAGAAAGCCATTGCTAAAAGAAAGTAATAAGAATTTCTGTTTAAGGTTTAAACAAGCCATGCATGGAGCACAGCAAACGTGTGGGAAAAGTCTTTCAGTCAGTTGAGACCAAAACTGAAACGTTTGGCCTACATGTACAACATTATGTGGCAGAAACCTAGCACTTAACATTGCCCACATGGTGAAACATGGTGGTGGCAGGAAAATGTAGTGGGGATGCTTGTCTTCAGCAGGAACAGGAAAGCAGGTCAGAGTTGATGAGAAGATAATGGAGCTAATTGCAGAGCAATTCTGAAAATAAGCTGCAATAGACTCAAGACTGAGGCAAAGGTTTACATAAATTCATCAAATACATGCTCATGTCCCATTTTTTACATTTTATTTGCAAAAACAAGTTAGAAAACTCTAGATGTATTTCCTTCTACTACCCAATTACGGGCTACTTTGTCTTGGCCTATCACATAAAATACATATAAAATACATTGTGAATTGTGGTTGTATTGTGACAAAATCAGAAAACATCTAAGGTGTATGATTACTTTTGCAAGTCTAGTATTGACAGATGTAAATACTGAGATAATGAAAGGGCAAATAATGAGACATTTTACTTTCTTCAAATTAGATGAAGCAACAATAAACCTGTTTATACATGTTGGAGGCTGAATTTAATGTATGGATAGTGAACAGTCTTGAGTGAACCCACTCAAGACTGTGGAAATGGTGGTGGACTTTCGGAGAACACCACTCCCATACACCACCCTCACCATCCTCAACAACACTGTATCGGCCGTGGACCACTTCAGGTTCTTAGGAACCACCATCTCTGAGGACCTGAGATGGTCTTCACACATAGACACTGTTCGAAAGAAGGCCCAGCAGAGACTGTACTTCCTGAGGCAACTCAAGAAGTTCAACCTTCCACAGGAGCTGCTGGTCATCTTCTACACTGCCATCATTCAGTCTGTCCTGTCTTCATCCATCTCAGTGTGGTTTGGCTCATCCACAAAACAACAGCATACAGATGTTGCAAATGCACCTTTTTATTATATATGTGTATATTGTACATTGTAAATTTGTATATTCTGTAATACAAAAACAAAACAAAAGAGCAAAGTGTACTGGAGTCAAATTCCTTGTTTGTATGTACGAACTTGGCAATAAAGCTGATTCTGATTCTGATATTTCTTTGACACAAAAAAAGTGAAAGGAAGCAAACAAACCAGGCATTTTTTTCTGGAAAGCCAATAGGAAGCTGCAACTTACTACCTGCATATTAATACCTCTTGTTTTCATGGAAAGCCTTGATAGAATTGGGGTTGCAATGTTAAGGAGACAGGTGATTGAAAAGCTTATCTGTAATCTCTAGCACGGTTGACCAGTCACATAGCTTTTTGCCGTGCAAAGTTACCTGAAAATATATCTATAACAGTAATCTGTGCTGATACGGAAGAGAAGTGCTCTCTAAAGATAATCAAAGCTGGCACATGGACATAAAAAAGGTGCAAAAATACTTTCTAGGAGGTGTATATCTTTACACTTTGAAAAAACCCCATGCGACTAAAGAAGGGTGAATGTTCGTAATTTTAGGGGAGTGAATATGATGGTATAGAGTTTAAAACACTACACCGGTAGGCCTGATCAGACTTCACCACTGTCCTTTTGGACTTTTTGCTCTTGGAAGTATTGATAGATTTGCAAAATTGCTTGTATTAATCTTTTGATTAAAGGATTCATGGGCTGAGCATCGTGTTAAGATTTTAGATGAGCTACAGACAAAAATTTATTGGGGGAACAAAACTGCTCTAATTCTACCTTAACAAATTCAAACTATTTCCCTGCACTCCTCTCTGTTCAAAATGAACAGATCACTCACTCAGATCATCTCAGGCTTTTCCTAAGGTCAGTAGTTTCTGAGACAATACAATATTTTTAAATAATCACTATACAGCTTCTGGAGTTGTTGTCATACAAAAAGTCCCAACAAGCCATTTACCTTGGGGGTCAAATGATCTCTGGAAAGATACAGAGATGCACCAATCAGAGATTTTGAGACTGATTTCCATACACTGAGTTTCAAAGCTCTGATCTGCCAATAAAGGTTTTAGCTGATTCCAATTTCCTTTTGGTAGATCAGGGCTGGCCAACTGTTAAATCACCCAACTTCAATCTGATTTATCAGGGGCTTAAAAAAACTGTGACAAACTAAATAATATGTACAAAGCATGACTATTTTGAATGATAGGTTGGGCTTTACCTCAAGAAAAAATATATATATCCTGTATGGTGTGTTGCCCCAAAGTTTCAGTGTCAGACCAGAAGAGAGGAAGGCAAGGCTTTTCTAAAATGCTTTTTCTATTTCCTGCTGGTTTCCCTGCAGCCTAGGTTGTTGTTCTACTCAATGCTGTGAACACGTTTTCCCACTGCTGCAATTACACTAAGGCAACACCACTTATCCCAACTCTCATTATAAACACAGCAGCAGTTCTAAATAGATGGCACTTGTATAGTTGCCTGGAGCTCCTTGACACCTGACAAGAAGAGTTAAACACACCTCCTCTTGTTTGAACCTTGCAAACAATGCAACAGTGAATAACAGTTTTTATCAGTCCTGCATTTGTTACTGCATGTAAACTTTTGCTTGCACATGTGCACCCCACAGTCCCACTGTTCTTTCAAAATGACCAAAATAAAAACAGGAAAAAGCCAGTTTCATTGCAGACATTTGTCCTACTTTTTGCTGTTGTCAGATGTTTAAGTCCTGAGAAATGGGCGATAACTCACACTATCACCTTTAACAAAAAGAAACATTTTCTATGCCTGTCAGCCTGCATTTTTGTCTGTGTAGTATTTACCATTGCTCAGATTTAGTTTTGGTGCTATTATTGTGACAAATAACTGCAGCCATGTCTACTTCCAATAGCCGTTTGTTTTCAGATGAAAGGATATCATCAGTGGAGGAGCTGCAGTGGTCCGGCAACTGGCTGTGAAGCTAGCAATAATTAGATTTTCTAGCATGAAACCAAGCATGGGACAGACCCTCAAATTGAGATTCTGCTCTGATTTTCCCTCTTGAACAAATATTTAAAAAATAAATACAGTGCCTTGCGAAAGTATTTGGCCCCCTTGTGTCATTCTTCATATTATTGAAATAGGTCATATTGCACTAAAGCATTGTCACCACAAAGCAATAAATATGCCACTAGAGTAATTTCATAGTTTTTTTTAATCATTGAATCACGTTATAATGCACATATTTGATAAAAATGAGAAAGTAAAGATACATTTGTCAGCTTGGCTGGTACAGTGCCTTGCGAAAGTATTCGGCCCCCTTGAACTTTTCAACCTTTTGCCACATTTCAGGCTTCAAACATAAAGATATAAAATTCAAATTTTTTGTGAAGAATCAACAAGTGGGACACAATCGTGAAGTGGAATGAAATTTATTGGATGTGTCAAACTTGTTTAACAAATAAAAAACTGAAAAGTGGGGCGTGCTATATTATTCGGCCCCCTTGCGTTAATACTTTGTAGCGCCAAACTTTGCTGCAATTACAGCTGCAAGTCGCTTGGGGTATGTCTCTATCAGTTTTGCACATCGAGAGACTGAAATTCTTGCCCATTCTTCCTTGCAAAACAGCTCAAGCTCAGTGAGGTTGGATGGAGAGCGTTCATGAACAGCAGTCTTCAGCTCTTTCCACAGATTCTCGATTGGATTCAGGTCTGGACTTTGACTTGGCCATTCCAACACCTGGATACGTTTATTTGTGAACCATTCCATTGTAGATTTGGCTTTATGTTTTGGATCATTGTCTTGTTGGAAGATAAATCTCCGTCTCAGTCTCAGGTCTCTTGCAGACTCCAACAGGTTTTCTTCCAGAATGGTCCTGTATTTGGCCCCATCCATCTTCCCATCAATTTTGACCATCTTCCCTGTCCCTGGTGATGAAAAGCAGGCCCAAACCATGATGCTGCCACCACCATGTTTGACAGTGGGGATGGTGTGTTCAGGGTGATGAGTTGTGTTGCTTTTACGCCAAACATATCATTTTGCATTGTGGCCAAACAGTTTGATTTTGGTTTCATCTGACCAGAGCACCTTCTTCCACATGTTTGCTGCGTCTCCCAGGTGACTTGTAGCAAACTTTAAACGAGACTTTTTATGGATATCTTTGAGAAATAACTTTCTTCTTGCCACTCTTCCATAAAGGCCAGATTTGTGCAGTGTACGATTGATTGTTGTCCTATGGACAGACTCTCCCACCTCAGCTGTAGATCTCTGCAGGTCATCCAGAGTGATCATGGACCTCTTGGCTGCATCTCTGATCAGTCTTCTCCTTGTTCGAGATGAAAGTTTAGAGGGACGGCCGGGTCTTGGTAGATTTGCAATGGTCTGATACTCCTTCCATTTCAATATGATTGCTTGCACAGTGCTCCTTTGGATGTTTAAAGCTTGGGAAATATTTTTGTATCCTAATCCGGCTTTAAACGTCTCCACAACAGTATCTTGGACCTGCCTGGTGTGTTCCTTGGTCTTCATGATGCTCTCTGTGCTTTGAACAGAACCCTGAGACTATCACAGAGCAGATGCATTTATATGGAGACTTGATTACACACAGGTGAATTCTATTTATCATCATCAGTCATTTGGGACAACATTGGATCATTCAGAGATCCTCACTGGACTTCTGGAGTGAGTTTGCTGCACTGAAAGTAAAGGGGCCGAATAATATTGCACGCCCCACTTTTCAGTTTTTTATTTGTTAAAACAGTTTGACACATTCAATAAATTTCATTCCACTTTACGATTGTGTCCCACTTGTTATTGATTCTTCACAAAAAATTAGAATTTTATGTCTTTATGTTTGAAGCCTGAAATGTGGCAAGAGGTTGAAAAGTTCAAGGGGGCCGAATATTTTCTCAAGGCACTGTAAGTGAACAATTAAGTGTAGATATAGATTATTATTTTTATGCAGAAAAAATACTTTTTTGCATTTTATGTCAAGCTTTTTTTGTTGTCTAAAACTCTGTTATATTGCAAAACATTACTGAAATTTGCTATCTTCAGCTATATGTGCTATATGGAAAACCCCTAAGAAGTTTCCAGTTGACGCCTACCACCCATGGCACGACGTCCATAATGTGCATGTTCTGTTTGCTATATTTCGGCACTAGAATTACAATACAAATTGTATTATATACGTGGAGACTCAATTTTAAGTGACAACTGAATGATGCAACCCTTTAGCTGATTCATTTAGACATAAAATCATTAATTAAAGTTGAAAATGATTCAGATTGTTAACACTATTAAAACTACAAGGTGTCTATACAAATTTTTTGCAGCAACGTGTGATTATATAAGGATAAAAAGTGCAGTGCAGCTTTGTCATTTTTTATTTTCCTGCACCACAATTAGCAACAGCTTTCAACAGATGGTATTTTATTTTGCACAATCTGTGTAACTCAAACAGTTTTTTTCTAGGACAATACTATTTGCTCTGGCTGTAGCTGTTACAACTACGCATAAATATGAGTAACCCTTCCCTGATAAGCATGCGTAAAGCCTCAATTCAGTATAGGCAAACTGTGTCAGCGCAGAAAAAGGCTATTTGCTCAGGAATGCTGTTTGTGGATCAGATCTGCCTTTGCTCAATGTTTAAAATTAAAAGGACTAAAGATCAGATTTGTACACATTAGGGACCTGCAATCATATTATTGTGGATATGGAAAACAATCCATTTACTTTAACTTTTTCTAAGTATTTTCTTCTTTTAAATTGTTTTTATTATTTTGAACAAGAGTTGATGCTCAAAGGGAGATGAATCTGTCTTTTGTCACTGTTTGCAAATTCTTGCAAAACATGATAAAATGACAAGTAGAAACCGTTTAATTTAGTTTGTGACACTGTGTGTTATTTTTATTGCACAAAAAGACCTCGGGTTCATTTCGTCTCTAATGGTTGGAGCTCTGCAGCAGAGCAACGTGGGGAATAACTGGCAAAGTATGACCCTCGCTGCTTTTGTAATGATGTCCTGCCTGCTTGATTGCGCCTCTTACGGCCAGAACCATGCCTCTGACTGGTCAGATGATAGAAGATGACCAGTGTCATTTTACACTTCATCAGGGAGATTCAGGGCTGAAGAGCGGTGTGCATTTGGGTGTATAAAAATAATTATAAGGGTCAAAACATAAAACAAACCACTGAAGTGTCTGGCTATTTTTCATGAATATATTTATGATAAAAATGTTAAGTCAAATGTTTACTACTTGTTAAGAGGCAGAAGATGGTTAGTTTTGAAGTATCTGCTACTCCTCTACTTGTGAGATGTAAGTACAGTTTTTAAAGCACATTCAAAGGTTTTGAAGTGTAAAAGTACAGTTAGAAACAGAAAAGGAGAAATTTAATGTCTGCCTTTAGGTCATCAATGTGCACCATACAAAACAAAAGACAACATAAACATATCCTTCTCTTAACCCTAGAACAGACATAGCATCTCAGAGACAGCTACATCTTTAACAATGTTTATACTTTTCTTTAAAAAAAACACTAACACTATGTATGTATGAAAGGAAGTCCTTGTTTTTGAATTCACAAAGGAAAAAACAATTACATTTAAAAAAAATTGAATTTTCTGATTATTAAATCTTGTATCATACTTTAAAGGGTTCATTTTATGTTGAAACTATGTTTTTTGACCACAACCCATGTTACCATTGCCTGACCAGCACACCAATGCATGAATTATATATGAAAGCTTAAAATCTCTAAAAAACATTAAAATTGCCTATATATCCTTTTATGGCTATAGGTAATAAACATACAGCAGTAGAGTTAAATTATTGAATAAAAAATGTTATGGATTGAAGAACATTTATATCACATACATTATTTCACTGTTAAAATGTTGGCTGTGATTATCAATATTTTTATCAATAATATTGCCTATAAATACTTTAAGCAACAAGGTCATTTCCGAACTCTTAGTTTTGTTGTGAGGCAATAATGAACAGAAATTTACAGCAACAATCATTTGGAAACTAAATACATTATAAGCATTGTGCATATATTTAGAAAAGTGTAAAGTGACTCTACTCTAAAGGCATTGTCTAAATACAAGTTCCTACTAAGTCTTGGAAAAGTATAGAACTTCATTTAATCACTTTCCAAGTCTGAGTCAGTTTGGAGACAGAAAACATACTCTGGGAATATTATCTGTTTATGTAAAAGAAAAACGTCTGCATTACTGAAAAATTAAGAGGTTTTTATCATTCAAAGATCTAAAAGCACAGTTTTCCAGCTATTTTTGTTTTGCTACTAGATGTTCTTAGATTACAGTTTTTAACTGGACCTGTTTTGTTTTTTTTTTAAATATTTTTTCAGCACTAGTGCCCTTTATTTACTTATTTTTGACAGTAGGCAGACAGGAAAGAGGGTTAGAGAGAGGGGGAGACATTTGGCAAATGTCGCCGGGACCAGAACTCGAACCAAGGATGGCCGCTTTGAGGACTGCAGCCTCTGCATATGGTCGCGTGCTTAACCCCTACACCATCAGTGCCGCGCCCAACTGGACCTGTTCTTCAATTTATTTTATTTTGTCCACTTTAGATTCCAGACAAAGCATTAATACTACATTTCTTTGAATATCTGCAAACAAAGTCCAGGTATCACAGACCGCAAAGAGTATTCACATCAGAAGAGGCATTGTATTTTGAAATGGAAAAATTGTAGGAATCCTGTATCAAAGTCAACAGAATCAAATAAACAGACCTTTCAATAACAGTTTTATCTGTTTTCAAGATGGATACAATACATTTTATGTTATGAAATTAACCCTCTGCTTTTCAGAAACTGCCTCAACACTCCAACAAACTGTCATCTATTGATGAAAATTAATTGAGTGTAAACAGAAGCAGACAGTAAGAAAAGTCTACGGTTTCTGACCATTTGAGACACATCCCTTCAAACACAAAAGCACTGATTTTTTTCATTATAGTTTGCAATGATGTGGACATTAGGACCAGATCAATCATCATGTTTTTAGAGAGGCTTGTTATGTTTTTTAATTAGACAAACACCTCGCATTTACCTTGCCACACTCAGAAATGGAAAACAACATAGTAACAACTCTCATTTGCATGGATGGAGAAACTGATTTTGCTGCTCCTGGCAAAAAAGAGGAAATGCTCCAAGAAGCCACTCCACCAAAATGAACAGACAGACAGTTATGAAGACACATAGTTGTTATCTTGTCCATCCTTCCAGTGTACCTGACAGTGCAGACCTAAATGAAGCCCTCTTGGGACAATCACCGGGGTCTTATTAGGACAGCAGTGATTGTGTTCATCCCCTCACTGTCCAGCATCTGCAGAAATCACTGGGGATTAATCATGCAATGAGGACAAATAATGCATTAATGCTCCTTTAAAAGTATTTTGAACTCGTAACTTGTATCACACATTGTCAGTGGAAGTAAACAACTTAACCATTACTCTATTTTCTAACTCTACATACTAACTGTGGCTCTAAGTTTGGGTGATGAATACATCAAACAACATCAAGAAAGTATCAATCACTTTTTTCAATGTTCTACTTCACATTTGATCATTTAAGGTAAAATATCTCAAAGTACTTTACTGTGATTTTATGTGATATAACAAAACAAAGTAGTACATATTTGTGAGGTAGAAGAAAAATGATATAGGTTTTCAAAAAGGTTTTGAAAAGACAAATTTTAAAAGTCTGTCATGCATTTCTCACCCTGATAAAAATGCAGGATATGTTGGTGAACTACATTTTCCTGGAAATGCAGCTGTAAGTTTTAGGGGGGTCGGTCTCTATCAGCTTTGCAAATTTGTGGAGATTTCTCTTCTCTATTCATCTTTATCCCCAACCTGCCTGGTGTGTTTAGACTGTGACACACGTACAAGCAGGTGCAACTGGTTGCATCGGATTTTATTTACGGCTATAAGGGTAAAAGGGACTGAATACAAACCACCCTAGTTTTTTGATTTTTATTTTCAAAGATTTGTGAAAATTAAGTATTATTTTCCTTCTACTTCACAATTATGCACCACTTTGTTTGGCTTTATGACATACAGTCCCATTGAAGTTTATGGTTGCATATACTGACGCGAAGGTTTTAGGGGTAAGAGGCTTCAACAAAGTACTTACACATGTTTTCATGTAAATCAAATACATCTTTACTCAATATATGTTGGGCTGTCTAATGGGAGTGTGTTTTGATTAAAGCAAGAATGCAAGCAAGATGCATATTTCAAACAGATTTTTTTCTTGTTTGGAAAGAATTGATCCCTTTAACACATACAGTACAATCATAGCTTTCAGTTATTAAGACTTCCCGACAGGGAAAGTAACCTGATAATTTCTTAAAATTTGTGTTCCACAGTTACAAAACATAACCTTTAGAACTGTTTTGGAACTCTAGAAGAGCTGTTGTGTAAATTTGTTTAAACTATTATCTGTAATTACAGATGAATTTCTTACATTGACCATGAGATGGTGCTATGTGTCTAAAATGGGATCTTTGTTGTGAGGAAAATAATAACATTATTGTGTACAGTAATATTACTCACGTCTATGTTGACCAATGCGGATTAATGGTTGAAGATTATTACTTTAAATGTTTTTTGTGATGGCGATGCATAGATGGTTTGTTTCTGTGGGTGAAGGGCTCTGCAAGGACACGTGAAACTGCAGCTCTAAAGCTCTTTTATCCACATTTTCACTCCCCAGCCTCATAATAAGATTCACCCGCACTGCTTAGCATTCACCTGTCATGGACTATGAGTCAGCTTATCTTCAGTCGAAAAGACCGAGGGCCTGAATCTCAGTGAACGGGCCTTTGCTATAGATTTTTACATAACCTTTTCATGGTACAGAGTGCCAGGTAGGAAACGGTGCTGGGATATAGGCTAACAGAGCAAACCAGGGACCAATGAAGCATTTTCTTTGCTCTGTGACATCAGGATGCATCAGCTCAGTGGGTTTGTCCTGCTTGCAGCAATGCATATGAAAAACTATTTAATAAGGTTTTAAAAAACTACTGCAACACTCTAAGTTCAAGCCTAGCCGGGATGGGGGGTTAATTTAAACATTATACTAGTTCAGTTTTCAGGCTTGGAGGATAATTGAAACGTAGCAGGAGAATGGTGATCAATGATTATCCTTGATCTTCTCTCTTATCTGCTTGTAATCTGTACCAATAGTTTTTGTAGTGATCAGTATTCCCATATAATATTCACCGTTCCTTATTTATTATTCATAGTATTTTGACCATACATTAAAATTTTCATTGTTGGTGCAGTTGAAGCACTTGCAAAATTGAGGCAATTAATCATGGTTGGGACACCCATTATTACCATTAAGCTCTGCCAGGAAGTGATCTGAGTCAGCATATATCGACAAGAGTCCATTTAAATGCTTTAATTATTAATAAGGTGTCTTACGCCTAAGTCCTATAGCTGGGGATTTACTCACAAAAAAGACCAGAGGCCAAACTCTAACTCTGTTGAGATCTGCGTAATTTAAAGATGAAGGCAGAAAACTATACAGTGCCTTGCAAAAGTATTTATACCCCTTAAACACATTTTGTTACTGTAAAAACCCCAAACTTCAGCATCTTATATTATAGACCAACACAAAATGGTGTTTATTTGTAAACTACAAAGAAAAAGATAGATGGTTACTAATATTTTTAAATAAGTAAAGCTTGCAAAATTGCATGCATTTTTTAACCACTTTTCATTGCAGTTAACACTGATGGTCCATTGGGTTGCATTGTTGCTCTGTTTGTATGTTTAGGGTCGTTTTGTAAAAGGGTGAACCTGAAGTGTTTTGAAGCATTTACCAGGATTCTATAGGACTTCCAGGATTACTTTGTATTTAGTTCTATCCATCCCAGCATGACCTATTTCAAACTGCAAGCAGGACTTCTTATGGCTTTCTTTTTGCCACTGCTCCCTAAAGGCCAGATTTGTGGGGTGCGCAACTTACAGCTTCTGTGTTAGTTGATTCTCCCACCTGAGCCATGAATCTCTAAAGCTCCTTTAGAGTTACAATATGTATCTTGGATGCTTCTCTAATTATTCCTGTCCTTGCTTGGCCATTAAGTTTAGGTGGATTGCCAACTGTTGGTAAGCTTGTGGCTGTGTTGTTTTTTTTTTTTTTCATTTTTGGACGATTAACTGAATAGGTCTCTGTGAGTCGTTTAACGCTTGGGATATTTTTTATAACCTAATTCTGCTTTAAACGTCTTCACAACTTTGCACAGCCTCGCCACAGGGTTCCCACAAAGCTCAGTACTGGGGCCTCTTCTCTTTGCCATATGCACCACCTTACTGAGCTAAATCATCCAATCACATGGCTTTTCATACGTATGCTGATCCAGCTCTATCTTTTATTCCCATCTGACAACCACACAGTTTGACCACAGACCTCAGACTCTCTCTCTGACATATCAGCATGATGAAAGCTCATCACCTGCAACTGAACCTTTCTGAAACTTAACTGCTTGTCTTTCCAGCCAAACTGATAGTCTACTAGAATATCTGCATCAAATATCTTGGTCCATCAAAGGTAGCTAGAAACTTGGGTGTCATAACTGATGAAAAGCTGACCTTAAAAGATCATATTGCTTAAACATAGAAATATCAGGCTGTACCTAACCCAACACGCCACCCAGTTTCTGGTGCAGTCTATGATCATCTCCCTTTAACAACTCCAATGCCCTCCTAACTGATCTCCCAGCTTGTACCTCTAGATGGTCCAGAGTATGGCAGTGTGTCTGGTCTTTAACTAGCCAAAAAAAGCACATGTTGCCACTCTGTTAGGGAGCTCTACTGGCTACCCTTAATTAAGTACAAGTCACCCATGTGCTCAATGGAACAATTCCCATCTCAAAGGCTTATGTCACGATGTGGTCACTCCAGTTGTGAGGAGGTTATTCGCTTGCCATACCAACACCATACCCAAGACAAAGAAGACATCTCGTCCTTCTCTACCTTAAGTAAACTTTTGAAGACCCAGCTCTTCAGAGATAATCTCCTAACCTAGCACCTACCCTCTACTTCCCTACCCCCTCTACTGCATCTCTTTTTGCACTTCCCTCTATGCCTGATCTCCATTACTAGACTGCCACCCATGACAGAACCTGACCAGTGGTCTTCCACCTAAGTAACCTATTGTTTGTTTGGATATTAACTGCACTGTTACATTCTGATTTGTAAGTCGCTTTGCATAAAAGCACCAAATACACAACCTAACAACGACTGAGAATAAAATCACACCCAAGTGAACTTTATTTACTTATAGGTGGCTTTCTGAAGGCAATTGGTAGCAGTAAATTTTAGGGGTCACAAATACAGAGGCTGAATAGAAATGCAGGCCACATTTTTCTGATTTTGTTTTTTTGAGAAGTTGTGAACATAATGTCTTGTAATCAAATGTAATCGACAACACACTTATGCACTGGTCCCTGTTGGTCTGCCACATTTAATCCCAATAAGATAAACTGCAGTTTTTAATGTAACACAATGAAAAGGTTCAGGGGCTGTGAGCTACTGTGTCGTATCTTTCTCTTGGCTCTCACTGATTTAATAATTTTCCTTCTTAAATCCACCCAAACCTCCAAAAGATATTTTGTTTCCTGACAAAAAGAACATGGCTCCTCTGTAGGAGCCAACAGCTAGGGGCTGTGTTGTCTGCTACCGGTGGGGGAATTTTGGAAATTGCTGATGTGTGAAGAGTTATTTGAGGAAGTGTAGTCTGCAGACATGGACTCCTCCCTCAACCCCTGTCCAGTCTTTGTCATGGAGCAAGCCTCCATGCAAAGGGGACATGAAGGCTGAAGCTGCCACAAATAAAAGGTGCTTGCTTGAATGTGTGTCCTTTTCTTTTCCCCCCTATAAGGGAAAAGAAGCAAAACTGTCTGTCATCACTTGGTGTTGTGATTTTTTTTTTCCCTTTGAAAGGCTCTGAAACAAAGTCACTTTTTTTTACATAGTGGTGCACTTCAGTATTGTGCTCTTACCAAACCAGTTTCCAAATCATTTCCTGTCTCCATTCTAACCTTCATCTTATCTATCTGTTCTGTCCTTTGCTCACCTTCATTTTCCCATTCTTGGATGACTTGAACATATTCTGCCACTCACTCTGTCCCTTTTCCACACAGAAAGTTCTTCCATCTCTTATTACGCATTCTTCTACAAATCTTTCATGTCCAAATTCCATACTTTTCCAGACTTAGTTTATCAGTGTTCTCAGTGCATTTTCAGAACTATTTAAAGTTCAAATACAAATGTTCACCATAAATGTACTGCAGATATTTCTATTGTATGTAGATATATTCCCACTGTGATGGTGTTTGTAAAAATCATACATGACAGGTCTTTCTCCTTCTTTTTCTCTTCTAATCTTTCTGTTCCACTCATGCTCCTTAATGATATATTCGTTTTTTCTTGCGGGTCCGCTGCAATCTTTTATTCCTGGTCACGTAAAAACGCTGCTGCTTAATGTGCTGTGCAGCTAGGCACATTTATTCTCATATATTACTTCTGACCTCTAAAGGGAAATCTTCATTACAGGAGAGTGATCTTTTGATCGTTCGTCTTTGTTTTTGTTATTTTTTTGACAGTGTGCAGCAGATAGACTGGCTCTGTTATCACAGCGGGCTGAAATAAAAAAATGAAGGATTATACTAAACCCCTGCAGGGTGGCTGTCCTCATCACTGCCGTCACATGTATTTCAGCATGCCTCTGACTTCTTCTAGAGCAAGAAAATTATAATTTCAGTATATGAATAACATTTATTGTTTTGTTTAGCGAATTCAGCCCATATTACAGTAAAATTATATCCAGATTTATCTGATAGAAATCTGTTACGTCTCAATGTTGGTTGACTTATCTAGTTGGCTGTTGCCACGTGGGATGTGAGAGAAACAGACGGATTAAGAGTGTAGGACATTAAAGTTACAGAGAAAAAATAGCAGAATAAGGAAAACTAGGAATGCCAGACTGTGTAAAGGAAGGAGGTCTCTTGAGAACCGTCAATTGTGTTGGACGGTAGCAAGAAAAACAGGCAGAGAGACTGTAAGTAGCAATAAGGTGACATAATTGAAACTGTACAGTCTTTCAACAGTATTTAAACCACTTTAACTTTTTTATATTTTGTTACTGTTTAACCACTAACCTAAATGCATTTTCTAGGGTAGAGCATACTTGCAGCTGAAACTGGTTGTTCTACAATGTGTTGACTCAGGTTTCATGTTCTCAGATTTTCCTTTAAAACCATGTATCCTTTCCTTAAACTTCACAATTATGCACTCCTTTGTGTTGTTTTACCCTATAAAATACCAATAAAATACTTTTTTTTATTATTATTTTACATGGCCAAATGTGGAAAAGGTAAATTGATATAAATGCTTTTGCAGAGCACAATGTGTAAAGCAAAATCAATAACACTGAGAGCATTAACTTCAAACTACTGTTGTTAGTATAAATGCATGCTGCAGTTTTTTATTTTTATTTTAGCCACGCAGAGCAAAACAGAGCCTTTCAGCTCACTGATGTAACTTACTTGAGTGGAAAATTAAGTCTGTTTCACCAGTATTTAAAATCCCAGCCAAAAAAACATTATTATAGGGATTTGAAATAAAAGTCCCTAAGGGCACAGTCACAATGCTAGAGTAGATCTAGATTATTTGAGTGATTGTGTCATTCTTCATATTATTGAAATAAGTCATATTGCACTAAAGCATTGTCACCACAAAGCAATAAATATGCCACTAGAGTAATTTCCTAGTTTTTTTTTAATCATTGAATCATGTTATGATGCACAGATTTGATAAAAATGAGAAAGTAAAGATACATTTGTCAGCTTGGCTGATAATTATATGCCTAAACTTTCACATTTTAAATATAGCCTGTGCATGATGGTCAGTTCCCATACTGACAAGATATAAAAAAAGGAAATTCTGCACTTCTTTTGCACTTTTCTTCCCCACAAAAAGTTCCTGTGTTTTAATTTTCTCACTCACACAACTGAAGTGGTGCTAGCTATATAGAGCAACTCCACATTTCACTAGGAAATATGCTTGTTTTCTTCCAAACAGTTGTTACTGGAATAATCGTTTGTTAAAAAAGATAATTTTCATTGTTTTTTTTAAATTATTTGTAGATTACTTTCGTCTTAATTTGCAATATGCGATGCACATGAACAATTGGTGGGTTGCTAAATCTAATAATCCAGTGCCAGTTAAACAGAATATTCTGCAGATTCTACACAAGACATCTATTATGCCACTACTCATTTTGAACAACTGATCTTTAACAGTATCTAGCTGCTGGCTTTAAAAAATAGGTGGAACTGCCGGATTTTAACAGCTGGATTGTGGCTGGATAGGCCTATTCTTTGGTTTTTGGCTGTGTCTTAATGGTGTTTTAATTTGAACCTGCAGGGCTTGTGTACTGACCATTACATCACCGAATGTAGCATGCACAGTCATTACTGTGCACACACAATTGCTGCTTGTAGTCATTGTTTGCACCCATTAAAAGCTAATTTGCACAGCTATAATTGTGACAACTGGAGCACAGACGTGGTCGCAGTCACTGTGCCATACATCCAATAGCTTACTATAAGCAGAGCCAAATCCACAGCTGATGGTGCAGACAAAATGTAAGTGTCAGTGTTATTACAGTTCAGAAATGGTTCAGGGGAAAATGTCTTTTGCAAAATCAGCTACAAAATAAATATTGGTGTTGGCCCCTAGCTATTTTGGTGCCTTATGAAATATGATTATAGTTAGCCACCCACCCCCTAATAAAAACAATGTGTGTTGGAAGTTACAGTTCACATTGTTTCTGTCCCTGTGGAGGTTTAGAAAACTTTAGCCATTTTATTGTTAGAGTATTGACTTTCAAAGTCTCCATGTGTGGACAGATTTCCTTGTGCATTGGTCCAGGAAAGATGTTGATCAGATTTGCCTTTTGGTGAATAGTATAAGCAAAACATGCAGCTGCAGCAGACAAACTACTCAATGTGTTAAAGTTAGTTCAGATTATACATTTATAAAATAAATCAGATTGTGATATACTCACACAGTAGCTCCAGTATCTGCTGTAGCATCATTAGTCAACTTTGCTTTATGATAATGACAGTCAGATTATTATTTTTGAGGAAATACAGTCAAACAATCATTCAGCAGATAAGCTCATTTAAGGCTTTTTGAATATCATTTCACAGGTTTCAGGTGGAAAATTCAAACAGTACAACAGATATGTCAAAACGTACATATCATATGTTAACTTCAGTTTGTAAACAACAAGAGAACCTCCCAGCTAATATTATTTAGCTCAACTGTAGTTTAGCGAACACGTTAGAAAGCATTTACTCTCAGACACTCAATTCATATAAACACAGTATAATCAAGTTCTTTGCTTTTTTACATTGTAGGTAGGTTATCATAAAATAGAGACTTTAAAAGCAGAATGTCAACTCACACTGGGCCAAAGGCCATTGGATAGAAATACGTTTTTAAAAGAGACTAAAAACGGGAGGCGAAGTTGCCTGTTACACAAAGTAGTCCTGGACTGCCAAGCAAAAAAATTCACCAGTTTACCAGATTACCAAACGTTTCCAACCACTTTTCCGGTTTAGCAGTCAGCAAGTTATGATTGACTGCATCAGAATTGCTTCTAGATTAAGTAATATCATGGCAGAGGTTTTAAATTGATTAATCAGTGCTGAACCAGGAAAACACTGATAGACTGTTTTTATCAAAAATTAGTAAATGTGTTAATAAATGTCCTTTTCAGTTATCTTTGTAAACATGGCAGTATAGATTAAATTCAATTCAATTCAGTTTTATTTATATAGCGCCAATTCACAACACATGTTGTCTCAAGGCACTTCACAACAGTCAGGTACATACATTCCAATTAGTCCTAACCATTGAACAGTGCAGTCAGGGTTAGTTATTTATTCAAATTGGATAAAAAGTTTTTCTATCTAAGGAAACCCAGCAGATTGCATCCAGTCAGTGACTTGCAGCATTCCCTCCTCCCGGATGAGCATGTAGAGACAGTGGACAGTCACTGGCGTTGACTTTGCAGCAATCCCTCATACTGAGCATGCATGTAGCAACAGTGGAGAGGAAAAACTCCCTTTTAACAGGAAGAAACCTCCAACAGAACCAGGCTCAGTGTGAGCGGCCATCTGCCACGACCAACTGGGGGTTTGAGAGAAAGAACAGAGCAGAGATACAAAGAGAACAAAGAAGCACTGATCCAGGAGTCCTTTCTATGGGAAGGAGAACTAAATGTTAATGGATGTAGCTCCTTTAGTTGTTTCACCTAGAAATAAAGAACAGATAAAGTCTGAGCCAGTTTTCAAGGTTAGAGTCTGAAAGAGAGCACATAGTTAGTCACAGTAAAAGCTCAGTCAATCGCCATATCTAGGAGAGAGAAAGGGTTAAACACTAAAAGACATGGCCATGTGGATCATCGGTAGAGGGTGAGGATTAAGTTGTTGCCAACAGAAGCTCGGACGATTCCCCTCTCCAGAAAGGTGTCACAGGTAGACACAGAGCTAGGCCAGGTGTAGCTTCTCGGAAGAGAAAAGAGAGAACAAAGTTAAGAGCTGAAATAACAGCAAATAATGCAAAATTGGAGAGTAGTGTGAGAATGTAGCGAAGAGGGTGAAAGTGGTCATTATGTCCTCCAGCAGCCTAAGCCTATAGCAGCATAACTACACAGATAGTTTCAGTTCAGATTGTTTAGTTAAACGGCGCTTATTTACAACAATGTCGTCTCAAGGCACCCCACAAAGGGTCCCACTGATGGTCATTGTTATACTAAAAACCACAAGGATTGGGATACCTCGCTCTGTCAGACCGATAACCATTGGAAAAGAGAAGGGGTCATAGAGGTAGCAGAAATGGAGGGTGTGTTTGCACCTCAACCATAACTGAGCCGGTTTAGGCTAAACCTGACTCCCCCTTACTCCAACCAACAGGGAGAGAGGAAGGCTCCCTCCCTGATAAACTAAGCCACTCTAACCATAAACCATAAGCTTTATCAAAAAGGAACGTTTTAAGCCTAGCCTTAAAAGTAGACAGGGTGTCTGCCTCACGGACTAAAACTGGGAGCTAGTTCCACAGGAGACGAGCCTGATAACTAAAGGATCTGCCTCCCATTCTACTTCTAGAGACTCTAGGAACCACCAGTAAACCTCCAGTCTGAGAACGAAGTGCCCTGTTAGGAACATATGGAACAATCAGATCTCTGATGTATGATGGAGCTAGATCATTAAGGGCTTTATATGTGAGGAGGAGAATTTTAAATTCTATTCTGGATTTAACAGGGAGCCAATGAAAGGAAGCTAAAATAGGAGAAATATGATCTCTCTTTTTAATTTTCATCAGAACTCTTGCTGCAGCATTTTGAATCAGCTGAAGGCTTTTAACTGCATTTTGTGGACATCCTGATAGTAAAGAATTACAATAGTCCAGCCTTGAAGTAACAAATGCATGGACTAGTTTTTCAGCGTCACTCCTGGATAGAACATTTCTAATTTTGGCAATGTTCCGGAGATGAAAGAAGGAAATCCTAGAAACCTGTTTAATATGGGATTTAAATGACATGTCCTGGTCAAAAATAAACACCAAGGTTTTTTACTTTATTACCGGAGGTCAATTTAATGCCATCCAGGTTAAGTGATTGACTAAGCAGTTTCTTTTTTAAAGGCTCCGGTCCAAAGACGACAACTTCTGTCTTGTCTGAATTTAGAAGCAAAACATTTAAAGTCATCCAAGTTTTTATATCTTTAAGACATGCTTGTAGTCTATCCTACTGGTTGGGTTCATCAGGATTTATGGATAAGTAAAGCTGAGTATCATCAGCGTAACATTGAACATTTATCCTATGCTGCCTGATAATTTGACCTATTGGAAGCATATATAGCATATATATAGTAAAGAGAATTGACCCAAGTACTAAACCCTGTGGTACTCCACAATTAACCCTGGAGTTTAAAGATGATTTATCATTTACATGAACAAACTGGAATCTGTCAAACAGATAAGATTTAAACCAGCCTAGCGTTGTTCCCCTGATCCCTACAACATATTCCAGCCTTTTTAATAGAATATTATGGTCGACTGTATCAAATGCAGCACTGAGATCTAAGAGGACAAGTACAGACACAAGTCCATTATCTGAGGCCATAAGAATATCATTAGTGACTTTCAGCAGAGCTGTTTCAGTGCTATGATGAGCTCTGAAACCTGACTGAAACTCTTCAAACAGATCATTGCTGTGTAAATGCTCACACATTTGATTAGCAACTATTTTCTCAAGAATTTTAGATAAGAATGGAAGATTGGATATAGGTCTGTAATTTTTCAAGTCATCTCGATCAAGCGAAGGTTTCTTAAGTAAAGGTTTAATTACAGCTAACTTAAAAGCCTGTGGTACATATCCATTTACTAAAGATAGATTAATCATATCTAAAATGGGGCTGGTAATCAGAGGAAACACTTCCTTAAATAATTTGGTTGGGATTGGGTCTAACATACAAGTTGAAGGTTTAGATGAAGCTAATATTTATGTTAACTCAGGAAGCTCCACAGGATCAAAACAGTCCAAACACAAATCAGGTTCTGCATATGTGCCTGTAATTACTATAGTGGCGTTCAGTTTAAGCTTGACACAACGGAAAATGACAGAAATGTTGTGCATCAGCAGGGAGGTCTTTAATAACTGTTAGGTAAATGTGTACCTCCCTGTGACACGTTATTACTGAATAGACCAATCGACAGTCTTTGTCTGTTCCCAACAGGAAAATTTGCACAGTTTTGGAGAATTTTTAATTCACGAGTTTCTGTTTTTGAGAGGTCATCCAGCTCAGATTAAAACTTCTTTTGATTACAATCACTGTGTGTTGCATTGTCATGTCTCATCTGATGTGTGCCTTTTTCAGGAAAGGTAATGTATGTGGTTTTATTATAGTGTAAAGGAATCTCTCCAACTTTCCCACTTCACTCAATCCAAACAACCATCTATTGCTTGTTTTCAAACAGAATATCACATATGAAGCCTAGTTTTCTCAGCTGATTTTTTCAGACTACTGTTTGTATATCAGTACCCTGCAGGTGCTTTGAACCATTAATCAAGGCTATTGTTTCTCTGTTAGAACAAAAATGCAACAAAAATAATTGACCTCATTTCTTAGGGTCATCATAAAAAAACATGCAACGTTTTCCATTCTGGTTTGGTCTTTCTTAAACAAATAATGACATTGTGGAATCTGTGGGGTGTGGTCCAATCATTTTTAAAGCCATATTTAATAAATTAAAATATCATTCAAAAGTTCATTTATGTCTGTAACTCAACTCACTAAATTAAACACTTCATATAGATTAATTACACACAGACGGATGTCTTCAAGCCTTTATTTCTGGTAATTTTGGTGATTTTTTGTTTACAGTTTGTCGGGGTGCGACATTTTGGACTTTGTTTTTGGTTCTGTTTGTTTTCTGTTTCATCTAGTTTGGGTTTTGTAGTCATGTTTGTTTATTTCCTTTTATTCCTGATAACTTTGCTCTCTGTATTGCCTCCTAGTGTGTGTTTTCTTTCCTCTCGTTCTTAGTTTCTTAGTGGTTGGTTTCTTATTACTTTGTGTGGTATTATTATTATTAGTATTATTATAGTCCTTTGTCTTCCCTGGATTCTCTTGTTTAGTTTCTCCTTTAGTATCTCTGTGTTTTATTATGTTAGGTATTTGTTCTCTTTAGTTTAGTTCCTTGGTTTAGTTTCTATAGTTCCAGCCTCCCTTATAGGTTAGCTTTAGTTATTGTTTACTTTTGGTTTGCACATATTATAGTTCTCACGTTCTGTTTCCTTTCCAGTTTCTTCAGTCAGTGTTGGTTTAGTTTTGTTTACTTTTCTACTTAGGGTTTCCTTATGGTTTCTTTGGTTATGGTGTTCTTTTGTTCCCTCTAGTTTCTCTGTTTGACTTTAGTTAATTATTATTTCTAAGTTCTTATGTTCCTTTGGTTATCCATCTATATTCATAGCTTCGCTTACTTCTGTTTTCCCTGAGTTTGTTTTAGTCCCTTTCTCATAGTTTAGTTTTGTAGTCAAGTTTTCCTTTTTTTCTGCCTCCCTGCTTCTTTTGTGTATTAGTATTGTTTATCTTTTGATCCAGTTTTCCTTTGGTTTTTTCATAGACTAGTTTCTCTTATGTTCCCTTTGTCTTCCAGTCAGATCACCATAGCAACCATTCATATTCCCTCAGTTCTCTGCAGCCTGGTCCATACCTGATTCATGTTTCCCTGATTACCTGCCTCCCTGTCTCATTGGTCCATACTCCACTTCCCTCAGTTTATAAGCTCTCTGGTTTTCATTGTTCTTCGCTGGTTCCTCCCGTTCACAACCCTGCTGATGTTCTGTTTGTACTTTGCTCCTGCTCTGGAGTCTCATGTAAGTTTGGATCGACTCATGTCTACTCCTATAGAGTTTATGCTGCGTCTTTGCTTCGCCATAGGACAACCAAAAGAATAAAGATAAAGTCTTCCTTTAACATGCTGCTGCCCAGCTCTTGTCTGCACTTTGGTCCGACACAAACCAAGAACTTGACACAGTCAAATATAACATGACATTTAAGTAGTATTACATCAGTATTACATTAGACCAAAAAAAAAGCTACTTTTGATCCAGAAATGTGGACTTAATAAAAATTATGTTTAATGCCTGCTTAAAGATTATTTTCAAAAAGTACTTTTAATCTGACAAGTGAGCTTTATCAGAATGCATTTTCTAATTTATAGAATATGACACAGATTATATATAAAAATGACTATTGATATGTGGGTTGGCTTGTGTTTTATGACTGCGATGTTAACAGGCAGATTTAGTTTTTTGTATGATATAATAATGAAATAGACATGAAAAATTGTATTTACATATACTAATATACAAAAAAATCATCTGAAATTTTAGAAAGATCCCAAATAAACGCTCGTGTCAGATTAACAGTCAGTAATGGAGGATAAGTGGCCTTTTTTTCTCTCTTTTGGAGACAAAAAATATATTTAATAATATAGATATAGCATATAAATGAATTAAATGTTTATTTATATACTTTTTTTTAAGAGGCAGTCACTCATTTTTTAGCACTTTTTTGATCATTATTGAATTTAATTTTGAAAGTAAAATAAGATTTTCTTAGGTTGAAAAGATACTTTCTTTGATTTATTCTTCATCTTTTTGTGCATGTACATAACCACTCTTCTTTCGGTACAAAGGCAGACACTACAAAAAAAGAATCAAGCATATCAACTGAATTATCTACCACGGCATTCCTTTGTTCTTTTTCACTTCAGCAATCTTCATCTCTACCACTTATAAAAGCAAATTTGGGATTCTATAACAGGCAATTAGAGAGGGATCTTCTCTTGCATAAAATCCACCTAAAGGTGCAGACTCTGGAAAAAAAAAAAAAATCATGCAAGCTTTGAAACAGATGTCATCCGTGAGATGTGCCATAGCAAATTACACATCAATTTTAACCAGTAAGTGCATTTGTAAGATTTTGGGTGTTGCAGAAACATCCTTAATCCTGTACGCCACATGTCCCCCAAACATTCTGAATATAATTTAAGATCACGTGATGTTGTTTTTAAACACAAAGACTGGAAATCTTGTTGTTTTAGCCCAAGCTACTATCAAGAGCCCATTTATTAAGGTTTGCTTGATTATGGAAAAAAAATACAGTCATGATTTTTTTGGTCTAATTAAAAAACTCTTGGTCATTGAAAATGATTACCCAATGAGTTTGGAAAAACAACACATTTTTTGCACTTGAAGAACAATTAAAATTTGCAATATAGTTTGCTTCAAAAATCTCCGGGAAACATCTGATTTGGAAATAAATTTAAAAATATTTAGATATTAATAAGTTAACTAAAATGAAACTAAATAATTATTCTAATTCAATTTAGTCTAGACAACAGCGAGTAGCGAATCATGCACCTAATGTGTTTTTGGATCCAGGACTCTGTCTTGAAATTCAAACTAACTGAAAGGATCCTTCTGTTTACTGAAAGCTCCCACTTATCTTTTCCTCTTTCTAGCATCTTGATTTGTGCTGGCTCTTCGAAACCTAACCACCCTATACTAAGCACATGTGTTCAGTCGGTGAAATAGGTGGAATCGTGAGTCAGGAGTCAAGCATAATTGCAAAGCAGAATATGCAAAAATCATTTAAAATGAAACGCCATGATATAAGGTGAGTGCTTTAAGATTGGTAGAATTTATATTATTTCAGATTAAGATGAGAAGTAGTTCTTAGGTTGTCTGGTCTTGTGATGGAAGACAGCTAATAAATAGTGGTCACTGGACTGGCCGATAATACAGACAGACAAAGAACAATTTGTAAGATCTGTGTGAAAACTGTTGCTCGCAGTGCAAAGGTTGGTCTCCCCTTCTTAGCCATCAATTAGGGCTAAACTAAAGGGATATTTTGCTGTTTCTATTGAATCTGGATAGGATTTGTGCACCTGAAAATCAAAATTTAGACTGGACAAACCTGAACCTGATAATTGTACACTGAGACAAAATTCTTTACACAGCTTGAGATTTATGAAACCTTTATTCTACTTGTAAAAAGGGTCCAACTTGAATACTTTTTTAGCAGTGGGACTTTGTAAACAGACAAGCATACCAATTACAATATATGGACTAATCAAACCCGATTTGATATATTGCACCCTGAATCACCCCATGAGAAAAAAAAAAAACAATTTAGAGAGAAATAGTATTTAGATTAAAATTAATTATTAAATATATAAGATAACTAAACTGATTTAATAGGATGAGCTGTACTGCTGGCCATATTAATCCATAAAACATTTACTTTATTTGTAAAAATAGCATTTGGTTCTTGATTTTTCCTAAAATCCTGTTAAAGTCTCATCCCGTGAACCCAAAATCGTGTATCGTCTAGTCTTCTAAGCTAGGTATAGTTTCACACCCTTCATGTACAGTATATTACCCTTCAGGTATAATAGGTAAATGCTACTGAGTTACAGGCCACAGCATTAGGTTCTGAGATAACAGTTTTATGTTCTGAGACAAACTGGACCATGTTCTCGCTGGATCTACTCGCCTGATTTGAGTTTTCTTCAGTGTCCTCTCATTAATAACTTGAAGGGTTTCATTATACAGGTTGAGGTTAGATATTATTGTCTAAAAAAAGTACAGTTCAGTTGATGTGACCTTTTCTTGAAATGTGTTTCTATTTTCTTCATGAGAATTGGAAACTGGGCTTTTTCATTTCTGATATTTATCAGTTTGACAAGAAGTTTAATAGTCTATTTATGACATGCTGTGAGTTACCATCAACAACTTCTACTTGAATTAATGATCCAATTATGTTGGTTTGATTCCCTGAAAGAGATGTTCTACAGATTAAAGATCTTCACTTCCTCATCACTTTCTCAATATTGCAAATTAATACCTTCAACTTATAGCTATGAATTTATACATAAATCCTTTAATTTAAGTTTATAAATATGATGCTCATATCCTCCCTTTACCAACTGTTTCACTGCAAATGAAAAACTGAATTAATCATAAATTACCTTTAATGCTGTATACATTGCAGCTGAACATGTTGCCTTTTTCCTTGTTCCCAACAAAGTAAAACAATAGAAAATAAAACATTTTGCCAGTTGCTTTTTATTAAAATCTGTATTTTGGCTAACTCTGCTCTCTACAGTGAAGTGAATAGCACCTCTATCTCTGTGTATTTGAACAGCAATGAGCTCCTGCAGTCTGTCAGATCAGATAACTGGCTGTTTCACAAAAACCATTGTGATTCTTTTGTCAGTTTTTGCTGCGCTGCTGGTAATATCCAGTAAGTAGGCAAATATACACAAGATTTACTGGTGAGGCAGGTGCTAAGATGCTGTAGCAAAATGTAATGTTTGGGCACCATGAAGAACAAGGAATGTTTTTTAAGTTTTATACACTGCCTTTTTTGTAAATATACAGATTTTAAAAGAGAATACAGTGATTTTACTTTTAAGGAACTCACTTTCACAAATGTTGTTCCAGCTAGCAGAAATAATTTTCCTTGTTACACACAGAAAGAAGCATATGTGTAATAATTGTTTGCTATAAATACATATTTTTCTGTATTTCAAACTGCATAGAGGTAACCTGACGGTAAATGGGGCAAAGGTGCACCACTAGTTTACAGTGTGCTCACTTTGTTCTAATTTTTCTCTGCGAACATCAACAGGTGACCCCTAATCGCTTTTCTGTAGCAAGCACCAGATGCAGGGTTGAACATTTGCAGGCAGAATTTTCTGCAAGAGGGCCTGTGAAATTAGTTTAAATCACATGCTAATTATCAGTTAATTGGTGCTTTAAGCAAGATCAGAACAAATCTTAATAAGGAAAGACATTTCCATTTGTTCAGTAAGCATCATGAAGATAAATATCTGTTTGTAGCCTTTATGTTCCCTCCTACATTATGCTTGATTTTAATATAGTCCTGAATGCTTTCTTGGGTGATTTGTATGCATTGTTTTTGCAACTTATTAGTCTAATGTAAGACACTGACATAATTTAGGAAGATTTTTTTATGAAACTAAGCTAACTATTTCTACATCAATTACATTTTTTTATTTTCAAACACTTTCTCTAACAGGCATATCTACACTAAAGACTACCTGTGTTGTAAAATTCAAATAATTATCTAAAACATCCTACAAATGTAGTAAAAGAAGTGCTAACATTTGTTGTTATTTTTGTAGACTAATGTGACAAACAAAATAGGGAGAATATAATACTTGTTCAGGTAATTAGTCCTGGTAACAGCTGTTTGAAATATTGTCTGCAGCTGAAACGATGTTTCAAGCAAACCTAAAGAGGTCACCTAATGGATAAACCCCTGATAATACCCCTATCACACTGAGTATATGTCATGGAGTGACATTTTGGACTTTGTGGGTTCTTTGATGGTTTATTTTGTAATTTAGATTTTCCTTATGGCTCTTTGTTTATTTCTTAGGTTATTGTTTCTATGTTCCGCTCTAGTTTCTCTGTTTACTTTAGTTCATAGTTATTCTAGTTCTTTATTTCCTCCTCTGATTTATTCTCTTGCTTAGTTTGTGTTTTGTGTCCTTTCACTCTTCCTCAGCCTTTGTATTTGTTTCACCTGTTCCTGCTCCTTCCCTGCCCCCTTGTCGCACCTGTTCCCTGTTCCGTTGATTATCTGCTTTTGTTATTTCTCCAGTATATTAGTTGGTTTGGTGTCCCTGTTCTGGGCTGGTTCCTTCTGTTATTCTGTTACTATCCCGTTCCCTACCACGTCTACGCTTTGTATTACTATGCTTCGACTATGCTACGCTTTGTCTATGCTTTGCCTTGCCATGAGTACCTGCAGGTTTGCGCAAGTTTCTTGTCTTTGTTTCATCCCTGCAGTGTTTTTGTTACGTTTTGGACTTTGTGAATAAACAAGGAAGTTACTAAGATGCGCTTACCGAGCTCTTGTCTGCACTTTGGTCCGACCAAGATCCTCCCGCGACAGTATATGCCTTGGATTGCAATGATATGCTCCTTGCTCACAAGTGCCCTTTTGGTCAAATTATATATTTATTTTTATAAGTATTGTATTATTTTTATTATTTACATACATTTTTTATATAATCCTCTTTTATAATTTTTGTGCCATAACCCTAAGCCCTTCTCTGAGACCTAACAAAACCATGTATTAGTAATGTTATTTCTGGTTATGTTGTAAGAGAAATGACATGAAAACGCCCCCCAGTCACCTCCTTACCTTTGACCTTTTGCTTGTGTGACGCGTGCAATTAATCATCACCGATGGAGGAGTTGTTATCTGACCATTCAGATTTTATCACTCAGACAGTAGTTTGTTGTGTCATCAGCAAGCTGCTAGCTAAAGATTTTCAGGTAATCTTAAAATCTTACCTTTTCCGTTGACAACATCCGTCACTCACCAGTATTACTATAATATTGGTAGAATAGCTACTTTGATTTGTGGTATTATGATATACATTGGTGCTGCAACTTATATATATATGTAACCTTTTTGGGGTTAATCAGCTTTTTTAGAGGTTAGAATGATGTAAATAACCTGTCACTAACAAATCATTATGTAGATTATATCATATTTCTCTGTCAAAATTTCTTTCCCCAACAATAAAGTAGGTTTTTATATTTCAATTTATTTAAGATGATTTGATAAAATATTGTATTCTTTTAAGACATTTATGAGTAATTTTTAGAAACTTGATTAGATAGTAGTGGGTGAATTTTAAAGTTCTTGTCTTGTCTCAAATGATGTATATTATGCTGTGCTATTGACTGAATAATATATTTTGTTAAAATACAGGGAGAAAAAAATGGCTAGTGCATTTTAAAATATTCTTTTAGATTATTATTCATAGTGGGTTTTTAGGTCCAAATATGCCTTATAAAAGAATATGTCTGAAACATACAAGGAAGGAGCTGCTTGAAGCAGCTAAATCTTTAGTCTTGTCAAATCCACAGATTTATCAAGACTTTATGTTCCACAAAATGCACTCTATTCTTTCCTGTTAAGACCCATGTAAGAAATGTTTTTACATGCATCAACATTTGTGGCAACATAAGAAACAGGGTATACCTCATTAGCTGAATACATGAACAACTCAACTCTTTGCAGCACTTCCAAATTATTGTTTAATGAAGTGCTCAGCTCATGATCAGATCTTCTTTCAAATTCATGAAAGTCATAACTAACTCTGGGTTAGCTGAAACTATGGTTTTTGCCATATTAAATGATGGTACATATTGATCAATCAATTTTCAGATAGTTTGCTGATGGGTTTTTGCTTTGGGAAGGTGATAGAGCAGTTCAAGTCATCCTTGAATAACAGTTTCATGCTCATGTCAAATATGGCCAAATAATAATAATGTCAAATGTCCAAAAAATGGACAGGAAACATCTGTTTTCACCCTACATGATTTGTAACATACTGGAAAATCACCATTTTGGATAATATTTTAGTGAAGGTTCAGTTCTTATATTTTTTAGACTTATTTAATTAGTGTCAATCCCTTTTCATTCAGTTCATTTCACCTTGTACTGAGAGCTAGTGTGGGAATTAATCAAGCCAATGATAGTAGGATCCCATAAGGTATAATCTACCTGATTTATCCCTCATTGAGCTCACAAGTCGTCCTCTCAAATCTAAATGAGATCACCCTCTTTGCAATACGTGCAGTGATACGCTGAAGCTCATCTCATGAGCATAAAGCTGTATTATATTTCAGAGCAAGCACTATTTCTGTGCATCAAGTGCCTTTTTTCATTAGGTCTAACTCTTGTTTGAGAAATACCTCCATCTCCTGGCATTCAGGTAATCATCATTGCTCCTGTATGTAATGCATTTCATTTTCTGTTACAGAAACACAACAATCATACCCACACATTATACCTTTTCTAAGGCTTTTGCCAATTTAGGTAGCTGTAGTTGGTGACACAGTCTCATTAAAAAGACACATTTTTACCTTTCAAGCTTCATTTTAATAATACCGACCCTCTTTGAATTTGTAAGATCTTTGAATGTAGATCCTAAACATTTATGTGGCCTCACTTTCAGACTGCCCATCCTCGCTTGAACGGCTTAGGTGACTTTTTCACAAATATATTTTGTGAATTTTGTTCATCTTTACCACTTTCATGTCACTTTTTAAATAATATGAATACTTTTTTTTTCTCAAATTCAATCTTTATAGTTTTTGAAGCTTTATTCAAGACCAAACATTGTTAGCAAATTAAACATTTTCATTGGGAACAGGCAATGCTTGAAAGCATTTTGGGATTGTTTTAATTACCTTCGTTATTGTCATGGAAAGAAATATAATTGTATGTGATTTTATGCCAAGGCCAACAGTGGCATTCAACAAAAAAGAAGGTGTCCACCTCTTTGTGCAGATGCACAGCCCTATTTTGTTAGGTTGTCATGTAAAGTGTGAGTGGTGCATACAGAGCAGAGAGAGCAGCAGGATAAAGTCTACAGTCATGCATGTTTTCACTGGTGAGCTTAGCGAAATCACTAGATTCTTCTTCTGCAGCCCAGGGGTTGCCACAGATACTTTAATTATCTTTATTATCCATTAACACTGATTTCAGTACCAGTTAGAGTTTCTGGATGGAAATAATTTAGTTTATCTTCATGAGCTTGGTAATAAAGCAATTCCCTTATAATGTATTAATTGCAATACTTTCTTAAGACCATGATTGCAGTAATGTTAAACCACCACTGTTGGAAGGTGTCCCTTATATTTCTCCTTGAAATGCACAAACTTTTTTTTTTTTTGAAAAAAAAAAAGAAAAAGAAATGCATTAACCTTAGCAACCACTTGATTACCAGCAGATTTTCTCAGTATCCACAGTCCAAAGGGACATTGCAGTAGAGGTCAGGCTACTGCAGAACCTGCAGAACAAAATGCAACTCTTAATGCTGGGTGTTGGGTTTGAGTCATGTATTTTTGCTTTATAATTTAAGTAACAAGATCTCAAGATATTAAACACCATAAACCTTTTCTCTTTCTTGAAGTCTGTCTCATCAAGGGACCTGGTTGCTGACAGCCCGATTGTCTAGTTAAATCAGTATAACTTTGTATTTTGAAGAGGTTTATGATGCTTGACACCGAATTGTATTTATGTTTGAGACTGTGAAGCAAAAAGAAAGTTATTTCTGACTTGCCTTGTGGTTTTAAAAAAGTCAACTTATTCAATTGAATTGTATTCGGCTTTGATACAGCACTGATTCATAACAAATGTTGTCTCAAGGCACTTTACAAAACAGATCCCTTTGATACAGATAAATATATAATCAATTTAATCCAATAATAAAGACAGTTTTTCAAAGTCAGTTACAAAAATTGTATTTCAATCATCTCGATAAAACACTGCAATCAAGTTTAGTGTATTATGCCAATTGGTAAAATGTGTTCTGTTCAAGGAAACCAAAGGAAATAGCAGAAAGTAACTGTGGACAGTTGATTATGTCAAGTTGTTAACTTTACATACATACCGAGCATACATCTGGTGACAGTGGAAAGCAAAGCTCCCTTTTAACAGAAAGAAACATCCAGCATAACTTAAAGAACAGAAAGATGGACTGTCAGGTCAGCTGACAACATATATAAACACTAAAAAACATAATTTTTTTGTGTGGCAACATTTTATGTACCTGGGGAAAAACAAAAACAACAACAAAACACTCACAGTGATGAACGTGAACCTCTGTTCAATGATGAACAATCTAGTTCTGGCTTGAAAGGTCAAAGTACTTTGAATTTTGAACTCCAGTTGATTAAATGTGGTCCAGAATCCTCAAAAACTTTAAAGCAGCTTTTTAGTGTAACAGCAATAGAAAGCTGTCAAGCAAACCCCAACTACAGCACCATTAGTTAGCTGCTGTGGATGGAGTATTTTCTTAAAGTGCTTACACATAGACTTATGACATTTTTATTGTATTTATCAAAACTGAAAAACGGCATTTTCAGGGGTTTTTTTTGGCATAAAAAACACAGTCTATGCATGAGAAATATAATGTATTGACTGGTCAAACTTGGACAGAATTATTCAAATAGATTTAATTTTGACAAAAGCTCATTTCTCTCTCTCTCTCTCTCACCCAGCCAATTTCTGATTTAAGAAACAAATGTAAAAATAGGAAATTCTTAGTCTTCCTCAAAATGTTGTTAAATCTTGCAGAGATTAATGTATCATTGCTCCCCTGTCAGACTTAAAGGTTAAGGTTAAAGAAACAAAATATGTTACATCAATGTTTTGTATTGCAATGAACAATCTAAATGGTTGCTATTATTGGTTCAGATCCAACTTATATGACTACCATATTTTGAATCATTAATGGTAATGTTGAGGTTATTTTAAGCAGATATGGACATGGCATTTATTGTCTTCAGCTTTGAGGGGGAAATAAGTCATTGTTAGATTGCACAAATGGAAATTTGTGCAATCAAATGGAAATTTGTGCATTAAATTGTGATTAAGAATGTTTTCCTGGAAGTGCACTCTGTTGACAATACCTTTGATAATTTCACCATGCAGGAGTAAGCACCACCCTGATTTACACTTTTGCACACTTTTCACCACAGCGTGTTGCAGAACTGATATCTGACATAAAGCAAAAACAAATTGCCAAAGGTCTCCCAACAGTTTACCCTGTTAGAAAGCCACAGTCTGAGTCTGGCCTTTAAACAGAAAACCTCTAATCAGAAACTGCACTAGAAGTAGGTCTCAGAACAAAGGGTACAAAATATTTTGCCCAAAATATGCTTAAAGAAATGTTGAAATTGATTCAAGAAATCTAAAGAAATGCCAACTGCAAGCAGAAATGTCAATTATTACTGTTTTCACAATACAATACTAAACAAGCTCAAGTTTTATCTATCAGAAGGAGGTAAAATATCATGTTGTATGAAAACATTTGAGAGGAAAACTGACATAAGTGAACTGACCACAAACACAAATAGTCCAATTTTTATAGTGCTTCTCTTGTTGTGCTGGGCACTCAAAGTGCTTTTACACTGCAAGGCCCCTTCGCTCATCCAGACAGAACATCTTCGCCTATCTCTTTTGGACTACACAAGATTAGTTTTTCTATTATATTCACAATTGTAAGTCTATGAATGCATCAAAGTGGAATCCATTGTGTTGGTGAAGAACTCTGACAGAGAAAGGACTTTACCATCTTCCAGCTGACATAATTTATTTTGATACACCACTAACTCCCCATCCAACCTCATAAATACAATTCTCCCAATCATCTCACTGCTTATTTTACAAATCATTACCTTGCCCCTCAGTTCTGGTTCTGTGCATGACTCAGTTAAACTGTCTGCATTCACGCCCCCTGAAAAAGCGCTGCCTTGATTATGTCAAACGTCCGGCTCATCTCATCTTTATCTTCTCAACCAGCTGGAGTTCTCCTTCAGCATCAACAGCTCTGCTCTCCTGATTCAGATCCTATCTCTAGTACAGAAAACAGTACATTAATTTGAACAATTCATCCTCCTGTGCTCCTCTGTTCCCACGGTGCTTCACAAGACTCTGTGCTTGGCCCTCTGCTTTTCATCCTCCAATAGTTTCCTAATTGGCCACATTATTCTCGACTCAATTTTCACCACTGTAGTGAGGGCACGCAGATTTCAATTTCCACCAAATCCATAACTGTCCAAATCTCTCTACATTCCTCACCACTGTCAGTTTTCTTCAACTCAGCTACAGATCAGAGATCATTTCATCTTGTCCTTAAGAACCTTCTCTGTCTGCCCATCCCTCAACACATTAAGTTTAAAGTGCTGCTGCTAATCTTCAAACCCCTCCATAAAGAGATTGGCAAGGAAATAACACATGATAACATGAAAAGTAAATGAGATGATAAATAATTTGGATCTAAAAACATAAAATGAGATCAGATCATTCTGCTATATTCAACCAATTTGCTGTTTGTTCCATGCAAAAGAAGCAGAATGGACAAAAGCACTTTCAGTAAGGCCATATGGACTAGAATGCAAAAAGAAAGATAAAAATCCTCAGATTGAGAAGAGTAATGACTAGTACTTTGCAATGCTGTCAAATCACAAGTAGGCAAAAAATTGCCTTCTACTGTAGATAAGGGTATACCAATGGATGAGGCTTCAGGTAGCCAAAGAAGGCCACTCCACCCTTCAGTAAATTTGCTTATGAAATGTTTAAACAAATGGTCAATAAAAGTAGGCGTAGTATAGAACTCTGGAGCACCCCCTTATGGACAGCAAGAAAACCAGAACAAAGACCTTCAAACTATATCTAAGGGGCTTAGTCTTTTCAATGGGGTAGCTTAAAAATCAAGCCACTTCAAAACTGTACTACACCCCTCTGCATACAGTCATCAGATGTTATCCTCCTACATCTGCTTCTCTCAGCAGCAAGTTAGCACATAGGGAAGCAGATCCTTCCCCAGTTGTAGCACATTCACTCTGGAACTTTCTTCCTCAATTTATCAGAGACTCCACAAACTACGCAGATATAAATCACTTCTCAAAACACATAAAAAAAAACCACTTTATTTTTGAGTGATTTGAATCTTGTTCTTACATTACACTTTAATTAAATTTGACTACTTTATTTGTTCTTATGTTTGTCTAAAGGTGTCTATAAATGATGTGTTATTACTTTTATTATTACTTGAGGTACAGCTTCTTGGATAAGTGATTTCTCTATTCACTGGCAGTTAAGGGTTTTTCTTTCCTAGGAGCATGTGCAATCCATCTCATCCTCTATCTGATCACCTGCTTAGTCAAATCCTTTGATTTGTTCCTGTGCTTTTTCATATAGGCCAACTGGGCATTATTTATCATGTTCTACGCTGTTGAAGCAATTGTCCAGGTGGTTAAATCTGCAAATTAGAAGAAAATATGAGAAATACGGTAAAACTAGTCTTTTCAACTCAATATTGTGAACTAGTGAAAGCTGTGAATGTGAGGTGATCCTCCAGGCATCAAAAGCCCTCATGTTTTAAATCTGCTGTGAATGATTCAGCCATCACATAGATGCTGTACAGAAGTCCGTCCTTGCGTGCTACAAACAGCTGAGGTGTGGATCGATGCTTCTCCCTGTAATCTCAAAGTATTAGCAGCTTGTGAGGTTTGTCTGTATTAGGCAGCCTCTTTGAAAGCTGTGGGCGACATCACCTTGAAAAACTACAGTATAGCAGTAGTTGTGCTTGTTTCATAATAGACAAGCATGCATCCTCTGCACAAATAAAATATAACAGCAAATGAAATCAAAGAGAGAGCAGATAGATGCAGAGAGCTATTATTCTGCAAGCAGGACCAGATATGCCAGGAATACAGGCACAGAATCAAATTAACTCTGGATTTGATTTGTCTGATAGACCGAGAGGTTTCCTCTTGGATGCATTTAATGTCACAGTGGTTTTGGTGTTTTGACATTGTGCAGGTGATAGCAGAGGGCTTCATGTGTGTTGGGCCAGTTAATCTTTAATTTTGAACTTTGTAACCTGGTTTGTAAACAAAATCTCCGTCATCATAAATTAATTAAAAAGCTACAAACTGGGTTTTTTTCTGTAAAATCAGAGCATGGTCATGGTCAGTTTTTATATTGGTCTAACTGTTTTGTTGTAAGTCACTATATAGTTAAGATAAAATCCCCCCCTCCCAAAAAACATGCTTCCATGGCTCAGGTGACTTCATTTAGTTTTTTTTAGATATTTCTTAAGTCCCAAAAATGTTTCTAGCAGAACTGAGGCTTCACCTGCTACGTCCATTGAAAATAGTCACCAGGGAGATAGACTTACAGTGTGAACAGTCCTACCAGTTAACCCGCACTATGTATGCATCGTTAATAAAGCTGTCACTTCATCAACATACCTGTCAACACCAGAGGGCAGAAGGGATAAAAACATCCCCTCATTCTGTAGTCTGAAAGAGAGAATGACTGCGGGTAAGCTGGAGTAGTTTTGACTTTAGTCTGCATGTATTTCAATTGTAATGGCCAATTGTGTTTCTGTTTAGGTGATACAAGCAGAATATTACAGTTTATAATTCAAATGTGGTAGATAATGTATTCACTTTTGCTTGATAAAAATCTTCAAAAAGTTTCAGAAGTCTTGGAGGATGAAACCAATTAGCCAAAGCAGAAAAAAATTGTTAAAGTAGTGTAAACTCCCGTAGTAAAACATTAAAAAAATATATTAACCAGCAAAGCACAGTTTAATTACTCTATTTTGTCATAAGAGATTGGAAAACATTCTTTGTCTATGCCCACTTATCCGTGCAGGATTATATGAGGAGCCTTTCTCCAGCTGGCATTAGGCAGAAGGCTGGGTACTCCATGGACTGGATGCCAATCCATCACAAGGCAACTTAGAGACACAACGGAGTGACAATGATGCAACCACACACTCATCTAGGGGCAATTTAAAGAAACCAACTAAACTAACGTGCATTATTTTGTACTGCCTGAGTACCTGGAGAAAACCAATGCATGGAGGTACTCGGGCAGAACATATTCCATGCAGATTCCATGCAGGACCCCAGGCTGGGATTTGAACTCAGGACCTTCTTGCTCCAAGGCAACCATGCTAACAATAGGGCCATCTAGTGTTCCTATTTATGACCAATATAGGCTTTTTTATCTGCAATAAATGTCCACCCAATACTTCAGTGAAAATCCTTTCCCTCGTATTTCAAACCTCTGGGATTAATGAACCAATAATGTTACATTCATGGTCTTATAATAGAGAAGAGCCAAGCAAAAACCTCACAAAAACCTCACCATCACTTGTATGCAAAATGTACTGAGTACTGTAATGTACTGAATTTTTCTTCACAACCAGCGGCTGTTGTACTTGTGATTTTAAGCTATGGTAAAGTTTATTTCAAAGTGGTGGCTGTGAGACAATTTCGACCCAATGATGTTGCTGCAGGAGCTCTGTTACTGTGTCAGAGTGACAAACTGCACTTACTATGAAAAACAGCTATTCCTTCCCTCAGAGGACAAGACACATCTGTTAGCTTTTACTTAAATCTTTGATGCTTTGTTATGCTTGTAGATGTTAGTATTTGCTTGTTTAGTCTTTATTTTGGAAAGAATGCTAATCATTAGCAATGAATGGGATTTAACTTAGATTTAAGAATTAGGCTAGTGCTTTGGGCACTAAAGGTTTGTAGCATTAGCTTAGAAATACTCAAGTTATATAATAAAACACAGGAATGTGTTGTTGTGCATACCTCCATGCTTAATGTGAAACTAATTATTGATTTACTCCCTCTCTCTGCAGTTCCACGGTGTTTTTATAGAGACTCTGTCATTAAGTTCGAAAATAGCTTGGACCCACATACAGAGAACACTCAGGAGGAGGAAGTAAAATAAAAGTTGTTTATTGAAGATATAGTCAGGAACGGAACGGATGAAATATCTCACTGTAAGGAGAGAAGTGAAGAGAACAAGTTTGATGTGCGGTGGCTTACGTTGGAGGGTGGACAGGGTACGCTTGTGGCTTGGCTCAGGAGACGAAAAGGACAGGAAGCTGCCAGCTTGATGCGAATCCAAACGAAGGTAGATCACAGGATAGGAATCCTCAGAACGAAGACAGGCTTGATCCTCCAGAGTAACTTTCAGAAACGTAGTCCAGAAAAATCAGTGACATAGATCCAAAGCTTATGCTTTCAAAATCATCGTGGCAAAACACTCTCGCATTGAAGTGCTGTCAGCCTCCTGCTTAACACTAGAACTCTCAGAGCCGTCAATTTGACGGTTTTGAAAATTTGACACGCCATAACTCTGGTTTATTAAAACTCTTATCTTCCTGGCATCCTGACTTTTTCTAAACCTGTATCTTGTGTATTCCTGTCTCTCTTTTAAAAAAATAACAAAGTAAATTAAAAGATCTAAGTATTTCTACCTCTAACTACCACAGCCGCTATTTTGACGGCCCTATTATTTACATTGATATTTTTTTCCTGCGGCTGACTATACGCGCGAGCGTTGCCTAGCAACCGCCACTCTAGAACGCAGTCTGAGAAGGAGATTGTTGGCATCCTACAAATGGCTTCTAGAAGGATATTTTCTGCTCAAGATGCATTGGAAATACTTCAAAAATTACATAATGTGATTCTGGGGTCGAGAGGAATTTTGACGGCTCTTGGTCAGCATTCAGTTCCAGTGACAGCGGATCCGAGAGTGAATCTCCCCCAGCTAAAAAACACGAGTTGTCCCATTAGCAGGAGGTTGTGGCGCATTATTTCAAGGTAGTAAAAGACTAGCCTATGTAACGATTTTATCATTTTAGGCTATAATTCACAGATTAGTAAACTAATGATCTATAAACTACAGCAACAGTGCCACAATCAGCGCAGGTTCAGAGACAGGTGCCCAGGAGACGAGCCAGATGCCCAGTGCCCAGCTATAAATCCAGCAAACCAGCTCACTGGCAGGAGAGAAACTAAAAAACAAGGTACTGATAATGGAAAAAGAAATAAACAATAAGTTAGGTCATAGATATAGTAGCCCAGTAACAACAATCTATTGTGCGCTTTACAGCGTTTTCATCGCAAGACGAGCGCACACCTGGGAAGGAGGAGGAGATAGAAAGTAGAGGGAGGCATCAGATCCAGAACACGTCAACAGAGCGCCAGATCCAAGATGCCCAGACCGCATTCCTCTACGTGGTGGATGCCGAAATGCTCATCCATGTTCAGGGCTGCAGGGTGGCTGAGGCCCGCAGAGTTTTAGGAGATGATTCCTCCTTGGACATGAGCGTGGATGAGCTGAAGGCATTTTTAGCACTAGTTTATATCCGCGAAGTGAAAGGGGGGCGTAACATGGAGCTGTCCAGCTATTGGTCAGATTAGTAAAGCTTTTTTTTCAAAATGTACCCGCTACTCTGTAGGTTTTGATCAAATACTATTATTAATTCTTGTCAAAATCATAATTTTATAGCGTGCAAGAAAACCTTTAGCATTCTGACCGATGTAATGCGATGACGTCATCACCACCCTCGCATCCAGAATGCTCGCCGTCAAATTGACGGGCTTGGGAGTTCTAGTAGTGTTAGAATTCTGGGAGTCCTAGTGTTAAGTACTCCTCCTGGCAATCAGTGGAATAAGTCACACCTGTCACCCAGCAGACCTGAGAGCTCCAGCACCACCTGAGAATAAGCACATGTAGCAAGCACAAAAACACAAATCCAGATTCTGACAGGCTCAAGCCAGCTATTTTCTTTGTTTGAAATACAGTTTATCTGTCAGGCAAACTTCAAAATAACAACCTTATTTAGCTATTTTTATATGATTTTGTGAATATATCTCTAACATATTAAATAACTATGCTTTTTTGGGTTATACTACTAATAGTGTCATAATTTAGCATTCTTCATCATTATTACTGTTTGAAGGTCAAATAAGAAAAATATTTGTACTAATTAAAGTTCTGGAGATTATTGATGATCATCATCATTATTCTTCACTTGACTTTTACCATCGATGCCAGTATCTATCTTGACTTCAATCTTTGCAATTCAAATACAAGTCAAATGCTTCAGAATCTGTCAAAAGATGCTCGCTCACCAGTGTTTATTTATGCCAAGTGATCAGCTCAATCCCTGTTCCCAAATACACGCAGAGTAGAATTTGCTCTTATTTTTCAGTGCGCTTAGTGTCAGACTGTGTTTTGTAAAATCCTGCAGTGAAAATCCATACTTCGTTATGCAGCTGTGTTTTTATAGCAAGTGTACATTCGTTAGTGCTAAGGAAACACACCACCGAATTGTATCTTGAAAGGGTTACTGTGCAGATGTTTTATGCCAAACTCAGTTCAGTCTGTAAAAAAGATAGTGTAACATCACGCAAAGCTGTGCAGGAGACTTTCAGTTTTGACAAAAATATATGATAGATATCATGCAAGTTCTTTTATTTAACACTGAAGAAACATGAGTGCTTTACATAGAAGGACATTCAAATACAAAATATGCTATGAAGCTGTAGCTAAAAATCTCTTTATCTTTAACAAAGCATGGAGTCTAAGCACAGTTTATTTTTAGAACAAATCTTGTATTCTCTTATTCACAAATTATTGTAAACCTTTGCGTGAATTTAATTTGTCTGCATTTAAAGTTAAATTTCAACAATGGATAGAAAAATATACATTTTTAATTCACTGCCATTCTCTGAAAAAAAAAATACTCGTACTCGTATTCGTACTCGTCGTCTTCTTATCAGGGACCGGGTTGCGGGGGCAGCGGATTCAGCAGAGATGCCCAGACGTCCCTCTCCCCAGACACCTCTTCCAGCTCCTCCGGGGGGAGCCCAAGACGTTCCCAGGCCAGCCGAGAGACATAGTCCCTCCAGCGTGTCCAGGGTCGTCCCCTGGGCCTCCTCCCGGTGGGACGTGCCTGGAACACCTCCCGAGGAAGGCGTCCAGGAGGCATCCGGTATAGATGCCCGAGCCACCTCAACTCTCGATGTGGAGGAGCAGCGGCTCTACTCTGAGCCCCTCCCGGATGGCCGAGCTCCTCACCCTATCTCTAAGGGAGTGCCCGGTCACCCTACGGAGGAAGCTAATTTCAGCCGTTTGTATCCGGGATCTCGTTCTTTCGGTCATGACCCAAAGTTTATGGCCATAGGTGAGGGTAGGAACATAGGCCGACCGGTAAATTGAGAGCTTTGCTTTTCAGCTCAGCTCTCTCTTCACCACAATGGACCGGCACAGTGCCCCCATTACTGCGGCAGCCGCACCGATCCGTTTGTCGATCTCCCGCTCCATTTTTCCCCACTCGTGAACAAGACCCCGAGATACTTAAACTCCTCCACTTGAGGCAGGAACTCCCCTCCCCTGAAAAAAAAAAAATAGGTGAAATTATTTAGAACTAAGAAGCAAACAGGTCTTTTTTGCCAAGACTCCTATTAAGAACAAATTCTTAGCTTTCCTTGAGATTACATTTCAAATTTACATCTTACAACATTTTCTTTGCAATTGTGTTCAGGCGTGTATTTCACGAGAGTTTTGTTCACCTATATGTCCTAAATTAAGAAATAGGTAAGAAAAAAACCATGAAGAACAAAAAAACAATTATAAGGCAACTGAGAACAAAGCTTAAAGTTATCGAACGACCACAATGTTATGTTTGGAAGACTGAATATATAATACCAGTGTTTAACACAATGGCCACCAAAGGCAAAACTAGTGTTAACAAAGTCTACAGCTCAAATTTCAATTCATATAGTGTAGCTTTATTTGGTGATTTATCCAATGAGGAGCCGCATCACATGCAGTGATTGTGCAAGTCTGACCTTTCTACACATAATCAATCTCTGCTTTTTAAAAACTTTCCGTTAGAAGGAAAGCTGAAAATACTCAGATCCTGCAGTAAGGCATTCTCTCCTTTGTGTGGCCCATTTGGCTCACACACAGACACAAAAACAAAAGCATTAAATTGCCTGATAAACTTTATCAGCAGTCTTGTTGATGACTCTGCTCAGCTTTTTTTTTCATCAAGAAAACAATCCCTTGAATTTTCAGGACAGTACATTATTGCATCATCCATTAATGCTTGACCCTTTTCATTTTAGGATGTGTGTTATAATAGTCACTCTTTGTTTCAGAATGTGCATTTTAAAGAATAGGAAACTTTTAAGTTTCTTGGCTCTCAAACATGAAGCCCTTTAACATTTACACAGTTGTGTGAACTTAAGTTAAAGTGGATAATGTACTCTGAGGGTCAATTTGATTCAGTACTCCTTTCCTTTTGTATATGTTTTCTGTAAGCAATCATAGCCCAAATGTTTTACATTTTTATCTTGTTCTGCATTAACCATTTCCCTTAGCAAGTCAGTGGCCTTCATAGGGTTTGGCATGTGTATCATTAAATGCTGAAAAACTTCCCAGAGCACATCAGCCAAATGCAACAAGACAGATGAGACGTGCCTCCTTTGCACATCATTTAGCAAAAGTCATTCGACAGCACCAATAAAGGCCTGCTGGTGAATGACCAGAATGAATAGTTAGCAGTGGCTTCAACCTCATTACAAGGACAAACTGCATACAGTTGAGGGTTGATATGTCTGGCATGGCCCATCCTAGCTGTTCTCTGTTTGAATATGGAAGGGGATAATGCTTAATGCTTCTCCCTTTGTGGATGGTGGCTTGTATAGGACAGCCAGTGAAATTAATATTTTTGTGAGATGAGATTCAAGATACACCCCCCCCCCCCCCCCCCACACACACACACACAAACACACACACACACACACACACACACACACTCACAAAAGGAGTGCCTAATTTTCTAGCCGACTGAAAACCCCCCTGACAGAGGATAATAGAGGTAGGTATGGGATGTGTAGAGTTTGGAAAATGATATTACATGAGCAATATACAGAACGGGAATGGAAAAGTAAACTGTAATGAAAGGCACTGGACATACTGATCAATATTGTTAATATGTTAATCTGATCTTTTAGAGGGCACTGATTATATAGATAATGGTTAATCAATAATGTCTTGGTTAGTGTTTGTTTATTTTACTTCTTCAGTTTTGTGCTGAGTCTGACTGTAAACTTTGCCAGTCACACTTATTGGCATTCATGTTAAGCCTTGAAATAATCATTTATTACAACGACATTATCTCATGCTAAATAATTTTAAAAATCTAATGTTTGAGTAGAGTTATTAAGTGGGGAGAACAATCCCGCTCTAACAAATACTAATTTCTCATGAGATTACCAGTGCCACATGGCTCTCTTAAAATAAATGTATCAGAATCATTTAAAAATATAAGTTAATCAGAGTGTCTCTAAGATGTTATGTAATAAGAGATAATAATCCTTGTCTTAACTGTTTCTCTGGGGTAATAATCTCATTTGGAACTAATAGACATTTGTGTGAGCCGATTTTCAAAATGAGAAACACAAGAGAACATGTCATTACCATAGGGCAGATGCATGTTGACTTTTAAAAGTCAGAACATTTTAAGAAGAAATCAGATTTGACATAAAATCGAATTTCATTTTTGTAATTGAAATTCATGGCACTTATAACAAAGACAGACAATGAAAGAAAGTGCTATGAAAAGAGAAATTCTACAGGTGTTAATCTTTTAAACAATCTGAGATGAACTATAGTCTCATCATGAACCCCGACAGCCCATTTCCTTCATTGTCTTCCTCGCCGTTTACAATTTTTCTCATCTCATTGAGACAGGAAACAGTATCAGTCTTATATATGCACCCATAGTTTGGTTGAAGACCAATACATTTTTCCTGTAGGCTCATGAATTACCAGTCCACCTGGTTGCACACTGTATACGCTTTCAGATTTGGATTGACAGCCTGTCTGTCCTGTATGCCACTGTTTGTCACATAAGCTTTTGGGTTGCTGGCGAGAGGCTCTGCCAAGTGACCTTGAGCCCTGCTGAGGCGGACGGACTCTACCTAAAAGTCTTTTCCTTTGTTACAGTACAGCAGGCAATAGATGCTTCCCAAATACTCTATAAGAGGAATTGATCGGTGGCTAAATGTGCCACATTTTTGACATGTTTTCATTGTCAAACACATAGGCTTTACTTCAACAGAACATTTCTGCATTGTATTCATACTCCTTTAAGCCCGAAATTCCACCACAAAATTAATATAAAATGTATGTTCATGATGTATGTGTAAAAAAACAGCAGCACTGTGTATAATTTTAATGTGAGTTACTTTGTATTTCTTTAACTGTTTTTGTTTCAAAGACAAAAATGAAAATAAACATGTCTGGATTATGTCATGGATTCGCAACTAAGAGCACCAGAAAAGGAAATCTAAAGGAAAACTAAAGAATATATAAGAGCCATTCTAAGTGGTGGTGATCCTGTTTTAGAAATAGCTCTAAATATTTTGTCAGCTGCGTAGTTTTTTCAGTCAACAACCATTTCAGGGCAAGAAAAGGAAAAACTGAAAAGAGTGGAGGAGTGTCATGAGAAAAAATATGCCTCTCACTATATCTTGGTCTATTCATCTCCTATGTTTGTCCGCCCATTGTCTCCATTACTCTTTATTTGTCTGGGTAAATACTCAATAAAGCGAAAACACAAAAATCCAGACTCCAGTCCCAGATTTTCGCTTCTGCCGAGCTTGTGGAACCAGCAGCAGTAAATGCCTGTTTTTCCAGCCTCTCTTCTCTCTCTCTTCCCCTCTCCCCATTCTGCTGCATGCTACTCAGCTCTGCTGCAGTGGATGGTCCTCACAGTGCGCTCGCAACTCGTCTCAGTGGAGGAAGCAGACCTGAGAATCTCTCCTTCACTTCCCCAGCAGTATTTCCCCCCTTTTAGGCAATCATCTTTCCGCCATCCACATGCCCATAATCAGATTGTCTGGATGAATGTGATGGTTGCAGTCATAGGATAGATGAGACGAGAAGACTTTTCCCCATATGGTCTTCTGCTGCCTGTGGACGATCGAGAACCTTGTGCCCATACATGCTTCCTGCTTGTAGAATAAGTGTAAGGTAAGTTTTCAGCTTGATCTTGTTTTTTATTGCAAAGAGTGCATGTTTCTCCATTTTTATATGAGTTGACATGTTCTAATGAGGAGACATATTTGCTGAAGTTGGGTACAAACAAGTTCAAATATGGTATGAGTAGCATCTGACATAAAACAATATGCATTTGTTGTGTATGTGTGAGGGTCTGCAATGCTGTGCTTTCTGACAGTATGTTGAGCTTCTGTTAGGTGCCAAAGAGCTGCAATAAATCTTTTTCGACTGCACCAAATTAAAATTGCTAACTGTTTGAAAGCATCTGTGCTTATGCTGTTAGACATGGTTTGCATGTTCTACACATTTTCATTAGTAATCCAATTTTAATTAGGCAACATGGAGTGATATTTTTAATGATGTAAGGAAATGAAAAATTGAGTATTCTTTTTTTTACTTTCTGGGGGAAACCCTGAAGAGGTATCTCACACTTAGAGTAATTCGCCAGAGATGAGAGCCGTGAGGTGCTGTGACAGCTGTGTGCATCGAGGGCACCACTCTGTGTGTGTTTGTGTGTGAGTGAGTGCACAGTGTTAGTGTGGGCGTTTGCATGTGTCTCATGAAAAGTGGAATAGGTGAACTCTTGCGTGGGCAGCATTTGTGTTGTTTTGTGAATGAAGTGCTTTTAATCTCTGTTCACAGAGAAATGTGCATGTTTATGTTTCTGTGTATGTTTTTTTTCTCATTTAACACTATCAACTGTCACTCATCCGTTCTCTCCATTTGTGGGCACACACGTCAGCAGCATATCCTCTCTTCTGGGAAACACCCAGGTGCAGCGCAGTGCCTGCTCTCTCAGGTACTGAATGGTGTTTTATTGGAAATGGTCACTCCTGCAACCCGAGTTTCATGCTTTCCCAGGCTGCTTGCTGAAGCACAGAGGCGCCGCAGTCAGTTAGAGGAGATGTTTGAATGTTCATGTTCACTGCTGCACTGCAGGCAGATTCTCTCCTTCCAAATCTGCAAAGAGGCCAAGCTCTCCTCTGGCACACAGCCGAGGCTAGATTTGAGAGACTCTTCATTTGTTAGTTCAAGCTTGTAATCCAAAGTAAGTTTTACAAGTCTGTTGGGTGTATTTCCAGGTAATGAGGTTCTCATCATTTGGGAATTATTATTCTCATACATGGGTGGCCAATGGCACATGCCGAGGTTGGGTTTCTTTGCTTTTATCCAAATGACTCAACACACACAATATGCGGATGGGAGGAAGGAATCCCCAAGTAGGTGATGTGGCTCCCATTATTTGAAAATGTCTGAGTTTTATCTGGCCATCCCCCATTTCACATTTTTAAACTTAAAGCTCTCTGCATTCATCAAAAACTTTGACCTGCTGAAATATTATGGAGCTAAAGCACTAAATCACTACACTGAAATTAATGCTTTATGATTCACAAAAGTAAAAAAAAAAACAAGCTCAGGAACAATAAATAAATGAAAATAACGTTTGTTAACAGTGTGCTCAAAAAAATGGACATTTACCAAGTACAGCTTTGTTATTGTTACAATGAATCCATGGAGCTTTTAGCTTGCATCAGCAACATTCCTCAAAGTGAAAAAAGTGAATCCTGCCTGTATTTTTGAGAAAAAAACATATATGTCTATAGTGTTTAGTATTTAGGCATGCACCAGTTTGCACCAGTTTTCATGTTTCTTTCATCTGGCTGCTTTTTTCTGTTCTCTGTCTGAGCGTACAAACTGAAAGTCACATTAAGTAATGCTGGAAACTGGAACAAGAAAGAGAGGGGGTGAGAAGCTCCACTCTCTGGGGATGCTCTGAGTAGAGCCACTGCTCCTCTGCATTGAAAGGAGTCAATTAAGATGGTTTGGCTGTTTGTTCCAAATGCCTCCTGGATGCTTCCCTGTGCAGCTTTCTGGATACATCCCACTAGGAGGAGACCCAGGGAGATCCAGAACCTGCTTGAGGTAATCTGTATCCTATGTGGGCTGGGAGTGAGTTGACATTCCCCAGAATGAGCCAGAGGCCGTGTCCCAATACTTGCACTTCAACCCTTGTGTCCCTAAATTGCGCGTTCCAGTTGATGGGTTCGAGTGCGTAGTGTGTCCCAATTCTCCAGAGTGGTCCTTAGCCCCGCCCTCTTTGTGCCCTCAATCTACACTTTGGCTAGCGCGCATCTAAGCGGACTTCGCTGAATTATATTACCCACAGTTCACTGCTGCAGATGACGTTCTGAGCAAAAACCAATCACAACCATCAATGTAATCAACCATCGAATCAGAATAATAAGAACTGCTTAAACCTTAGACAGCAAGCCGACAAATAAATTTTTTTTACTAGTTTTCCAGGCTCAACACAATAAGATACCACTGGCTTAAGAGTGAGTCTGGGCAGTCAGTAGGCCATAACACTGAAGTTACCTTTTAAACAAACACTGGCGCGGCAAGAGTCTGGTGTAAAGGCCTGCTTCGCTTCCTGCATTTTCTTCTCCTCAAAATAATTGCTTGTTGCAGTTTTAAAATATGTTTTTTACCAGCAAGACTTTTTAATGTTGCAGTTATGGTGCAAAGGTGCAAGTCGATGACGTAACCCCTACTGTCCCAATTCTCCAATTTTGCATGCTTGTAACCTGCGCACTTCAACCTCTACGTGCACTTGTACAAAGTACACACTTCATAGAGGGGCGTAGGGTGGAGTGTGGGTATTGGGACAGGGCCAGAGAGTGTTTCTGGGGAGAGACCTTTGAGTTTCCTTTTGGACCTGTTACCCTTGCAACTCAAATCTCAGATAAGCAGAAGAGAACAGATGGATAGCAATTCAAATGTGTTTCTTTGGCATTGCTTGCTTTTTTTGTTAGGACTACAGATCTTCAAGAGAAAAAGAATTTTTCACAGTACTTTATGTCATAGACCAACACAATGTAGTGCGTAACTGTCAAGTTGATGCAAAATAAAGTATTTAACCCCAGCAGAGTAATGTCACAAATTCACCTTAAACCACCTCACAGCCAATGTGGCTTACGTATACTACTAATGTCTGTTCATGCATGCTACCAAAGATTATATTGTAAGCACTATGGCACCACTCAGTAGTTGGGGTATGCTAAATAATGCCTACTTTGCACATCAAATACCTACATTTATATTTATTGCATGTGGTATATTCTGCTTAATAGCCTCTACTTAATTTCAAATTTTGTTGGCACCAGAAGAAAAATATTTTCTTTATATTTTGAAATAATTTCAGAGATCAGGTGGTAAAGGAAAATATGCCCACAGAACAAGGCTGCCACAACCACCTTTCAGCATAGGGATGGTGTGTTTAGGGTGACATAGATTTGTATAGTGCATGACTAATAGTTGTTGCCTTTGTTGTTGCCTCTACGTTGCTTCTCTGAACCATACTAGGTTTTAATGGTTGCATTTTTCAGGTGTGCAGCTGTGACACTCTGTTTTTGGATGATGTATTCAAGTGTGGATCGCATAAGATGTTTCTGTATTGTTTAATAATCTAACATGGCTTTAAACCTCTCCGCAAATCTCTGACCTGTCTGCTACATTCTTTATAATTCATGATGCTGTTTGTTCACTAATGTTCTCCAACAAACCTCAAACAAAGAACAGCTGAAATTAAATTATGCACAGCTTGGCCATATTTACTAATGAGGTGACTTCTAAAAGGCAACTGGTTACACTAGATTTTATTTTATTTTGGGGTATCGCAAAAGCACCCTGAAAATCATGGGGACGTAGGACATACAAATGCATACCATGTTTTTTCAGACTTGGATTTGAGACATGTTGGTAACCATGTATTATTTTCTTTCTACACCCCAGTTATGCACTACTTTGCATTGATCTATCACATACAATACAAATTAAATGCAACTGAGGTTTATGATTGAATTTTAACAAAATGTGAAAAGGTTCAAGAGGAATAAATCATTAGCAGGGTTTTATAAATCATATTTTTTCACTTTAAGTCATAATTTTTCAGTGTTAGGGAGATGAATAGACATATTTTTCTAAAAATGGAAAAAGATAATCTGTTTCTGCTTTGTGCACTGGTGGACATCAATAGTTACATTTTACTCACAAAGACACAGCTGTTATGTCAAATGATTTACACAAGGCCAGGCTAGTGACCTCCATCATTTTCCTGTCGAATCTGAAGTGTTACCCTATCTGTCCATTGGCGGGTGTGGTATTTTAAGCCCAGAGTCTACATTAACTCCGCTGACAGCAACAGTTCAGGAGTGTCTTGTCAGAAACTTTTTCCTTTGGGCTTTTTTCTTTCTGCCTCTCTGAATGGCATCACAATAAAGCAGAGACACAGACAGCCTTAAAACAATACTTCCATACTGTTGTAACCAAACTGAATATTTGCTAAATATCAACATAGTCTGCTTAAACAAAAAACCCTTCCTGTTGTTGCTTACCAACACATTTTGGTCCTTCCTACATGTATTTCCCAGCAGTTCCCTATAAAGTCTGAGAAACGAACATAAGAAAAAGCTCTTTAACTGGGGCAGATGGAAGACTCAATTGTTTATGTTCTTGGCGGCTAATATTGGAATTTGGGACAATGGCCTTGATGGCAAACTCCACTGGTATTCAAACACTGAAAAAGAAAATAAAAGCATTTGTCATCTGTAAATAAAGATCAATTGACAACAATATAAGATCCCCAGAGTGTGTCATCTCTCCTGGTATGCAGTAGTAGCAGAAGGAGACTCACATACTCTCATACCTAAAGGCAATTTAGAGAGGCCAATTCACCTCATGCATATTTTTGGACTGAGAGGAAGCAGGAATACCCAGAGGGAACATGCAAACTTCTATCCAGAAAGACCCCAGGCCATGATTCAAACACAGGACCTCCTTGATGTAAGGCATCATCAATCTGACAGCATCATCAACTGCACCACCATGCATATAGCTAATAAAAACCCAGTATTACATTACACCAAATAATGGGATTTTTATTACAGAATTGTTGGGCTACTAAAAAAAATATGTCCATTTGTTGTTTAGTATATGCACATATGTCTTGGGTGCTTTTTGCATAAATTAGTAAATCAATGCTGTGTGGCATAGAGTCAATCAGCCTGGGGCTCTGCTGAGGTGTTAAGGAAGCCAAGGTTGCTCTAATGGTAGCCTCAGCTCATCCGTATTGTTGGTTCTGGTGTCTCTTATATTCGTCTTGACAATACTCCATAGACTCTATATTGTACTTAAGTCAGGCAAATTTGTTGGACAATCAAGCAAAATTATTAAAGCAGGTACTTGTGAGGCAATGTAATCAAATGCCAAATGCTGCTGGAAAATTAAATCAGCATCTCAGTAGAGGAAAGCATGAGGTGCTAATATTTCCAGGTAGATGGCTGGGCTGACTTTGGACTTGATAAAACACAGTGGACTAAAATAAACAGACACTCTTCCTCCACACTCTGGGACTTTGATTTGCAAATGAAATGCTAACTTTCTTTTCATCTAACATAACGAGTTTGGACCACTAAGCAACAGGAGAGTCATTTTTCTCCTTGGCCCAGGTAAGACACATCTGTGGTTTCTGGTTCAGAAATATCTTTAAACAATGAATGTGACAGTTGTAGTCCATGTCCTTGATACATTGCATGTTGTGGCTCTCGAAGCACAGACTCCAGCTGCAGTCCATGCTTAGTGAATGTCACCCAAATTCTTTTCATTATAATCATCTCAAGTCTGAGGTTATCGATATCCTACGTACCTTTTCTAGAAATGTTTTTCTTCCACTCAGCTTTCAATGAATATGCCTGGATACCTTATTGTATAAACATCCAGCTTCTTTGGTATTTACCTTTCTCTTGGTATTAATTACTGTTTGCACGATAACATTTCACTAATATTTCAGTAAACAAATCCTGTATTGTTGGTATAGTATTGGTACATTATACTATTTTATATTAAATATATTATAGTATTCTTATGATAGTATCTATAGGATTTTCATTAGTTGTAAACCACAATTATCAACATACCTGTGCTAAACATCACTATGTGTGTAATAAATCTAAATGATGTATACATTTCACTTTTTGAATTAAAATACTGAAATAAAATAACTTTCATTTATTGAAATGCACCTTTTTATGAAATGGATAAATAAGATCCACCAGCAGAAAATTGTTGCATTGTTATTTAGAATAATGTTATGTTTCATGTTACAGATTTTTTCCCATTTAGTCAGTTTGATGTTCTAATGTAGGATGAGCCATTCTGCCTTCTTAAAGGACCTGCTGCTTTTTTCACTTGAGATTGTGCATGTTTAGTGGATGTGTTTGTGCCTGCATGAGGCTTGAGCAAGAATCAGCTCTCAATCCGTCTGCTGGTGTAACAGGTTTGACTTCATGCTGCGTCCAAATGACTCTTTCAGCCCCTTCTTTTTTAGAGGGCTCACACAAAAACATGCATACACCATCAGCAAACATGCTGTGTGTCACTTAGGCTCTAAACAGCTGACTCTTCAGAGGAGAGCTCTCTCCTGATGGGAGTCTTGAACTAAACCCAAAAACAAGAGAAGAAGGCTTTTCCTTCTTCTGTAGCCGCAGCATCTATCTATCATTTTATCATTTTCAGTCTGTCACTCACCAGCACTGGTTTTCTCTCCTTCTTTCTCTATCCCTGGGCAGTCAATAAGTTGCAATGCACTGCGAGAGCTGAATTTCTAAGCCACAGATAAAAGATTAAAGCCAAAGGACTAGTGCGCTGAAACACAACAACCCTTTTGCCACTTGAAAGCACAACTCGGTCCAGCTTCTTAACAGTTACACCTGAATAAGCTTCCCTAGCTGGGATGCTTCTTCTTCCCTTACCTCCAACAGCAGTTTACTGACACCTTCATTTCTCTGGTATAGAGTCAAAGGATGATAAACTGTTGACTTATCTGCTATACTGCCTCTGCTTCCCTGACAGGCAGTGCAAACAGCGGATGAAAGATAGCAAAAATGAAGCTGATGCTGCAATTGAAACACAAATTTTAAATTCATACTTTGACAAGACTTGTAAAAACTATGTTTTTAATGCTCAACACGTTAATAATGAAACACTTAAGACAACAAAAACCTTTCAGTTCTGTGTTGATATTGTTAGTCTCCTTCACATGAAACACTTATAAACACACAAAGAAGTCCTGTGTTCTTCTCTTCCTCCCACTATGGAGTGGGCACTATTTCACAATTAAAACCTGTTTCCTGTAGTGCAAAAATTCTTGTATCTCAGAGGAGATTAAGTCTTAAAACCTAAAATATTCTAGGAAAGATTTCTGTTTAATATTTGTTGATTGAATCTATTAAAGCTGAAAACCCAACCAAATGCTTTTAAAGATGTTTAGAACACAGAACATGGGCATCAGTGCATTACACAATGTCCACCCAAGGCAAAAGTAGTGCTGGAAGAGTCCCCAGCTCTAATTTAAATTCACAATCTAGGTGTTTAAATAGTGATTTAGACAGTAAGGAGGAGGAGGAAGTCAGAAGAAGTGTTGTTGAGTGCAGTAGCTTGGAGACCCAAAAACAGACCTTACCCAGTGATTGAGCCCAGTTTTCCTGTTACCACGACAATGGTGAATGCCTTGTAACCAAACATGCAATTCGAAACTCCTAACCCATAGATCATTTTGACCAGCATTGTTACACAGATGCCCGCAAGGCATTTTTTTCAAACAAACGTGTTGCTAGAATACTCTAAATTAGGGAGCTTTGCAATAGTTGTGCAAGTCTCACATTTTTCCACATAATTAGGTACAACACATGGTTAGTGTGGCTTAAAAAGCTGGGGGAATGTTTCCAGAGAGTGGTTATAAATTTAACATGAACGATGGGCATCGGCAGATGCTTTCTCTTTGCTCAGTTTTGGGATGCAGTTTCCCTGAAATTCTGATTGTTGCATTATCCCCAGGCAAAAGTGGACCCAACAGAGAGACTTTAGTGGTGGAGATTTTGGTGGTTGAGGAACCTCTACCTGTGTTTACTTGGATTTCCTGCCTAATCTTTTTAGCAAAAGTGCTAACTCCATCCTTTTTCTATGTTGCCAATAAAATTTAAAATTTTTTTTTTGTCAAGTTTGTTGTTCATAGACAGTGACTCGCTTCAGGATGCTGTGGTCATACATGTTAAGTCTACATCTATATACAAAATTGCAAATCTGGTTTTAAGGAGATGTCTCAAAGGGCTTATTTTGTGTCAGAAGAGTATTTATTTGCTATAAAAACTAATTTGAAGACTTATTGTGATTTATTTGTTTCGTACTTAAATTTTTTTTTATTCAGCTTAAAAAAGATGTTTTGCATAAAATGTGGTACCAGGCTAAGACTAATTCTTATTTGAGAAGAACGCCCTTCTTGGATTGGTTCATAGGAACAAAAAGTCCTGATTGGGACATACTAGTATGAATCTGTTTTCACAGTATAGTGTTATTTAGTTTTAACCTGACTAGCACATCCACCTGCAGTCCCACACACTCCAGATTTTTTGCCCCTCTGTGTTTGTGATAAAATGTAGTCATTACTACTGCATAAACATAAATGTCATTTTATGGAAGGAAGAAAATCATAGAAAACTGAATGTTTTGCCATCTCCATGCTGAACATCATGCAGTGAAGTGTGTCGTATACAGTAGTGGGATACTTACAGCTTATTATTTTGATTAGGTTTAAAATCCTATATTTGTTTGACAGTACATTGCAGGGCCCCATCTCCCTTAGTTGCCATGGAGACAGCATTAGGCAGTGGTGCCTCAACGTTTTTTGTGTTTCTTTGCGTAGCCCCATGCCAAGCCGTCCTGCTTGTTGGGGGCTCACCCGTGCCAACTGCATTTGTGGGTGGATAGATGGGTGCATGAGCAGGTTTTACTGAATCTGAGTGAGTGGGAGAGAAAGGAATGGACGATATCATAACAAGATGGGAGGGATTGTGATAATGAGTGAAAAAAATAGGAGGCAGAGTGACATGAAGATAAATTAATGATGAGTGTGTGTGGGACAAATACACTAAAATCAGACCTACATTATGTGTGCACACACATTTTTAAAAAAAGGATGATGACAGTCCGCACATGTGAGTGAGCAGGGTGAATGTGTGGGTAGAGGGATGCCGCAACAGTGCAGCTTATTCTGCCTTCGATTTGATCTCTGCAAGTCTCTCACAGGGGTTCTCACTGCATTACTTCACAGCGGTTCACACAGTTTGATGCCAAATACAGACTGCCTCTCATTATTTCATGGCATGACATTCTGTTATTGACAACATGGATTTTGAATTCTGAAAAGGGTGTTGAATTCTCAGAGCAATCTGTGTTTTAGACATGGTTCAAGACTAAAGTAGTCATTCTCTGTATTTACATTTTCACATGCACCATTTTTTTATTCCTCCATTGTGACAATATTCTAAGTATTGTTACTAAATTCACTGACACACATACACACAATTATAGAAACACCGTGGGGCTTGCTCTTGTTTCTGTGTATTGTTACTTTTGGTCTGGAGATGTCACTGTTGTTCAGAATAATCAGTGTTGTTCAAGTTCAAGAAATTTCTGTTGCATTAGCGTCGCTGCTGTCACACACTGTGATCTTCACTGCTGCAGAATCAACACAACCATTTAAATATCACTGCAATGACCCAATAATAACATTGCTTTAGCTCACACTAAACTGTGCAGATGGTTCACTCACCTGAGGTTGCTGGATGCCTGAAACTTATCTGATCAATGTGGATAATTATTGTCAGATCAATATCTTAGATGCTCTATCTTAAATGCTCTTAGAGCATTTTAATTTCCTCTCTAGATGGTCAGTTGATCCTCTTATTTAAAAAAAGTTAAATGAGACTGTGACATAATGGAATAGTAACATACCCAGTCAGATTGTAGCAGAAAACAGTGAATTGCATGGCATTTATCCCAATATACAAGCAGTGTTTAGAGCTCAAATGCATCAAAAGTGACTTCTATCCCAGTGACTTCTTAGATAAGACTTGACCTAATATTCCACGAAATCCTCTCACAATTAGACCAACATACCACCAGTTGTTTTTTTTTCAAATGTCAGCATAAATGGCAGGATGTGAAACTGTGTGACAGGAGCTTTACAGCGAACTAGAGTTGTAAGTTACGTTTGCACAGGTTGAACTAAATTAATTAATTATTATTCATACTCCAGTCAGGTTTAAGAAAAGGTCAAAAACATCTCTACAAACTTTGCCTTCTGCCTAGTGCCACCAAGCCATACAGTCATTGCCATATGCCCGAGCCATAAAAACAGACCATGAAAACGTTCACATTTATGTAATAATTGTGCCATCACATATAATTTACAAACTGGAATTGCCTGCTTATTTGCATCTGGGTGATTGTTTTGTTTCAGTTGCCTACATATACTGTTGGCACATATTCTGCCAATTAATGTCTTTAATACGGGGATTTTGGGATTTTATGCTGCACCTACAAAGTCACTCCATCCCTGCAGTAGGTTCCCAATATAATAAAAGCAGAACTGTTTATTGGATTTTTGTCAGCATAAGCTATAGGTTTTAAAAAATTTGTTGTTTTTGCACAATGTCACAAAAAAGGTCCAACAGATGTTAATTCTGTTAATTCATTCTGTAAATACTATACTTTAATTATTTGTCATTTTATTTATTATTTAGATTTTTGAGTTATTTGCTCTCTTTTAGTTGCAAATTCAATTCAGCCTGCCCTTGTCTGTTTTTGTTTAGCATCATTCCAGAACCAGCCCTCAATTATTTCTATGTCCCTGCTTCCCCCAGAGTGTCAATCGGTTAATCAGATTTCCCTGTTTCTCATCCGGTAATCATTCCTCCCAGTGTTTTGGATCTTTATTCTTAATCCACTTCTTACTAGTTTCTCTGATGTTCTCCCGTTGCTTCTAGTTTGGCTTTGCGTGTTTTTGTTCTCTTTTATTCCTTGGTGTTGGAAGTTCAGAATTTTAATGATTTTATTAAGCTACTAAAAATATTCCCACATCTTGCCTGTGTTTGAGCCATTCACTTGATCAAATATTTGCCCTAAAAGTTTAACCCTGTTTAATGACTCCAAGAGGATCTTTGCCAAAACGTTAAAACCAATTTTAATTACACTAATGTTTCTGGAGACCCACAAACTTATTTTTTATATAACAAATGAATATGAGTAAATGGGGCTTTGGATAAATGTCAGGTGTATTTTTAGCTTTACAAAACCTAACTATAGTCTGATTTCTCATTATTTTCTGGTATTTATTGCATAAATAGATAACTAATTCTTTTTAATTGGTCCAGGTGTGACTATTTATATATAATATATATTACTTTGTGTCTTGATCATTGATAATTTAATTATTGAGAATATTTGTTGAAATGATCTTTCATCAGTTGTTTGCACTTCTAGCAATTCCTGTTTTGTTGGTCAGTCTAGTGCTAATTCTTATATCAGCGTGATAGAAAATTGACTACGGTTGAGACAAAACATTTTGTAGTATTATGTATGTTTTTCTGTTTTTCATCAGACTTGTACCTTGGTGTTAGAATATATAGTATCTTGAACATTTAATACACTGCTTTACAAATTCTACTATTATAGAAGGTTTAGCCTTTGCTATAGCGGGAGGCCGGGATCTGTAACAGATAGCAACATATGCTTTGATGTGCAGTGGTCACACAGGGATACTTGCAGATTGCTGAAATTGCAGTGAAGAAAAGAGAAACTGAAGAAGTAATAGGAAAGTAGAGGGTTACTGTTTGCATCTTTCAAGCATAACCAAGGGTCAGGTAGGAGTTATTTCCTTGGATATGGCCCTCTGAACATGATTAAGTTTGCAGTCCTCACAGTTGTTTCAGATTCACCAAATATTTGAATCACCTGAATAGTAACAAATGCTGTGATTTTATTGAGAATTAAGATATAGTTTAATAGATCAATCCATTAAAATTAATGGATATGTGCAACTTTTTTTTTACTTGTCACTGTTCCTTGAACCCACAAACATACATGTTTTCTTTCAATATCAAATAATCACCCCAGTGAATATCTGGAAGCTATCTCTGCACCCATTTTTTTATGTTATCTGTTTTAAATGTCTTTCCTTTTGTTATGCACAATATTAATACATCACATTTCTTATTTCAGTCCTGAGTTTCCCTTTCTCTTGTTTACTCAGTGATTTTTTTTGCAGAATAAGCATAAAGTTGGATATTGCTGTGGACATCTTGAAAGGATCTAAAGGGAAATTACTTTTGAAAATTCTCTCTGAGTGTCTCCCTCAGAACAGACACGCATATGTTTACTGAAGTAGTGCAGTTCCTCTGAACCTAAATTGTACAAACAAATGACCCAAATCCCTTCAGATGTATGTACATATTCTCACAGATTTTTCACCTCTTTTTTTATCCATTGCATCATTCGCCCAGCTGTAAGAAAAACATTCAGTATATAGAAAACTAGATGAGAACTGTTGGAAATACCAACTTCTATTGATTGGTAAGGAGATAAGACTTTCTGAATAAACATCGAATTACTTACCCGCAATGTCCTGCACTTTCCCGAGCATAGCCAGGGTAGGCAAAAAAAAGACATCTGCCAGGAAGACGTTCAAACCCAATATAAACAAGTAAAAGATAAACCACAAAATAGGAGCACCTATCATCAACTTGTTGCCACTGTGTTGGGTCATCCCTGTGCTGAGCCACCAACACATGGATGATATATAAAGTGCTGGTCAGACGTTTACGAAAACCTCATCACAAGCTTGAACATCATCAATTTATTGGTTGATAATGCAATAAACAACTTCAGTTAATTTTAAATACAAATATTGGCTGTTTGAATGTATTGCACTCAGAATTATACATACATCCCAACTAATATTGGTTTAAAGCTTTGATGTATGTTTGGGATCATTGTCTGTTGAAAAACCTAAGAAGAAGAATTTGGAATTTGTGCAATGTTCCTGTAACACTGGCAGCGCAACACACCGAAAGCATAATGTTACCACCACCATACTAGACAGAATTTCCGGTGGTCCTTGTTACAGTGTTTGATAGCATGACCTGGACTTCTTCAAACATTGGCACCTTGGTAGATCCTTTGTTGCTGAACATCCTGTCCAGTTTTTTTCAGAATGTGACATTTTAGGTTAGATGACATCTATCCATCCATTGTCTTCCGTTTATCTGGGATCAGGTCGCGGGGGCAGCTGCCTAAGCAGAGAGACCCAGAATTCCCTCTCCCCAGCCACTTGGGCCACCAACATGACAACATAGGATCAATGGGACACTCAACTCCCTCCACCATGGTAAGGTGGTAGCCCAGGGAGGGGGGTTCTTCCTCTGGGCCTCCTCCCGGTGGGACGTGGAGTCATCCTAACCAAATGCCCAAGCCACCTCAACTGGCTCCTCTTAACATGGAGAAGCAGCGGCTCTACACTGAGCCCCTCCCGGATGGCCGAGCTCCTCACCCTATCTCTAAGGGAGTGCCCGGCCACCCTACGGAGGAAGCTCATTTCCGCCGCTTGTATCCGGGATCTCGTTCTTTCGGTCATGACCCAAAGTTCATGGCCATAGGTGAGGGTAGGAACGTAGACCGACCGGTAAATCGAGAGCTTCGCTTTTCGGCTCAGCTCTCTCTTCACCACAACGGACCGGCACAGCGCCCCCATTACTGTGGCAGCCGCACCGATTCGTTTGTCGATCTCCCGCTCCATTTTTCCCTCATTTGTGAACAAGACCCCAAGATACTTAAACTCCTCCATTTGAGGCAGGAACTCCCCTCCAACCTGAAGAGGACAAGCCACCCTTTTCCGGTCGAGAACCATGGCCTCGGACTTGGAGGAGCTGATCTTCATCCCAGCTGCTTCACATTTGGCTGCGAACCGCCCCAGTGCATGCTGTAGGTCTTGGCTAGAGGGGGCCAGCAGGACCACGTCATCTGCAAAAAGAAGAGACACAATCCTCTGGTCCCAAACCAGACCCCCTCCGGCCCTTGGCTGCGCCTAGAAATCCTGTCCATAAAAGTTATGAACAGGACCGGTGACAAAGGGCAGCCCTGCCGGAGTCCAACATGCACCGGGAACAGGTCCGACTTAGTGCCGGCAATGCGAACCAAACTCCTGCTCCGCTTGTACAGAGATCGGATGGCCCCTAGTAAAGGGCCCCCGATTCCATACTCCTGGAGCACCCCCCACAGGGCATCCCGAGGGACACAGTCGAATGCTTTCTCCAGGTCCACAAAACACATGTGGACCGGTTGGGCAAACTCCCATGAACCCTCGAGTACCCTGTAGAGGGTATAGAGCTGGTCCAGTGTTCCACGGCCAGAACGAAAACCACACTGCTCCTCCCGAAGCCGGGGTTCGACTATCGGCCGGACTCTCCTCTCCAATACCCTGGCGTAGGCCTTACCAGGGAGGCTGAGGAGTGTGATCCCCCTGTAGTTGGAACACACCCTCCAGTCAACCTTATGTAGGGGGACCACCACCCCAGTCTGCCAATCCAAAGGCACTGTCCCTGTCCGCCACGCAATGTTGAAGAGGCGTGTCAACCATGACAGCCCCACAACATCCAAAGACTTGAGGTACTCAGGGCAGATCTCATCCAACCCCGAAGCCCTGCCACCGTGGAGCTTTTTAACCACCTCGGTGACTTAGCCTGGGTGAGTCCAACCCCGAGTCCCCAGCCTCTGTTTCCACCAGGGATTGCGTGATGGCAAGATTGAGGAGATCCTCGGAGTACTCCTTCCACCGGCCGATAATGTCCCCAGTTGAGGTCAGCAGCTCCCCACCCCCACTGTAAACAGTGTTGGCAAAGCACTGCTTCCCCCTCCTGAGGCACCGGACGGTTTGCCAGAATCGCTTCGGGGCCAACCGGTAGTCCTTCTCCATGGCCTCACCGAACTCCTCCCAGGTCCGAATTTTTGCCTCTGCCACCGTCTGGGCCGCGGCACGCTTGGCCTCACGGTACCCGTCAGCCGCCTCAGGAGTCCCACAAGCCTACCACAGCCGATAGGACTCCTTCTTCAGCTTGACAGCGTCCCTTACTGCCGGTGTCCACCACCGGGTTCAGGGATTGCCGCCGCGACAGGCACCGCAGACCTTACGGCCGCAGCTACGGGCAGCAGCATCGACAATAGATGCGGAGGGCTGTAGATAACGAGCTGATGAAGCCAATAGTACCACATAATTCGCAAAAAGCAAAGACGCAATCCTAAGGTCACCAAAACGGATCCCCTCAACACCTTGACTGCGCCTAGAAATTCTGTTACATGACAATAATAAATAATGGTTCCTAGGTATCATTTAAAACTCAAACGTAGGAGGCCTGGTCGGTCTGGGGAGTCTTCACCACTCTTTGCAATTCTATGTTACAAACTAACACACTCTGCACTCCCACTCAGCCATACACATAATCTAAATGAGGGAAGATCATACAAATACAAGTTCCTATTTCATTCATGTGGCCTGTCTACTTGTCGGATGTAAGCTCAATTTATTAAAGTCAATAATGCAATTAGGACACCATTTTTGAAATATCCTTTTAGTGGAGTAAAACTGCTCTGGCACATATGGGCAACAAGCTTCTCCATATGGTATGTCAGAAACACTGAGACAAAACTTGTGAAAATATAGAAATAAAACACCAAAGCACAAAACTATTATGAAATTCATGCCATTGATGACTGTATGTAAACTTCTGATCAACACTGTGCAAATAGAGATGTGTAGAAGCATTTTTTAACAAATGTGCCCATATCGGATCATTACATGGAGCCACTAAGTCAAATGAAACTGGCAGTGGCTTTTGTAATGCACATTCACTATCCGAATTGGATGGCACTATTTTAATGGCAATGTTTGGGAGAACATTTCCTTCTACACCGTTAATATTAAATGATGTGATGAAATTGTTTGAAATGAAGATTCTTATTCATTTGGATAAACATTTTTTTTCACTGACTTTAATGGATAATATTTTCAATGAAATGCACTTCATGTGATGGTTTCTTTTATTGCTTTATTTTTTTGTCAGCATGCTTTTTTGCAAAGTAAGCTAAAAAACACATTACTTGCTGTATTTCAAATCAATCCATGAAGTTAACAAGAAAAATTGTTTACCCAGAGCTAACTAGATTAACTAACTAGTTTTTATTCAGGAGATGAACATTAATGTTGCCTGTAACCTGATAAAAGTAACTTTCGTGGCAGTTTGTTTCCTTATATCTCTCATCTTCCCTATGTACACAAAAATAAATTACTTTCATGTCAACGATGTGTTTATTGAGATTTTAAACTTTTTTCAGACTTTGTTGTATGACTAGTTGGTGACTTTTTCTGTTGGAAGAGGGAAATACAGCAGGAAACATATTTGCAGTACCAACGGAAATAAGCAGACAGTTTCAGGGTGGATGAGTGTGAAAAAAGGGAAAATTCCTAGTGGGCCAACTGGGTTGCTGGGCCAAAAGGGCAGGTGTTAAAATTAAGTAAAAGCCTGGGTTAAAACAAAGAAGGCAGGCAGGGCTGTTTGAATCACTAGCTTGCACTCACTGAGACAACCAATGTTCACTGTGAAACTGGCTTTGGAGTGCACCATGTGACCCTTACAAGCCTGTAACACAGAGGCCGACTGCCAGTTACTGCAAGAACATCGAGCTATGGTGGACCTTTTTCAGTTAGCGAGCTGCTACATTACTCTAAGAGATGGCAAAGCAGATTTTTTGTACAAAAAGCAAAGGTAGTGCAACAAAAGACAGAATGATAAAAACATATAAAGTACTAGACATTTTCTTCAAAGTGACTTTTGAATAAAAGCCCACAGTTTGAGACAGAGTACATGCAACAGAAAAATGCAGCTCTACCTGCAAACCACTAATAAACATTATGTATCTAGTGAATAAACTGTAGCTTTACGCCATATAACATAGTCTGTATGACTTAAATAAGTGCTTTTCAAATAGCACACTACAACATCACCTAAACCAGCAGCTGGATATTAAATAGTGGCCAGGGTTTACGGAACGATTTGGCATCATAAATAAATACAATATAATACAATTTTGTCAGAAAACTCTCTAATGAAACTCAGTTTGGGCAAAAATCATATTGTTTATGTGCTGTCAGAAGTAAACCCACAAGGAAGTAATGGCTGTAGAGGATAACTTTTTTTCTATATTTCTATTTTTGAAAACTGATGACAAACCACACTGCAGGTCTTAATGCTCAAATCTGACTTTTTCAGATGTCTGATTTTTTGTGTGGAGCCTATGTGTACTGGTCTAAGGCATGAAGTTGCAGGGACCTCTGTCCTGCAAGCGGGTGTAATCCAAGAATGTAAATAGAAGGTTTATATAATGTTTTGAAAGGCCTAACTGTATCAGGTGTGGTTAACTGTATCAGTGTATAACAAAGTATTAAAAAGTTTAATTTGAAAAACCCACACTTTAAAGTCCTGACGTTCACGTTAAATATTCCTACTCTACAATTGTGGTATTTTTACACATAATGTTAGAATCTCATACCAGTCCATGTTTAAACCTGTAATGATAAAACATATTTTTTATACAATGCTTTAGCAAAGTTAGTGCTTTCTTCAAAAATCTGCTGTATTGAGTAAATATGTTGCTAAACAACATTTGCAAATGCTCTACACAAACAGAAAATGCAGTCTAATTGTGCACAGGATTTTTTTTAAAGCATAAACATATGTTTTTGGGTATATTGAATACATGACTGCGAAATCCTAATATATCAACATATGATGCAAATATGACATAAAAATCAAGCAATGTGTCATTTATTGTTTTGTGTGGCCATTATGTAGTAATTTCTTAAACATAGACAGACAGGAAATGAGGTGACGAGAGGAGGAAGACATGCAGCACAAGTTGACGTGGCTGGGACTTGAACCAGGGGACAGTCACATCAAGGGCCGAAGCCTCTCTATACATGAGTCGTGCACTCTACCGCTGCGTCAGCGCTTCGCCCTCAAGTATGTTTTTTAACATGAATTCAAACAATAGATTCAACTCTTAATTAGAAGTCAAACTCTCACCTACCTCATACGTTTTAGACCCCAAGATGAATTGACAGGAAAAGTTTCCTTATAGTCACCAAATTACCAGGAAGGAGCCATACTAATATAGATAACATGAGTCACTTTGTTGCTCACCACTTTTCACATTTAATGATCACAAAATAGTATTTTGCCCAAAACATCTATTTTTAGGCTGCTAAGCTTCCATCCACTGATGACAGGGTGAGAATTATTGCTAAATAAATTGAATAATACTTTGCTAATTCTTTAGGGAAATATATTTATTGCAGAGGAATAATAAAGAAATAATCAGTCGAAAGTAGAAGGTGAGAGGTATGTTTAAATACTGCAGAATGTGACAAAAAGCATTTTGCTGCTATGTTGTTAGGAACGCGTGCCACACAGCAGGACCAATTTCCACATTAGCTCCTTGTTTGTTTTAGCTTTGTTAAAATGTGGCGTCGCTGTTATTATGGGGTGGCTATCTAACAACTTCATTTCAAGGTTGGTGTGTGTATGGAGGATAAACACATCTTCAGCCATTACTCCACCTCCCACGTTCTTCCTCCTTCTCCTCTCCCATACCTGATCTGCAGCATATCGAGCCAGAGACCTGCTGACTAGTAAGAGATGGGGTCATTAGGCCAGGCACGTGCTGCTGTGAAACCTACTGTGTAGCACATGTCTGTCATTATCACCTACAGACATGACGATAGATTAGTACATTTGATCATTAATTATTGTTAAAGAAAAGGAAAATCAGAAACCTATCTTTCTTCATTCAGGTCATTCACAGAGTCACAACAATAAGATGTCTCCACAGAGGCTTGTGTGTATACAAGTCTTATCTCTTGGCTTTTATGGCTAATTTTAAGCACTGACCAGTATTTACTTCCACAGATCCCTGCAACTCCTTTATATGAAGCAGGGCGGTTTCAGGACTTTGGTTGAATGAATTAAAGCCATCAGTAAACAACAACACGGCAAAGATTAAACCCAGTCTGTAAATTTACAGTGAGGATTGTGGGTGATATCAGCGAACAGATGCACTCTGCAGATGGGTTGGTTTTCTTTCTGTTTTTCAGCTAGCATACGAAGCCAAATCTCAATGTGTCCACAGGATTTTCAGGAGGCTTGCATTTATCATTATAATATAATATCATTCAGCCTGGCAAGCAGAGCGTTTAAAGCTATAATATGTTGGAGATGTTTTGGGACCTATATTGAACCATTTTAAATTAGAATGTTTGCTGCCGCATACCAAAGAATTTGAATGAAGACTTCAAGTACTCTTATATTAGAGGTAGGTCTCTCAAAGGACATCAGTCCAGATTTTCTTAATGAATAGGAGAGACGTAAGATTGAATTTCATTACCATGTGCCGGTCTGAATAATTTGGGTATCCACGAGGTTGTGATCTCATCAGTAGGATGTCATTTTACTTTGTCAATCTATCATTTAGTCTACATGGTTAGCTAGAAGGTTATAAAATGCAATGTCTCTGAGCCACCAAGGGTATTGTATAATTCATTCCTTATCATGTTTCTTTGTACTTGTTTTCTGCGAGATCTGATGCATCGTAACATTTGACTACAAGTGTTTAAAACACGTATTGTGTAGAAGTTTTACATCAGTCCCAAGGGCTTGAATGGAGGGCAAGAGAAAACAATCTAAGTAAAAAACTTAGTCGTTCTTTTGTGAAAAACATGTTTTGTAAAGATATTTAACTCAAGTTATTTCTTTACACAGATTCACCAACCAGGCCTTTTCTGGTTAACAATATCTGTTTTTCTTTAAGGTCTGACTTGCCGATTCAGATTTTGAATGTAAACCATTAAAAACTATAACACAAAATAACAAAAATGTGCCTCATATTGTTTGATAGAGGTTCTACCTTTGGATCCAGCGGACAACACAGAACTTTGACATTTATTCCCATTTATGCATCAAAGCTTATTTGCCTAAGCTTTAAGGGATTCTTGTCAAATCTAAAATTGCATTGAAGTACATGGCTCGAATTTTTCACTTTAATGCATTTTTCTAGGGCAGAACAGAAAAATAAAATAAAATCTTTAGTACTGGACCTGCTGATAACCAATTAGAGCCAATGAAGGAAAGATTGTGAGATTCCAATCTCTAGATGGTGGATTATTGCATCTCTGAAAAAAAAAATAGACCAAACCAAACTTTTCTCCAAACATTTTATTGAAAAGACAAAATAAACACACACTATATTGTCAACGTATTTGTCTGTCTACTTTTACATGTATATGAACTTTGATCACATTCTATTCTTAATCTATAAGATCCAATTTGTTGATGTAGGAGCGTGTTCATAGTTAGGAGAGAGAACCAGAATTGCAGCCTCTCCTCTAATTCATCTCAAAGGTGTCCAAGAAGGTAGAGGTCAGGACTCTGTGCAGGCCAGTGAAGTTTCTCCACATCAAACCTCATACACCTGCAGCCATGGAAGTGGCTGAAACACCAGAATTCATTGATTTGAAATAAGAAAATATAGACAAACTTAAATTTAAACAACTTAAAAGATGTGACATGTGCCTAAACTGCGTCTAGAAATCCTGTCCATAAAAGTTATGAACAGGACCGGTGACTAAGGGCAGCCCTGCCGGAGTCCAACATGCACTGGGAACAGGTCCGACTTAGTGCCGGCATTGCGGACCAAACTCCTACTCCGCTTGTACAGGAACCGGATGGCCCCTAATAAAGGGCCCCCGATTCCATACTCCTGGAGCACCCCCCACAGGGCATCACGAGGGACACAGTCGAATGCCTTCTCCAGGTCCCCAGAATGGGGAAGAAAGGTGATTTAAGTAACTTTGAACGTTGCATGGTTGTTGGTGCCAGATGGGCTGGTCGGAGTATTTCAGAAAGTGCCGATCTACTGGGATTTTCATGCACTACCATCTCTAGGGTTTACAGAGAATGGTCCGAAAAAGAGAAAATATGCAGTGAGCGGCAGTTCTGTGGGCGCAAATGCCTTGTTGATGCCAGAGGTCAGAGGAGAATGGCCAAACCACTCGTTACAACCAAGGCATGCAGAAGAGCATCTCTGAACGCACAACACGTCAAACCTTGAAGCGGATGGGCTACAGCAGCCGAAGACCACACTGGTTGCCACTCCTGTCAGCTAAGAACAGGAAACTGAGGCTACAATTCACACAGGCTCACCAAAATTGGACAATAGAAGATTGGAAAAACGTTGCCTGGTCTGATGAGTCTCAATTTCTGCTGCGACATTTGGATGGTAGGGTCAGAATTAGATGTCAACAACATGAAAGCATGGATCCATCCTGCCTTGTATCAACGGTTCAGGAGGGTGGTGGTGGTGTAATGGTGTGGGGGATATTTTCTTGGCACACTTGGGCCCCTTAGTACCAATTGAGCATTGTGTCAATGCCACAGCCTACCTGAGTATTGTTGCTGACCATGTCCATCCCTTTATGACCACAGTGTACCATCTTCTGATGGTTACTTCCAGCAGGATAACGCACCATGTCATAAAGCATGAATCATCTCAGACTGGTTTCTTGAACATGACAATGAGTTCACTGTATTCAAATGGCCTCCACAGTCACTAGATCTCAATCCAATAGGGCACCTTTGGGATGTGGTGGGACGGGAGATTCACATTATGGATGTGCAGCCGACAAATCTGGAGCATCTGTGTGATGCTATCATGTCAGATATGGACCAAACTATCTGAGGAATGTTTCCGGTACCTTGTTGAATCTATGCCACGAAGGATTAGGGCAGTTTTGAAGGCAAAAGGGGGTCCAACCTGGTACTAGCAAGGTGTCCCTAATAAAGTGGCCAGTGAGTGTACATGGTTGGAAGAAAATGTTGAAAAGATGAAAACTCTGCATCACCACAGAGGCATTTGTGTTGCTGCTCAGGAGTCCTCTTTCCCAATCAGCTTCAAGCAGATTATTCCAAACACTCTTGATTTTCTCAGCCAAAAAGTCTGTAAGTTGTTGTGAACTCAACACATAATGAGGGCCTTTAAGCTTGGCAAGTCTGTACATATCTGACATGAATGCGTTTAAAATTCAACAAATCTCTGTTGTCTACTTTTGCTAAGTCATGCTGCATTGTTGGTAAAGATGGAAAAAATTTGTTAAACAAAAAGGGACAATAGGTTGAATAGATTTTCATCTTCCTTTTACAAACTACACCCTAAGTTTCAAACCCACCCTCCTCCTCTCAAGTTTATACCTGCCTTTGCCTTCCTTATATATTATTTAAACTTGCATGTAAGTTTTTTTCATTGATACATGTTCAGATCATCCCACTAAACATATTACCACACACAATTCAGTTTAAAAAATAAAAATATCATCAGCTTTCACAATACAGAAATAATTTCCCAGCAGTGCACGCACATTGTTCCTGCCCATGCAGCTGCAGCTGCCGCCGGGCCGATTAGGGCCAGAGCCTCTGAGCCGTTACAGCATTGATTGGAATCATATTTTGTTGCAGCGGAGGCAGATGCTGATCGACAAGCAAACTCCTAGGAATGTTCCACATATGGGAGTTGATGTGCTTGCCATGAATTAAATCAGTCTTGGCCAGAAACTAAGAGTGAATGATGGCTTTTATTTAAGCAGCATAAATCACCAGCTTTGCGAGGGAAAATGTGAATGACATCTGTCCCCTGAGTGTTCCCTTACCCAACAGAGTTACCCTGCATTGCCCTGTCTTTATGATTTAAACTCCGTCTCTTTGGAGCTGCCATATAACGGTCTTCATGTGTGTATTTTATGACACAAACCAACAAAGCATTTTGATGCGACAATCATTCATTTAACTTGCATGCTGTGTATTAAGGGTTTGCCCTGGAACACCCTTGTTTTACTCACATAATTAAACTCTAAAACATGTGGTGTTCCTTATCTGCCATCACTCTACACGTTTGTTCTGAAGTCTATAATTTGTCCTATGGTCGCTTTGGAAACGGGATGATGAACTGGTTTATCATTGTGTGTTATTGACCCTCACCCACCAAGTCATGACTTGACTTTTATCCTTGGAAATTCAAGGCTGATTCTGACAAAGACAGACGGATCCTATAAGGATCCAGCTGTTTATTCTTGCTAGGCCATAAATCTCTTGCTGCTGCCTCCAAACCGACGACAGACTAATGGAGATGTGACTTTCTTTTTTTTTTTATCTCTTTCTCGCTGTGAAATTGATGTGTGCAGCTAAACGTAGACACAAAAGGAAACCATCTGTGAAATGTTGATGCAAGTGTGTTTTTTTCAAGCAGTTTGTTTACCTGGAGTTATAAGTATTTAATCATAGTCACAGAAGTTCAATGCACGTTGCTTTTATTTTTTATTGAATTTATTTTGTATGTAAGAGAAGCAAATAATGACATGTGCTTGGATAGTTGTTTTTCAGTCCTATAATTTAATGTTATTAATAAAATAACAAAAAATATACTTTGTTTTATGTGGGGTTTTTTGTCACCAACCTAAATGTGGTATTTGTTATTTGATACGTTTAATTAGCAATTTAGACCATATTTAATTTTTCCCCTCATAAATTATTGAGTATATTGAATGAAAACTTTAGATGTTAGAGAATGTGTTTAGTAATGTAGATTAAAAATTAATATGAGTCAAATTCCTTATACTGCATTGCAAAAGTATTCATACCCCTTAAACTCGCCCACAATTTGTCAAGAAACAATCACATGCTTTAATGTATTTTTTGAGTTTTATTGTGATCAGCAATACCAAGGTGAAGTATTGCATTATTATGAAGTGGAAGAGAAAATTTACATTATACAAATGGAAGTCTAAAGAGTGGTGTACACTCAAAGCTTTGTTAGAGAATATTGTTGAATGAACAGCATGAAAAAGATGAGGGAACACAGCAGACAAATCACATCTCAAAGAGCATTATTTAATCAACCATCCAGAAGAAGAAAGCATATGGCTCAAATGCAAATCTACCAAGACAGGGTCGTCCACCTAGACTAAGAGCAATAATCACAGAAACAAGCAGGAGTTCCATGATAAACTCTGGAGGAGCTGCAGAGATACACAGCTCAATTGAGATAATCTATTCACAGAAAAGCTGTTAGTCATATATTCTAGAAATTTGGCCTATATGGAAAAGTGGCAAGAAGAAAGCCATTGTTTTAAAAAAAAAAAGCAATTAGAAGTCCCATTAAAGTTTTCAAAAAGCCATGTGGGTACACGGCAAACATGAGGAAGGTGCCCTGGTCAGAAAAGACCAAGCTTAATCTTTTTGGTAAATACGCACCCCTATAGGTGACAGCAAGAAAAAACATCTACCATCCTTGAACACACCTTCCCAATGTGTAACATGGTGGTAGCAGCATCATGCTGTGGGCATGCTTTACCTCGGCAGAGACGTAGAAGCCTATGACTTGACTTAGGGAGAGGTTTAGTGACACTTAACAAACAGCCAAATGTATGAATCACAAGAAGATTGTTGTCTTTGAGGGGTCTTAAACATTCCTTTGTAATAGCCAGGTAATAGCAAGAGTAAACAATCATAATTCAACAACAAACAACATGTTATCAGGTAGTAGAACACAGACACTTGGAAAAAAAAAACTGAACTGAAATGTCCAAAGTAAAAAACAAAAAATCAAAAGGATGGGATTTTAAGAAAATGTGAAAGAAAATTGTTTAACAGCAAATATCAAATTTTTAAGAGAGCATTGTAGATGAGTCAGTTTAACAACTAAACTACACAATGAAAAGAGAGCTGCTCTTAAACCATTTTTAAATCTGCAGGTATACCCTACAAAAAAAGACTATATTAAACAGGGTTTTAGTGAGTTTCATCTCATTAGGTTGCTTAATTCTTCTGAAACGTATTGGATCACCTAAACAACACCCTGTTTATTTAGCAATACATACACCAAAGTGGATCTTTATACTGTGCTTTTCAGTATGTTCCAATGATTCCTACAGCATTTATGATGTTTTAGCTGTATTTATAATATTAAATACCACCTCTTCTTTACTAACTTTCTACAAGCTCAGGTGCAGAAAGTAAGGTTAAACTTTGCCCCAGTTTCAGATATAATCTTTTGTGTTTACAGCTCTCTCTTTTTTTCCCCATTTACCCCATGGCCACTCACTACTGAGTTCTAGGCAAACATGGAAGTGACATTTAAAAATAAACTCAGAGTAGTGTGAAAACACCCTCAGGTGGTCACAGCTGCCAGCATTTCCACCCACAAAAGCCATAACAGACCAGTTGCAATATCAGACTAACTGGAAACTGTTCTAATGAATGTATTCTACTATTTGAATGACCATGACTCATTTTAATACACAAAGAAGAGATGTTTGGACAATTATCAACTCTACCATTTTTGTGGCTTACATAAGCATCTTAATAAGTTAAAATATCATTAAAAAGTAAATCTGTTACAGTAGTTTAATTCAAAACTGGATATTATATAGCTTTATTACACACAAATGGATTTTTAAGTGTTTGTTTCTCAGAAAACTAAAATTTGACAAATGACAAAAAAAGTTGTTTATATATGTAATTAATGATAGTTCAGGGCCATGTTATGACATAGACAGTCAAGTGGAAGACTGTTGACTTGTCGGTTGTTCAACAGACTGTCGTTGACGATATCTACAAGGAGGGTAACCCAAAGAAAGTCAATCCTGAAGAAAGTTTTCACAGAATGCTGTATTCCATAATAATGGAAAGTTGAGTGGAAGGAAATTGGTGTACAAGCAGCAGGGGTAACTGCAGCTTTGAGAGTATTGCGAAGAAAACCATTTAAGAGTTTGGAAGGAGATTTTCAATTAGTGGACTGCAGCTGCAGTCATGAACAACCACGGACAGAGATATCTACTGCATGGGCTACAACTGTGTCATTTGTTGTGTTAAGTGACTCCTGAACCAGAGACAATGTCAGACTGGTAATAAAAACTGGTCTGTGGCCTGAATCCTGCTTTTCAGTTGAAATGGAGTTTAAACGAAAATTCAACATGGAAGACTCACCACTCCCGCCACATCCAATCACTCCTCACTGGCTGCTCCAATCAACGGCAGGTCCACACTCCTCCTCAGCCAATCATCTCCCAGGGCATTACTTTTAATGACCCTTTGCATGGAAAACACCGCTCTTCTGCTGTGCTTCGACCCTCTGCATGGAAAACACCGCTCTTCTGCTGTGCTTCGACCCTCCTCCACCCCTTCTCCACCATGGGCTCCCAACTCCTTCCATACTAAGGCCTACACCACCACCAGGATCGGATCTTGGGGAAGACGTATCTAATCATAATCCTAAGATGTTTATTCAAACCTACTTCATCCTCAGCGTTTACGTCTCCCTCAGGGGTCCGAGCGCCAAAGAAATAATCTTTTATGTGAGTCTTTCCAGGTTGAAATATCATTTGGAAATCAGTCATCCCAGAGTGGAGCGAGACAGCATTCAAGTTGGGTCTGATGTCTCGTATCTTCTCTTGACAATGTTTTGTAGATTCTCGGATAAGTAGAACTCGGTTAAGTTCAGTTAAGTTTGTGTGGTACGGTATTAAAACCATGTATTGGTATCTTTGGTAGTGTGTGCAGATGCCAATGCTGTTGTAAACATAAAGCTGCCTCTTTATAAAGCTTGTCAGCAGAGGGAACCATGAAGCTCTTACATCTTCTGGTAGATGGCTTCAAAATCCTCTCAAGGCAGCAATTATTAAAGTTCCTCATTCTACCATAGTTTTTCCTTCTGCTCAACTTTCTATTAATATGCTTTGACTTAGCACTCTGTGGAGCAGGCTTATTTACTAATCATGTTTTGTGGCTTAAAAAATGACAGTCTACAGATTCTCCTGTACCTCTTTCTATGCCTTAGAGTTTTAGTGTCTGCCATTTGAGCAATGCAGAGCCCCCTTTAAAACTTGAGTGAGCCCCATCCACAGCCAGCTACCACTTAGTCATGGCTACTTGAAGACATCTCTGATGGAGTCTTGCTGTCATGCTGCTAGTTAGAGCTTGTTAATCCACATACTTTCAACACAAGGTCGGGGCTAATATACCCCAGAAGTAATTTCAGAGCTCTCTCAGTCTAATAAGGAACAAAGCTGCTCCATTCAAATCTATGATTTTATAAATAACTATGTGAAGGTAGTTTTTTATCGTATATTCAGTTATGTCTGATTTAACACGTGTACACTGCTGGTCATGTTGATATACATGTATGTTGTGCATGGGGTTCATTTGGTAATGCTTGGCTCGTTGCACATCACTGCCCAACCATCCACAGCACCTTCTAATCAACGCTTCCGAGTTATCAGTGGGAACCAAAGGAAGTTTTATGCAGCAGACTGTCAACATTAGCGTGCTGTCCCCAAATTTATCCCTCATCTACTTTTCCTCGGAATGAGCCTACATTGTTTTCGAATCAAACAGATTAAGCCGAATAAATGGCGGCATGAATAAGTGAATGATTTAATCTCTCCAGCTTTCCCACCATCAGAGTATGAATGAAATAACATGCTGTGATAGATGGTTTGAGCCGTGCACTTATAAAGAGAACATAAAAGAGGCCATTTATGTAATATTTATTGGATTTGCAAATACAGTCCTGCTACGATAGTAGGACTCATAAGCATATCCATAGAAGATGACCTGGCATCATGCAATATTCATCTCTCTGTTGAAGAAAAATCCTTTTCCCGCGGTCCAACCTCTGACTCCAAGCATAATCGACGGACCCTGGAGCAGGCTGTGTAGAGAGAAGGAAAGAGCCTCCCGCCTCTGTGTGTATCTTCCCTTCTTGGCTGGAAGTGGTCCACAGTAAATCAGCCTTGCTTGAGACTGTGGATTAGCTTTATGCTTATTCATCTGCTGTACGCAAGAGCTTGCAAAGGAAAACACATTTCACACAGGAAGGCAAAACTGCAAATACATCACCCCCACCTGCTTTTCTCTCTCCTTGCCCATTGCCATGGCAACGGGTTGTCTTTAAACACAGGAGATTTTGGGTTTCCGTTTTTGTAGTCAAATAGCCCCATTGGTTTTCTGTCTAAGTGTATAATCAATGTCCATAAAGGTTTCCAATATTTGTCCTTTGCAGCTATAGAATATTGGATGTTAGTTTTGATTCTCTTTATTCATGTCTTTGGTGTCTCCTCATGTCTTACATAAGCTCTCTGAGTTGTCCATAACATGGTATTTCTCATGTTTCAGGTTTCTTTGGCTGTTTGCCTTTCCTCTCATTCCTGGAAGGTGGTAGCATTGCTTTCTTGCCAGTAACATTTGGCTCTGCAGAGCGACATGTACCATGCAGTTGCCAGGCGACAGACAGATAAAGCATTGTGAGGAATTTCTCGATAATGAATTGTCAGATTGGATGGCCTCTGGCATTAAGGAAGTTTTTGAAGTTAGCACCTTGTGATGTACATCTAGAGGAAAGTAAAGCTGGTCCATGTCTACTGCTGTTGCTTGTTTTTTCACTCAGTCTGTCTGTGATTTCAAAGCAGATTCAAATGACTGTGAACTTTCTTGTAGCCTTTTGGCTTTTGCAGCACAAGCATTTTACCCTGGGAGCTACCCCTTTAGGAACCAATGCATTTATGCTGCAGAAAACTGCTAACAAAGATTCATGCTTCGTAGAGAGGGGGTCATAAGGGAGAAAAATGCATATAACCATTGCAATGATAACATGTCAGCAGAGGAAACAAGACGCTGTAGTGAAAGCCCAGTGAATAGAGTGGTGTTTACATTTATTCACCATACATTGATGTGTGGAAATGGCTTAATACGTGCAATATGGTCAAAGTACACAGGATTTCTTTGGATTGTGATTTGTATCTGTGGGTGTGAGGCTCCCAGATGTACTTCCTCATTTAGTCTTCCTCACTGCCAAAGGCAATCTGCAAGTTCATATTGATCTAACGTTCTACTGAGGATTCTTTATAAGGTCTTTGTAGCTGACATACAGATGTACCTATATTACTTTGAATTTCTTTGACTCGAATAATGCTGAGAGGCAGCCCACCCTTCTTTTATAACAGACAAATAGAACATCTCTGATATGTTTCTTGGCTGCAGAATCATTTTTCTCCTCTTTAAAGTCTCATTGGCTCTGCCAATTCTACATTTTCTCAACAATGTAGAAAAAATTTAAAAAAGAAGACCTTCTTTAATATGTTGGCTTTCTAGCCTGGACACATCCATAAATCATGAATTAATAAGAACTTTTTATAGTTCTATTATGGTATACAGAGGAAAAACTAAATTCAACAATAATGAGCTTGAGAAATTGAAATGTTACGTTTAAATAGCTCCTACCTTCCAGGCCTTTCTTACCAGTTTCATATCTTTAAATGGAACTCATTTTGAAGGTCTTTTGGCAGTACAATGGAGAGAGAAAAACATATTTCTAGGAAGTCCTTTTTGCCCCTAGAGGAAGATGTACTTGCCTTGATAAACAGCCAGGGGAAATGTAATTTGCGTCATTACCATTTATGGATTAAAAGACAGGAAAAGTATCTAGGAATTAAAAATATGATAAACAGAATGCAGGCTTTGGTTGATTCCCATCATAAGTGCCAACCGCTTGGAACGGAATAAGTTGCATTATGTACAATCAACATCTACATGTTCTTTCAACTTGCAGGTGGTTATTGTGCCCCATTGGCTTTTTAGGCCAATGGGGCACTGGGTGTTTGGCTTTTTTTGCTAAGATGCATTTTCCAGTTAACAAAGACACAGAGCAACAAGGCACAGCTCCAGCATGGCCACCTAGTAAGATGGCTGACCAGGTGTTAGACACATTCCATGCAGCCTCTGGGCTTTCTTCATCTGTTTGCTCCTCACACCCCATTAGGTTTATTCCAGGAGATGGAGCATAATGTGATACCCTGGACAGTAGTTGTTAAGCAAACATACACACAGAAATATCCACACACTACATCTGCAGCACAAATATTCCCCAGACTAGCGATGGAAGCCAGAGACAGCAGGTTTATAGCTGCTGAAATCTGCCCTGCCGACATGCTGGGTGCCAATCTCCCATCAGCACACAAAAAGCAAATCACGTGGAACAATGCTACAACATGATGGCGACACGGCGAGAGAGACAGCGGAAGTTTGGAGGACGCCGAAGTAGAGGATATTGTTTGATAGCAGTGCCAAGATTTTGTTTGCATCTGCATGCCATGCAGGAAGAAGTTTTATTTTTTACACAATTTAGGGGATTTTGAAAAAACAAACATGATTAGTCACATATATTAAAAAACTGAGATGACTTTTCAGTCAAAGACAGGTGACATTTGTTGGTCATGTGTGAAAAAGAAAAAGCATTGATTTAAAGGCTTTTTTCCACTTTGTAAAGTTTTACAAAAGCCTCGATGCAGCGCCAACATATGGTATCAAAAACTGAACACACATTCACACAGTTTGATATCTGATGCTGCTGAGAGTGTTGATAGCCAGAAGTTTTCTTTAAAGAGTGAACAGTCAGGCAGCGTGATTTATCAGTAAAAGTCCCCCGTCTCTCCATCTCTCCATGCTTTCCCCTCACTACTCAGCTCTTTCCCTGTGTCTCCTTCTTGTCTTCAGAGTAAAAAATGAGCACAGTTACTCTATAAATCTGCACTGAAGATAATGAGAGTTGGTCCTCTTATTACAATGGGCCTCCAGCCAAGCTTGGTGTCTCTGACATCATCCTTTAGGGAAGTGAAGAGATTGATGTATGTAGCAACACTATGCCAATGTTTCCTGGACAAGCACACAAACTTTGCCCAAATGGAAGTGTGAGTGGACATGTTGGGTGTCACACGCTGTTGCGACCTATCATTGAATTTAGCCTAAAGCTTTGAGTTTTCTGGATTGAGTAGTTTTAATTTGTCTGATCTTTCACTGGTTTCCCAATATCCTCTGTATGACCTAAAATATATTTATCTTTTATTGCATTAGCATAATCTCACACTGGAAAAAAAAACATAAAAATCCTAGATATACTTTGATCACATTAATTTGGTGAAGAGAAAAATCGCATTTGAAGTATCTATTTATCTAACAAAATCACCACAGCACAATTATTGGTACCCAAGCTTTGTACAACCCCCTTTTCCTAATAGAATGGTTTTTGGAAGAGGCAACAGGATTTCTTATTAAAATGCCCCTCCGTTTGGAAGATGCCATGCCAACAACAACAAGCATCATGATCCTCTACCATAACTATCTTTCATTCTTCCTCTGTTTCACACGAGACCCAATTGGACCGTTGGTTGGTTCCTTAAAAGCTCAATCTTCATCTCATGTCCAAGCACATGATTCCGGTTAAACTCCAAGTAGAGTTTAGCAAAGTCCACATGTTTATGTTTGTGATAGTAGGACAGAAAAGGATTTGTCCTTGTATGCCTCACAAACGATCTGTTTGCATGTCTACAACAGTTGTCATGGAGACTTGGTGACCTCCGAGATGCAACTGGTTGACACAATTCTTCAACAATGAGCTGAGTATTTTTTTTTCTCAATTCATTTAGCCTATTTAAACAGTTTTCTGTTAGGTTTAGTTAGAAAATTATCATCAGGATTATTTTTGTACACGCGGTGTCAACTTCGAATTGGTCTTATTTTCTCTATTCACCTTGCGTTATTTGCTTGACTGCATCTATTTCTGTTACTGAAAATTAATTTAACGAGTAAAAAAACAACTCAAAAACAAATGTTTTTTTTTTCTCCTGAATCAGGAGGCAACGCTGCAGAAAATCTCTAACACCTTACATTTTACTTACACGTCTTTTCTTCTCCCCCACTGCCCTTTTTGTGTGTCTTTTGTGATTTACATCTACAAAGTAAAACGTCTGAATGGATAGGAATAACAGACAGTAGCTCCACTTCAACTGACCTTACTGATTATTTTCATGCTTGATGGAGTTTCTTTTTTCTCTTTCTTCATTTGCTTTTATTTAGAACAAAACTCTGCTCAAGATTTAGAATAACAACAATTGTCCGGGAGACAAGAATAAAAGTTAAACAGGTTTATTATAATACAGATGAATGGTAGATGTCTGGTCTGGGGAGGTTCCTTTATCATGGGAGATGAATCAATGTGAGAAAGAAGGGAGAGAAATGATGAAGTGAACACTTGATGATGAATATATAGAGGTGGGAATCAGATAGTTAAACTTACTGGTCTGAGGTTGATTGATTGGAGCCAGGTAGATGTCAGCAAAGTCCGGGGCTGTTGGTCCGTGTGGGGAGCGATATTCCAATATGGAATAGATGCTGAGGCGTTGGAGGGTGGACAGATCAGGCTGGAGGTTTCGATGGAGAGAGGAGCTTAGATGTTGCAGGTCGTGAAGGAATTTGTCCATACGTTTATGGCACAAAGAGATTTGAAAACCGAACCCAAGAGGCGTATGTTGAGGTGTCACTGAGAGACAGGTTCAGAGGAGGACTCAGAAGGTAACCTTGGGAAAAGGTAGAAAGACCGGGACTAGTATAAAGCCATGTAGACGCTAAGAAAACAACAAGGAGAATTATAGAGGGCTAGAGGTACCACTTGGGTTGAGAGGCGTTGGAAGACCGGCAGCCAGCTCCTCTTAAGCTTCTGCTGTCAAGCTTGATCAGAAGCAGGACTGCGGGAGCACATTGCTGAGCTCTTCCCTCTGGGGTAAACCTGCAGCTCCGAGTAAGAGAAACACCACACAACCCAACACACCCGGATCCCTGAGATTATGGAGAAGGCTGCTGAGTTGACAGTTGTCCCTCAGACAGTCACTGACCATCCTTCATAAGGAAGGTAAGCCACAAAATGTCAGTGCTAAAGAAGCTGGCTGTTTGCAGATTAGTGTAGATTAATGGAAAGTTGAATGGAAGAAAAAACTATGGTGGAGCAATGTGGTGAAGCGAAGCCCATTCAACAAAAAGAAAAATATATATATAATGAGAAACTGTGCCGCTCATTGGCCCATATCCTCTTTTCAGATGAAAGTACATTTTTCACCTAATTTGGAAATTATAATCCTGCAATCTGGAGGAGTGGAAAGGCACAAAATCTAAGTTGCTTGAGGTCCAGTGTGATGTGTTCACAGTGATGTTTCGGGGAGCATTTTAATCTCCTGATGTTGTCCACTGTGTTTTATGTAGTCCATTGTCAACACAGTCGTCTTCCTAGACTTTTCAGAGCATTTCCTGCTTTTCTCTGCCGACAGGCTTTATAGAGATGCTTGTTTCATTGTGCAGCAGGACTAGCAGCACCTGCCCAAACTGCCAAAGGTACTAATACCAGCTTTAAAGACCATGGTATTACTATGCTCGATTTCACAGCAATCTCATCTGATGTTAACTCCACAAAAGATCTGTGGAGTATCGTCAAGAGGAAGATCAGACCCAGCAATGCAGATGAGCTGAAGGCTATCAAAGTAACCTGCGGTCCCACAACCACCCTGCAGAACCATGATTCATGCAGAAGGAGCCCTGACCACATATTGAATGCATATACTGGCATATTTAGTATATTTATTTATGTTTAAAAAAACATTTTTAATGGTCTTATGCGATATTCAAATAAAATATTAACTAGTTAGCCAAGAGCATTAAAATTAAAAAAGATGAAAATACCATTTTGAGTAATATGAATATATGAGTTTAAGTTTTTCAATTGAGATACTGAAATATATTCCAGATGCATCAAAATATTTATTTTGATGCATCTGTACTTGTTTAATCAGAGAAAGACTATTGGTCATTCTTTTTGTTTTATTTTGTAAAGAACTTAATCTCTGACACTATTCTGTGTCCTAAAACAACACAAATAATTTCCTAATACAAAATGAATGTGAAAGAAATTCTACAAAAGTCTGCGACAATTTGACCTCAGATCCACCTTTGCTCTTGTCACACATCTGTCACTCAAGCATCTGTGGATCCTGCAGAAACTCTAGATAGTCACAAAAGATCTTGAGCAGGCAGGTAAATATCTGATGATATATGAGTAAGAATAAAATAAGCTAACAGAATGTACCAGTGAAACAGAAATGGAAGTAAGGTTGCCCCTTCCATCACTGCTCCATTAGTTGGTGTCAATATGATCATCTGTGAGGCTGAGTGCTCCTGATAAATGCTTCAGGAAGTGAGAGGACAGCTGTGGCGTGATGAAGGTCATCAATATCTAATCTGCACAACTTTTTCTGTCCACCTTTGTCTGTATACCTGTCTTGTCTTTGGCCTTTCATCATTTTACAACATGTCATTTTCTGTATATCTCAGCCCTCTTTCCATCAACTACACATCATCATAGCTGAGAAGCATCAAATATCTCAAATACAGTCTTGCCCTTGTGCTTCAGTCTTCTCCTCTGTGAAATATTTATCTTCCTCTGACTTTCCACTTCCTTTGCCCCTTGGGAGTCAAGAGAACCCACCTATAAATCTGACCCTGGAGCCTTGAGGTGGATAGAAAAACGACAGGATGTTTTACCGCCGTCTTTTAATACTGACCTTCACTTTCTGTTATCCAACAAATCCAACCCAAACCCCCCCGACACACAAGGTTTCGGTCTGTCTTTTCGTTTCTTATTTCCGTGGTAGGGCTGCTGGAGAATGTGTAAGGCTCAAGGACTGACATGGGAAGCAAACTGTTAAACAAAATGTTGCTTCTCATGTGCAAACATGGACGGTGTGAAGACACGTTGTCCTTCCACCCATCGAATTACAGAAGACAGCATGCACTCGTGCTCACACAAACACCGTGACTTTCTAAAGCATTTACATTTGTTAGAATTTTACTAATTTTAATGTAACTTCATTAGACAGAGATGAAGTAGGTAACGTGTGAAGTGGAAGAACTATATGAAAATTTTAACATTTTAATTTACTCATCTTTACTGTAATACCCATAAATGAAAATTATTGCAGTTGCCTTTCTCTATTTGGCATATTGCTCAGGGCAGATTGAACTTTTTCACCTTTTGTCACATTTCAACCACAAACTGCAGCACATAATTGTGAAGTACTCGTACTCGTACTCGTCGTCTTCCGCTTATCCGGGACCGGGTCGCGGGGGCAGCAGACTCAGCAGAGATGCCCAGACGTCCCTCTCTCCAGACACCTCCTCCAGTTCCTCCAGGGGGAGCCCAAGGCGTTCCCAGGCCAGCCGAGAGACATAGTCCCTCCAGCGTGTCCTGGGCCGTCCCCTGGGCCTCCTTGTGAAGTGAAAGGAAAAAATAAACATAATAAACAAATAAATAAAACAAAAATAAACAGAAATAAAAAGACCTGAGAAATGTGGTGTGAATTTGTATCCACGCTTTACTATGAAACCCCTAAATAAAATCCAGGTTGGCTTATAAGATAAAAGCAGGGTTAGGTTATTAAACAATATCCCAGTCTCTAGACTCTTAACCTACTAAGACGGGGCTTCACACCCCAATTGACAGGCCAGACAAGGACAGCAATAATAAGGGAAGAAACCAATAGGCCTATTGTGAGTCTGCAGGAGCTCAGGTCAGAGAATTGTTTTCATAGGAAAACCTGTTGTCATATAGTTTTATTTCACGGCCATGCACTCCACGACTCTGGCAGTAGTAAAAGGTGGTGGGAACACAGGCATTGCTGAAAGAAAGAAAGTTGAAAGAAATCCACTTTGCACTTTTCCACAAGAAGGTATTCTGGTCAGAATAAACAAAAACAGAACTTTCTGGCTTACATGCAAAACAATATCTGTGGCAGACAAACTAACACTACCATGCTCCCAAAGAAACATGGTGGTGGGAGTAGCATGCTGTGAGACTCCTTTTTCTCAGGAGGGACTGGAAAACTAGTTGGATTTAATGAGGTGATAGAGTGAGCTAAAAATGGGGGATTCCTGGAAGAAAATTTGTTGAAGATGCAAGAGAGGTTGTATTGTGTTAGAATGATACAATTTAACCCAGATCCCCAGGTCCAACAGACAATTTGTGTCAAGACTTAAAAAACGCTCCTCTGTGGCTATCCACCCAGTCTGTCTGAGCTTCAGCTATTTCACATAGACAAGAATAGGAGAAAAAAATAATGTTCTACATGTGCAAAACTGTTGGAGACACATAGCAACAGATTTGCAGCAAACATTGATTCTACACTTGTATTAACTCCAGGGGGAATTAATACAAACTTGTTCCACACTTCTCAGATTTTTATTTGTTTAAACATTTGAAAACCATATAAGTTTCTTTCCCCCACAAAATCCTGCACTACTTTGTGTTGGTCTATCACACAAAATCTCAATACAATACATTGACTGTTGTTTTTATAATGACATATAGTAACAAAATGTGAAATAGTTCTACTGTGCCCGTAAAACAAGGACTGATTGTGCAATAAATACAAAATGATGTGCAAGTAATTATATGTATGCATTCATTTTTAAATAAAAGTGAACTTTTGGTGTGCTGTGCTGCGTACTGTGACAACATTACAGAGTATAGTGAAAAAAGTGGTGAAAGTTTGCTTTACAACCTCGTTACTCCAGACCAGGGATCTGCAACTGAACTGTGGCTTCAGAGTAGAGTCACAAGTGACTCCTTGGATGATAAAGAACCATGTAATGTTTTGAAATATAGATATAATAACAAATGCCGATTTTATTAGTTTTTCTTTTTTTTCAGAGAATTATTACATTGAACTTCCACAGCAGAATGACACTCAAGTACCAGTACATTTTTTAGATCTGTTTTTCTTGTCATTCAGTTGAAAGGTGTGTTTATTTTACATAATTTTTCCACAAATATTAATATCATTTTAATAACATTTTCTATAGTAGATATTAATAAAAAATGATATTTTACTGTTTTGCTAAAGATCATGTAACTTTTGTGGCTGCACCACTGGGCAGTTGGTAGTATTATTGCCTTGCAGTAAGTTCCTGGAAGTCTTTCTGCATGGAAGTTGAGTGTTCTCCCTCTGAATGCATAGTTTCTCTCCCAACATTGAAGCTTCCTCCCACAGTCCCAAAACATGACTCTACAATGACCACCAGCCACCCCCACCCTCCTTGTGACACTGCAAGGACAAGCAGACTTAGCTGGACTGAGGGCAAAAATTGCTCCTTGGATTGTAAAGGTTCCAGAGCCCTGCTCCAGACAAATCAGAGGTAATGGTTGTATACTGGCTTTTTACCATTTAAATTAGCTGGAATTATTTTAAATAAGGTATCAAAGCAATATATTCTAATGAAATTCATTTAATCTAAAACTCTATATTTGTCCTCACCAAGCTGTCCATTTTCTTCTCATTCTTTGCCAATTTGCTGGCATCATATTTTTTTTAAAAAACATTTAAACCACGCATACTATCTGTTAAAGAGTGTCACTTGAACAGACTGCTGGCAGCAAATCATTCTTCTCTTTTAAATTTTGTCCAGCCTGCAGAGCAGTAGATAATCATGAGCTGCTCATGTCCATAGACATTTCTCTCCACACACAATCACTCAAAAGGATGACATTACTAATGTGTTAATCTGTTTTTCAATGTGTGATTAGTCAAATCTTTGACTGCTGGTTATTGTGCAGCTGTATCGAGTGTTGTTTCACTATTCAGCTCAATAGTTTCAAACAGGGCCTGTAATTTATGCCAACTACTCTTTTTATTTACATTAGTCTTCATGAGTGGAAGTATTAGCAGAACTTGCAACGCTATTTATCCTATGTATGTTTTTTTAAATATATCATCATTTCATCTATGAATGGTTTGCAATTCTTGTTTACAAATTCATTAAAACAAAACAATTTGCTGCTCTCCACGGCTTGTTACTACTGTCTCTTTGCTGAAAGATGTTCCCAGCCTTTGAGAAAAGTGGCCCCACTGCCACTTATGCACCCACATAGACAGTAATGACAGGAGGGGATTCATCTTGACGTGTGATGTCTCTTTACTTGCAGCAGAAGGACGCCGTTTGTCTGTAACTGAAGGTCGAGCTTGGATCCCTCGTTCTTGTCAAACTAAACCGCCCACTGCCTTTTTTCAGTGCCCAGTCAAAGGAACCAACTAAAAGCTTTTGTTGTTTTTGTAGATCCCACTTCAGAAAGGCATCTTGTAGTTTTTTTGGTGTGTTTTCTCCAGAAATTGGTGATCTTGATTTCAAACACTGTTGATTTAGGGCAACTGTAGTTTTCGTTTTAAAGGGGTAATATTATATTGAAGTATGTTTTTGAATATACTTCTCTTCATTGAATTGTAACAAGGCCGTAACTCTTTGCAATCTCTCATAAAGTTTTATCTCTGCTGTTTTCGTGTATTGTTTTACTACATTTATTTTACTTTCATCACACTGAATTTTGGCTAAAGAGCTCTTTAATCTTTTCCTTTATGGATGATTAGTTTAACCAACTAATGTCCTTAACTGGCTCGTAATTTACTTATCAGACAGTGTCCCATAACTTGTAAAGACGACATTTATTTCATGGTTAATCTCCTCACGATTTATTAAAGAAACCATTTGTTTTTCCCAGGTAGAAAAAAAGCGAGCAAATTATTGCCATATATCTATTTTTTTTAAGTTCAGGTTAAATCAGTTTAAACAATGCATTGTAATTTTTACATTATATGAAAAATATAAGTGTTCAGGTAAGTTAAAAACACACCTAAGTTGTAATTTCCTTACATTTTTAAAGCACTCCTTTGACAACACATTTATATATATATTAACCTATAAACTGTCATTAAGAGTTATATACAGTACATAAACAGTTGTCATTAAGCTGGTCCATATACAGCAAATAACGTGTATGCACCACATAGCATAAATGTTTGTGTCAGTGCAGGTTAATTAGCCTCTGAAGAGGCAGAAAGAGTTTTTACTGCCAGCCTCCAGCCTTCTTTGAGAAGAGCTATATCAGCTGTGGGGGAGGACTACTAGTTTCCACAAGACTAAGCTGAAGATGGATTGTCCCGCTTGAGAGGAAGGTAACCACAATTGGTGCCGATTCACATAGATAAATGTGAAGTTTATAAAGTGAATTGTTATTGTGATATGAATTTGTGTAAATATCTCATTTAGTCCCGTGGATAAACCATTAACTCTACGGATGATGGTTTGTCCAAAGCTGGTTAATTTGTTGAACAAATAATAAATCTATACTATACTATACTATACTATACTATACTATACTATACTATACTATACTATACTATACTATACTATACTAAAAAATCTTTATTGCCATGAATCAAACCTTTCTGATAATTGCTAACAGGCATTTTGGATGTTTCCAATTTATATTTTCCAATTTGTATTTTCTGTCTAATCTCTTATCCCATCACCCTAATCTTAAGATCCCTCCACATATTCTATATCTGATTCAAGAGGGACTCTGGCTGGGCCCTTTAAAATGTTAATATTACTTCCATTTTGAAGAATTAAAACTACTTTACACCTAAAACTCCCAGGGATAGTGATAGATTTGGGCTTCACTGTAATTGCTTTAATTCAAAATAAAACAGTATAATAGTGTGGAAATCCTTTCAATATTTTTATCTCCATTCTACAACTTTTAAGAGTGTTGAAACTACACTCACCGGCCACTTTATTAGGTACACCCGTCCAACTGCTTGTTAATGCAAATTTCTAATCAGCTGATTACATGGCAGCAACTCAGTGTCTTTAGGCATGTGGACATGGTCAAGACAATCTGCTGCAGTTCAAACCGAACATCAGAATGTGGAAGAAAGGTGATTTAAGTGACTTTGAACATGGCATGGTTGTTGTTGCCAGACGGGCTGGTCTGAATATTTCAGAAACCGCTGATCTACTGGGATTTTCACGCACTATCATCTCTAGGGTTTACAGAGAATGGTCCGCAAAAAGAGAAAATATTCAGTGAGCGGCAGTTCTGCGGGCGCAAATGCCTTGTTGATGCCAGAAGTCAGAGGAGAATGACCTGACTGGTTCGAGCTGATAGAATGGCAACAGTAACTCCAATAACCACTCATTACAATCATATATATTTTGTTGTGGCACACTTTGGGCCCCTTAGTACCAATTGAGCATCGTGTCAACGCCACAGCCTACCTGAGTATTGTTGCTGACCATGTCCATCCCTTTATGACCACAGTGTACCCATCTTCTGATGGTTACTTCCAGCAGGATAACGTGCCATGTCATGAAGCACGAATCATCTGAGACTGGTTTCTTGAACATGATAACGAGTTCAATTCAATTCAGTTTATTTATATAGCGCCAATTCACAACACATGTCGTCTCAAGGCACTTCACAAAAGTCAGGTACATACATTACAATTAATCTTAATCATTGAACAGTTCACTGTATTCAGATGGCCTCCACAGTCACCAAATCTCAATCCAATAGAGCAGCTTTGGGATGTGGTGGAACGGGAGATTCGCATCATGGATGTGCAGCCGATAAATCTGCAGCATCTGTGTGATGCTATCATGTCAATATGGACCAAACTCACTGAGGAATGTTTCCAGTACCTTGTTGAATCTATGCCACGAAGGATTGAGGCAGTTCTCAAGGCAAAAGGGGGTCCAACACGGTACTAGCAAGATGTACCTAATAAAGTGGCTGTTGAGTGTAACTTTTATTTGGCTTTAGTGTCAGAATCTCTGTGCTTCTGGACCTAGAATGAACAAATGAGGCCTGTAACTTTTTCAGACAATGTCAGGTTAGCTGATTAAACATCTTAACTCTCTCACCTACTGTATGTTGCTGCACAGGGTTTTTTCCTTTTTTCACAGTGTCTTATGTAACCATCTGTTTCTTTCTTAAGGAATCTGCATTCTTGTAAAAAAAAAGTGAGTGCAGAAACACAGTCTTAGTGCTAGCTAATTAACATCTGTATCTCATCATATGACTGGAAGTAAGAGAGAGAAGGCATGGAGTGAAGGTAAAAGATCAGCCGCCGGGGAAGGTGTGAGCTGGCTGTGCTGAAATCGGGGCTTTAATTATAGATGAATACATTATCAGATCAAGGCTGAGGCTTGTATGTTGAGTGTGGAGATTGGGTGATACCAAGATGTCACCACAGGCACACCTTTGCAGACATCTCTATGTGAGTTCTCTCATCCTTCAGAATCCAGTTTTTGTTCAGTCAGCATGCTCCGTAAGACTACCATGCTGCATTTACTGACTCATAATGCATAGTGGGCTACTGAGCTACCTTTCAAGAAATAGAAGCTTCTTGTCCTGATGCAATGAAACAATTTATTTTAATATATTTGCCTTTACACAGAATCAGATTACTGTGCAATTTAGTCACTTGCTTGGAAACCTTTTTTTTTTCCAGTACCTTAGTTTAGACTGAAACCCAGCCACTATTACACCATGGTTTTCCTTTCAAAAAAGCCAGTTGGATTAATACTTTTCTTTTCATTGCAATATTTTTTTTTCTGCTTTGAATCATGGGTCACCAGAGACAAAAACACACTGGACCATTGTTACACAGCTTTAAAGGACTCATATCATGCTGTTACCAGGGCTGCTCTGGGTTTTTCGGATCATTATCTAATCCACCTCATCCCAACCTACAGACAGAAACTAAGAGCTTCCAAACCCAAGGTTCACACTGTTAAGAAGTGGACTGAGGAATCAAAGCAGATGCTACAGGCCTGCTTTGAATGCACACACTGCGCCCCTCCACCCATCCTGAACAGAGTTGTCTCCTGGCCAACCGTCTGAATGGCTTCTACTGCAGACATGACAAGAAGCCATTCACACCTCAAATCATCCCCTCTACATCCCATTCAGGAACAAATTCCTCCCATAAAGCAACCAACCCCCCACCATCAGATCCTCTGCCTGCACTAAAGATCTCCGAGGAAGAGGTAAACAGGCTCTTTCAGCGCATGAAAACAAAGAAAGCTGTAGGACCTGATAACGTCTCCCCATCATGTCTGAAAGCCTGCGCACATCAACTTGCTCCGATCCTCACAAGGATCTTCAACAAGTCACTGGAGAAATGTGAGGTCCCCTCCTGCCTCAAACGATCCACCATCTTCCCGGTTCCCAAGAAACCCACCATCGTAGGATTAAATGACTACAGGCCTGTAGCCCTGACGTCTGTGGTCATGAAATCCTTTGAGCGGCTGGTGTTGAAGCACCTGAAAGACATAACAGGCCCCCTGCTGGACCCCCTGCAATTTGCTTACCGAGCAAACAGGTCAGCAGATGATGCTGTTAACTTAGGTCTACACTTCATCGTGTGACACCTCGACCACCCAGGGACGTACACCAGGATCCTGTTTGTAGACTTCAGCTCGGCCTTCAACACCATCATACCAGACATCCTCCACCAGAAGCTCACACAGCTCAACGTCCCAGCCTCCACCTGTCAGTGGATCAACAGCTTCCTGACAGACCGACAGCAACAGGTGAGACTGGGGAGCATCTTCTCCCGATCCAGATCAATAAGTACTGGTGCCCCCCAGGGATGTGTTCTATCCCCACTCCTCTTCTCTCTGTACACAAATGACTGCACCTCATCGGACTCGTCCGTGAAACTCCTTAAGTTTGCAGACGACACCACTGTCATTGGACTGATCCAGGACGGTGATGAGTCTGCGTTCAGAACTACCTTGAACTGAACCCACTCAAGACTGTGGAAATGGTGGTGGACTTTCGGAGAACACCACCCCCATACACCCCCCTCACCATCCTCAACAACACTGTATCGGCCGTGGACCACTTCAGGTTCTTAGGAACCACCATCTCTGAGGACCTGAGATGGTCTTCGCACATAGACACTGTTCGAAAGAAGGCCCAGCTGAGACTGTACTTCCTGAGGCAACTCAAGAAGTTCAACCTTCCACAGGAGCTGTTGGTCATCTTCTACACTGCCATCATTCAGTTTGTCCTGTCTTCATCCATCTCAGTGTGGTTTGGCTCATCCACAAAACAGGACAGGTGCAGACTGCAATGAATAATCAGGTCTGCAGAGAGAATAATCAGAGCCGACCTTCCCTCTATCCAGGACTTATACAGGTCTAGGGTCAAGAAAAGAGCTGCTAAAATCTCTGCAGACCCCACACATCCTGCACATAAACTGTTTAGACTTTTACCTTCAGGCCGCCGCTACAGAGCACTGTTTACTAAAACCAGCCGCCACAGAGACAGTTTCTTTCCCCAGGCTGTTTCTCTGATGAACATTCAATAGAGTACAAAACAACAGCATACAGATGTTGCAAATGCACCTTTTCTGTTAGATATGTGTATATTGTACATTGTAAATTGTAAATTTGTATATTTTGTAATGCAGAATATTGCATTGTACATTGTATATTGTACATTGTAAATTGTAAATTTGTATATTATGTAATGCAAAAACAGAACAAAAGAGCAAACTGTACCGGAGTCAAATTCCTTGTTTGTATGCACGAACTTGGCAATAAAGCTGATTCTGATTCTGATTTATAGTGATTGCTACACATTAACAGCGAATTTGCAAGGGAGGACATTTTGGTTGCTTTTTAAAATGCATTTGAGGGTTTTTTGGGGCAATTTTGATTACCGTATTTTAATATCTTTAAGGCAATATTTTGTCATTACATTTGAAAATGAATTGAAAACCTTTTTACTCTCTAATGCCATATTGACCTACATTACCAAAAGGTCTTCTCCTTTTCCCCCTAAATGGCAGCAACAATTTAACACTTTCAATTGGTAAGCTAATGAAAAGTGCCCAAGCACACCCACATACTGTAAAAACAGCCTGAGTAAAATCAATATGTGCTCCACACAGGAATATTCAAGAATGCTTTAAATTTCAACAGACAGGAGAAACTAACAGAGCCAATTGCTTCGACTCTGTGGAATTACACTGTGGGGAGTAGGAAGTGAAAGTGCTAATTAAACCAGTAAATTCTCTCTAGGCCTTCCCTGTCTGCTGCTGCACCTGTGCCATTTCGCAGTATTCAACCCCACAGTCCGCAACATTTAAGCGGCTAAAAAAGCATGACAAAATCTGGACTGTGAGGCTATTTTTCATCATTGAACTGTGTTGCTAATCTTCTGACGCTGTTTCTTATGGGCCGTTGATATTAATTTCACAGCAGATGTCGGTAACAACCAAAGTAATCCAGGTATACAAAGAAATCACCACAAACAAGAGTTCATTCATTAAGTTACGTTTAAATAAGTGTGATGACACAGAGAGTTAATATTGAAGACGTTAAGCCCCTTTTTGGTAATGACATGGTCAAGATGTCTCCTGTATGGAGAAACAAGTATACATAGCTCAGTTTTGAGCCAATCTTTCAAACAACCTTTCTTCAAATATTGAAGATTATTCTATGCACTGTGATCTTTAGCTATTTCTATACGTTTTTAATTAGGTTCTAGTAGGTTGTTTCATTTGGGAGCTTTGTGTTCTTTCTCTGAAACCAGTTGAGAGTTTTACTTCCCTATTTTGTTTGAAAATTAACTTTTGTTTTATCTTCATTCGTATAAATGATCTACCAGTTCAATTCTCAGTGTGTTCATATATGTGAAGTTTGCCTTTATCGTAAGTACAAAAACCACACAATGATCTTCTTACCTCCAAACATTAGTGCAGAAAGGTCCCAGGTGGGATGGAAGGAATCAGTGCCAGCAACTGCACCAACATGAAGTATGTAATAAAATCAAAAGAGTTAAACATCGGTCCCATCTGAGCAGACTATATTCTTTCAGGATTTCATTAACAATTGACAAATGTTCTGCAGAAAGCTTAACTTGAGCTGCAAAATGCTCTTCAGAAATGTAGTGCTGTGCAGTGAACATTCCTATATGTTGTTGTTTTTATGGAAAGACGGTTTCTGCTCATTCCAGGTCTTCTGAAGCTGTCCGTGAATCATCCCTTCTAAAACTCTTCCGATTATTATTTTGACGCCTTGTGGGGAGCACCTGGTTGTGGCTGGTTTGTGGTGCAATAATAATGTTGTTATTTCCACTTCTGGACTATGGCATCATTAGCCAATACCATCAGAATGATGTGCAACAATAAGGCAATTGAAGGTCTTAATAGAGCTCTTTGCGTTTGCCCATCATAAGTAATGAGATTTTATGGGCAATCGATTAGGATTAAACCAGTTGATGTTAACTTGCACAGATAGGGGGTAGGATTACATTTTCCTTTTGATTCATTTTCTTCATGTTGTCAAACATTATTCCCTGGGTGATTCAACTTCATCACACATAACCTAATTAATAGACTTATCTGTTCTAATTTATTTGTATACATGTATGTTCTGGGCTGCTACTGACATCTGGTGTGAATTTAATGCAATAGAACCCATTAGAAATCTATTAATTATCTGGCAGTTCAAGCAATAATGTGCCTTGGCTTCATGGTCTACACTTGTCTTTACATAAAGATATGCATTTTTTGTATGTAGAAGTTGTTCTGGGATGGTGGCAAAACATTAGCAGGGAAACGCTCAGGTCAAATGAAGCCAAGGTGCACAGGGAAGCACCAGCAGGCAGTTTAATGATGAGATGACTGCAAGGCTATGACACTTTACAACCAGCCCACACTGACAGCTAGTACCACCTTTTAAAACAGCTTTTTAAAGAGCACACTTTCATTCAACCACTTCTCTCTGCAAGCTGTTGTCACTGACCGAGGTCATCTCAGGGAAAAAGCAGGGAGAAATTGCTGCACCTTGGAGCCTGGAGCATTTTGCCGCCATGTTTTGTTGTGTCTGTGTCCCCAAGGATAAAAAAAAACAACAAACTGTCTCAGTGGTTTTAGCAAAACAAGTCGAGCCAAGGTTGCTTCTGGTCTAATTAAGCTCCTAATTAGCAGTGATTAGATGAAGGAGAGGCTTGGCATTAAACACAACATGGCCCCTGTTTTTGGCCACATCACTGACACACCAAAGCTGTTTTTTTTGGGGGAGGGCATCTGCAGAACACAAGTTTGGAGGACATAATAATAATCGTCATCACTGTTCAGCTCATTACACCAACTGCCAGCACACCGCAACATCAAAACCCCTTTACTGATTTTGATAGTCTCAAATTCGCAGTGTGAGGACTGTTGTATTTGCAAAACTGTAAGGAATAATGATAGCAGGAGTTAAATACCAGATCTTTTTTTTTTGTTTACCCTAAACTGGATTGGACTCGGGATTCCCGATATCTCTTTAAATTAAAGACAGACATTTACACATTTTTGTTTGATTCTCGCTTGTCTTCTCAATCTCACCACCTCCATCTGAGAGGTGACAAATTGAAACAAAATGATTTCTCATTGTTTTCCTCTATTTGATTCTTGCCTCTGCATCATTTTATCTTTTCATGTGACTGCATGTGGCTGATGGTCATAATATGCATGGTGGCTAGTTTTCTATTATGTTGCACATAGATGTTGCACTGCAAGGACATCAAAAGGATAAAAACTAGTTTGTAGATGCCTGGTCTTTGTTCATTCCACCTCTGTTGTTGACAGAGAGCAAGAGAGAGAGGCTGAATCATGAATAACAGTTGATATTTTCACACAGTGGGCGGAGACACTCGTGTTTGTCGCCACACACATGCTTAGTCATTCACATATGTGTCGCTTCTATTAATCTCCTGATATCTCTTTTTTTGGTCCTTGTTTAGAATCACAGTGCACGCTGTGTGGTGAACCAGAAGGTGAGTGGGCCTCGCCATTTCCCCAAAAGCTCTTGTCACCGTCATCAGCTGGCTTGTCATTTGCAGCTAGAGGAGAGTGGGAAGTAGAGCGAGGGCGACACTTTTCCGCAGTTCTTGAGTCGTCATCTCAGGCTATGTTCACACTGCAGGCAAATGCTGCCCATATTTGACTTTTCTGCCCATATCAGACTTTACATGGCAGTCAGAACGGCCCAATTCCAATCTTTTCACCTCCAAAAAGTCGGAATTGTGCCACTTTCACATGTGGTACTGAATTTTATATGTATCTAAAAGTTTTCAAAGCATCCGCAGTCTGGACGGTCATGTTGCATTTCATCCAACTTTTAGGTCATTGTCCAGGCTCCAACTACGCATCCATCCACAGACTTCTCTGAAAGGGTAGCAGTCACTGCTCCACAAAAGGCAATTTTTAATAGTTGTGTCCTCTTTTTTCTAACCTTTCCTTGTCTTGTTAGGATGTGGTCATAATTTTGTCTGCTCCCATTGCTGAACAACTTAATAATAACAGAGACGCTGACATTCATTATTACTTCCATAAACAGGGTGCTGCTGTGTGACATCTACATTCTTCTTCTCTGCATGTGGGTCACTTCGGGGTCATGGACTGTTCAGATTGAAGTCTGATGGTGGTCGCACTGAATTAGTAGTTCAAACGACCACTAAAAAACAAATTGGATTTCATCAAAAAATCGTAATTGAGCATCAAGACCTTCTGGTTTTTGATTTAGTAAAGGCAGAGTATAACAAAAAGTGAACTTGGTGGTTTGCATGGCCAAGCAATGTGTAATCTTAAATGCTTAAATTAAAACATTTTTTCCCCTTGAACTTTTTTCATAAAAATCTACAAACTTCTATGGGTTTTATTTGGATTTAACCGTTCATAACTGTGAATCGAAAGGAAAATGATACATGGTAAAAGCATGCATTTGTATTTAACCCCATGTAATACCCTACATATAATGCAGTGCAACAATTTGCCATCAGAAGAGTTCACCTCTGTGTGATTTATTCTCAATACAAACACAGCTGTTCTGTGAAGGCCTCGGTGGTTTATTAGATGAAGCACGAGAGAACAAACAGCATCATGAAGATTGAAGAACAAAGCAAACAGGTTGGGGATAATGTTGGGGAGGCATTTAGAGCAAAATTAGGTTTTAAAATTATATCTCATGCTTTAAACAGCTCACTAAGCACAGTTACATCCAACATCCGAAAATAGAAAAGGTTATTTAAAAATAAAACCTACAAAGACATGGCCATCCAATAATAAATCACAATAAATCAATGTATTAAATAAAAAGCTGCCAATAGGCCTATGGTAACTCTGGAGGAGCTGTGAGGATACACACCACAGGTGGGAGAGTCTATCGACATGGCAACTGTTACTCATGCACTCCAGCAATGGCCTTTAGGGAAGAATGACAAGAAGAAAGCCATACAAAGTGCTTTATGAGGTTTATTGTGTCTGGGACACCACAAACATTTGTAGGCAGGTGCTCTGGTTAGAAGAGATTACAACTGAACTTTTCAGGCTACCTTTGAAATATGTGAAAACTTCACCCTGAACAGACTGTCCCTAGGGTGAAACATGGAGCTGTCAGCATTATCCTGTAGGGATGCTTTTCTTCGGTAGGGACGTGGAAGCTGGTCAGAGCTGACGGAAAGATGACTGGAGCTAAATATAGGGCATCCTGGAGGACAACATGTTACAGACTGAAAAAGACTTGAGACTGGATTGCAGATCAGTGCATATCCACGTGTTAAGATGGTCTGTACTGTGAACAGTCCAGAAAAAAAATCAAACTTAGAATCTGCGGCAAGACTGTAAAATTGCTGTTTACAGATGCTCTCCATCCAGTCTTACTGAGATTGTACAATTTTGCAAAGAACTGAAAAAGGTATTTTTCTAAATGGGCAAAGTTGGATTTTTTTTTTCCCAAAATAATTTAAATATTATAGGTAATTTTGCTTTCACTTGCCAATGATGCACTGTGCTGTGTTCATCTATCACATAAACTCCCAATAAAATACAGTACAGACCAAAAGTTTGGACACACCTTCTCATTCAGAGAGTTGTCTTTATTTTCATGACTATGAATATTGTAGCTTCACACTGAAGGCATCAAAACTATGAATTAACAAATGTGGAATTATATACTGAACAAAAAAGTGTGAAACAACTGAAAATATGTCTTATATTCAAGGTTCTTCAAAGTAGCCACCTTTTGCTTTGATTACTGCTCCTCACACTCTTGGCATTCTGTTGATGAGCTTCAAGAGGTAGTCACCTGAAATGGTTTTCACTTCACAGGTGTGCCCTGTCAGGTTTAATAAGTGGGATTTCAAGCCTTATAAATGGGGTTGGGACCATCAGTTGTGTTGTGCAGGAGGTGGATACAGTACACTGCTGATAGTCCTACTGAATAAACTGTTAGAATTTGTATTATGGCAAGAAAAAAGCAGCTAAGTAAAGAAAAACAAGAGGCCATCATTGCTTTAAGAAATGAAGGTCAGTCAGTCCGAACAATTGGGAAAACTTTGAAAGTGTCCCCAAGTGCAGTCGCCAAAACCATCAAGCGCTACAAAGAAACTGGCTCACATGAGAACCGCCCCAGGAAAGGAAGACCGCAGGTTAACAGCAGCTCAGATTAGAGAACAAGTCAATGCCACACAGAGTTCTAGCAGCAGACACATCTCTAGAACAACTGTTAAGAGGAGACTGTGTGATTCAGGCCTTCATGGTAAAATAGCTGCTAGGAAACCGCTGCTGAGGACAGGCAACAAGCAGAAGAGGCTTGTTTGGGCTAAAGAACACAAGGAATGGACATTAGTCCAGTGGACATCTGTGCTTTGGTCTGATGAGTCCAAGTTTGAGATCTTTGGTTCCAACCACCGTGTCTTTGTGCGGCGCAGAAGAGGTGAACGGATGGACTCTACATGCCTGGTTCCAACCGTGAAGCATGGAGGAGGAGGTGTGATGGTATGGGGGTGCTTTGCTGGTGACACTGTTGGGGATTTATTCAAAATTGAAGGCATACTGAACAAGCATGGCTACCACAGCATCTTGCAGCGGCATGCTATTCCATCCATACTTTGAAGAACCTAGAATATAAGACATATTTTCAGTTGTTTCACACTTTTTTGTTCAGTATATAATTCCACATGTGTTAATTCTTAGTTTTGATGCCTTCAGTGTGAAGCTATAATATTCATAGTCATGAAAATAAAGAAAACTCGAATGAGAAGGTGTGTCCAAACGTTTGGTCTGCACTGTACATAGACGTTTGTTGTTGCAGTGACAAAGGTTCAAGTGTGATAAATATCCTTGCAAGCATCTGTATGTATTCTCACTGACAGCATTACTGCTGTGGTACACATCTTTAGAGTTGTCACTAAATGCAAGTGCTTCAGTTTTATGTCTAGTTCAATGTTTCAGTTTGTGTACAAGTCCTCATAATGTGTTTGAATGGCTGAAAGCTGCAAAGCTCTTGAGTTTGCCACTAGATTAAGTGCGCTTTTCATGCATCTGACACATCCTCATTCTTCATAGCCTGAGTGCCTACCATTCCCATATTCCCATGTGTTTCTTTCTGTTTTATTCCAAAGTCTTTTCCTTTGCATGTGTTCCGTGTAGAAGATGTGATTCTTCTTGAATGTGCTTGATGTTTTTCACAAAACCCGACGAGAAATCGTCTGTGAATACAGCAGGTGAAAGCAAATAAATACAACACAAATGTGTTCCTTGAGTGTCTCGGTGGCAAATGTAATATTTCCCTGTGGGCTTAACCTTGTCCAGGAATCAGCCATGTGCCTCTAAGCACAATAAACATTATTCTGGGTCTTAAGAATCAATGGGGCTCTCTCTGCTTTGCTTGATTGGATTAAGACGTAACCAAATCGAGCATGATAACTGTGTTCTTGTGACCTTCTTACTCAGACATGCAGAGAGGGGAGGGGAAACCAGTGAGAAGTATTGGTAGTGTGTGTATGTATGGATGATTTTTCCGGGAAAATGTGTGGCGGTGGCCGGAAGGGAGATCCTGATCCTGAAACTGTGTGCCACAGTCTTTAGCCTTCCCTCATTTTAGTATGTGTTGCTTCTTTGGACTTTCTTGCAAATTTGTCCAAACAAGTGTTTTGTTTTTTTTCCCGAACATTTTGATCGCTTAAATTATTGATTAAAAAAATCAAACATCTGCCAAATTGTGTTTTCTTTGGTAGAAAATTGTTCATGTTTGCAACAGAGCTCATGCAATGAAGTTCTTTGTTAATTTGTTGGACATGTAAAAAACACAACTCTGCTCCAGATGTTCAGCTAACTATATTTAAGAGTGACATAGTTTAAAAACAAAACAGCAAAAAATGTAAATGTCACCACAATAAGAATTCAAATGAGTGAAAAGTAGTATATATTTAAAAAAAATATTGATAGACCTTCAGAAAGTCTGCTCAAGACAAGTTTAAAAATTAGATGAAAAACTGACTCAACAAATGAAAAACATAAAAATAAAATGTGGCCCATGACTTTTACACAGAACTACACAGGCCATCTGGGCCACTGAGCTACAGAGAAAAAGGTAATGGCACTTTCAACCCTGGAAAACAGATATATGTCAAGAGAGACACAGTATGTCCTTCTCATTGACCCACTGGATATCTTGAATACTGATCAACACATATTGCTTGAATCGAGTGTCAGCTGTGTCAATTTCTATTTAATGGCTCGTTGCTTCTCAGCCTGTGGCCTCGATAATTCCAGGCATATGTAGACCATTTTCTGAGCAGCTTCTTGTGCAAGATACAGCATGTCTGTCTGTCTGTCTGTCTGTCTGTCTGTCTGTCTGTTTAATGTTACTTTAAAGCACTCTTTAAATCTTACCATCATATTTCTTTTAACTGGAGGTAATACTAATGTTTTGGAGGGACCCAGCCAGAGTCCCCACATGAACCCAAAATGGTCTTACAAACTTAAAGTTTTTGTATTTTTCCACACCCTGTGGAAATATGCTGGTTAACAATTATAAGGAAGGCTTTAAATGATGTTCTGTAATGAAGATTATTCTGCTAAATAAAAAGAGCTCTAAATAATTTTTGACACTCCATTTTTAACAAAATGTAAATATTATTCAGAACTGATAGTTCTTATATTTTCTTTTACAATATATAAGAAAATTTATTTAGATTGCTAAAGAGTCTACAAATCTTGTAGGAATGTTTAAGCCCGTATCCCACAAACATGCACCTCCCGAGCATATCAAAACTCTAGAAAATAGTAACTGTTTTTGGCGACTGATCTACAGTACTCTTTTGCAAGGTTTTCTTTCCAAACAATGCACAGTTTGCATAGTAGCTTAAAATGTTTCAGGCACAATGCTCAGTGAACATGCAGAATGACTCTGCATTCAGGTCATTCATTCCGCAGTGGCTCTCGGTACAAGAAGCCCAAAGGCATTGTTCATTACCAATTACAGCTTTTCCTTGGACTTTTGGGAAAAATGGACCATGCCTCAAACGTGCTTCACAAAATTGGAAAACATTACTCAAAATAATAGAGAGGAAAAGGCATTCACAGTGCTAAACACACAGACAAAGTGTTGTTCCAAAAACATGTAATAAAACAAAGAGCTCTGAGCTATTACAGAGCAATGGTAGAGAGAAGACTTGCATTGATAGACAGTACATGACTTCAAACTCCAAGTCATCAACAGTTAGGAGCTTGACCCACTCAAGACAGACTAGCAGATTCGGTCAAGGTCGGACATGTGGTGTCAGTCTTTTTTTTACATTATTGTGTGGTGACGAGGAAAGAAGCTGTTAGATGCCTATCCTTCAGCTGGCACAACACTGAAGCATAAAATATCCTTTATTGGCATCAAATGAGGCAGAAAGCATTTCATCATTAACCAGACCTTCACAAAGGCCCTGAACTTCACTGAGGGAAGAAAAAAAGAAGATGACAGAAAAGAGAAAGGCAGAGGGAGGTCATGCATTTGGGATGCAATGAAGAGCAAAGGCAAGTGGAAATAGGAAACTGGGAGTAAACGTGTTCTGGGAAATGGCATCTTTGCTTGTATTTCAATTAATTAAATTGAATTTTAATAAGACCTATTTTTTGTTTCTGAATAATGTTAACCTGCGGGGTTTTTCACTGCAGGACATAAGATATAAGCTAAACAAAGCTTTTTTGACAACAAAGACATTGGTTTTCATTCTAAGTGCATTTCAACCTGCTATCACTGCTTTAAACTTTGTCCTATTTGAGCATTAATCCATGCACCACATTCCACAGCAGATAACCTGTTTTTTTGCACGAGGTAACATTTATAGCTATAGTCATTGTTTTCTGAGATAAAATGGTGAAATGTTCAGCTCAACGAAATTAGAAAAATGTGTATTCCTGGATTGTTGTTCCACTAAATGAGTCTCTCACCCAGGCCAGGGCTAACTGGCAGCTGCTCTTTCATAAGCAACTCTTTGCTGCCACAGTGTGAATTTCAGAAACATGTTTGTGAGTCAGGTTCAAATCTCATCTGTTTCCAGTTAAGCCTTCCTGGCTTAAGGCCTTGGCTTTACCACTCCTCATAATTTAAATAGACATTCCTCCTTTGTTTAAAAAAAAAAATCTAATTGAAAACACTACTTCTCAAAATAATGTTTTCTCTAGATTTCAGATTGCTATCTTTTGTCAATGTTGTTCAGATGTTTCATATTCAGCCATGGCAACTGGTTGTTTCCCTGAGAGGGCAAACTGTATCTTGGAGTCATAGGTAATAAGTAGGCCCTAATGTACATCCCCCTCTAAGACCAGAAACCTTATCCTTTATTAAATTGGTCATATGGATTTTTAATTTTCAGAAAACCATTAACATTGTATGTTAGCTAGATGAATAAGATGTGCCATGTGCCAGATTGCTGGCCAAGGTCAGCATTCATTGTAATAAAGCGCTGTTGGTAGGTGTGAGCAGAGGACTAATGCCACAAATTATAATGCAAGGAGGTTAAACATCCATAATAATGCACTCTGTTTCAAGGTACTTTCTGTCTCTGGTTATCCAAAGAATAAGCATTCAAGGGTTTGGCTTAGAACTGTTTCTTTTTTACCTTTATTTAGAGGAGATGCAGGCGAGGTAAACGGGCAGGTGCGCTTGTGAAGGCTTGGCAACAGGGACTCAGCACACCTTTGCACTCAATCCACCTAGCAAATGTCTGTGACCTGGCTGTAAAAACTGGACAAACTGCTGCTTGTCATCTTCTTCAGATCTGCCACCCTCTGTTTTACCGAAACTTGGCTCAGTGAGCATACTCTGGACAGCACACTAGAGATGCCGGGCTTCTTGTTGTTTCGAGCGGACCGCAGTGAAAAAAAGAGGAGTTTCCTTTTACCTAAATGAGGGTTGATGTACTGACACATTGTCAGGGCTAGCGAAATTGAGGACCCCAGAATGCAGACTAGCAGGCAGCATGACGGTGAATGCAAAAGGATTTAATTAACAAAAAACTCTCTCACAAGAAGTGGCAGGAACAAAACAATAAACGGACAGGCAAGATAGGCAAAAACAGACATGGGCAGGTTGGCAAAACAGGCTTGGCGTGAGCAACAGGACAGAGGTGACATGATCTGAAAACAAGACTTGAGCATGATTTGAAACAGGACAGGTGTGTATATATGGAGTGTGAACCAGGTGAAGCAAGGAGTCAGATTAACTAGATGCAGGTGATCCAAATAAACTTAATTGACAGGAGAGAACAAACGTGACTGAGCAAAACAGGAATTCAAGAATACAAACTAATAGAAACATAACTAGAAAAACATGAAACAAAAGCATAACCAGATCCAAAAACCAAACTTGACAAAACATGAACAAGACTAAAACATGACCAGAAAAATAAACAGAAACATGATTCAAAACCTCAACTGAGAAATAAGACCAACAAAACCCCAAAACACCCACAAATCATAACACACATTTCTTGTTTTTATATAACAAAAGCTTTTAATGAGGATTTACCAATCAGGGCTCTTCGACCAAAACCATGTCACAGTCAAATTCCTCATTTACAGTAGGTTGATAGAATTAATGCTGTATATTTGCTTGCTTTAAAGTGTATTAAAATAACACACTACATTTAATCAGTACCTTACTCTCTTACCAGTTATGTTCTGGACACTATTCATCCTCCTACTCTTTTTCTTGAGGTGGATAGATATTTTCCCCACTAGGGTGGGTTTTTCCTGTTTTGGATTTTTATGGACAGGATTTTATGATGGATAGATTACCCTGATGACCCAACCTCAAAGAATGCATGGATTTTAGCTCTTTGAAACACAATATTGTATCTGGTTCTTGTTTAGAAAAGATTTTGGAAAACTATTAATATTTCAAGTGCTCAGTGCTAAAAATGTTTAAGTGTTGTCCTGAGAGACGTATATTGAAAGCTATTTGGTGTTCAGCTGGTCATGTCTCTCATCAGATTATGGATGGGAGCTTTCCTGAACTTTTTCAGCAGATCTGGCTTTGCCTCATATTTTGTTCACAGGAACCAAAGCACCATAATGGTCAGTGTTTCAAAATAAATAAAAAATGTTGCAGTGCTGTTCTCAGCTCTGGGAGGCCAACACATTGTTTTAGCAGCTTAGTGTTTGTGGTGATGGCAAAGCAGCACACAAGGGTCACAGAAATGACTTGAATCTGACAAAGGTAATAATGAATAAAAATTCCATAAAAATGAACAAATGAAAGTCAGACATTGCTTTTCAAACATGCTTCAACAGAATTATTTAAAAAAATAAACTCATGAAACAGGCCTGGACAAAAATGATGGTACCCCTGAAAATAATGTGACCAAAGGGACATGTTAAATCAAGGTGCATCCATTAATTAGCATCACAGTTGTCTACATTCTTGTAATCAGTCAGTGGGCCTATATATAGGACTACAGGTAGTCACTGTGCTGTTTGGTGACATGGTTTGTACCACACTCAACATGGACCAGAGGAAGCGAAGGAAAGAGTCTCAGGAGATTAGAAAGAAAATTATAGACAAGCATGTTAAAGGTATAGGTTGTAAGACCATCTCCAAGCAGTTTCATGTTCCTGTGACTACAGTTGCACATTTTATTCAGAAATTTAAGATCCATGGGACTGTAGCCAACCTCCCTGGATGTGGCCGCAGGAGGAAAATTGATGATAAAACAAAGAGACGGATAATACGAATGGTAACAAAAGAGCCCAGAAAAACTTCTAAAGAGATTAAAGGTGAACTTCAAGCTCAAGGAACATCAGTGTTAGATCGCACCATCTGGTGTTGTTTGAGTCAAAGTGGACTTAATGGGAGACGACCAAGGAGAACACCATTGTTGAAAACAAATCATAAAAAAGCCACACTGGAATTTGCCAAACTACATGTTGACAAGCCACAAAGCTTCTGGGAGAATGTCCTATGGACAGATGAGAAACAAATTGAACATTTTGGCAAGGCTCATCAGCTCTATGTTCACAGATGGAAAAATGAAGCATATGAAGAAAAGAACATTGTCTCTACTGTGAAACATGGAGGAGGCTCTGTTATGTTCTGGGGCTGCTTTGCTGCATCTGGCACAGGGTGTCGTGAATCTGTGCAGGGTATAATGAAATCTCAAGACGAACTATTACGAATCAGAAACAGGCGGACCCAAGATTCAGCCAGACACAGTGCTGAAAATTTAAAAGGTTTATTCAGCCACAGGAAAACGTCACTCAGGTAAAACTCCACACAGCTTCCGGGAATCACTGGGGCAGAAAGAGGGATTAGTGACTTGTAGTTTCTCCAGATATTGCAGGGATCAGAAAAGTCACTAACCTGCTTTTGTCTTGAGTAGAACTTGAAACCCAGAGGGGAAACCTCGGTGGGTGGCAGGCAGTGATCTCCACAGCACAGGTAAGATGTGACTTCAGGCTGAATAATCCAAGGGCTAGGCTGGCTCAAAAATCCAAGGACAGAAACAGGGTCAATGATCGGAACAAGAGACGTCAGGCAAGGGGCAGGCAGAGGCATAAACCAGATGCAAGAAACAGGGTCGACAACCAAAATCCAAACAGTCCGACAGGGAGCAGGCAGAGAGGCAAAAATCCAAGAGGCAAGGCAAGGTCAAGAAACAATGATCAGACAGGAAGGAACGCTGGATATCTACTCACACGATGGCTTTCAAAAATCTGGCACCATCTGCTTGTCAGAGTCAGTATATATCAGGAAGACACAGGTGCTTGGCATGCCACAGATTGCACTACACTGCAGCAGCCACCAGATGCATCTAATCTGCTGATTGCAGCCAGGGAGACAGGGTAGAGCAGACATGCTAGAATCATAACACTATCAAGGGATTCTAGAGAGAAATGTGCTGCCCAGTGTCAGAAAGCTTGGTCTCAGTTGCAGGTCATGGGTCCTGCAACAGGATAATGACCCAAAACACACAGCTAAAAACACCCAAAGAATGACTAAGAGGAAAACATTGGACTATTCTGAAGTGGCCTTCTATGAGCTCTGACCTAAATCCTATTGAGCATCTTTGGAAGGAGCTGAAACATGCCGTCTGGAAAAGGCACCTTTCAAACCTGAGACAACTGGAGCAGTTTGATCATGAGGAGTGGGCCAGAATACCTGCTGAGAGGTCCAGAAGTCTCATTGACAGTTATAGGAATCGTTTGACTGCTATGATTGCTTCAAAAGGTTGTGCAACAAAATATTAAATTAAGGGTACCATCATTTTGTCCAGGCCTGTTTCATGAGTTTGTTTTTTTAAATAATTCTGTTGAAGCATGTTTGAAAAGCAATGTCTGACTTTCATTTGTTCATTTTCATAGAATTTTTATTCATTATTACCTTTGTCAGATTCAAGTCATTTCTGTGACCCTTGTGGGTTTTTCTTTCATTAACCGAGGGGTACCAACAATTTTGTCCACGTGTGTAGGATGGAGTGAGAGGAGGGAATATGACAACAAAAAATTGCCTGCATCTGACCAGGGCAGGAGGGGGATTTAGAAATCATTCTATTCAAAACTCATAGCTTTTTTTTTACGTACACCATCCAAAAGGAAAAGTGCAGCAGGCAGTCAATCCTTTGACTTCATTACAAGTAACCAAAGTTGCTCACTCTGCTTTCTCCACCCGCAGGTCTCTTGAGTCACACACAAATGCACAAATCCCAAAAGCACCACTTATTGTCACTCAGCTCTCCTTTCTCACTTACTTTAACATTTTCACACTTAATACTACTCCTCGCTGCATTTGAAGTGGATTTTTAATGGCTTGTGGGGAGCCGTCCCCAAGTTTGACATATAAAATCTTATCAGCCAAACATAATGAAGAAGTCCATGAGGAGAACGTTGTGGCAGTTGGCTGGCACTGCCTTAGATATTTCATCCTGTCTAATCTGGCTTGAGTTTGAGTACAGGCATGACAAATATGCGGGGATGTAGCTGTTCTGGGGACTGGAATGGAGCTCCTCTCCATTTCTCACACTCTCCTGCCATTGATCTGTCTGTCTCTGAGTCACCAGGAGTGCCAAATCAGTGGCTAAAGTAATGAGGAGCCAAAGATACCAAGGAAGAGTTTTAGCAGAAGTTGACATCAAAGCTGCCTTTTGTCTTTTTCACTCTACTGCTGCCACAGTTTTATATCTGAAATTTGACATTAGAAACTACAACATTCCCAGTTATGCTGCAGCTGAAAATGAGTCTTAGTTGAATGTGTCCTATATGAGCCACTGTGCAGATCATAGATGCACGGGGAGCACTGAAGCAACTTTGCTCAGGTAATTCTTGGACAATGCAAGGAAAGTTGAGATTTCTGGTTACTGGGAGCAAGATTGTTGAACATAGTTTGGAGCAACTGCGAAAGGATCTGAATGTTCACAAAAATGCAATAGTTTATTTGGTATTGTGACTCCGAAATTAATACATTAATTGAGTACTGGCAATTCATCATTGCCATTAACCAACATATTATGAGATTACATACACATGCTAGTGGAATAAGTTCCATGCCATCCCAAAGGTGCTCTACTGTATTGACATCATGTGAAGAACGATGATCTCCTTGCTATGTCTAATAAATCAGTTTGTGACAATTTAAGCTTTGTAATATGATACATCATCCTCCTGGAAGCAGTCATTAGAAGATGGATACAGTGTGGCCAAAAACGCATGTATGCAGTCACCAAAATGCTAAGGAAGGCTAATTTGTTTAAACAATGATCATTTGATACAAAGTGTGCCAAGAAATTTCCCCCATATCATTACACTACCACCACAAGCCTAAACCATTGGCACAAGAAACAATAGATCAATGCTTTCATGTAGTTTATGCCGCAATCTAACCCTACTGTATGTATGATGCAGTTGAAATTGAAATACATAAGACCAGGAGACATTTCTCCAATCTTTTGGTAGAGTCTGTGTGAATTGTGACCTCAGTTACATGTTTTTACTAAGTGAAGTGGCTCCCACTGTGGTATTCTGCTGCTGTAGCCCATCTGCTTCAATGTTAGATGTGTTGTGTTTTCAGAGATGATATTCCTCCACATAACTTGGCTGTAATAAGTGTTTAATTGAGTTTCCCATGCCTTTCCATGATCTATAACCAGTCCTGCTCGTTGTCTTCTGATCTCTGACATCAAAAATTGGCAATCACTGGATTTTTTTTTTTTCTTTTTTTTGGAACATTCTCTGTAACCCAAGGAGATGATTATGTGTTTAAATCCTATTTAAATGACACAGTTGGTAGTACTGTTGCCTTGCATCAAGAAGGTCCTGGGTTCAATTCCCGGCCGGGGGTCTTTCTGCATGGAGTTTGCATGTTCTCCCCGTGCATGTGTGGGTTCTCACCGGGTACTCCGGCTTCCTCCCACAGTCCAAAGACATGCCTGTTAGGTTAATTGGTCTCTCTAAATTGTCCTTAGGTGTATGAATGGGTGTGTGCATGGTTGTTTGTGTGTTGCCCTGCGATGGACTGGCGACCTGTCCAGGGTGTAGCCCGCCTCTCGCCCATAGACTGCTGGAGATAGGCACCAGCTTCCCGGTAGAAAATGACTGACTGAGGTAAGTCATGTTGGGTCAAAACCATAATGCAGCTTAGGGTTGATATCTTCGAACCATTGCAGAATGTAGCTTCTTTTTTTTTACTCTAAAACTTGCCACTATGTTTCCTACTCGTATTTGGCTCGTGAATTAGTGATATCTGAAATATACATGTCAATGCCGTCACACTGCCTACGTGTCTTTTGTGCACAGTCATGTAACTTTGGACTAGGGCCTTCCTTATTTTCCTATCATCTGGCATAGGTTAAGTTTAGTCCAATGAAAATTGAAGCTTCAGAAAAGTGTTTGCTTGGGTAGATAAAATGTTAGGGCTCTCAATACTCTTAAAGCCTCCTGCAGTTATCCACCACTGTTGTCTTTCATGGACTTTGCCAGGGTTCTCCGGTTTCCTTATAATGCATTAGGCTTTTGATTTATCCAGTTCCTGACATAGTATATTTTCTTTATGGATAGGATTTGGTTCTGTAGCCCAGGGAATGTCTGTTTCATTTGCTTTGAGAACTCTTTGGAATGCATGGTGGGATTTCACTACAACAGCACAACAAATTGAATTGTCACACTGAGAAACAGCTCCTTTTTACTTCCCTAATGAATACCGGAATATCAGAAAAATCCCACAATTGCGTACAAGAGAATTTTAAGCTAAATTGTGTTTCTGAAAGATAATTTCTACTTAATAAACAGCCTAGGTCTACATTTTAAGATCATATTATAACTGTAACATAAAATGTGAAAAACAGCTGAAATAGCAAAGAATGTTCCCAGCTTTCAAACACATTATGATATTTTGGACAATCATAATCATCTGTCCAATGGAAGCGATAAAGAAAGTCCATCTCCATATCTACCACGAAGATTTTATACAAAACACCAACACAAAGTAGTGCATAGTTGTAAAGTAGAAAGAAAACAATGAACTGATTTGTCAGGTGTTTCTATTCAGCTCCCACTAAGTTAATACTTATTACAACCACCTTTAACTGTAGCTCTAGCTGCAAGTCTTTTGGGGTAATTCTCACAGAACTTGACACATGTGTAGACTGGCATTTTTGTCCATTCCCCTTTGTAAAATAGCTAAAGCTCAGTCAAACTGGGGGAGATCCCTGCCACAAATTCTGAATTGTATTTAGCTCTGTACTATAACTAGGCCATGTACTACAACTAGGCCTTGTTGCAAATGCACCATTTTATTATATATGTGTATATTGTACATTGTTAATATGTATATTATGTAATACAAAAACAAAACCAAAGAGCAAAGTGTACCGGAGTCAAATTCCTTGTTTGTATGTACGAATGTGGCAATAAAGCTGATTCTGATTCTGATTCTTAGAGATGAATTAGCTTTGATACTGTGCCATTGTTGCTCTGACTGCTTGGGATTTTTTTCTTGCTGGAAGGTGAACGTCTGCTCCAGTCTCAGGTCTTTTTCAGCCTCTGATGGTTTTTGTGTTTCAGGACTGTTCTGTATTTAGCTTGGGTTTTCCTCCATCATTCTTCCCCCACAACATGATGCTGCCACTACCATGGGATGGTGAGTTCAGTGTGATGTGCAGTGTTAGTTTTCTGCCACACGTTGTTTTGCATGTATTCCAAAAACTTGAACTTTGGTGTCACCTTCGTGGTTTGTCACAAAATCAAATTACTGTCGCCTCTGTAAAAAAAAATTGGTTGCAAACAATTTTTATTTAGGTGTAAATTGGGATTTGAAACACACCTTTCAGAAAGCCATGTGTTTTTTTCTATTCACTTCCCATTTATGCCCTACTTTGGTTGACCTGTGACATAAAATCACAATAAAAAACAGTGAAGCTGGTCGTTATAACACGACAATATGTGTAAAAGTTTGACTGTCACTTGGAACTACTATTAGAAGGTTGGACTGATGCGTTACTTACATTGACACAGTATGTGCAGTGTGTGTGATCAGATTAAGGAATAGTAGCATTTAAAGGACTCAAGGAAAGGACAATGACATTGAATTAGATAATAATGATGTCAGTTGAAACATTTATTCCCGATATTTTCACCCAGAGCACAAGGTCAAATACAGGGTCAGCTTTAAATGGTCATTAACATTTTGATTTGGGAAGGAAAATGATATTTAATGAGGAACCTTTCCTTGATGATTATGATACCTTGTTAGCTTTTTGACTTTTTTCTTTCTTCTTTGTTCACTTTCTATTCATGTCACTTCTTTCAGTTTCATTCTTTTAGCACGTATCGATACAACTTTAAACATCCTCACACTTTAGGATCTCTGCATTCTGTACTTCTCATTGTTTATCCAGTCTTCTCTCTTTTACTTCTATTTCTCCTGCCTTTTGTCTTCTACTTAATATGAGTGTCTGTTACTTCCCACTGCCGTGCCCACCAGAGCTGGGGCCTTCTCCCTCAGGACTCTGCAACTCCCTTCGGAGTTCCTTGTTAAAAATCCATATCTGGCCTCTGGGAGCCTCTCACTGTTTTCTTCCTATTCTTACTTTTTGTTGCCTTTTCTCTTTAAACACACACACACAAGCATGGGGTAAAAGTGAGAATTTCTCTTTGGTTTTTCACCCATTAACTCTTCACATTTTCAGCAACAAGACCCAATTAAAGCAATAGGACTAAATCTCGCTTGATGAAACAGCTCTACCATCACTTCACTTCTTTTTCTTTTGTCACACTCGCCCTGCATATTTGATTGAGGGCCTCTTGTGTATCTTGTTGCTCTGAAAATTAATCACTGCTCCCTGAAATTATGGTACCTTAGAAAAGTTTGTGATTACAGAGGATGATAAAGTTTCCGTACTTAGGCCCTTGCAGGCTTTTATGATTATAATCAAAGTTTCTTGCCGTGGTTTTATTGGTCAAATCTCTGCAGTTGCTTCTCTTGGCCAGCCGAGCGTCAGACAGGTGAGGGATATCAGATGATGCACCGTGTTGGCTCTGGATTGCAAGTGCCCTGATGCTATGTATAGGTTGCGAGTGCTCAAAAGAATATATTTGAAGAGTTTGAGAGCGAGGACTATTGTCAGGCAGCAGCAGTGGTGAATCATGAGCAATTCTGGTTAGATATGTCTGACTTTCTACTGGAGTTTTGGTGCTGTGAAAAAGAAAATATTTGCCCCCTTACAAAGATCTTCTTTTTTGGCTTTTGTGTCACACTTACATGTTTCAGATTTTCAAATAAACTTTAATATTAGAAACAGATGATGATTTCAGTTAGTAAGAAACTCTTCTTTTATTATAGAATTGTTTTAATGGGAGGTTTTTCAAGCATGAACAGCCACTTTAAGGTTATACCATAGCATATGAATTGGATTTAAGGCAAGACTTTGACAAGCGCCTTCTTTTTAAAGCAATTCAGAGGTGGACTTGTTGGTTTGCTTTGGATCTTGTCCAGCTGCTTAAACCAAGTGCACTGCTGTTTAAGGTTGTTCCATGTTTTGATTATGGTTCTTACTGTGGAGCCCAAAAGATTTAGAAGTGTTTACCTTCAGTGACTTGGTCTCTCATCTTTTCCTGATATGTTTTAGATTTTTTACAGTGGAATGATGTGTTGCTTTTTGAGATGTTTTACAGGTCTGGCTACAATAACGCCTGGGAGTGGCCAGTGAAACTGAACCACATCATGTGGTTAATCATAGTTAACTCATTAATTAACAAGGGGGCTGATATATTTCCACAAAATTTCAGGCTGGTTAGATAGCTTTTTCCCTAGATGGGATTTTATTGCATTTGGATTTCAAGTTACTGATGTTGGATATTAAAATTTGTTTGATGATCAAACACAAGTGTCTCTATATCAGGTGTATGTTGTGAGTGATCAAATGAATGCATTTGAAGAGTATGAGACTGATGGCTGCGGCCAGACAGCAGTAGTGGTGAATCATGAGCAATTCTATTTTCACTGGTCTAAATTTCCACTTGAACAGCAGAGTTTTATTCGTACAGCTTCACAGGTTGAGGAATGGGAGGTCAGGTCTTTTCATTTTAAAACAAATTGACACTTGACTTTGCGCTGCCACTGTCCTCCTCCCATGGCGCAGTGCTCATCGGTTTATTTTGGCAAAATGTTTACAACTCGATGAGTTTAAACAGCTTGAGGTCACGGAAAAGCATGATCCCTTTACGTAACAATGAGTCTTAGTCCTGCATGGATGGCCAATGACAGATGCTGGCACTGAATCACCATGATGTGGGAGATAATGAATACAGCACATGTCTTACAGTACAACATTGGAGTTATTTCTTTGCACAATTGGAAGATGGCCAAACACTATCCCTCATTTCATGTTGTTTGCTTTCTAGTTCATGTGCTTGCACCAAAATCACATTATCATGCTCTGACTCACAAGCTCTAGGGAAAGATTTTTTTGGTTTAAAATCTCATCAGCCTGCACAAAATGAGGCTTATTTTCTATCTGGTCTGTCCTAATGAGAGTAGACAAGCTTTTTTCATATTAATGGTGATGCGTTTGGGTACATGTGCATCCGCTGTGAGGGATCTTGGGGATATAGTACTTCAGTGACTACCTAGTGTACAACTCTATTAGCTCTTAACCTCAGTGCAACTTAGGTGAACACAAAATGAGCTTGGAAAGACGGAGAGATTTCCCTTCGGCCCAGACATCATTGCTGCTGCAGTCGAGTTAAGAGCTGGTAGGAACATAGCGGACATATGCTCAAAGGACAGAACAATTGGCTAGGATGATTAAAAGATGCAGAGAAAATGGTCACATTGACAACACTGCATCCTGCATGATTAAACCTTACCTAATAATTCAGGTTGACAACTGACTGCAGCCTCTTATTAAATTGCCATTTGACTCTGTGTTCGATGTGACTTGTAGCTTCCCCTCAAACTAAATTTTACATTATATTTTTACTCTTGGTTCATTAAAGATTTTCCTTAATCAAATACATAAAGAGCTTTGAATACCGATGTTGGACAATAATTTGGTCAGTATTTAGAAAGTAAAAGAGAAAGTGCCGCTGGTTGTGAATGACATAATGCAATGGATTGCAAACCACAATGTGCTGCTCTCCTACTTGGTTTGCACTAAGGGGCTCAAAGTATGCCAAGAAAATAACCATGTTCTTTATACCAAATTCTAACCCTAAATCTGAAATGGAGCTTCATTGGACATGACAATGTTTTTTTAATCTGATACTGACGGGAGTGGCATCTGAGTGTTCAGAGATGGTATTAATTAGTGGTTGTTTCAGCCACTGTTGCCTTTCTACCATCTCCAACCAATCTAACCATTTTCCTCTGACTTCAAAAAAGTCCTTTGCACAACAGCTGGATCCTTTTTTGACCTTTCTCTACAAACCAGAGAGATGGTTGTGCAGGACAATCCCATTAAATCATCAGATTCAGAAATACTTGGGCCAGCCAGTCTGAAACCAACAATAATGCTGTGTTGAAAGGCACTTAAATCCCCTTTCATCAACATTCAGACTTTAAGTTTGAACTTGAATAACTTTTCCTCAACACATATGAATACTTAAATTCATTGAGCTGCTGGCATGTGATTGTGTGGTTCCTTAATTGTGTTAAGAACAAATTAAACGGGTCTGTGTTCTACAAGTATTTACACGTTTGTTTAAACTGCTGGAACAGAATTAGAAGGAAAGGTGTTTAATTATTCATACCATGTTTCCTGAAATAATATACAAAAGGAACCCGAAAAGTATGAATTGGTTACCTTGGACCTTTCATGCCATTTTAATAGAGTAGAAGAGACGTTTACACAATAAATGTGCCTGTTTGTGATTGATGCAGCTGCTCACGTTTTTTTGCATATGGTTTAGCTGTTCGCTTGTTATATAAATAATCAGTTGCATAATAATAATGCCATTTTTCCTTCGGGGTGCAAACCTGGAGATGTGAAGCCCTCTTGTATTGAAACATTGCATACTCCTCTATTCTGCCTTGCCAATGGAGACATTTAATAGTGATTAATAAAGATGTAACAATGCTCACTGCTACCACTTCTCTAGAGGGAGCTGTCATTACTTTTAGCATCACTTATAATAAAACTGTATTTTTTCAAGCTTAAGCTTTCCAGTCCCTTCCTTCTCCATTCCCTCGCCATCAGGAAACATTTGAATTATCAACAAGTGATTTCTCCTCCCACACGAGTTGAGGGTTGTTTGAAATCAGTTCACACTGAAGAGCTGGTTTTAAGAATAAACAGACAAGGCACGGAGAGAGCTGAGCCGAAAAGCGAAGCTCTCGACTTACCGGTCGGTCTACGTTCCTACCCTCACCTATGGCCATGAACCAGGGGACGGCCCAGGACACGCTGGAGGGACTATATCTCTCAGCTGGGAACGCCTTGGGCTCCCTCCAGAGGAGCTGGAGGAGGTGTCTGGGGAGAGGGACGTCTGGGTGTCTCTGCTGAGTCTGCTGCCCCCGCGACCCGGTCCCAAATAAAGCGGAAGACGACGAGTACGAGTACGAGCAGACAAGGCACCATGGGTCATGTAAAAGTTGTTAAAATGCTATCGAATGGATGTCTTCAGGATGTTAACCTGCTGCTTCTTAGAAGTGACATGTGGGCTTCTTTCTGTAGCCGCTCAGTGTGTTCAATCAATTTACATCCCGTGGCAAACTAACCTTGTGACACGCTGGTCATTCTGTGTGACAAGCAGCACCAGCCTGACAGTGATTCAGGATTGAGGGGTTAACAGTTTGTGGTAAGGGGTAATTATGACAACTTAATGTCTGAGTTTAATGTGGACATAGAAAACAGTCATTTGTCACTGAATGTGTTGTTAATAACCACATGTTTCCTTGTGGATGATGAATGTTTGTAATTCATGGCATCAAGTCAACACATTTGTCCAAGGAATGACTTTTCACATTTTCTCACTTTTTTATTTAACATGCAAAGTTAGCTACAACTTGCCCATCATTCCCATTTAGAAGCAGTGAGCCACTACTTATAATGAGTGCTTTTACAAAGCAACTTAATTGGGGCTCAAAAATACTCCGTATTTTCACAACTGGTGACACTTGATGTCCAAACAATTTATCACTTTCAACAAGTATTTTACCAGGTTTCCTCCTTGCACCTTAACAGTCTCCCTTAATGTTTAAATTCTAATTCACTCACAGTGCCACTTATAGCACCCACCACACTTATTGGCACCTCAAGATGTGTAAAAAGCCTCAAGATAAATAAATCTATTTCTACAGTAGCATAACTTGGCATTAATATTTTAGAAAAATCCAAACTGTGATTTAAACACTCTTAAGTTTATTTAAATTTATAAAGACTCTGGGTAATTTAAATTAGTAATCAATGACTTTCTGGGTGTAAGATTTGGGGACGAAGTCAAAACCTTTTTGTATTTTTGACAGCCAATGGACATGGATTCCCCTTCCTCAACCACCAGAGAGAGACCTACTGCCCAGCCTTTAAAACGTTACAACCTCTACCACTGCTAATAAGAAGGGGTGCAGACACTATCTTTTTACACATACACACATTCTATTTATTAAGTTCAATCTCTAAAAAAAAAAAACAGGCGGATTGAACACATGCTCTTCATGTAAGTTAGATGTTTGTTGATTTTCATAATTAAGGAAATGCATAATGATGCTTCAAATCCTGACCAGGGACCTTTCTTCTTGGAGTTTGTATGTTCGCCCCACACGAGTGGTTGCTATCCAGGTTTTTCCTACCAGAGTACAAAAACCTTCATGTCTGGCTCGTAGGATAATCTAAATTGCCCTTGGGTGTGAATGTATGTACTTGGTTGTTTGTCCTCTGTTACCCAGTGATAGACTGGCAGTCTCACCAGACCCACCACAAGCCTGCAAAGATTAACATAAGCATAGAGGCTGCTGTTGCAGACAACATAGAAATGACAAAACTTTGAGTTTTCTGTTCAGTTTTCTCTCAGATTGAAGAAGGATCCCTGCCTTTTAGTTTTAAAGAAAAAAAATATTAACAGTTCGGCATTGTGAATGAGTCAAGGACATTTCAGTAAAGATACTCAGACATTTCGCATTGTCTTTATCCAGATTTATCATGTGACCCTAAATTATTGTTTCAGTCTTCAGACACATGAAGTCTTTAATTGGTACCATTTAACTTTAAATCTTCATAATCAGCAGGAGCTCTTTTCTTCTTGGCTACGGTAAATGTAGCTCAGCCAGTGTTTGCACATCCATCCCTCTTAATCTTGTTTGTGATCAGGTTTTTGCTCTAAGCAGCCCTATAAGACTTAGTGAGTGATGCCCTGTCCTCTTTGAGAGTGTGCAGCATTAATAACACATGGTAATTAGTTATTATCTATTGGCTTTATCTGGTTGACAAAACCCATGACATTAGCAAAAAGCTGAACAAACATCAATTAAATCCCAAGATCTCCCTTTTCACATTTGTACGGTGGTAAAGTATTACAGGTGAAACATAATTAGGTATTAAATTGTATATAATTGACCATTGAGTGAAACAGATTCACAGCACGTTTCATATATCACATGTTAATCCATGCAGAACAGCAATAATCCATTTTACACATGGTTGGGTGCATGCTTGTCTCACCTTGTACCATGGTAATTTATACTTCTGTTTTGCTCCAATGGGCCACTTTTCTCGGCACAAAATGTTGCAAGGCTGTGCAACACCTGTTCTCGTTTACAGTAGGATCACATACTCTCACACAGATTTCCCTGAACGCAACAGTTTGTTGACTCTGAGTCACACCTGCAAATATTGAGTTCTTTGTAATTCATGTTTTCCTAGACTTGTATAATCTTGCTGACAAAGAACAAGAGACAAAGAAATGAACAGGGATGAACCGGCTCTAGAAACAGTTTTGTTCCTCTTTTGATTGTGATCCCCAGTGTTCATGGTATAATCTTGTGGGCTCATTTATTTGCAGTCAGTGTGAGCATTGTGAAGTATCAAGCCTGCAATACAAAAATTAGACACCAATCAGGAACAAGTGAGATGCAACAACAGAGCTGTTACAGTGCAAATGTATTCATTATCTATTGAGATTTTACATGATCACCTCGATCACATAAATAATCTCATAATCTCAGTCTCAAAGTAACATTTACAGGTACATCTGAAAAAAATTTATATTTCATGAAGAAATTATATATTATTTTTGTCACTCATTTCAGAAAGTGAATCTCATCTATTAAACAGATTTCTTACGCATAGAGTGAAATATTCCAAGCCTTTATGTTTTTGCAGTTTTATGATTATGACTTACAGATAATGAAAACCTAAAATTCAGCATCTCACAAGTGGAATGTTGCATCATTTCTTGAAAGGAGTTTCCCTGACAATCCTCTCAGGGCTGCAGTTATGTCTCTTGCTGGTGCACCTTTTCCTACAACACTTTTTCCTTCTCTGAACTGTCTTGCTTGGATATAGCACTCAACAAGCAGCTTTTTTAGCAATGACCATCCTCCTTGGCAATGGCGAACCCTCCTTGTATATCTCTCAAGTCAGCAGTCTTCTCCACGATTCTGCAGCATACTGACCCAGACTGAGAGTCCATTTAGAGACTCTGGAAACATTTGCAGGTGTTTTGAGTTAATTAGCTGATGAGAGTTTTAAATATTTAACTCTTTCACAATATTTAAATTTTCTGACACTGAATTCTGACTTTTCATCATCTGTAAGCCATAATCATTAAAATTACAAGAAATATTTCCCTCTATGTTTAATGAATTTATATAATATGAGTTTCACTTTCTGAAATGAGTGACAAAAACCCTTTTCCACAATATTCCTATTTTTTTAGATGGAGCTATAAAGCGGAAGGAAAATAATGAATGTTTTTAAAGGTATTTCAAAATACAAGTTTAAAAAGTGTGGCGTGGACTTGCATTTAGTCCTGCTTATTCAATACTTTGTATAGTTACATTTGTTAGTCTTCTGGGGTATGTCTCTAACAACTCACCTAGAGCCTGACACTTGCCTGTTCTTATTGGCAAAAAAACCTAACCTCAGGTGGATTTCATGGAGAGCGTCTTGTCCCTGTTCAAGAAACCTCTCCCTCAGCTCAATGCTGCTGCTAATATATTTTAAAGTGAAATAGTGTAACTAGGGTGTAGCATTACACAAGAAGGCTTTGAAAGAAGGTCTCAGCACCATGTTGGGACCCTAGAGGCTTGGAACTATGGTGAGGCCTAGAAGAGCAATATGGAAGACTGGAGAACCTTCGATGAGGCTTTGCATCGCGACGTGGTAACCTGGAGAGCCCGTTACAGGGCTCTGGAGACTTGGACGGTTGTAAGTTCACCTGGACCTGTTTGTAGAGGAACTCATAGAACAGAAACACGAGGCTCGTCCACCTCGACACCCTTGTCGGAGAACTCAGGAATGTGGACAGGAGCCATGCCCACCTGGACACCCGTGTTGGCAAACTCTGTAACAGGAACTTGAGGCGTTTCGTCCTCGAACCCCTCGCAGAAAACCATTTCAGGTGACCACCTCTTGAAGCTCATCAACAGAATGCCAAGAGTGTGCAGAGCATTAATCCAAACTTTTGGTCTGTACTGTACATATATATATATATATATAGAAGGTTTAGTGGAAGGAATTTGTAGATGAACATAGTGCACCTGTAACAGGGATAACCTCTCTTTTGATAGGCTTGTGATGCAAAACATAATTAACGTTTTGGGGCATGGACTGCAGCTAGGGCTCTGTGTTTCAAGACCCTCCAAAAATATATTTCTAGGACTGCTACATCTTTTTTATTTAGACTATCCTTAACCAGAGACTAGATCAGATCATCTTAAGGAGAAAAAGAAATGGGCCGTTGCTAATTTTTCCAAAAACCTTTTGCTGAGTTGAATGCCGCTCCAGACTAGTGAATACACCTTGATGTGGCTCAGTTTTAGCAATGAATGGAAGACGAATAGCCTTTAAGATCAATTGTTTTTACGTAAGCTTATCATAAGATACCTTCTGGACATGCAGACTTTTCAGCTGCAGGTCATAAAGCTGGCTCACTACTACCTGCTTATGCAGCACATCATCATAAACTGAAACTTGCCCAAGGTGAGGGGTAACACCATGTTCTAGTCTTGGCTGTGATCTGCATCAGCTTTGTTTCTAAGCAACCTCCAGCTCAAACCTTGGAGCAAAGAGAATTGCTGTAGCAGTGGGTGTAGGGATGGATATCTTTTGTGTTTGTTGCTCTATTTAAAGAGTTCCTTTTAGCGGTATTTATGTCAAAAATATCATTTGGTGATTAAAATCATAAGCTTTTTAGGTCACCAGCTACAGTGCACCCTCCACTTTTTGTTGGTACCCCTGCTAAAAAGTTGTAAAAAGAAACATTTACAGAACCGTAATCTTTAATCAAAATAAAAAATTAGGAAAATCCAAATTTTAATTCAAATAAATTTTTTCAATGGTGGAAAATACTATCAGCAAATAAGTGTTTTTATGATCCAATTGGTGCCCCAATCAGCTGGGGCATAACATTAATGAGCTGGGGTAATTTAGGTCATAACAATTTCTATGAAATAAATATAACTGAAGCACCTGTGTAATTTTTACTTTTTATTTGGATCAGCATTTGTTGGAACTTTTAATCTGCAATCCATAACTTCCTGGTTTCCTAGGTTGGTGTCAGGATCTGGGTTGTGTTTGTGTTTTTGTGCTTGCTTTATGTGCTCAGTGTTTTCAGACGGTGCTGGAGTTCTCAGGTGTGCTGGGTGACACGTGCGACTTATTCCACTGATTACTTTGAGGAGTACTTAAGCAGGAGCCTGCCAGCACTTCGACGTCAGCGTGTTTTGACCTCAGTACTAACAAGCTCAGCCATACACTAAGTCTATGCTTTGTTCTCCGACCTCATGTAACTTTGTTTATGCTCCTTCGCAGCTTGAAACTCTGAACTTTGGATTTACTTCGCTAAGCACTGATTACGTGTCCGGAGGTTTTCTGGATAACCAAGAGTACCTACGTTTTTAGGACTTCGTTTCCCATCTCCTGTCTTCGTTTGGATTTGCATCAAGCTGGCAGTTTACCCTGCCAGCTTGATGCATACCCTTTAAGCGTACCCTGTCCACCCTCCAACGTAAACATCTGCACACTGTACTCATTCTTGTTTGCTCCAAGCTCTTACACAACCTGAATCCCAAATCCCTCAACCCTGGCGATCTGACCACCCCTTTGTATTGCTGATTCGTCCGTTCTTGTTTCCTGATTGTTTGAGACACAATAAAAACATTATCTTAAGTATTCCTTCTCTCCGGAGTGTTCTGTATGTGGGTCAGATCTATTTCGAGAATAATGACAGCTGGTGCAGTGAACATGCCATTTAAGTAAAGCAGATGTGTATTGATCTTACTGAGTAAGGGTATGGCTACTGACCCAAACCTGCCTACATCTAAAGTCAGACCCATATTAAGTTTGAACCTAGAACTATAACTCCATGGGTAGGTTCTCAGGATGGTAAGGGAGACAAAGCAATCTTCAAAGCCCACGGTTCGAGAACTGCAACAAACATCTGGTGTGGTTGATTATTATTGTCAACTTTCTTTGTCCTTGTGGGTCCGTTACGTTGAATATCACGGTTGTCTTGTCTGGATTTAGTATTTGACAGCAGGGTGGAGGTCCTCATTGCGTAGTGCAGCACCATCCTGGACAAGGGTTCTCCAGGTCACCTTATTGGTTGGTAGTGTTCCCAAATTTTGAGTTCTATGACTCTGACTTGAGTCACACTTAAGATGCAAAAAAGATGTAAAAGACTTCATACTCAACTTTTGCTTTAATGACTTGAGACTGACTTGATTTGGACTCCTGGTCTGAGACTCGAGTCTTGGTAAACGTTTTTATCTCATGTAGTGAGGAGTCAAGGGAAGCCGTATATGAACTACAGACTGCAGCTGCTGTGAAATAATCTGCTTCATAATTAGCCAGTGACGTTCATAGATTATGAACTGGTAATGGCTCATAATATCATAATAATCTGTTCATGTTAGGTTTAGCCTAATAATAATGACCATATAAATATCTCTCTAAATGAATGCTGTTTTAAAGCAATTTTGATCATTTCAGAATAAAATAAACTTAGCTTACCTCTGACATTCTCTGCCTGCTCTGACATTACAGGGCCATCACAAAAAGTAATTCCTATTCTGTTCATTCAGAAGTTTAACACTCATTTTATTGCTTACTACATTTTGTCTTGTTCATTATTATATAATGTATACCTTAATTTAAACATCTTTGCTATTTAGAAATGTGAACAAAGGTTTAAATGTGGATTTAGAAAATGATTTCCCAATATTATTAAAAAATATCCAGCTCAGAGTGAGGAAAAGAAAACCCTTCAAACCCTGTTTAGTGCAATTTATAGTGAAAGAGTCGGCAATAAGAAGAGAGGGATGAACAGGTGCTAACTTAGTAATAAATACAACAACTGAAAAGTACTTCATTTTGGATTCATTCAGCTATTAAAATTAATAAGTTTTAATCTCTTTCTCCTATTTTTCGTAGAGCATAAATTACTATTTACATTTCAAACAGGGTAAATATTGCATTTGGTAAATTCTTGAAATAATATAAAGCAACCTTTTAGCAGTTTTTTTTTTTTTTTTTTGTTAAATTGGTAAATTTAATTATATAAATGATTAAAAGCTAACTGTGAATAAATATTTAACGGTTTGGAATCCTAACATACTGCATTGCAGGGTTAGAGGGGCAGTAGATATTGCAGATTTGATGAGAACATATTTATTCCAATTATTAGAGACATGAGACTTGACTCTGAATTGGGGCAAAGGACTTTAGACTTGACCCGGACTTGTCCCTCAAAGAGTTGAGACTTGAGTTGGACTTGTGAACATCTCTGGATCTTTTCTCTAATTTTTGTTTGTTTTGAAACCGTCTTCATACGTTTTTTTTTTGTTTTTTTCAAAATACCCAGAGCATTTTTACCTTTTTTGGAGGTGGGAGTCAGGCTCACAGATTATATAGCTGATCTGTCTGGTTGATGGTAGCTCTGATGGTAGGCATCACATCTTTCTTCAGGAAACCGGTGTTTGGGTGTTTATGATTTATGCATTTGATTAATCACTGTTGAACTTAGGAAAGATCTAAAATATGTCAGACACCAGCCTCAAAGGCGAACTTTTGACACAAGTGCTCTATAGGCCTGCTGCATTTGGTCCAGGCTTCTGATCCATACAGTTGGGTAAGCAGCACTATATCCTTGTATACCAATTTTAGTCCTAGTCTGGAGGTCAAGGCTTTCAAAGAACCTTTTTTTTGACTTATGAGAAGGCTCTACTTGCACTACTGAGCTCAGCAGGAGGCCTCCAGGTATGTAAATTATCCACATTTTCCAGTTTTTGTTGACAGTGTAGATCTTTGGTGGCTGGAGAGGAGTGTTTATGGTGTGTGCTGGCTAACTTAGGATTCAGAACTTTACGTTGAATGGCTAAACCAAGCCGCTTTGTATGCTTTGGCAGAACAGAGGTATGGGAAGCATGTTAGGAAAAAGGTTTTCTGTCCTACCATCACAAAGATAAATGTCCTGGGACTTATGCTAGAACCTTGTTACTTGTCTTTTTGGCCACCGTGGTAACTTCCACGCCATGAAAAAAACACGCAACAATTTCTTGTTGGTCTTAACTGCTATCTTGCCAAAACCGGTGGACAACATGTGACATGGAATGGAATATAACATAGTTACACTGGAATAACCTACAGGAATTTGCCTTCAATAGCAGAGAGGAACACTTACAACCCACTTTTACCTTTACAACAGTACTCCCTACTGGAATGATAGTGGAATTCTCTGTAACTCTTGAAATTGCTACATTACCACAAGCTCTCACATAAGTAAGGCAGAGGATTTATGATGCCGTGGCCCTGTTTCTCCTCCAAAGTTGCTTGGAACTATTGTAATAAACTACCAGAAGATTTTACATACAAATCTGTCAGTAAACTAAAAACAATATGTCAGTGCAGGTTTCATCAAGGATAACAATCCAAAATGTTTGATCAATGAGCTAAAGAGAAAATCGAGTTTGAAAGGACCCACAAATCTGGACAGTAAGATTGTGCAAAGAGGAATGATCAATGATCCCTCTTTTTGGTGAGAAGATTAGTTTAACACTTTTTCTATTTTGTACCTGTACTGCAACTAAGTATGGAAGAAGTCATGCTGTACTTGTTGGCCAGTTCACCTTGCATCTGTATTTACTTTAAAGACACCATGTTTGTGAGAAACCCTTACGTTGCTGTTGCCTAACCACTTTCCCTCAGTATGTCTGTCATTCTCGAGCTGACAACACACAGATTCTCACTCATAACTACACGTGTGTGAGTCAGTCTGACATGATGAATTACTCCAGCTTACCTCACAGAGACTCAAAAATTGCTTGTTGACAAGATTCAGTGGAGGAGGCTGCCAGCAGACCCCTGGGGGTGAGAGTAAAAATAGCGTGAAGTAGGGATATCAGCTTAAAATGGGCTGCAAGGTTGGCCTGTCATCAATCAATTGGAACACCTGCTGTCAATGTGTTTCCTCTGCTACTCTGCGTTTCTCCCAGCCAAACAGCAGTCCTCATCCAATCCTAAAGCCAATATCCATGTTTTCCATGTTTCATTTCAGCATTTTACAGCTCATCCTGTTGTTGTTTGGAGTGAGTGACTCAATCACCCAGCTGTCCCCATTGAGTTATTACCAGAATCATGTGTTTTTACTAATTGTCTGGAGGATGTAATGGGCTCAAAGTAGTGCTTTTGCACTAATATTGACAATTAAAGTTGATTTAGTGTACATACAGTAAATGCAGGTTGTGCAGAGTATGTTTAAAAATGAGAAGAATGAAGAAATGGATGATCAAAGAAGATCTGCAGGCCTGCAGTTCTGTTTAGAGCAGATTAACCTGAAAATCACATTTAGAATTGTTCTTTATTAAGTTGTCGTTTATGTGTAGACAATGTATTGGTTCATCCCTTAAGTTTAGGAGCCTTCTTATCTCAGTTGATTGATTAATAAATCAGTGTTAACTGGCTTATTAGACAAAAAGAGAAACTTTACTCTGTAAATGTTTGGATACTTGAAGGAAAAGGGAGAAAACTTAGCCAATGCCCAAAGAGAAAATTTACCTAAAGAAATATTAGTAAAGACCATTTAACTAGAATAAATAAAGACTACCGCTCTAGAAGATAAATATGCAAACATTTTGAGAATTTTGCACAGTACCCCTGTGTCTTGCATAGATTCCTTGAGGTTTTTCACAGAGGTTGTCATATATAAAAGCTGCAAACATCAATTTCAAATCTAGGTTTGTCAGAGCTGCACCCCCGGCTGTGCAAAGCTATTTGAGACATACCCTGAAAGACTTGCTGCTGTAAGTTTAACCAAAGCTGATCTATAAACTATCACAATGGGGCTGAATACAAATTCATGTTTTTTTTTCATCAATTTCCTTACACATCACAATTATTTCATACTTTCTGTTGGTGTATCACATAAAAGTCCACTAAAAATACCTTGAGTTTTCTGGTTGTAACTTACAATATGTGAAAAAGTTCAAGGGGTATGAAAACATTTCCAAAGCCCTGTATGTGAAGCTAAAATCAGGATATGTGAGATTGAGTGTCATCATATAGCTGAAGCGAATATGCAGTTTTACATAAGTTACAGGATAATTACAGCAGCAGACTACAAAAGAAGCTCATCTTTGTATGATATGTTTAAATTGTAGCAGGGGGGTTGAAGGTAGTTCTTCCATTTCACTGAAGGGAAATAAGGCCAGCATCTATATTTGTAACTGGGATGTTTACTTGTACTAATACATTCACTGTCAGATGTCCTTTTACTTTTACTCCCCAGAGCAATATGCCAGCGCCCTATATTCAAAGCAACTTCTGCTTTTGTGTTTGTCGGTGCATTGAACTCCAATGGCACAAAGATCATTCACAGGCTAATTAATGAATTAGCCTTATCAGAAGCACCCTTTAAATGTTGCTAATATGCCTAATTTTTGCATATCGCATTTTGTTCAGATTAGGATCACAGGAAATCTTTTAACGCTCTGATTGACTTTGTTCCTGTGACGTGCTGTCTGACTTCAGAGGAAAAAAGGCAAGGATCTAAGTTGGACTGTCATTATTGCTGCCATCTCCAAAAAAATCCAGGCCATCCCGTTTTCTGATTATTGCGCTGCAGAGAGGAAAAGTACTTTAGGAAGGAAAGGGTTTTTATTTTGTCATTGTCAAGCTGAGGAATATGGGTGTCTTTGTGGACTGTATGGATTGTGAAGATACATTTTGTAATGAGACATCTTTCAAGGTAACTGGATCTTTACTACCATAAAACAGTAACTCAATCCTTTAAATTGGATGCAATGATAACCCTGCTTCTGACTTTAACTGCAGGTGCGTTATATCAGTTAGATTTTTTTTTTTGTTGCAAAATATGAATCCTAAAAACAAAACCTATATATAGATTCACTACACATATTTCATATATTTATATCTGTTCATTTTCATAATTTTGGCTTACATCTAATGAAAACCCAAAAATACTGTTTCTCAGAAAATTTGAATGAAATTGTTATGAACATAGAGAGATCCTATAAACACATAAATAGAAAGAAATTATTTTGAAAACAAACTCTTAAACCAGAGCTTCATCTAACTGGACTCTGGGTGCTTAAATAAAATGCAACTCAGCTTCTTCTCATGCATTGTGAAAGTATTTTACCTCTCATCCAAAAGGCTTCTGAACAAGGGTTAGAAGTATCAGACTTAGAAATCGTAGTCATTCTACACACAGACAGCACACCTTGAGACTTATGTCCTTAAATAACCTACATGTTGGCATCGTCAGTGACATGATTGGATCATAAAGTGACAATACCCAAACACTGAGCTGACCTGAAGTTAGGGTAAATTACTTATGTAACCTTAATGGTACCAAGAGTGACCTTTATGGCCATTTTAGAGTGATTGTTCTAACTACAAGCCTGATACTTTCAACCCACGTTCAGAACCAAAGAAAGTCCAAAGGCTAGACAAGAGAAAGGTCCAGTTGATTTCTATTTTAACACTGTCACTTCTTAGATAGACTAAGAGTATAAACAAATGCATCAAACTGGATATGTAGCTGGAGCAACTCAGAGAGGAATTTGTGTTACAACATTTTTTACAGTACGATCCAGATCTTCAATAATGTTGAACAATAACTTTAACTAAGATCTTAAAATATGCAAACAAGGGCATCTAACCACCACTACCCACACTGGGTGTTTTAGGGAGGATTGGATCATTGAATGTCACTTTACAATCCTGTATGCTGCTACATTTTTGTAAGATACCAAAAATATCATAATATTATATATAACCAAAAAATACAAAAATGATTTTTAATCCACAAAAGTTAACTGATGCACTCCACAGGGGGAGTGAGTCACAAAACATCAATTGCTGAGGAAGCTGACTGTTCACAGTGTGCCGCATCCATCCATATACAATACAGACCAAAGGTTTGGACACACCTTCTCATTCATTCAAATTGTTTTCTTTATTTTCATGACTATGAATATTGTAGCTTCACACTGAAGGCATCAAAACTATGAATTAACATGTGGAATTATTTACTGAACAAAACAGTGTGAAACAACTGAAAATATGTCTTATATTCTAGGTTCTTCAAAGTAGCCACCTTTTGCTTTGATTACTGCTCTGCACACTCTTGGCATTCTGTTGATGAGCTTCAAGAGGTAGTCACCTGAAATGGTTTTCCAACAGTCTTGAAGGAGTTCCTAGAGATGCTTAGCACTTGTTGGCCCTTTTACCTTCACTCTGTGGTCCCGCTCACCCCAAATCATCTCAATTGGGTTCAGGTCCGGTGACTGTGGAGGCCAGGTCATCTGGCGCAGCACCCCATCACTCTCCTTCTTGGTCAAATAGCCCTTACACAGCCTGGAGGTGTGTTTGGGGTCATTGTCCTGTTGAAAAATAAATGACGGTCCAACTAAACGCAAACCGGATGGAATAGCATGCCGCTGCAAGATGCTGTGGTAGCCATGCTTGTTCAGTATGCCTTCAATTTTGAATAAATCCCCAACAGTGTCACAAGCAAAGCACCCCCATACCATCACACCTCCTCCACCATGCTTCACGGTGGGAACCACGGATGTAGAGTCCATCCGTTCACCTCTTCTGCGCCGCACAAAGACACGGTGGTTGGAACCAAAGATCTCAAACTTGGACTCATCAGACCAAAGCACAGATTTCCACTGGTCTAATGTTCATTCCTTGTGTTCTTTAGCCCAAACAACTCTCTTCTGCTTGTTGCCTGTCCTCAGCAGTGGTTTCCTAGCAGCTATTTTACCATGAAGGCCTGATTCACACAGTCTCCTCTTAACAGTTGTTCTAGAGATGTGTCTACTGCTGGAACTCTGTGTGGCATTGACCTGTTCTCAAATCTGAGCTGCTGTTAACCTGTGATTTCTGAGGCTGGTGACTCGGATGAACTTATCGTCCGCAGCAGAGATGACTCTTGGTCTTCCTTTCCTGGGGTGGTCCTCATGTGAGCCAGTTTCTTTGTAGCGCTTGATGGTTTTTGCGACTGCACTTGGGGACATTTTCAAAGTTTTCCCAATTGTTCGGACTGACTGACCTTCATTTCTTAAAGTAATGATGGGCACTCGTTTTTCTTTACTTAGCTGCTTTTTTCTTGCCATAATACAGATTCTAACAGTCTATTCAGTAGGACTATCAGCTGTGTACTGTATCCACCTCCTGCACAACACAACTGATGGTCCCAACCCCATTTATAAGGCTAGAAATCCCACTTATTAAACCTGACAGGGCACACCTGTGAAGTGAAAACCATTTCAGGTGACTACCTCTTGAAGCTCATCAACAGAATGCCAAGAGTGTGCGGAGCAGTAATCAAAGCAAATGGTGGCTACTTTGAAGAATCTAGAATATAGGACATATTTTAAGTTGTTTCACACTTTTTTGTTCTGTATATAATTCCACATGTGTTAATTCATAATTTTGATGCCTTCAGTGTGAAGCTACAATATTCATAATCATTAAAACAAAGACAACTCTTTGAATGAGAAGGTGTGTCCAAACTTTAGTGGAAAGAATTTGTAGATGAACATAGTGCACCTGTAACAGGTGTGACAGGGATAACCTCTCTATTGATAGGCTTGTGGTGCAAAACATAATTAACGTTTTGGGGCATGGACTGCAGCTAGCTTTCAAGACCCTCCAAAAATATATTTCTAGGACTGCTACATCTTTTTTATTTAGACAATCCTTAACCAGAGACTAGATCAGATCATCTTAAGGAGAAAAAGGAATGGACTGTTGCTAATTTTCCAAAAACCTTTTGCTGAGTTGAAGGCCGCTCCTAACATGGGCAGCAACATGGGCGTCCTCCACATGCCACACCACAATGATGCAGTAATTCATGCAAAAGGAGCCACAGCCAGCTTTTGAACGCATATGTCTTAAAGTACAGTACCGTAGGATGACATTTTAGTTTTGTAGAAAATCCCTTTTCCTTGGTTTAATTTTCTGAAAAACAGAATTTCAGATTTTATAACCAAAGCAAATGCTTGAAATATATCACTATTTGTGTAATGCGTATTTATAATAAATATTTCACCTGAATTGAATTACTGAAATAAATTCACCTCATTGTAATACACCTTTATAAAGACATCTCATTTGGATTTTAAACATGCTGGGATTGAGATGTTCAATTTATCTCAGATTTTTCCCTGAAATCCTTAGTTGCCGCAAAGACAACAGAAGATGTGAACTTCAGAGCGCGTTGCTACAGCAACAACAGTTCTGAGGCATCCTCTAACAAGTTGCCTGGGAATGCAGTCCTGGTTGTTGCATAAGACGGGACTTTCTCTCTTCCCCTCACTCGCACACACTTGTGGGGCTTTTCCTGTGGCAGAATTTCACATTCATCATGATTTATTCATAGCTGGATCACTCTGCAGGATTTACAATTGAATGCATGTAAATGCAAAACCCCTGCTATCGACCACAGTTTGTTTTAATTAGGTTTTGCGTAGGGGGAAAGTGGGCACTGTTGAACTTCCGGTCTATTTCTGTGGTTGCTTTGATTGGAAAGGGGGTTTTGTAAGATTTAGAAGAGATTGTTGGTTGAATAAGAAGCAATATGAAGACATCAGGCAATACTTTTTTTTGGCAATACTTCGATGTTGTGTGGGATACAGTTACCATACTAAATATCAACGTTACAAGTTTTTAAGCCCAAAACCTCAGGGCACACACAAGCCTTAAATGTTGTCATTCTGAGGAGAACAAGACGTTGTGTTTTCTTTTTTATTTGTTTAGTTTATTGTTCCGTCCCCACTTTGAGTGGCAGACGGAGAGGGGAGCTGAGGAGTGCTGAGCGTAGCACAGATAACATACTCCAACATTAGCTGACTCACTATAAGTATTCTGACGTTCAGCGGCTTCTTTTTATCGGGCCACCGTAATCTCTCTGCCGCTAAATGCTTTATGGAGGCATTCAACTCACCCTAGTGTAAGTAAAATTGAGATCTAAAGAAGGAAAAATAGCCTTTTTTAACCTTATGCGACAGACTGTCAATTGCCTAATCATTTTTAAATAGATTAGTGCAGAGAGTGACAGAATATTAATATCTGCTATTTTAGCACCTTTGCTGTAGGTGTTATATCCATGGACCCTGCTTGAACATGCAGCCATACACACAACTGTCTTCCCTTGAGTGTTGCTGTTGTTTACAGAATCTCAGTAGACAATATCCACTTGCCTCGGCTGGCTCCTCTTCACTTTAATCTATCCCGCCACTCTCTCATGAATGCTTGCAACCTGTTGTGAGAAACATTGTGGGATGTAGTGTTTGATTGCCAAGCAAGAATGCAAACATGTGTGTGTGCTCCCCAAATATCTACTTTCACATTCAGTCTTACAAAAACACTCTGCTCCATACCCAAAAATGTGTTTCTGCAGTTAGATTTATTGAATCTCAGACATATCAGTTTTGCTCCCATTTGAATGCTGTTCCTCAAGCTCAAATTTCCTCTGTTCTTAGGTAAAACCTCAGCTTTTCTCGCTTTTCTCAGCTCTGTTCTTTCTGCACAGAGATCTCTTTTTTATTGGCTGGAACTGTGACCAGGCGGAGTTATCAGTTCGTTCAAAGCAGTGGTGTCCAAATGTTTTGCAACATGTGCCAAAATCATCAAGTCAAAATTGCTGGTAGACCACACAAATATATATTTTTAAACCCCTCAAAAAATGTAAAGGCTTTCTTTATTCTCCTGCTCAACAATAAACTACACATGCACTATATTAGTGAAACAAATAAAGCAACAAAATGGGATTGGGCCTTTCTTTCTTTGAAAATGTTTGCTATATTTAGCCAGGTTCAGTAAATCAAATAATTGCAGATTTGATTTCAGCCGGGTCTCCTTTTGAGTAAAAGTAAAAAGAATTTAGCAGAATCATTCTTTTGAGGGAGAACAAAGCATATTTTTAAACAAACCAGATTAGTGAGAGCTGCATTTTGAGTGAAAACAGTATAATATCTAATGGTATATTCACACCAGGAAAGTCCTGTGGTCTGCTTGTTTATTCCAATCCAAAAGATGACTTTAATTTTTTTGTGTTTGGTGTGGTTGACTTTCACATTGTACTTTTTGCAAGTGAACAATTACTTGTAAACAAATAAACGTATGTGACAGTCATTGCTCCCATAGGACAGAAATGACAGGGGCGGGGAGAGCACAGACCCAGAAATGGAAGAAAACTATCATGAAAGTTCTGCTTGCTGCATTTCTGTTCTGCATATTTGTGCTGTTATTACAGCTGCAGAATCATTGTGAGTGTTAAGAGCAGCTCATTCAACACAGATTTCATGACGTTCTATTTCTGCAGCACCCATTCATTGCAAGCCAAATGTAGGCCAAACTAGACAATTTGTTCTGTGGTAGCACTAGCATTGCTGAAAGGCTCATTTTTCCCGCGATGCCCGTCTATGGTGGCTGGTTAAGCCCAAAAAGACAAATGTTTCCTGCAGTTATGTCAGATCAAGGCCGGTTCGTATTCACACCAAAAGCAAACTGCACCAGAGTCCATTTGAAAGTGGACAGAGACCACCTTAAAAAGTTGGTCCCGGTCTGGACCAGGGTTCGTTTGAGTGTATTGGTATATCCAAAGATGGAAACAATCTCGTGTCTGTTTAAAGCAGACCAAACGTGAGTTGAATTTAGTAATTGTGCTCTTAAATTGAAAAGGTATGCTCTGGTTCTTTGGAAGAACTATTCCTCCATAGTGAACTGGTTTCTTAGATGTGGGGAAGATTTAAAAAAGCTTGACTAAGATACAAAAAAAAAAAAATACAGGTTTCTCACAGTCAAAACAAATTAAGTTGCTGCTATGTAGGGGCTTCTTATATGGAGAAGACTATTCATAGGTTTCTCTGTATTATTTTAACATGTATGATTGAAGCATGCAGATGCCACAAGGAAGATAAACAAGATAGAACAAAAAAAAAAGAAAACAGATTTATGTTCAAACTTTATCCAGTGGGAAATTTCTCCAAAGTAAATCAAATACAGGCACTAACAAAGCATCACTGAAAACATGTTTTTAAATAATATACCTTCTGTCTAACATTTATTATGTCAGCAACAAGAAAGCAATCCAAGTTTGATTACAGTTAAGCTCTGGCAGCTGTTTAAGAGTGAGAGCAGCCAAGCAAGCATGTGACACATGCAGCGCTGACACCTCTTGTCGTCATGTCCCACCATGGTGTCAATCAGCTGTCAGGAAAAGATCAGAGCCTTTCTCTTCTTTTGCTCGTCACAGAGACGTTTGACCCGAGGGGAGAGCTACCTCTAACAACAGATTAGATCCCAATTGTTCTCCCAGTTTGCTAAAAATCACATTAGCAACGAAGGCACCGTAATATCAGTTTAACCCCATTTGTCAACCTTGACGTGCATAAAATGCTCTGTGCTGTCACCTGGACAAGTGGCAAGGATATCTCCCAAAGACAAATGTCAGTGCTAACATTGTTGGGAAGTTTCTAAAATAAACCCAAAATTATGGACGTACAGCTTTTACCATTTAAGGATTTTATGAGAAATCTCTCCAATAGATCTTTTTTGTTTTACCTCTATAAAGTCTTCTATTAGATAATTTATCTTTTTCCATTAACACACTAGGACATTTTGTACAGCTTGATGTCAGGCAGCAAAGAATTGACACATTCTCCCTCACTGATGCAAAACCTAAAAGACCGTTTCACATGTGTTGCCTCAGTGCTGGGACTCACTCTTACCTTCATCCAAATCCTCTCTTAAAAGCACCATGGTTAGGAGCAGTACTATCGCTGCCAAGTCTGAAGGTCACATGCCTCTGATCTCTCAGTTTAGTGCAGCGCTTTATTATCTTTTAACTTTGTTTTCAACTCCAGTTAGAGTCTCAGCCAAGGGAAGAGTAGGGCTGTCAGTGATACTCAGTGACGATATAATGCTATTTAAATGCTAATGTGTTAAGGGGAGCAAAACGACCTTTACTCTCACCCTGCATGTGATCAGATTGGCAGCCCCAAACAGAGGCCCTTAATAAATGAGCATCTTCCTCTGACTCCGTAGGCCATCTCTGCACACCTTATGTCAGGTATAATACAGGTGTATCACAGTTCAGCCCTGGAGTTTTTAAACCTTATAGAACCAGGTTCAGTTAACATGTAAAAATTGACACTGATGAATAAGTGCATGTTAAAAGTTAATTATTACATTTTTCTTTTTCTTTTTTTCTTTCTCTTTTTCATTTTTATTTATTTATCAGGGGTTCTGTAAAACACAGTTTGCTGTGAACTATTATTGGGAACAACTTAGAAAAATCATTCATTCCACTTAATTTTTCAAATTATAAATAAATACATTTTTGATTTCTAGTTTATCGCAGTTTGATACAATAGAACCAACATTAAGTAGCGTACAATTTTGAAGTATAAGTAAAAGGTTACATAGTCTTAAAAATGTTGTTTCCTGGGTCTAAAAACACTTCACAGCACATTTTTCCAGATTATTATTTGTAAAGAAAACGGAACAAGAAAATAGTAAAATGAAAAGTGCTATATCTACTTGTGTTTAGCCCCATTTACCCTGAAACACCTCAATAAAATCCAGTTCAACAAACAAATGGCCTTTAGAAATGTTCTATGTACAGGTACATCTCAAAAAAATAAAAATTGTGAAGAAGTTTAATATTTGTAACTCCTTCAGAAAGTGTAACTCATGTAGATTCATTCCACATAAAGTAAAATATTTCATGCTTTTATTTCTTGTAATTTTGATAATTATTGGCTTATACATACAAGAAACTCAAAATTCAGTGTCTCAAAAAATTTTAATAATACATAAGATCAATAAAACAGGATATTTTAAACTGAAATGTCTGACTTGTAAAAAGTATGTTTTTTTTCTATGCACTTAATACTTGGTCGGGGCTCCTTTTGCATGAATTACTGCATCAGTGCAGCGTGTCATGGAGGCAATCAGCCTGTGGTTCTGCTGAGGTGTGCCCACATTGCTTTGATAGCTGCCTTTAGGTCATCTGCATTGTTGGGTCTGTCATCTTCTTTTTGACCATACTCCATAGACTCTCCAAGGGGTTCAGGTCAAGCCAGTTTGATGGCCAATCAAACACAATATGACTGAATCAGCTTTTGGTACATTTAGCAGTGTGGACAGGTTTAAGCAGACCAAACGTGGTAGGTGTAAATACACCCTAAGAAAAGGTATGCTCTGATTCTTTGGAGGAACTATTCCTCCATAGTGAACTGGATTCTTGGATGTGGGGAAGATTGGAAAAAGCTTGAGTAAGATAAAGAGAAACACAGCTTTCTCACGGTTAAAAAAGTTAGGTTATTGCTATGTAGGGGCTTCTTGTATAGAGAAGACTTCTCATAGCTTACTCTATATTATTTTAATGCATATTATTGCACTTTACACTAGAGCCAGATTCACCCAGTTGCACTCACTAACCAGCCAAGACAAGTACTCTTCCCACTGAGTCACATTCACCCCATTGTAAACATCACACCAGAATTCAGACAATGGGGATTCTGTCCCTCTTCCTTCTTCCTCTAGACCGTAGGGCCTTTATTTCCAAATTAAATGTAAACTTAACTTTCATCTGAAAAGAGGACCCTGGACCACTGAGCCACTGTCAATTTCAGTTTACTCACTTAACTTTTCCTGAACATGCTTATTAGATAGAGCACTTTGTGAACAACCAGCTTCTTTAGCTGGTTGCTTATCCTCCATATGGAGGATGTCAATGACTGTTTTGTGGACATCTCTCAAGTCAGCAGTCTTCCCCATGACTACTGATCCAGACTGAGAGACAATTTAGAGCCTCAGGAAACCTTTGCAGGTGTATTGAGTTATTTAGCTGATAAGGATGTAACACCATGAGTTTGCAGTATTTAACATTTTCACAATATAAAATTTTTTTATTTAAAGTTTTTCATTATCTGTAAAATGACAAGAAATAAAGGCTCAAAATATTTCACTCTGTGTGTAATGAATCTATATAATATGAGTTTCCCTTTCTGAAATGAGTGACAAAAGCATTAAACCTTTTCAAGATAACAAAGGTTTTGAGATGTAAGTTTGAAAGCCATGTATCATTTTGCTTCCACTTCATGACTTTTTGTGTAGCTCTATCACATAAAAACCCAGTAGAATATATTCAACTTGGTAAATGAATCATGACAGAAAGTGAAAATGTGGTTATGAAAACTATTGCAAGGCACTGTAAGCAGTGGGCATCAGCGACAAGAGGACAATAAGGTAATAAAGTGCTGGTACCAAAAAACACAGCAAGACCTTACTATGTTTGCCCAGGTTCTGAAGTCGCTGTGTGTTCCTTTTGATCAGCAGTGGTTTCACTTTAAAACTCTCTAATGGATGCCATTTTTACCCAATCTTCTTTAGATCTTGTAGGTTTATTTGTATCCTCTTGGATGAGTCATTAATGAACCTTTGGAGTAAATTTGGTAGGCGGGTCACTCCTGGAAAGCTTCACCACTGTTCCATGTTTTTTTCTATTTGTGGATATTGTCTCTCATCAGCTTTGTAACTCTTTTCTGCATTATAGATATCAATGATTTTGTTTCTCATCTAGATTGGGACATAATGTGTTGCTTTTTTAGATATTTTATCCTACTTAATGTTGTAACACAGGTTCTATTTAAGTGCTATCTTGATTATACAGGTCATAAAATCAGCTCTGGGCATGGCTAGTAAAATTGAACTGTGCCTTCCAAAACATTGTGATTAATCACAGTTTAACAAAGGTGAAAATTATTTTTTTCACATAAATCTGGGGGGTAAATACCTTTTCACATCACTGTAAAAACTGTTTTTAAACCCAATAATCTGGAGATCAGCATTTCTTTACTAACTTGGGCAAAACTAGAAATCATCTTGGATCTTCAGAGTTTGTTGGACTTTGCCATTGTTTTGAGCATTGTTCAGTTCATTGAGTGCAGTCAAGCCAACATTCTGGTGAAGTAAACCTCTGACCTAATATGTTTGCCAATTATAATTTTCTTCCTGTTTACTTGCCAACTGATGAGCGAGCTAATTTCCCTTATTATGCCTCATGCAAAATATAAACCAACTTTCAAAATATTTCTGAAGGTTTGTTTTTTCAGTGATTTCAAAATGTGTTGCAGCTATGAAAGATTAATAGAGACAGAAGGAGAAGGTAGACACGTTTTGTCATCTATTGTATAATCCCATGAAGTGCCCCAACTGTGTGGAAAGATAATTTATTTGGCGAGTATCTCAGAGGACAGCCGTCAGAGAAAGGCCTTGGAATAAGACGGTTATTTAACACCAGGCAGGAATGTAGAGTCATATAAATCAGTAATGCTCTGTCATCCTTCTGGTTGCAACACTGAACTAGTCTGAGTCAGAGCTAGAACGATCACAGGATTTGGCCTGTTTAAATTTGTTAATTAGTAATAGTTTTAAATGTGTTTTAAGTTACGGTGTCAGAATTCCAGTTCCTCTTGAGTGAAGATGTCTGTTTTTTTCCCTGCCTCTTGAATATTTAGAGTACTCTGGATTAATTATGCAAAATGCTGCCAAGTAGGGATCCTCATAGAGAATTGGTAAATACAAGTTTGTTTTGATCTCAGTAGATGGAGGACGGCGGAGACAGAAGAGCACGGCTGCACTCCAGGGTTGAGATATAAGACTGTGTTGAAAATAGGTTTGGAACTTTAAATAATTTTATCCAATTTGATAGATGAAAAGGATCCTCTTAACTGCTCAGAAAACAGCTTTGATGATTAAACACATGATTTGATGTGCGATTCTCTCAGAGGCAAAATAATCAAGAGGAAAATCGTGAATCCAGAACGTCTTTGAAGCAATGACAACATCCAGAGGAGCTACAATCACCATGTTTGTAGCTTTCATTTCAGAGTAAAGCTTTTACTGCTAAACTGAAATGTTTATCAGGAGAATAAAGGGTAGCTTGTGTTCTGGTTATGGTGACCTCAGAATGTGCCCACCACTCAAGGTACGGGAAGCTGCAAACACAGACAAAATACTGAGGTTAGTCTGGCCTTAAAGAAATGGCTAAGATGTCTGGAGCCTCTCAACACTGCATTACGTGGTGGTGCCACATTATGGGTTAAAATGACTTGAATAGAAAGGTAATGAGGAACTTTGTTGTTCTGAAGAAGTAAATTATCAGGTTTAAGATTAGGTAGTATAAAAGCGAAAATAGTACTCTTTATGAATAAGGTTTGGCTGGAGGGCTAAAATACAGGAACTGTTTAAATGCTGTTTCAGTCCAAAATGGCACAAATATTTGTGGATTGACATTTTCTTGTCTAATATTATTTTAATTTTTAGCCTTGAGCTTGGTTGAGTTTGTACCGAGGGTCATTTATGTGGTTTGAAGGTGCTACCATTTTGTCTAAAGCTTCTCTCTTTTCACCCCCCCGCGTGTGGCTCATAAAACCTCTCCTTCAGTTTATGAGGTTGCAGCCTGAGTGTCGACATTTATGAGCCGTATCTTTGCGAGGCAAGTGAGCTTAGCTTTGTTATCCTGTTTGTTTCCTATTTCATAAGAACAAGGTAAAAACAAAAGGTTTGAAAACATGCCTATTGTATTTTATTAGAATTGTATGTGCTAGACCAGCTTTAAATATTGCATAATTGTAAAATGGATGGAAATCAATACATGGGTATTTGTTATCGACCACTTCAAGTCAATACGTTGTAGAACCACCATTCTGCAATTACAACTGCAAGTCTTTTGAGGGATATCTCTACCAGGCCCAATTGGAGGTTGAATTCTCAACCTAGATTCTAACACATTAGTAATCTTGATCTAAACCACTTCGTTTTAGCTGTATGTTGAAGTTTTTTGTCCTGCTGGAACAGGTTTTCTTCTGCCTTGTTGACAGATTCTCCCACCTATACTGTGGATTTCCAGTGCTGCCTCAGAGTTACAATAGGCCTCTTGGCTGCTTCTCTTATTAATTATCGCCTTGCCCAACCTGCCGGTTTAGTTGGACGGCCTTGTCTGGGTAGGTTTGCAGTTGTGGCATACTCTTTCCATTTCAACCGATGAACAGTGTCTATGGAGGTGTCCTAAGCTTATATATGATATTGTTTTGTAAACCTAGGCTTTTTTCATGAGGCTTTTTGTTCTCTAACAAACCTGAGGGACCTTCACAGAACAGCAGCAGTTATGCTGAGATTAATTTCCCTACAGGTGGAATCTGTTTAGATGATTTTTGATGGAAGACTTATGGATTTTATTTAGGGGTTTTGGAGGGGGCTACAAGAGGTGCTTTGCAGACGTTAAAAAAATAAAGAAATGCTTTTTCTGTTTTTTAAGTTTTAGTGTTTAGTTGTAATGTTACCTAACCTGAAAAATGTTCAATGGATATAAATACTTTCGGAAGGCGCTGTAAAATTTATAGTGTTTGGATTTTTTTCATACTATAATCCTGAATAAAACTGGGAAATCACAGCAAAAAGGTTGTAATGAGGTTTAACAGCAAGGTGAACATTTGCTCTAATTAATTTATTACTTTACATTTTTATTAATTCATTACATGTTTAGCATGTTTGCCCTTGATGACCGATCACACAGAGTTGGTTTTATAATCTAAGGTAACAGCACACCCAGAGAAAAAGTGAAGGATAGTAGATTTGGTGATTGCCTCCCAAGGTCTCCTATCTGGCCGTATGCCTCACAGCGCACTCCTCGAGGCTGTGACAGATGATGCCGACACAGTAGAGTGATAGGCTATTATTTCACTTTGCATTGAAAAAATGGCGATGCAGGCTTGTACCTGTCACCTGCCCTTTCCTTTCTTATATGTTCTCTACTTTTTTTCTCCTTCCTTGCAGAATTATGTCGCCTCACATGTGATTTTAATGGCGTTATAAAAGTGCAGAGATTTTGTCCCTGCAATCTTTGGATTTCATGTCCACAGTTTGGGGCTCTTTGTTGGTGCCCTGTAACTGAAGTAAAAGTAGAGGATAATATTCTATATGTATGTGAGGAGGTCCCTCATTATTAGGTGTAAAATACTTGCTCTACAGTGAAAAGGTTTTTTTGTAATTTTCTTTGTTTTACCTTTATTTACAGACCAGAAGTATTCATGGTCACCCTCGCAGAACTTCGATGAGGACACTTACTCCCCTCCACCCAGGAACATGAAGGGTCTCTCTGGTGGCCGCCCTGCCCATCTCCAGATCACGTCGCCCACCTCGCCGCACACCTGTGGCTTGGCTGAATGTGACCACTCCCTGGATCACCATCATCACCATGGTGACCCACGGTCACCCACCTACCTCCTTAGCCCCACTGACAGCTGTGCCCTTGAGAGTCATCACCGTTGCTCCCCCCGGAGCTCCATCCACTCTGACTGCATGATGATGCCAGTGTCCCTATCAACTACTGACCACTCTATATCCAGTAGCACTTTCCCTCGTATGCATTATGGCAGCGCTTTGAGAGACGGAGGTGGAAACAGTTCCAGCGGGAGGGATTCTCGAGACGACGGCGGCTCTTCCTCACACGGTGGAAGTGGGAAAATGAATCGAATCCCAGCAAACCTCTTGGACCAGTTTGAAAAACAGATGCCGCTGCATCGGGATGGTTTCCACACGCTGCAGTACCAACGCACCTCCACCACAACTACAACGACAGAGCACCGCAATGAAAGCCCCGGCCGAATTCGCCACTTAGTTCACTCAGTACAGAAACTCTTCACAAAGTCGCACTCCCTGGAAGGATCTTCCAAGATGAACGGTACCAAAGGTGACTCCCACAGGGACGGCTCGCATCACCACCATCACCACAACCAAGGCCACCACAAACACAGCAAACGCAGCAAGAGCAAAGACCGCAAATCTGATGGTGGGGGAAAGCAGCGCCATGGCGGATGGTGGAGCTCGGACGACAATCTCGATAGCGACAGCACGTACAGGACGCCGAGCATCATGTCGCGGCATCCTGTCGACCACATCAGCCACTGTTACCCAGACTCAATGCACAGCCACCTGGCGGGGGACCTATCGCTAAAGACCTCCAAGAGCAACAACGACGTCAAGTGCTCAGCCTGCGAAAGCATCAGCATGGCGCCTGAGGGCAAGTTCATGAAAAGGAGCTCCTGGTCAACATTAACTGTCAGCCAAGCCAAGGAAGCCTACAGGAAGTCTTCACTCAACCTGGAGAAGCCCATGACCCCCACTGACCTCAAACCCAGCTTGAGACCATGTCACTATCTACAGGTATGTTTGATCCAGTTTACCATCACATTCTAGATTCCCTCTGGAGCAGTGGTACCTATAACAATGTTAGAATTTTACTCAAGCATTACAGTTGTTTTTTTCCAGACACAATGATATTTATTCTCTTTAGTGTATTTGTGATTTGGTAGACTAATAAACAACAGGTAGCCGAGACATGGATTAGAAAAGAACTTGTCATTTTAGGTGGTGAGACTTCTTCAGAGCAGCAGCAAAAACAATAATAATAATACAAACTGTGACAAATTTCATAAAAAAACATAGAAACTAGAAGAAAACTAAAACTTTAGAACACACCAATACAAAATAAATATGGTAATAGTTTGCTTTAATTGTTGTACAATTAAACATATACAATGTAATCTCATAAATAATATATAAAAATGTTTAATAGGTATCAAAATATGTGTTTGCAACGTTAAACATGGGAAGAAGCCCATAGCAGAAGCCTGTAGGTGGCTTCTGTGAGGAGCTTTCATGAGGTTTTAACCTCCATCTGCCATTGAGTATAAAGTATTTTGAAACCAGGAATATTCACAATATAGAAGTTACATGGGCAGGCTGCCATTACAGTTAACAATGCTAAATTTGCTAATCGGTAATAAAACCAGTTAACAACATCTCAAAAAGGTCTCTATATGTTCTGGACTTCATTTTTTAATAAAAAAGGGAAATTAATATTTTATTGAGCTGTTTTGTGTGATTTATCTCAATCTTTTGTGCACAGAGATGGTTTCAGTTCCACTCGTGAATAATTAATTACTGTTTACGGCAGAAACACGTTAAACAGGTATGCTAGATGTGGCAGCTCTCTAGACCACAGCACAAACATTTACAACCCATCAAAGCTAAAGAGTTCACAGCACCAGCATTTTTAAACCCTTTAACAGTTCAGCCTAAAGTTATTCATTTTCCTTTCAGCTTTAGTTATAAAGTAATGTTTTAGTGTGTTCAGCATGTTGCTTCTGCCAGAGTCCTGACTTGATTCTTCTGAAAAAGAATCTGTGGAGTTGAAGATTAGGGTGATGGCAAGGAGGACTTCCAAGCTCAAATACTTTAAAATCATAACCAAAATAAATCATCAAATTACCAGTCGAACATTTAAAAACCTGGTCGGCAATTATAGAAAAGGGTCAATGAAGGTTTTTGCATTGATTAATGAGAGGAGTATCAATAATTATGGACATACCATTTTTTAATAAAGTGTAAAGAATAAATACACTCTTCTTTTTATTTGTATATCCAGCTTGATTTTAATGAGTTATTTAAATCTGCTATGGGTATGAATAATTTTCTACTCATTATGTAGATCTAAAAGGATTATTCTGAGTCCTATTAAGTAACTATCGGTCTTGTAGATATAGGCACAAATTGCTGCAGTATACAATAGCTGACAGTACCTGTGTGGTTCAAAAACACCACCCAATGTTTAAGTAAAAAGCACACTGGTTCTGAAAAAATCTGTATTAGACATGTCAGTGGCACTGTTGTGACTTTTGAAAAGAGGAAAGTACAGATAATCTATTTCACAGTGTAAATATATATAAAAATCTGAGGCTTTTTAAAATCAGCCAATCGACAAAAAGAAAAACAGCTTTTCTTGGCCAGGTTGCGATTGATCTAAAACACTCCATTTGTTTTGTTTCTGTTCTGGATATTCCAATGTGATCCCGTCCTATGGCGCAGCATGAGGCTGCCAGCGGAAATAACTAGCACAGCAGGACAAATCAATTAACTCTGTAAATGATCTCAGCCAGAGGGGAAGATCTGGGAGAATGAGAATAAAACAGCAGAAATCAAAGTAGATTCTTACCTCTTTTCTTTTGTTTGATATGTTCTTGCATGGGTTTTAGTTCTGAGAAAGATTATTTAGCCCATACACAATATGACAGGTTGTATGGGAGTTAATCCAGGATCACCACAATTAATAGAGGGTTTTCTTGGGTTATATCTTCATGCACGTATAAGAGCTCATATTTCTAAAACCCAAATTTTTAAGTCTAAGCATACGAAGTTGTGCTGCAGATGCTAAATGTTTGCAGCCAAAACAAAGTCGGCCCTTGTGTAGAATAAGAAAAAAAAGGAGACTTTGTTCTCTAGGTAGAGAGAGAAATATGCAAAGCCAATATAGAACTCAGATGAACCAAAGCATCCAAATGAAATGCTCAGTCTAGTTTTGACAGGCATATCACTTAAACATCACTGTTCATCATTTTGAAACAAGGAAAGCACTTATCCATTCCAACTTCTTGTAATTCAACTAAGTAAAGTCCTATCTTGGACAGAGAGTTGCAGTGTTGGCGTTCCTATCCCACTCTTCCTTCCTTCCTTGCTTATTTCCATTTAGTTATCCAGCTGACGTAGCGTCCAAGTTGCAGCACTATAAACATTTCTAAAAATAAACCTCCGCTCCTGCTCCCTGCCGCAGGGCTATATTTAGCTCAACATTATCAATCCAATCCGCCAGGGGTGAGACACATTTTCCCTCCCCAGAGAAGAATCAATGCCCACTCAGGGACCTCTCACAGAAGATGTATTGAAACAAAAGGCAGTTAGAGATGCATACTGCTGAGGTTTGTGCCTCTCTGATGCTCACATACTTCGGGGTGCAGAAGGAGATGGAAATGAAGCGAAGGAGATGTCGCTTTTTGCTCCCTTTTGGCCACTGTTGATACTTACAGCAGTAGCACTCAGACAGGAGACCCAAAACCAATATTCAGGAAAGTCACTGCACAAACTGAGGGGTCACATTGAGAAGGATTCATGTCCTGCTGCCATCAAATTGGGATTACCCTCAACGGTCTGAGCTGTATCAATATAGATTGTACTCAAAGACTGCTTGTCCATGTGTGAGTGTGTGAGGAAGTGTTATTTCTTTTTATTGCACACCAGATGGCTTGATGATGTGCTAGTCACCTTGTTTGCGTCCTTGGCTGATGATGCATAAATGAAAAACTTCTGAAGCGCTCTGAAAGTGTGAGATTGCAAACAGAGAGAGGTGTCAGTCGGAGGCTTTGTGCATGTGTTTGGAACAGTAAATGTTCCTCTGTAGGAGCTCAGTAAACTAAAAATACAGTGCAGGTCAGAGGTTTACATATATGTCTTTTGGACACAGATTTCAATTATGCTTTTGAATCCTTTTCTTAGGGTGGCTCAAAAATACAACTTTAATGATTTTTAAACACAAAGTTTGGTCCACCAGCTTTTGGAAACTTTGCCATTCTTATCATAAATGATAGAGTTTGGTTTTTATCCATGGTCCATACAATTTTGAAAGGGTTGGGGTCAGGGCCATTCAAGAAGTTTAATGTTAGCCTGTGTTATTCCCATGTATTTTTTAGTATCATCATCTAATTGTTTGTTTCAGTTTCAGCCATCTAGGTTTAAGCTGAAGAGCTGAAAAGCCAACCCTCAATTTAACAGTTGGTACAGTATTCTGATCTTGATTTCGTCTGACATATTTCTTAATATTTGCCATTGTGGAAAATTAGCTCTGTCTTTGACTTATCTAACTATAAAGTTTCCTCCAGAAGACATTTGGGTTGTCGATGCTTGTCCATGAGCAGCACCGTCTAAATCCATGTTGATGTGCCGCTTGTTTCACTGCGGACAGTGACACTGGTGTTCCAGCTGTTTCCATTTCATATCAGACTTCAGCCATGGTGCTTCTTGGGTTGTTTCTAAGAATCCTGATCAGTTTCCATTCATATGACATTAATTTTTAGATCAGAACGAGAATGATCCTAAACGCATATCAAAAGTGGTTTTGGAGTGAATAAAGTTAACATTAGGCTTCTGGAATGGCTCTGGCCTCAACCCCATTAAAAATGCATGTAGCATACTTCACATCCAGCTCTGTGTCAAAAAACCAACGATTTTAAATCATCTTTGTCTATTCTGATGTTTAAAATGGTACAATATTCAGTCATAATTCATAATTATTCCAAAAGCTGGTGTCCAAAAATGTTATTGTACCATGATTGTTTGATTGAGTGTGTGAACAAGTGTCTTTTAGACAGATAACAAATTTAAACAGGTGCAGTTAATACAGGTAATGAGTGGAGAACAGGGTGGCTTCTTAAAGACGAACTACAGGGGTTGGACAATGAAACTGAAACACCAGTCATTTTAGTGTGGGAGGTTTCATGGCTAAATTGGACCAGCCTGGTAGCCAGTCTTCATTGATTGCACATTGCACCAGTAAGAGCAGAGTGTGAAGGTTCAATTAGCAGGGTAAGAGCAGTTTTGCTCAAAATATTGAAATGCACACAACATTATGGGTGACATACCAGAGTTCAAAAGAGGATAAATTGTTGGTGCACGTCTTGCTGGCGCATCTGTGGCCAAGACAGCAAGTCTTTGTGATGTATCAAGAGCCGCGGTATCCAGGGTAATGTCAGCATACCACCAAGAAGGACGGACGCAAGAGGAAGCTGTCTGAAAGGGATGTTCGGGTGCTAACCCAGATTGTATCCAAAAAACATAAAACCACGGCTGCCCAAATCACGGCAGAATTAAATGTGCACCTCAACTCTCCTGTTTCCACCAGAACTGTCCGTCGGGAGCTCCACAGGGTCAATATACACGGCCGGGCTGCTATAGCCAAACCTTTGGTCACTCATGCCAATGCCAAACGTCGGTTTCAGTGGTGCAAGGAGCGCAAATCTTGGGCTGTGAACAATGTGAAACATGTATTGTTCTCTGATGAGTCCACCTTTACTGTGGAGAAGCGAGTCAGGAAACGTTTTCCTCCACCAGTATCACGTAGTGACCTGGCCACTATCCTGCAAGAAGAATGGCTTAAAATCCCTCTGACCACTGTGCAGGACTTGTATATGTCATTCTCAAGATGAATTGACGCTGTATTGGCTGCAAAAGGAGGCCCTACACCATACTAATAAATTATTGTGGTCTAAAACCAGGTGTTTCCGTTTCATTGTCCAACCCCTGTAATTTTGTGAGAAAATTACTAAAAAACTTAAGGTTTTCTGGATTTTATTTTTTTTATTCCATCTCTCACAATTAAAGAGCACCTATGATAAAAATTTAAGAATTCTACATGGTTTGCAAAGAAAACCTGCAAAATAGGCAGTGTTTGTTCTCCCTACTGTAGATATAATACCAAATGCAGGTTTTAGTCGTTTTTTGTTTTCTCATGCAATAATTGCATTGATTTTCCACAGCAGAACAGCAGTTCCGGTAATATTTGTTTAGATCTATTTTCTTCTCATAGGTTGGACACTTTGTGCTTTTTTTCTTAAATCTTTTACCACATATTTCAACATCCCATAGAAGAAAAGGTATCCACCCCTTTTTTGCAAAGGTTTTATGTTTTTACTCATTTTAAAACATAAAAATAGAAATAAAATTAGAATAAGAACAAATTTCCTGTAGTAGATATTTAACAAAAGTTCTCTTTTCAAAAATCATGTAACATTTGCAGTAATATAAGAGCTTTATTTAGCTGAAGTACAAAAAGGACACTGGATTGTAAAGGTTGCAGAACTCCCAGGGGTCCAAGAACAACATTACATTATTGTGGTCTTGCATCTCTGGTTTTCAAGTTCCTGCAGCTTGTTCTTGACACATATTCAGTGCAGAGCATTTTTTCTTTTGGGATGTCCAAACAAAATGAAGTGGGTGTGTTCAAAGACATATAAAAAATAAGTGAGTGTGAAGTAAAGACATATAAAGACTTTCCAGGAATTCTGCCCTTGAGATTTCTATGAAATGTCCTGGTCAGAAAGAACCTCCCCGGCAGGGAGAGCAAATATCTCTGTTCTTGTGGACTATGTGTTGGTCTTTATTCTAAGAACTATAGTCTCTGTGTCTTCAGTGTTCCACTGGAGTTGAACAAACCTTCAGAACAAAACAATCATTTTAGAGACAGTTCTTAGCCCTGGTCATTGTTTGCTGTCAAAATACTGAGTCTATTTTTCTCACTGCTTTAGAAAAGGAGGATCTGTTTTGCTGATGGGGCATTATGCTAAGATTTAATTAGCCAATTAACTGTCAAGTTGGCTTGCCAAAGATGAACTTTAGAGGGATGCAGACTGCTTGTTGGAATACAAAAATAAAGTATAAACTGGGGAAATGGTTACTAACAGTGTCATTGTGAGCACAGGGGCTTTCCTAAAACTTTCTTAAAGGAATTTCTAGTTACTAGCCAAGTCATGAACCACTGCTTAGTGAGAATTTTTCCAAAAAAGGGTAAAAGATAAACAGTTTAACATGCATGTATTAAGCTTGACTGCATTGATTCTGAAGACAAGCTATAAGCTTCTTTTGTTAGCTCCAACCACTAACGGCTTAGAACACAAGCTCTCCCACTTTATGAGCCAGCTACAGATCATTTACTCAGAAAGGTTGTTAGTTTCCAATCTAGGAAATAATATTTCCCTGAATATTATTTTACTAAACGTGATAACTAACTAAACATAACTTAAGATCATTTACCTAGAAAGGTTGTTGGTCCTCATTCAAAATACTATTTTCTCAAATATTATTTTAACATTTCCAAAATATTTCCTTAAATATTATTTTAACACTTCCTGAATAATATTTCTTTAAATATTATTTCAATAAATAAAGGCAACTAATTAAGCACCGTTGAGAATTAGTCATGCAGAAGGTTGGTTTTATTCAGAAAATCATTCTTTAAAATGTTATTTTATTAAAATAATGTTTTATCTGATCTTGCATTGTGAATGGTTGTTAAAGGTATACCAATTATTGTCTAAGTTAGTTCCAAGACTAACTTAACTTCATTTCCAGATTTTTCAAGATAATCCTTGATTCTCAAACATAAACATTGCATTGAATGGTAATGTGGCATCACACCTTCGGTCATGTTTTTCAACCATCTTTGATTCACTTGTTTATATTGTACATAGCCCATTAGTCTTCCTTATTCTTTCATTCTGCTTGGTAGTTTAATTGGGTTGTTTTACTATAGTAAAGAGTTTGTTGATTGAAATATGTTTGACTTTGAGTTGACTTATTTTTGTTAATAAATTCTTGTATTTTAAGAAATTGTGTGAATTCATTCCGTGTGTACAGAGTTTTGCTGTTCAATAATGTCAGAGCTTGGCTCATCCCTTTTAATGTTGACCTAATACCACCGCCTTATTTGGCTGGTATTCACAGGACAACCCTTAACAGACTGGATTATTATTTAATAAAATATTAAATAATAAATAATATATTCATATTCATAATCACAACAATCCTAATTCTTAAGAGGTTTAAAAGCCATTTAACTGAATATGTAGTACCTAAAGTTGATATGCACACCAAATAAAGTCTCATGGACGTATTCTGTGCACTTTAAAATACATCACCTCTAAATAAATGTGTAGCTGTGTTCTACAATATGTGTATATTTATTTACTATGGGGGGAAGAAGTATTGAACATATCAATGTTTTTCTCCATAAATATATTTACCGGGTCATTGAAACTAATGTAATCCACACACACAAAGAAATCAAACTAAAATTGTCATTAAAGCAAGGTAGGTATATTTCCATGAAATGTATATAGAGTATTCCAACATAAATCAGCAACAGTAGATTTAGTGCATACACATGCAAAATCATGACTATTTATACAGAAAATTAATGAGTGCAGTAATGACAAAAGTTAGTTAGTAATGATTAAAAAAAAACAACCCATGGACGTTTCAGGATGTGATGCGTACTGTAGGTCACCAGGGTGCAATGAAGGATGAGGGTTGATGTCAACTAAAAGAAAATGCAGGACTAAGCACCTGTGCCAGGATTCATTATGGTGAGTTGATGACCTTACATTCTCAGTAGAAAGCCTTCAGAGCCTGAGAAAGATAACCCTCAGGTGTAAACATTTCCAGCATGTACTAAAAATTGAGAATTTAAGTGGCCAGGTAAAAATTAAGACTGTAAAATTGGAGCAAAAAAAGTGGATACATTCAATGAGTAGAACTCTAACATTTAAATCAATGATCGTGAACTGTTTCTTTTTACTCGATTGTTAAACATTTTCAAGCTAAGACCTGATAACATAAAATGTCAGTAAACAAGAAAAGATTACAGTTCAGACCTCTAAATGTCGACTGGGTGAATTCATTTAACAAAAGAGATAACAAGTGTTTGACCTGTATGAGGAGTTTCCACAGAGAAGCAAAAATCCAACATCCCATGTGTCGGTGCAATCTGTTGGGGAAAATGAAAGGCTGGACTCGGAGCAAGTTGGATTACCCATGACTGAAGCTTTAACAGCTTTCTATTTCTGTTATCCATCCTCTTTCTGTCCCAACCGATCTTCCTGCACTGTACTCTTACCATATCATCCCATCCTCTGTGTCTTAGTCTTTCTCACACTATTTCTTTACTTAATGAGAGTGAATTTTTTTTTTGTGAGCAGATAGAGTTGCAGGGTTAATCAATAAAATGCAGTGCCACACTGCAGGATCATCACTTAAGGTTATCTTTTCCCTGAAGCACTGCATTCACCGACCATATTCCCTGTGGCCACAAATGCAAGCACTCAATGTTGACTTACTGTACAACGGTTACTTCCCCAGTCTGGCCAGTCATGCAGTGAATGAGAAACTGGGGTTATGTAACGTTATTTCAAACATGCTTACAGCAGCGTACAGCAGCTGCAGAACTATTGTAAGAGTTCCTCAAAAGTACCTATATTAACATAATTCCCCCCAGAGATGCCTTACAATTATTGAAATATACCCAGGTAATTAAAAAGAATAAAACTTGTTATTGTTAAAAATGGAATGTTAAATATAAAATTTCACACTTTCTCTGATATTTTCACACAACCTCCACAAACCTTGTTTCATATCCACAAAAGGGCAACGAGGCACTTCAGTGCAGACGCTTTCTCGTGTTCATTTAGGAAGAACAGAGTCTGTAAAGTTTTGTTAAATTTGTAATTGCCCTTTGGCTATACACTTTTTGAATTCATACTTGACTATTTTTTTACTAAATTAGTGACTCGGGAACTTTTGCTACTTAGTTTGTAAGTACAGGGGTTGGACAATGAAACTGAAAAACCTGGTTTTAGACCACAATAATTTATTAGTATGGTGTAGTGCCTCCTTTTGCGGCCAATAGAGCATCAATTCGTCTTGGGAATGACATATACAAGTCCTGCACAGTGGTCAGAGGGATTTTAAGCCATTCTTCTTGCAGGATAGTGGCCAGGTCACTATGTGATACTGGTGGAGGAAAACGTTTCGTGACTCGCTCCTCCAAAACACCCCATAGTGGCTCAATAATATTTAGATCTGGTGACTGTGCAGGCCATGCGAGATGTTCAACTTCACTTTCATGTTCATCAAACCAATCTTTCACCAGTCTTGCTGTGTGTATTGGTGCATTGTCATCCCGATACATGGCACCGCCTTCAGGATACAATGTTTGAACCATTGGATGCACATGGTCCTCAAGAATGGTTCGGTAGTCCTTGGCAGTGACGCGCACATCTAGCACAAGTATTGGGCCAAGGGAATGCCATGATATGGCAGCCCAAACCATCACTGATCCACCCCAATGCTTCACTCTGGGCATGCAACAGTCTGGGTGGTACGCTTCTTTGGGGCTTCTCCACACCGTAACTCTCCTGGATGTGGGGAAAACAGTAAAGGTGGACTCATTAGAGAACAATACATGTTTCACATTGTCCACAGCCCAAGATTTGTGCTCCTAAAACCATTGAAACCAACATTTGGCATTGGCATGAGTGACCAAAGGTTTGGCTAAAGCAGCCCGGCCATGTACTGGTCCTTCTCAAAATATTAGCATATTGTGATAAAGTTCATTATTTTCCATAATGTCATGATGAAAATTTAACATTCATATATTTTAGATTCATTGCACACTAACTGAAATATTTCAGGTCTTTCATTGTCTTAATACAGATGATTTTGGCATACAGCTCATGAAAACCCAAAATTCCTGTCTCACAAAATTAGCATATTTCATCCGACCAATAAAAGAAAAGTGTTTTTAATACAAAAAACGTCAACCTTCAAATAATCATGTACAGTTATGCACTCAATACTTGGTCGGGAATCCTTTGGCAGAAATGACTGCTTCAATGCAGCGTGGCATGGAGGCAATCAGCTTGTGGCACTGCTGAGGTCTTATGGAGGCCCAGGATGCTTCGATAGCGGCCTTTAGCTCATCCAGAGTGTTGGGTCTTGAGTCTCTCAACGTTCTCTTCACAATATCCCACAGATTCTCTATGGGGTTCAGGTCAGGAGAGTTGGCAGGCCAATTGAGCACAGTGATACCATGGTCAGTAAACCATTTACCAGTGGTTTTGGCACTGTGAGCAGGTGCCAGGTTGTGCTGAAAAATGAAATCTTCATCTCCATAAAGCTTTTCAGCAGATGGAAGCATGAAGTGCTCCAAAATCTCCTGATAGCTAGCTGCATTGACCCTGCCCTTGATAAAACACAGTGGACCAACACCAGCAGCTGACACGGCATCCCAGACCATCACTGACTGTGGGTACTTGACACTGGACTTCTGGCATTTTGGCATTTCCTTCTCCCCAGTCTTCCTCCAGACTCTGGCACCTTAATTTCCGAATGACATGCAGAATTTGCTTTCATCCGAAAAAAGTACTTTGGACCACTGAGCAACAGTCCAGTGCTGCTTCTCTGTAGCCCAGGTCAGGCGCTTCTGCCGCTGTTTCTGGTTCAAAAGTGGCTTGACCTGGGGAATGCGGCACCTGTAGCCCATTTCCTGCACACCCCTGTGCACGGTGGCTCTGGATGTTTCTACTCCAGACTCAGTCCACTGCTTCCGCAGGTCCCCCAAGGTCTGGAATCGGCCCTTCTCCACAATCTTCCTCAGGGTCCGGTCACCTCTTCTCGTTGTTCAGCGTTTTCTGCCACACTTTTTCCTTCCCACAGACTTCCCACTGAGGTGCCTTGATACAGCACTCTGGGAACAGCCTATTCATTCAGAAATTTCTTTCTATGTCTTACCCTCTTGCTTGAGGGTGTCAATAGTGGCCTTCTGGACAGCAGTCAGGTCGGCAGTCTTACCCATGATTGGGGTTTTGAGTGATGAACCAGGCTGGGAGTTTTAAAGGCCTCAGGAATCTTTTGCAGGTGTTTAGAGTTAACTCGTTGATTCAGATGATTAGGTTCATAGCTCGTTTAGAGACCCTTTTAATGATATGCTAATTTTGTGAGATAGGAATTTTGGGTTTTCATGAGCTGTATGCCAAAATCATCCATATTAAGACAATAAAAGACCTGAAATATTTCAGTTAGTGTGCAATGAATCTAAAATATATGAATGTTAAATTTTCACCATGACATTATGGAAAATAATGAACTTTATCACAATATGCTAATATTTTGAGAAGGACCTGTATATTGACCCTGTGGAGCTCCCGACGAACAGTTCTGGTGGAAACAGGAGAGTTTTAATTCTGCCGTGATTTAGGCAGCCGTGGTTTTATGTTTTTCTGATACAATCCGGGTTAGCACCCCAACATCCCTTTCAGATAGCTTCCTCTTGCGTCCACAGTTAATCCTGTTGGATGTGGTTCGTCCTTCTTGGTGGTATGCTGACATTACGCTGGATACCGTGGCTCTTGATACATCACAAAGACTTGCTGTCTTGGTCACAGATGCGCCAGCAAGACGTGCACCAACAATTTGTCCTCTTTTGAACTCTGGTATGTCACCCATAATGTTGTGTGCATTTCAATATTTTGAGCAAAACTGTGCTTTTACCCTGCTAATTGAACCTTCACACTCTGCTCTTACTGGTGCAATGTGCAATCAATGAAGACTGGCTACCAGGCTGGTCCAATTTAGCCATGAAACCTCCCACACTAAAATGACAGGTGTTTCAGTTTCATTGTCCAACCCCTGTAGTTCGTCTTTAAGAAGCCATCCAGTTCTCCACTCATTACCTGTATTAACTGCACCTGTTTAAATTCATTATCTGTCTAAAAGACACTTGTTCACACACTCAATCAAACAATCATGGTACAATAACATTTTTGGACACCAGCTTTTGGAATAATTATGAATTATGACTGAATATTGTACCATTTTAAACATCAGAATAGACAAAGATGATTTAAAATCGTTGGTTTTTTGACACAGAGCTGGATGTGAAGTATGCTACATGCATTTTTAATGGGGTTGAGGCCAGAGCCATTCCAGAAGCCTAATGTTAACTTTATTCACTCCAAAACCACTTTTGATATGCGTTTAGGATCATTCTCGTTCTGATCTAAAAATTAATGTCATATGAATGGAAACTGATCAGGATTCTTAGAAACAACCCAAGAAGCACCATGGCTGAAGTCTGATATGAAATGGAAACAGCTAGAACACCAGTGTCACTGTCCGCAGTGAAACAAGCGGCACATCAACATGGATTTAGACGGTGCTGCTCATGGACAAGCATCGACAACCCAAATGTCTTCTGGAGGAACCTTTATAGTTAGATAAGTCAAAGACAGAGCTAATTTTGCTAATTTTCCACAATGGCTCTTGATACATCACAAAGACTTGCTGTCTTGGTCACAGATGCGCCAGCAAGACGTGCACCAACAGTTTGTCCTCTTTTGAACTCTGGTATGTCACCCATAATGTTGTGTGCATTTCAATATTTTGAGCAAAACTGCTCTTACCCTGCTAATTGAACCTTCACACTCCTCTCTTACTGGTGCAATGTGCAATCAATGAAGACTGGCTACCAGGCTGGTCCAATTTAGCCATGAAACCTCCAACACTAAAATGTCAGGTGTTTCAGTTTCATTGCCCAACCCCTGTATATATAGATATATATATATATAGTTTCTATGTTTTTTTCTGTTTGTTTCTATTTAAGTTTTGTCTTCTTTTATAGTCCCTTATTACCCTTTGTCTCAAAAGGCACTGCCTTATGCTAGGCTGAATTGGTAAATAAAAAAAATGTTAATATGCCATGACTTCCAGTTTTCCAGTGCTATAAAAATGAAGGCCCTTTTTTTTTTTAGCCACTCACTAAAATAGAAAAGACAGGAGAACTTGCCCATCAAGTGATGCAGTTGTGACAGGGAGTTTTTTTCATAGTCAGTCATCAGTCAGTCAGTCAGTCAGTCATTTTCTACCGCTTATTCCATAGTGGGTCACAGGGGAGCTGGTGCCTATCTCCAGCAGTCTATGGGCGAGAGGCGGGGTACACCCTGGACAGGTCGCCAGTCCATTGCAGGGCAACACACAAACAACCATGCACACACACACTCATTCATTCATACACCTAAGGGCAATTTAGAGTGGCCGATTAATGCCTAGCAGGCATGTCTTTGGACTGTGGGAGGAAGCCGGAGTACCCGGTGAGAACCCAGTTTTTTTCATAAGTCAGAAAAATGGATCCAAAAGCAGCTACTTGCCTACATTTTTCTAAATCTAAAACCAGAGAAAAATAATTTACACATCTAAGTTTGAAACTGTGACAAACTAGACTACATGAGGATCTACATGTGACTCCAAAGGCAGTGAGCAGGATTGTAAGGGAGGTAAATCTCCAAAACTCACTGTTAGGGAACTGCAGCAAAAAGTAATAGTGTAGTAATTCTGAGTAATAATTACTCAGAACTAATTTTCAAGATTTTGAAAGAGTTTCAAATCAATTCAAAACTTGAATAGTATATAAACTTTTAATTGACACTTTTAGTCAGGTCCTTTTAGAATCATTGGGTGATATATGTGTTTTCACAGCAGTCAGCACAAGCATCCTGCACTGCTTGCTGTTTCTTTTTTTAAATTCACAGGGAGACACCCCACAATCTACACACTTTATCAGCAAATCCAAATTAAACAAATCTCTCCACAGCCTGTGTCTGTCCTCTGGCATCCCGCTCATTAATTAGATGTCTTAAAATATCAAACCCCTCGAAGACTTAATTAACCCATCGACTCCATTTGGTAGATGGTGTGTGCCTGTCTCAGAAGGGGAGATGAATGACTGTTATTAGTGTCTGTTTGAGTTTGGGTTCCAATGCATGTTTAGAATAAAAAGTAAAAAAGTACATTTGATTCATCTGATTATGTCTACATGTTGCCCTTTTATCCATCGCATTAATTTAATGTTTGACCTATTATTAAAAGTGTTATTTAATACACATGTAAGTTTTAGTGCCATTTCTCACAGTGTAAAACAACAGTATTTCCGCTGTATGATCAACCTTAGCTTTAGGGAAAATAAGGCTACGTTTACACTGCAGGCAAATGCGGCCCAATCCGACTTTTTCATGGCAGTAAGAATGGCTCAATTCTGATGTGTTCACCTCCACAAAAATCCGAATAGTGCCACTTCCATAGGTGATGCTAAATCAGATATGTATCTGAGTTTTCAAAGCATCCATAATCTGAATGGTCATGTTGCATTTCATCCAACTTCTACGTCATTGTCCTGATTCCGACTACGCACCACATAGACTTTGCTACACAAGTAGCAGTCACTGCTCCACCAAAGGCATTGTTAATATTTGTGCTTATTTTTTCTTACCTTTCTACGTCTTGTTATGATGTGGTCCCATTATTGTCAGCTCCCATTGCTCAACAACTTAATAACAACACAGAGACGCCGACATCCGTTATTACTTTCGTAAACAGGTTGCAGTTGCTGCTGTGTGGCGTCTACATCCTACTTCTGCACATGTGGGTCGCTTTGGGGTCCCGAACTCTTCAGATTGGGGTGTGATGATCGTCACATTTAATTAGTAATTTGAGCAAGCACACAAAAAAAATTTGTATTTTAGCAATAAAATCTGAATTGAGCATCAATACCTGTAGTGTGAACATAGCCTAATTGTTTTTGATTGATCGAGCAGCAAGGTTCCCTGTTATTCATAAAAAGAGTATCCCAATGACTAATTATGAAACAAATCTAACTTCAAGCTCTTTAAATAGGCTCAGTAAATTAGAATGTAGTCCAGACTTCACACACTGGCAAAAACAAAGAAAATGTTTTCACAGCTGATGAAGCTCGGGATCTCCCACACCAAAAGAGAGCATTTTAACCTACTAAGCTACCACTTCAGTGCGCAGTAGGACTGATAGATAATATCATGATGTTGTTGATGGTATTGTTTCATTAGTTGTTGGAGGTTTGCACATGTAGTGCACTTTCAACACTTATGTGACTGAATTGTTTTGTTTGGGGGAGTGATGTGAATAGCTGGAAGCCTTTTTCTAAATTTGCTCTCCAATTTTAAAACGAAAACAGGCTCACTTGACTGTTGGAACACTATGATGAAAAATATTCATGGTTTAAACACTGTAACTTTTTAAACCCTTTGGTATAGCCAGACACTGGCCCATGGTGTGTAATGACTTATGCTACTGTTGTCAGGGTGTGTCACCTTTTGGACTCTATGTTGGCTTTGTTTTGTTTTCTCCTCAGTTATTTTGAGTGTTAGGTTGTGTTTCTCTCCCTCCTTGTTCATAGCTCCTTTAGTTAGTGTTATCTTTCTTAGTTATGACTCTTAGTTATGAGTATATGATTTTCTCTTTGTTGTCATTATTGCTATTATTATTATTATTATTATTATGGTGTTCTGTTTATCTTATTTCTCCAGCCCTCTGGTTAGGTTGTGTTTACTTATTGTTTACATTTTGTTTGTTTACATCCTAGTCCTCATGTTCTCTGCTTCCCTTCCTGTCAGTTCAGTCTGTGTGGTGTTAGGTTTCGTTACTCTGTAATCTGGTTTGCTTTATGGGTTCCTTGTTCGTTCTTAGGTTATGGTGTTTCTTACGTTCCCTCTAGTTTCTTGGTTCATGATTATTCTTTACTCTCATGCTTCATTTGGTTGTTTATAGCTTCGTTTTGGTATTGTTTATTAGTCCCTCGTCATGTTTTAATCTATGTATTATTTTCACCTGTTCCCTCTGCCTTCATGCCTCCTTGTCACATCTGTTCTTAGTTCCTTGATTACCTGCCTTTGTTCTCGCTCTGTATATTAGTTGGTTTTGTTTTCATTGTCCTTTGCTGGTTGCTCATTTCACACCCGATCACATTACCGGATTAAGTTCTGTGTTTGCTACGTTCCTGCAGTACAACTCAAGTAAGTTTAGTTTGGACTCATGCCTTGTACCTGCAGTGAGTTTTGCTTCGTTCTGCTTCAACTTGTAAATCTCTGAATAAAGCTGAAGACTGCTTCAGAATGCTGCTGCCAACCTCTTGTCTGCGCTTTGGTCCACCCCAAAACCACATTGTGACAGTAGGAACCAGCCAAACGGACCAAGCAGACAGAGCTAAAGAGCTTAAACAGTGGGTTAAACAGCAAGAGGAGACACTACGAGCTTTGTATGGGGAGGAGGTGGAGATTTCACCCTCGCCTTTGTTGCTGGAGGAGATGGAGGAGTGCTTCGGTGAGACCAACTGGACTGCTATGGATTATGTGCCGGATCAGAACCGTACTTCTCCAGCATGTTCCTCCTCCAGGCGACAACGCCCCCACCGCAAGCGCTCCACCCCAGCTGCAGAAGCTCCGGCCGAGCCCAACCTGCCCACAGCAGCTTTCTCGGAGCCACCCACGCATACAGTGGCTCGTGCCGAGCCGTCTCCACCTCCACCAGCCGCAACCGGGTTTCCAGCTGGATTGTCAACCTGTCCAGGACGACATCGTCGCCGGAGGCCAGTCTCCATCGGGGAGGTTCGGTCAGGCACCTCCTACTTCTCCACGGAGGTTCCTTCCGCCATGGCTTCCTTGCGGCTGTCTTCCCCAGAGTTGGGGGGCGGTTGCCCAGCGCCCTCTGGAGGTCACCGGTCTTCGGTGCGACCTCCAACCCCGGCGTGGTTCCTGGCCGGACTGCAGTTTGCCAACAGGGAGTGGATGTGGGAACGTTGTATGGAGTGTGTTCCCCATCTGATGGCTTACCCTCAGGACCTGCCTCATGTGCACTCCATATTGCAGGCAGAGTTTCTCAAGGAGGGGTGGCTAGACGCTCCAGCACCACTCTCAGCTGGAGGTCCCTTCACTCCCCTTCTCGAGGCTGTGGCCGCCGCCGGGTCGACAGAGCCTCAGTCGGCCACCGCCAGGTCTTCTGAACCTCGTCATGTCCCGGAGGAGCCCGAGGGCGGGCTGCCTCCACTTCCTCGCCATGTTCCGGAGGGGCCCGGTGGCGGGCTGCCTCCAGTTCCAGGTCCCGAGCACCTTCTCGGTTTTCTCTGGGGGGTGCTCACTGAATTCATGCAGGACACACACCCTGATGCATCACAGCCTGTCTCCAGGCCAGACACACCTCAGCCTGTCTCCAGGCCAGACACACCTCAGCCTGTCTCCCTGACCCAGTTCCTGGAGGGTCATCCACCCTGCTTGGCCAACCTCTGGATCTCCTGCCTAGGTCCAAGCCGGACGCCAGGCCCAAGCCTCTGCGGGCCCTGGCAGGTTCCTCTGGCCTCGTTGCCGGCCCCCCAGATGCTTGCGTCCTCGTTGCCGGCCCCCCAGATGCTTGCGTCCTCGTCGCCGGCCCCTTAGACGCCTGCTGTTTCGCCTCTGGTTACTTCGCAAGAGGCCTCTTAACCGGCTGCTGCTCTCGCTCTGGCTCGTTAGAAGCCAGATTCCTGGACCCTCGTTTTTATGTGCCACTGGCCTCCAGGATTTAGATTTTGTTTTGAACTATGGACTCCTGTTTTGCCCTCTTTGGACTTATTTTGTTTTTGGACTTTGGCCCTCCTTCCGAGGCCCCCTCCACCCGCCCTGGTCGGTTTGTTTTGTTTTGGACTTCGTCTTATGCTTTTTGGCCGTCTGGAATCGGACTTTGAGAGGGAGATGCTGTCAGGGTGTGTCACCTTTTGGACTCTGTGTTGGCTTTGTGTTTTCTCCTCAGTTATTTTGAGTGTTAGGTTGTGTTTCTCTCCCTCTTCATTCATAGCTCCTTTAGTTAGTGTTGTCTTTCTTAGTTATGACTCTTAGTTATGAGCATATGATTTTCTCTTTGTTGTCATTATTGCTATTATTATTATTATTATTATTATGGTGTTCTGTTTATCTTATTTCTCCAGCCCTCTGGTTAGGTTGTGTTTACTTATTGTTTACATTTTGTTTGTTTACATCCTAGTCCTCATGTTCTCTGCTTCCCTTCCTGTCAGTTCAGTCTGTGTGGTGTTAGGTTTCATTACTCTGTAATCTGGTTTGCTTTATGGGTTCCTTGTTCGTTCTTAGGTTATGGTATTTCTTACGTTCCCTCTAGTTTCTCGGTTCATGATTATTCTTTACTCTCATGCTTCATTTGGTTGTTTATAGCTTCGTTTTGGTATTGTTTATTAGTCCCTCGTCATGTTTTAATCTATGTATTATTTTCACCTGTTCCCTCTGCCTTCCTGCCTCCTTGTCACATCTGTTCTTAGTTCCTTGATTACCTGCCTTTGTTTTCCCTCTGTATATTAGTTGGTTTTGTTTTCATTGTCCTTTGCTGGTTCCTCATTTCACACCCGATCACATTACCGGATTAAGTGCCATGTTTGCTACGTTCCTGCAGTACAACTCAAGTAAGTTTAGTTTGGACTCATGCCTTGAACCTGCAGTGAGTTTTGCTTCGACTAGTAAATCTCTGAATAAAGCTGAAGACTGCTTCAGAATGCTGCTGCCAACCTCTTGTCTGCGCTTTGGTCCACCTCAAAACCACATCGTGACAACTGTAGGTTAAAATAAAAATACATGGCAGAAGCATCCCTTAAATAGACAATATGAATACTAATATTAGCTGGGTAATGAGTTAGTTCATCTTCTCATGAAACCATGCTGCTTGTAGCTTGGAATATGTCAAACATCACTTTAATAGGAGTAATGGGTCAGTGTCTTTCGCTACTGGAAATATTTTACCAAATGTTTAATGTGAGGGAGGATTGTAGGAGACTTTTTTTCAACCAGCTGACTGACAGTGCTCAGCAACAGGTGGGAAAGAGGTGAAGCTGCATTTAAATGTGCAGCATGGAGCATGAAAAAGCTCTAGTCATTCCTGCAGTGTGTTTCGATTGGAAAGGTCATATGAGGAAACGTTAACAGTTTTAAACTTGTAACATTTTAAACATTGGTATACCTCGATACTGGTAACCATTGTCCAGTTAAATAAAAAAACTGTCATTGTTGTATTTTGTCTTAGAAAATGATTTCCAGGTAAATTGTTCCTCTTGAAGCTATTCATTCATTTTCATATAAACAAAAATTCAATGGAGAGCGTGTGGGGTTGTTTTCACTATTAATATTGGAAAGGGCCAGCTGTTTTTATTTGCTTAGAAATGATGGTACCATTTGAGTCTACATTTGCATCAACAGTGATCAGTCTAACAGGTTAGTGACATTTGGATGTGTCCTCTGTCCTCCTGACATTTGCAAGAGAGGCTCTACTGCCGCCCATTTTGCTATGAACCTGTGAAAGTGACTTAGTCACTGACAAAGAGATAGATAAAAAAAAAACATATCACTATAATGAGAGTGATACATCTGTCCGGTCTTTTAATTATCAATAGTGGTTTGGCACAACTTAGAAAACCTTTTGACTGCAGCTCCACTCCAGTGTTATAAAATTCCAACACAAGTCTTAGAAGAAGAGGGATTTGAACTGCTTCAGGGTTAATCTGCTTCCAGGATGTTAAAGTGATGAATGGACATGGCGTCAGAGAAGACTTCATTTACCAAAGATTGTAATAGTTACTGACAATGATTTTTTTATTTTATGACTGCATGACTAAGCCAAGGTATCTAGAATAAAAGATAATCAGCAGATTGTGTGAACTGAAAAAACAAGATGAACACAATAATTTAGGATTCAATTAGTGTTTAGGATTACCTAAAATATTTATGTAAGCTCAATGCTGGAATAATAAGAAAGACAAATTTTGGAGAATTTCCTTTAGTTTTCTTCCACATCTGAAGTTTACATACATTTCCCTGTTATGTGGTAGATTTGCCTTTTAAACTTGGTCAAATATTTTAGGAATCCTTCCACCAGCATCTCACAACAGTTTGCTGGAACTTTGGCCCATTCCTCCTGACAGAACTGTTGTATTTGTGTTAAGTATGTAAGCCACCTTATTTACACAAACCTTTTCTTCTCTGCCCACAAAGATTTAATGGGACTGAGATCCGAGCTTTGTGATGGCTACTCCCAAACATTGACTTTGTTATCATAAAGCCACATTGTAACTAAATGTGTGGTATGATCTGGGTGTCCATTTCTACGACCAATTTGTCATACTTCTCGGCTGATATCTTAAGGTGTTGCTTCAATATTTCCACATAATGTTCTTTTCTGGTGATGCCATCTATTTTGTGAAGTGCACCAGTTCCTCCTGCAACAAAATGCCCACAGGTCATGATGCTGCAAAATCTGTACTTCACAATTGGGGTGGCGTTTTCTGACTTGCACTCTTCACCCTTCTTGCTTCAAATGTCATGATGGTCATTATGGTTAAACACTTCAATTTTAGTTTTATCTGACCAAAAAGCATATCTCCAGAAATGAACATCTTTTTCCCTGAGTCCATCTAAAAAACTGTAATCTGTCTTTTTATGTTGCTTTTGGAGTAATGGCTTGTTTCTTGCTGAGAGGCCTTTCAACCCATGTTGGTGCAGGTCTTGTTTCACTGTGGATATTGGCAATCTCTTACCAGCTTCTGCCAGCATCTTTACAAGGTCTTTTACTTTTATTCCTGGGTTGATACACACATTCCACACCAAAGCACGGTTATCTCTGAGACACTGAACCTGTTTCCTTAATGAAAATGATGATGGCTTACAATTTTCTTGCTATTCATAATTGTATGAACAGATGAATGTGGCACTTTCAGAATCCTGGAAATTGTAGCCATGGGTGAACCAGACTTGTGGAGGTCCACAGTGCTTTTCCTGATATCTAGCCTCATTTCTTTAGATCTTTCTATGATGTCACACAAGGAAGCAGTGTGTTTAAGGTGTTGTCTTGATACATCCAGTGGTGTGCCTTGATTTCACTTAAACACTGTCTGTTGGGATCCCAGCCATGACCTACCTTAAAAGAATCCTTGGATCCAAAGTAACTACGAACCTTTGATCGAACCTCAGCCGACTGAAAGCAAAAAAGTTAAATGATTTGCTGTTTGAGTACCTGGCATTCATTCATAAAAAGGAAGTATTAAGACAAGCGTGGCTTAACTTTTCTTCTGAGGCCTCCAGAAGCAGCCCTAATTGAAGCGGATTTTCCCCCACACCCTGGAGAAGAAGGCATTGGGACCGTAGCATTGCACGCCTTCCTGCATGGACGTCCAGGTACTGAAGTTGCAGCAACCTGCCTTTGTTGTACAGTTCATTCCACACGTGGATGACCGGACAGCTTCGTTTCCCTGAACTCGTTGCCCGGAAATCTTGTCCTCAGGATGGTTCACGTAAAAGATAGTGTTTGGGCAGAGAAGATTAGTTTAGAATGAAAAAATCTAAATAATGTTTGTTTAATGACGTTCGGTTTTTGTTTGTGTCTGCTAGCACTTAGCTATTCTGCTAAGTGCTAGCAGAATAGCTGCTCAGCTAACCTCTAACACTAAGGTAACACGTGACCGCCATCTTATGAGTCTATTGAGAATCCTTTATCTAGAAAAGTTGTTGGTTTCCAATCTAGGAAAATAGTATTTCCATATATATTATTTTACTAAATGTGATAGCTAATTAAACACCAGTTACAAATCATTTATCCTGGAAGGTTGTTAGTTCTTATTCAAAATAATATTGCCTTAAATATTATTTTAATATTTCATTAAATTATTTCCTTAAATACTATTGTACTAAATAATGACAGCTAATTAAACACCAATGAGCGTAAGTCATCAAGAAGGTTGGTTTTATTCAACAAATCATTCTTTGAAATATTATTTTAATAAAATAATGTTTTATCTGATGTTGCAGTATGAAAGGTTGTTTGAAGGTAGACCAATTATTGTCTAAGTTTCGTTCCAAGACTAACTTAATTTCCAGACAATCAAACGCTAATAGTACCATAACATTATCATCTGGGCTTTCCCAAGTTGTTGAAAGGCATAATAAGCACTTACAGTAAATATAGTTAGTTTTGGTAATCCTAACTGACCTGAAACAGGAAAAGTTTAGCCTGATTTAATGCCAGACAGTGAGAAAAAACATAGTACTGTGTTTTCATTGTCCAATGTGCTCCCTAATTCTGAGAGTATTGCTCAAACAAACTCTCCATCTAAGGGGTCTGGATTTAACCTGACAAGTATTACACTGAACAGGATTACTGAAGAATCTATTTGGTTTCAGGAAGGATACGGCTAGCCTCTGACAGCCTACACCCAGAAGTCACACCCTTTTCAACCGGTGAACTGGCCTGACTGAGTAGCTGCTGCTAACGGATGCTCACTTTCCCCATAACTTCAGTTACAGTTTAAAACCATCACTTTAACTTCATTCTTTCTATTCATACATTAGAAATGATTAACAGTATTTCTTTTCCTCCATTCAAATCTTCTTCTATTCTCTTTTTCATGAGATCACATTCATGTAATATAATCATTATTAATTTGATACTCTAAAGATTTAATTTCTAATTTCATCATATGTCATTTTTTAGTCTCAATCATAGCGGTACTCTTCTGCAAAAGAAAGGAGAATTAATTCTTGACCCCAGATGGGCCTCCCCAGTTTGGTTTATAAAAGAATAAATGTGTGAGTATGAGTACAACACTAAAATATATCAATACCAGTTTGGGTAATGACATTGCAAACAAACAAACAGCACTGTAATGACACACTTTTAATAAGCTGCACCACCGTCATTACAAAAACGCATTAACATTGTATAATATTATGATATGGTTAAATGGTAAAAGGCCTGCACTTGTAAAGCGCTTTATCAAGTTCGACAAATTCAAAGCGCTTTACACTAGAATCAGTCTTGTATGACCATGACTCACTTAGTATTCTCACCACACTTTGTTACCAGTAAAATGTGCCCTTCTTGAAATTGATTTCCACCATTAAAACGTACATAATGCTAATATTAAAGTGCATTAATCTCCTTTGGTTGCTATCCTGCCTACATGGAAGATGCTTGATCATCCTGCTTGCTCCAAGATTAAAATTTAAGACCTGCTTTACTTTGTGTGTGCGGTGTGAAATATTTACCTCCATTTGTAGTAAAACAGGCAGCAAGTGAAAATGGGACTCCCAGTCCTCACTGTAAATGGGATAATAGGGATGCTGGGTATTTAATTACCTGCGTTAACGACTGGAGGAAAATTGCGACATGTATTCCACCTGGCTTCTTTTGATGGCAGGAGCAAGAGCTGCGACAGCATGAGCAAACATGGCTCCTATTATTCTTGTCTGGTATTCATCTATCAGAAATTATGATTAGCAAATCAATTAAATTCACTTTTTATTCAAGTTCTCAGCATCTTGTATTTTGGTCAAAATTGATGGCATTATGTATACTGAGCAGCTGCAGAAATTGAGTGGATAAATTCACTTGGGTTGACTGATGAAGAAAATGTCTGTGTGCAGTGCAGCGGGTGGGACTAATTCTAGGAGAATAGTTTTGATTAAGGTGTGTATCATTTTCTTTATGACTTAAGAATTTAATAGCATTTATGAACTCTTGCAAGTACATTTTCTGGATTTAAATCTAATGTAACCTCTTCAAATTCTATTGGCACAGTAAACATTTTAACACTTTTCTGAAACAAGGTTATTCTAATTCCCACAAATAAAATCCATTGCAGCTAGAAGTCCCAATCGGTAAGTACGGCCCGCTTGCATGTCATTTATTCTCAGTATAAATACAGCTGTTCATTAAAGACCCCAGAGGTTTGTTGGAGAACATTGGTGAACCAACAGCATCACAAAGACCAAGAAACACAGCAAACAGGTCAGGGATAAGGGTATGGAGGAGTTTAAAGCAGGGTTAGATTATAAAACATATCCCAAGTTTTAAATGTCTCAAAGAGCACTGTTCAATAAATCATCACCAGCTTGAAAGAATGTGACACAACTGCAAACCTACCAATAATTGGTTGTCCACCTAACGTAGAGCAGGCATGTAGAGCATTAATCAGAAAAGCAACCAAGACGTAGCAGAATCTGTTGATAAAACAGTATTTGCACTGCACTTCAGAAATGTGGCCTTTATGGAAGTGTAGCAAAAAGAAAGCCACAAGAAGTCATGTTTGCAGTTCGCCATTAGCCCTGCAGGGAACATAACGATCATTTTGAAAACGTACGCAGGTCAGAAGAGACCAAAATTTAACTTTTTCGGCTAATATGCATAATGCTATGTTTGTAGAAAAATTGGCACTGCACACCACTTGCAACATGCCATCCCCACAGTAAAACATAATGTTTCTAAGATTATGCTGTGGGGGTGCATTTTCCACCAGTGCCAGGGAAGCTGGTTACTCTGAGTTTACACAGCATATGTCTCTGTTCTGCCACGCCACGCTTTGAACTTGGCAATAATTACGTACCCTTTATAGCCAATGAGAGCGTTTGCACTGCCCCCGCAGGTCAGCACAGTGCAACGCACCAAAGTTCCACCCAAGTCTATTTTTGCTGGAAGCTGGAGCCAGGTTGAAATCAATCTACACAGATCACACTGCAGCAACAGGAAACTGAACGAACACAATATCTGTATTTTCAAAATAATTCACTAAGTGATCCTAACAATTTTTTTTATCAAAAGGGATAGCCCCAATTTGTCACTCAAAACAATGAATAAAAGATAGGGTTCATGGTTGAAAATGCTGACTCATAGGTCTATGTGCTCATGAAGAAAGACATCTCTCAAGTGGTTTCAGAGTGGAAAGGTCTGCTTCAGAAACCAAACTGAAATGACCAACACCTTCTCTGAGTTCCAATTGGAGGATGACATTTGTCTGCAGCTCAATTATTTCACTTTCAATTGTTGTACGACTGGTAAGGTTGTGTGATGATGGGTGTAAAGGGGGATACATCCACTTGGAAGGGGTTTTCAATAATATTAAAAGAAATTTTGAAAAACATGCAAAAACTGAGCAGGGCACTATATCCATAGTGCAATATGATTAGTAAGTAAATGTTGTATGTATTGAAATTATTTTATTTGTATAGCTGTTCCAGTGATTAAAAAATATAACATTTAGAGATTTTTACTCTAAAATAAAAGCACCTTATGTGTCCTGTGTTTCAGGATATAACCCAACCTCAGTCTTTTGTCTCGTTTCACCAGGTACCCCAGGATGAGTGGGCCAGTTATCCTGGCGGTGGGAAGGATGATGAGATCCCTTGTCGTCGAATGCGGAGTAGCAGCTATGTTAAAGCCATGGGGGATGAGGAGAGCGGAGAGTCGGACTCCAGCCCAAAGACATCACCTCAGAAGTCGGCACGGCCAGATGCCCTGATCAAGGCCATCATCAGACCCAAGGACTTGCTGGACTCTCAGAGGTGTGGCTCATCCAAAAATCACAAATCTGTTGTTCATTGTCTTTGTTTCTTTTCTTTTCTGTATAGTGTTTATGTTTTGTGTTAGTTTTTCTTGCAAGATCTTGTTTGTATATCCTGTTTGTCTATAGCATTGCTGCATCACAGAATTAAAACTCAGAATACACATTTTAATAATGAAAGTAACCCTTTTATTATATATTACTTTTTTGTTTTCTAAGGTTAAAAAGTAAAATCTGTATATGAATAAATTTCCCTCTATACCTGGATGGAATTGCCTTGAGAATTACCCTCATAACCTTAGCATTTTACATAGCCTGCCAAGGGGCATTTTCATGGTGTCAGTGCAGCACTGCAATAAAATTTGGCTGAGATCTTCCAGGAAGTTTTTATAAACTTATGTATCAATATATGTCAGTCGTCTGTCCTTGTAGTGTGATTTTTTTTTGGTGCTGCTTTTAATGAGTATATGTCAAGGCAGCGTTTCATCTCAGCTCACTGTCAGTGTTGTTATTTTCTCATGCACATCACCCTCAGTGTTCCTAGTTTTCATGTTTCATGCATAGACCCAACATTTCATCAGTGCCAAACTGCTCATATCTGAACCTGGTTTGTCTTAGAATTCCTTCATGGGTTTTTCACATCAGTCCTAAGAAATAGCTCAGAACATTTCTTTTAGGATGCACCCAAATAAAACAATGAGAAGATAGGGAGATTTTGGTTTGATAAAAGAGGACAAACTCTCCTCATATGGAGGCATTTATTTCTCCTCAAAGCTGGTAGATGTTCTCTTTACTATTTTCAATCCAGAGAAACATGGACAGCTTCATGTAAATAAATTAGAATATAATTGAAAGGAGCAATTAAATTTACAGTCAAACTCATATGGATTCATTTCATATGTTTATTTCAATAGTTTATTTCTGTTAATGTTGGTGATTATGTCTTACAGATGATAAAAACTCAAATTTAGTTTCTCAAATAAGAATTACAAAAAATATATATATTACATAAAACCCAAAAAAAAAACGGATTTTTGATTGAGATATGTCATCTGACTGAAAAGTATGTTCTTTTACTATATAATATACAGTACTATACACATTTTTTTGTCGAAAGTTAAGAGTTTTCTAACAAATTGCAACCCTTTTAGGATTGCTTTTGGCTTCAGTAATTAAAAAAGTTAAAGTGTGGTACATCTATCAATTCTTTCCCTCATGCTTCATGCAGCCTGTTCTGCTCTGACGGGGTTGCATAGAAGACCTCCCTACAGAGTCACTGCCACTTCTGCATAAATCAAACAACTGGCCTGCAGGCAAATGACATAATTTAAATTGCAGACATTTAGAAATGACCTTGTATCTATATTCTTGACAAAAATTACACTAGGAGACAAATGACAGATTCTGATTCTGTATTGTTTTGTTTTAGCCTTTGGCTTTTTCATGTGATTGAAATTATGCTGATTGTGTTTCAGAAGAGATGTAGATTCAAACTCAATTCTTTTCTCTTTACCTATTGAAACAGTCATGGGCACATTCACAAAATCTCTTAATGCATACTCAAAAGTGCCACTCGAAAACATTCTCACCACTTCACTTTGTCACATTATGTCACGTACTTATTCTAAGACTAAATTGTGTAAAGTTTTCTTAAAACAGATAACACAAAATTAAATAAAATTGAACCATTGCCTATAATGTCAAAGTGAAAACTTTGTAAACTCTAACAATAGAGTGATGGCAGGCAGGCCTTCAAACCTCAAAGACTTCAAGATCATCCAAATGCCAGTAGAGATTTAGCAACATAGCATTTTTTATAAAACTCGATACTGCTTTAACATCAATTTAGTTTTTGGGTGACACCTGTAACATTGTCTATCAGAACAAACTGTTTGTTAGTCAGTCATTTTCTACCGCTTATTCCATAGTGGGTCACAGGGGACCTGGTGCCTATCTCCAGCAGTCTATGGGCGAGAGGCAGGGTACAACCTGGACAGGTCGCCAGTCCATCGCGGGGCAACACACAAACAACCCAACACACACCTAAGGGCAATTTAGATTGACCAATTAACCTAACAGGCATGTCTTTGGACTGTGGGAGGAAGCCGGAGTACCTGGTGAGAACCCACGCATGCACAGGGAGAACATGCAAACTCCATGTAGAAAGACCCCTGGCTGGGAATTGAACCCAGGACCTTCTTGTTGCAAGGCAACAGTGCTACCAACTGCACCACCATGCAGCCACAAACTGTTTGGCTGAATGAAAATAATTTTTCATCTAAATCTGCCATGGCTCTTAATTTCTTTTTGGGCTTAACTGTAAGGTTTCACAGTTGACAGTGCATAGCAAAATCAGGCAATGAAGTCAAAGGAAGGACCAGACTGTGTCAGGGCACAAACCCTGGAAAAGGATACAAAAAAAGCTTGGCAATTGTAATTATTCCAAAATGCAAGAAGTTTGGGATCACTAGGACCCTCCCTAGATCTTTCTACCCAACCAGAGACCCAGCCAGATCCTAGACTTAAATCCAATTGAACATCTCTAATGACCTACCAATGTCTGCGTATTTATTCTGCCTATCCTATATAACTGAGCTGGAGAGGATCTGCATAGAAGAATTAGGGAAAATACCCCAAATGAGGTGTGCAAAATGTGTAGAAACATACTAAAGAAAACCTTACTGTCATGTGTTTTAAAGGTAGTACCCAAATGCAGGAATAAGCAGAGTTGATCAAAATAGAAAAATAAACTTACAATGGACCAGGTACAGGAACTCAGGCAGGTGAAAAACATAAACCAGATGAAAGCAGGTGCATGAAAATCCAGGCAACAAACATGGAAGAACTCATAACTGGATCAGGGCACAGGTAACCAGCAAGGAACAATGAAAACCAGAGAGGTTATAAACTGAGGGAAGTGAAGTGAGAACCAGTGAACTGGGACACAAGCTAATCAGGAGCGAAATGGCACAGGTGTGAACCAGGGCTGCAGGGAGACAGAAGGAGAGTGACCAATTAACAAGATAAGCACAGAACAAAAGGTAAACAAGGGACCAGACAGAATGACAAAACTAAAGGAAACCAGATCTAAAGGGAAATGTAACTAAACACATGAAACATCAGAATCTAGGAAGTAACAAAAACTAAACAGGAGATCTAATAAACTTGAATGAATAGAAAACACCTGGCTGAGAAAAGTAAACAAACTCAAACCAGACAGATCCTGACACTTACGGCTGTGAATACCACAAAAGTTACTTTGAGAAAATAATACGTTAGGGAATATTATATATAGAAGGTTCTGGAAGGAAATTGCACATCACAAAAATGTTGTATTTGCTTTGACATCGTTGGGTACAGTGTGTAGATCTTTGATCTTTGCAATCAGTTTTAGAATATGTCTGTAATACAGGTCCTTCTCAAAATATTAGCATATTGTGATAAAGTTCATTATTTTCCATAATGTCATAATTAAAATTTAACATTCATATATTTTAGATTCATTGCACACTAACTGAAATATTTCAGGTCTTTTATTGTCTTAATACGGATGATTTTGGCATACAGCTCATGAAAACCCACAATTCCTATCTCACAAAATTAGCATATTTCATCCGACCAATAAAAGAAAAGTGTTTTTAATACAAAAAACGTCAACCTTCAAATAATCATGTACAGTTATGCACTCAATACTTGGTCGGGAATCCTTTGGCAGAAATGACTGCTTCAATGCGGCGTGGCATGGAGGCAATCAGCCTGTGGCACTGCTGAGGTCTTATGGAGGCCCAGGATGCTTCGATAGCGGCCTTTAGCTCATCCAGAGTGTTGGGTCTTGAGTCTCTCAACGTTCTCTTCACAATATCCCACAGATTCTCTATGGGGTTCAGGTCAGGAGAGTTGGCAGGCCAATTGAGCACAGTGATACCATGGTCAGTAAACCATTTACCAGTGGTTTTGGCACTGTGAGCAGGTTCCAGGTCGTGCTGAAAAATGAAATCTTCATCTCCATAAAGCTTTTCAGCAGATGAAAGCATGAAGTGCTCCAAAATCTCCTGATAGCTAGCTGCATTGACCCTGCCCTTGATAAAACACAGTGGACCACCACCAGCAGCTGACACGGCACCCCAGACCATCACTGACTGTGGGTACTTGACACTGGACCTCTGGCATTTTGGCATTTCCTTCTCCCCAGTCTTCCTCCAAACTCTGGCACCTTGATTTCCGAATGACATGCAGAATTTGCTTTCATCCGAAAAAAGTACTTTGGACCACTGAGCAACAGTCCAGTGCTGCTTCTCTGTAGCCCAGGTCAGGCGCTTCTGCCTCTGTTTCTGGTTCAAAAGTGGCTTGACCTGGGGAATGTGGCACCTGTAGCCCATTTCCTGCACATGCCTGTGCATGGTGGCTCTGGATGTTTCTACTCCAGACTCAGTCCACTGCTTCCGCAGGTCCCCCAAGGTCTGGAATCGGCCCTTCTCCACAATCTTCCTCAGGGTCTGGTCACCTCTTCTCGTTGTGCAGCGTTTTCTGCCACACTTTCTCCTTCCCACAGACTTCCCACTGAGGTGCCTTGATACAGCACTCTGGGAACAGCCTATTCATTCAGAAATTTCTTTCTGTGTCTTACCCTCTTGCTTGAGGGTGTCAATAGTGGCCTTCTGGACAGCAGTCAGGTCGGCAGTCTTACCCATGATTGGGGTTTTGAGTGATGAACCAGGCTGGGAGTTTTAAAGGCCTCAGGAATCTTTTGCAGGTGTTTAGAGTTAACTAGTTGATTCAGATGATTAGGTTCATAGCTCATTTAGAGACCCTTTTAATGATATGCTAATTTTGTGAGATAGGAATTTGGGGTTTTCATGAGCTGTATGCCAAAATCATCCGTATTAAGACAATAAAAGACCTGAAATATTTCAGTTAGTGTGCAATGAATCTAAAATATATGAATGTTACATTTCCATCATTACATTATGGAAAATAATGAACTTTATCACAATATGCTAATATTTTGAGAAGGACCTGTATAACAAAATGTAGAAAAAACAAGGTGTGAATACTTTCTAGTGGGACTGTATTAAAATCCTTGCAGAGAAAAGGACTCATGGAAAGAAATTATTTTCTTTGCGTTATGCCAGAGAAGAAAGCAAAAACCCCAAAACACACTATTACTGTCAAATGGTTCCCTTTTATACCCACATAATAAGCCAGATATTTCCCTCTGAGGATGTATAATGGCAAATCGAATGCTATGGGTTGTGAACAGGGAGGATCATAATGATATTTGTCTCAGAAGATGCAGTCATTTTGCTCCTTTAACATCTCTCCAAGATTACGCCGTAAAGTATGATGTTGCCACAGCGAGGCTTCCTGCTTTTTCACATCATGTAAAGCTCCCCCTCACTTTCCGTTCTGAATAGCTGTAAACAGTAAATGATTCATGAGGATGCAACAGCGGGAAGGGATATCAATAACAGTTATTTTACTCCAAGGCCTCACTGAATAAATGGCTTGCTCGGTGGTTTAGACCGGGAGTCTGCTGAGCTCTGCTAGAAAGCAAGATATTGACCAGGATGCTTCAGACTGTGTGGCTTGCCTCTGAGTCCATTGACTGAAGCAGCCATGTTATTGAATATGCAGGAGAGGGTATGTTGGTACTTTCATTTCTTACCCCACAAGTGTCCCCAAGGGTGTCATTGCGAACCATCCTTATACCCCTGCAAATCCACTAGAAGAATGATGCCATGGTGTGGCGTTGTTATATTTTTTTCTGATCACAACAACGAAATATTGATTTTGTTGAGAATCTGACTTTTAAATCTACAAGTTCCCTCCAGTGTAATACAACTTCCTTAAAAGTAACTACAACCAAACCTACACCATGATTAACAAAGATTTAGACTAACTCCACACTAGTAAACACTTGCCCGCTAATCCACAAACCAACACACTGAACAACCCAGGTCCACATTGTCTTGGTGCATAGGACTTTATGGACCTACTAAACGCAATGTAATTTCACACAATGCAATGAAAGTCCTAGAATGGACATCCTGTGTAGCCCATGTGGCTGCTCTCAAGGGCGTTGTTAAGGCCCTCGGCTCAGCACACAACTGTATTTTAAAACAAAGAGATTGATTGGACATAGCCCTACAACTTCTCTATTTAACCAAATCAGGCACTGTGCCCTGAGTTAAACTATTTGAACTCCCCTTCTGCAGTGTATGTGATGATGTTCAGATATACTTTTTGTTTTGGATGTTTTCAATGCATTCCTTCTTTGTTTTCTTACATTATCCTATTCAGACCTATGGGGCAACAGGCAAGGCTGGTGTAAGGATACAGTGCCTTGCAATGGTGTTCATGACTCTTGCATTGATTTGCATTTTGTTACTTTACAAATACAATCTTCAAAACATTTCATTCATCTTTTTTTGTGACCAACAAAGTCGTGGATAATTACGAATTTTCAAGTTCTGGACAATGTTCAAGTCTCACCACATATTATCAGTTGGATTTAGGTCTACTTTAGGTTTACTTTGACTGGCCAATCTAAAACATCAGTATGCTTTGATCTAAATCTTTCCATCGTAGCTCTAGCTCTATGTTTAGGGTTGTTGTTCTGCTGGAAGGTGAACCTCCACCCCAGTCTCAAGTCTTTTGCAGCCTCTAACATGTCTTGATAGGTATGTAGTTGTGCCATACTCAATCAATGATCATACCGAGTAAATAATGTGTAAGATATTCAAAGCTTTGGATAGCCTTTTATAGCTTAAACCGTATTCAGACTTCTCCACAACTGTTTCCTTGATCGGTTTGCTGGATTCCTTGACCATCTTGATTCTGTTTGTTGACATTCTCTAGTAAACCTCTGAGGCCTCCACAGAACAGCTATATTTATTCTGAGATTACATTACTAATTAACCAACCTCTAAAGGTCAACAGTTTTATTTAGAGGTATGCAGTAATGAATATAAATGTGCAAGACACTTTCCACATTTTTATTTGTGTTGGTCTAGAGGGTATGTATGCTTTTTCCATGGACTGTTAATCTTAGTCAGATTGCAGTTTTGTCACAGGGTAATGCATTGAAAAGGAAGCAGGGAATAAAAACTCACTGCTATTCGTGCAAATGAACAGCATCCCTGAGATCCTGACACAGGCCCCTAGGGATGCATCTGTCTTCAATTGCATGCCAGGGTTCTCAGAAAATAGCTATTTGGGAATCACCTTGTAGATGCATAAAACTATTTTATAAATGTCAAATTATGTTGTCTTTGGTACTTCACTAAAGAAATAAGAAAATTTGTCTTTGTGTCAGGATGCTATTAACATAGTTTCTAAAGATCCTATTTAAAACTGTTTTTTATGCAGTGATCTGTTGTGTGTTGATTCACTGCTGGTTCATACTTAAAGTTTGGGTGCCTGAATGATTAAATTATAAAACATTCCTCTGAAAAATTATCAGATGCTAGCATAAAAACAAGAAACCCTGAAGAAGTATTTCTTAAGTCCATGTTAAAATTTTTTGGGGAGGAAAATGTAGAGATGCATGACTCGGAAATTTTGCATTACACAAAATTTTCCTGACAATGTATAAAACATTTACAAAAATCTTATATTGTTTTTGGTTGTGTATTATTACGTCATATTACAATCTCAATTATTGCTTCTTGTCTTTTAAATGTTAATTCTTGAGCATTTTGTGCTTCACTCAATTTCTGTTTCTAATTTGAGTCCACAACAACGAATTATCAGTAATGCCAGGCCAGAAGTACCTACACAGAGACCTTTATGCTGTTATGGTTCATTTGACTTTTTGAGATATAATTAGATTGAATTGAAGACAGAAGGTACATAGGTTAGATTTCCTTTGCACTTGTAGCAATTTGATGTCCCTCTGGGGCAGTTCTGATGGGCCAAACATAAATCTGACAGCAGCGGTTCCCTGAAGCAAATCATGTTAAAGTGAGAACAGGCTGTCAAGTTGTGTCACCTCCCCTATGTCCTTCCTTCTTCTTAGCTCTCCATCACTCATACAGTTGACAGGACCTTTGTTCATCCCACCAATGAAGAACACATTGCAGTCTTGGGTGCACTGAACTGGAACAGCCTGAGCCCTTGACGTAAAATTAGATATCAGTGAATGTTTTAATTAAAGATCATTTACCTACCCAGAGCCCTGAATAAGCTCTGGTTCTGTGAGCTACAGACCCGACAGCTTTGATAAACTCACTTTGAATCTACCAGGTTTTTTTTGCAAGAATCAGGCCTGCTAAAGATTTTAACATTGTATTAATGATAATTGACTCAGGGACACATGGTAAAATTCATTATTATCCATTAGGATTATGAATCAAGCCATGTGTTACATCTGATAACTTGTATTGACACAAATGCTCAGAGGAGCATTGCTGCTTTGACATCAATTTTGTCTTTGAATGGCTTTGACCTTGTGTTCAATCACAAAAGCAAATCAAGTGATCCAATTTTTTGCAAAAAGTAGAAAAAGATTTTTAGCAGTAGTAGAGGCCTTTATTTTTCAACAGTAGGTAGACAGGAAAGAGGGCAAAGACATTCAACAAAGGTCGCCGGATCCATGACTCGAACCCAGGACAGCCACATCAAGGACTACAGCCTCTGCACATGATGGCGCACTTAACCCCTACACCACCAGCACTGCGCCCAACACAGGACATTTTTATGTCATTGATAAATAACAGACCTCTGGCATGGCTACAATTTATTAGTCGACACAGGCAATAAATTCAGTCCAATAAATACTGACTGAACACTTTGTAATTACTCATTCAGACAGAATTGCGTTATGTACAAGCATGCCTCCTAAAGTTCTCAAGGTCAGAGTACAATTCCTGTCCATTGATTTGTGCCTAAAGCTGAGGTGTCATGCATAATTTGGATGATTATCTGTTTGCAAGGCCTTTTTCCCACACATACTTATCTCTATTTGAATGACACAGAGCACTGTGGCATTTACAAACCCTAATAGCCAGGGTTCTCAAGTTTCATTAGAAGATCACACACATGCACACACCAGGGATGTGCAAGTAGGAGCTGGCTGCAGGAGATGAGGCTTTACCCTTTTTTTCTTCTGTCCCTGTACCTTTGCTGATTAAGAGATACCTTCCTCTTGGTACTTTTGAGTTCTGGCCACCCCAGCGGGCCGATGACTGCACCAGGGGGTTGTAGAATCTGTTAGGGGTTTGCTCTCCTCAGTGCGGGGTGGTCTTGCGGCCATGGGCTTGTGTGGGCTCCTGGCCACAGCGGTAACCAATCTACTGGCTGGTTCATTGTACTGTATTTCTTCCTGTGCCTCGGTGGACTGCTGCTCCTGTGTTCCGCTCCTATTTTCGACCTACCTCTGTGTCAGGCAAATACTTATCCTGTGGGGGTGACTGGTGTCTGTTTGCTTGGGGCTGAGGCTGCCTGGACATGGAGGCATAACATTCTAAAATCCAAGTTTTGGAGGGGAGTGGTGGCCTAATGGTTAGAGACTAGGCATTTCCATTCTGGATAGAACCCTGGTTCAAATCCCACAGCCTGCCACTCTGGGTCCCCAAGCAAGACCCTTAGCCCTTGAATGCTCCCCGGGCGCCACACAATAGCAGCCCATCGCTCCTAAAGTGAGTTAAATGCAGAGGACATTTTCTCCATTGTGAGATCAATAAAGTCTATATTATTATTATAGAGATGCACCAATCAAAATCATCAGTTTCTCTGACATTGATTTTTGCAGATTCAGAGTTCTCTACAAACTTTAATACACTGCTCAAAAAAATAAAGGGAACACTTAAACAACACAATATAGCTCCAAGTAAATCAAACTTCTGTGAAATCAAACTGTCCACTTAGGAAGCAACACTGATTGACAATCAATTTCACATGTTGTTGTTCAAATGGAATAGACATTAGGGGGAAATCTTTGGCGATTAGCAAGACACTCAATAAAGGAGTGGTTCTGCAAGTGGGGACCACAGACCACTTCTCAGTACCTATGCTTTCTGGCTGATTTTTTGGTCACTTTTGAATGTTGACATCATGTCTCGCTCCATCCACCAACGTCACGTTGCACCACAGACTGTCCAGGAGTTGGCGGATGCTTTAGTCCAGGTTTGGGAGGAGATCCCTCAGGAGACCATCCACCGTCTCATCAGGAGCATGCCCAGGCTTTGTAGGGAGGTCATACAGGCACGTGGAGGCCACACACAATACTGAGCCTCATTATGACTTGTTTTAAGAACATTACATCAAAGTTGGATCAGCCTGTAGTGTGTTTTTCGACTTTAATTTTAATTTTTTGTTATTTGAGTGTTCCCTTTATTTTTTGAGCAGTGTATAAGAAGATATAAGAACAGCATTCAAAATTTTAGTCTTCCTCAATTGATAAGTCATTGATTATTTACACAAGAAGTGCAATCAAGCCACACGTTTATGAGAGAGCAGCTGTTAAAAAACACATTTTAATCATTTAAAACAAAGAGACAATAACATTATTGTTTTTTAAACTGGACCATGCAACTCAGATTAGCTACAACAGTCTTGTGTCCACATATATTCCTGAGAGAATGTCCTTACCTTAACTCTGAGATTTCCAAAAGGCCGCAAACATTTCCAAAAAGAGCATGTTCAATCGCAGACAAATATTGAAAATTCAACAGTAGAAAATAGTGAAACTTTGCTGTACTCCATTCACCCTTCCTGTTATCTGCTCTAACTCTCACTCTCTCTTATTCTTGCATAGTAATCTGTCTTTATAAAAACGAGTCTGCTCCATCAGCTGTACTTTGATGTAAACAAGAAGAAGAAGAAGTATTAAGCATTGATAAGAATCCATGCAGGCAGGGAGGGCACATTATTTTGAAATGCACACCTTGTAACCAATCCAATGCAAGCACAGGCTAGAATCATACCATTAATGTGAAAAAAGAATTAAGATGCAGCTTTACTCAACATACATTACTGACGTATTTTAACATATGTTTTAACACTCTTGCCCAAGGTTTATAGTAACTATAAAGTACTTTTCAGGTGAAGAAGCATTAACATTCAGCAGTGACTGCATGGAGATAAAATGCTGAACTTTTACTTTGTGAGGGAACAGAAAAATGCCTCATTTTTAAATATGTTTACAGCGCTTAACATGTAAGGGACAGTCTTACATTTGCACTAAAGCCAAGAGTTCTAATACTTTAGTTGTCCAATGATGTCTATTAAAAATGCAAGGCTAGGTATCCACTTAGTGACCTGAAACAGCAAGGGGTCTTCTCCTTTGGATTGCATGAGCTCTTTGACTTCATGCAAAAGCAACAAGAAGTGCTTTTAAACTCTTCCCCTGTTGAACGACCAGATTTCTGTCCAGAAGCGGAACCTTGTTCCGCTGACAGATTTTCCAACAGCACCTAAAATGTATTGTGTTGTTTGGCTTTACAGTAAATGGCATTTATGGTTTTCATGACCGGAGTCATCACATGATCAAAGCCCAAAACCTTTGTCCAAACTGCCTGCTGCTCCATGTCAGTCCATCATGATAGGGCCCCCATCTGTAGTCACTGATACTAGTGTTTCCATTGGTGCTTTGTACTTCTAATGTACTTCTCTACCATGTTGGGGAATACCATTTTTTGTTGACATCTTGAGAGGCAGTTAGTGTCAGGACTTTTTTTATTTGGGCCAAACTCATCAAACATCATTTGGAAAAACACCATCTGCTGAACTCCACTGACTCATTGTATTGTATGCTACACCAACTGTACTTCACAGATCCTGGCCCAGCTGCTATGTTAGGTTCTTGGACAAAACTGACGCTCTTTAACTGTTGTGCTTTTCTGCATTTTGCTATTCGCTATTATTTTTTGGGAAAAAGGTGATAGACCAACACAAAGTGGTGCATGGTGTGAAGTCACACAGAATCATACAAGGTTTTTTCAAATAAAAATCTGAGAAATTTAGCATGCTTCTCTATTCAGCACACCTGGGTCAAATCACCTACATCTAGAACCTGACATTTCTGCCTAGTCTTCCTCGCAAAATAGCTCACGTTCAGTCAGCTTGAATGAGAACATCTGTGAATAAAAATATTAAAGTCTTGAAACAGATTCACAATTAGATTTAGGTCTGGACCTAGGCTAAGCCTTTCCAACACATAAATGTGATTTGATTTAACCTTTCTCTTGTAGGTCTGTCTGTGTGTACAGTATAATTTCCTGTCTACTTTAAATTATGCTCTACTCTGTTGCTTTATCACATAAAATACCTTGAAAATAAAAGGTTTGTTGTTGTATAATGGCAAAATCTAAACAAATTAAATGGGTTTATAATAATTAGAACTGGTTTTAGAACTTGCACGAATAGCTTCCAGCAAGAAGCATCAAGATCTGGTTGTCAACAGCTTGTCTTTTTGGTGCCATTGGATAATGGATGATTCTTTTTTTATTAGAGAACATATATAATTGCAGACCAATATCTTTTCATACCTAGAATAGTTTTTAAAGGGACAATATAGACTTAGAAAGAGGGAATGTAGTCAGCAATTGAACTGAAAAACCTCAAGGAAGGTTGTTTTCCAGAAGCTGTTTTGATACATTTTGTATCTTAACAATGCAACCTAATTTCTGAGATTTCAAATACCTTTTCTTCCTTTTACTTTTTCAAGCAGATTTTCTTTCAGAACTTTATATTCTTATGTGGCTCCGAATTGAAAAATACTCTTCCAGAAAAATATACTTGGATGTTTGAATTAGGTTCAACAATTCACTGAATACTTTTGCTTGCAGCATGACAGACAGGGGAATGTGTCTTTCCCCGTCATCCCTCACCTTGATATTTGCAGACAATGGAAGTGCATTAGCCTCAATCAGAAACATTAGAGGAAATTTGCTGTGGCAGGATTTGATAAAAAGCACCCAACACATTCTGAGAACTGACTGCCTTCACTCAGCTGATGATATCTGTACATGCAGCAAAATACACATTTTAAGCCTTTGTCTGCTTGCTTCTGTCTGGTCTTGTCAGCTAAAAGCTTTTTTAACATTTTTATTTTATTTTATTTTTTTGCACAAGGACTACAGTAGGGGTGTTTTTTGGATTATCCACTTGCTACAGAATGAGAGTGGTGTTTTATGATGGAGTCCAATTGTTTTGTGCAGACAGCATATCACCATTAAATACTTTGGGTCGGATATGGTGCTGGAAATCATCTTTGTGCATTTAAAAACATCATAACACTCTCCCCATTACACACAGCTTCTGTTTGTGCATACGTTTGTTAAGCCATTACCTGCACTAGACCATTTTTTCATTCTCATGGTGAAACCCTCCCACTTTTCTCATTACACAAAGGCCTCCTTGGTAATATTGTATCACTCTAATGTTTGCAGCACTTTGGTGAAGACTTCCAAGCAAACATTTGATGGGTTACAAATTCCATTCAGAGCTGTAAATCCATTGGAGGCTTGCTGAGAGACCTCACATCCCATCCAGCAACCACTCTTGGAACCTAGTAACTTTGTCTTTTCTCTACCCGCAGCTCTTACCGCCTGGATAAAATCAACAGTGACATGCGTAACTACATCACCAATTTTGCTGCAGATTTAAGGTGAATACAGGCTTACTTCTCTGTTGCTGCCATGTGCTCAGTGGTCATATTTCGCCTTTCTGCTGATATGCTAACTACTGCTGCCATTTAACAAACAAAAAAACAAAAAAAACTGTCAACGAGAGGTCACCTGGGGCAATGTAGTAATAAGCATGAGACATTATAACTCAAATAAAGCAGATATGAATAACCAGGTTATTCAAATTATTTATCAAACTTTAGAAATAATGGTATTAAACAGAAAGAAAATGAAAGCATTGCGCCGAACATTATTCACATAGATTTTACAATCTTTCTTCTGATAGTTACTTGATCTTTTCTATGGTTTACTATAGTATTTACACAGCGTCAACTTTTCTTTTCTTTTAGTGGGTTTTTATATGATGGACCAGCTCAAAGTAGTCCACAACTGTGTAGTGGATCTAATAGGAGTTGCGATTTTCAACATTTTTACCAAAAACAAATCGGAAAAGTGTAGTGTGCATTTGTTTTTAGCCCCCTTTATTCTAACACCCCAAAATAAAACCCAGTGCAAACAATTGCCTACAGAAGAATCTGGTTTAGTGAATAGTGTACATCTGTGCGTAATTTAATCTTACTTCAATCACAGCAGAGGTTTGTTAGAGAACATTGGTGAACTCCATCATGAAGACCAAAGAACATTCAACATAGGTCAGGGATGAAGTTGTAGAAAAGTTTACAAAACCTTACAAGAGGGTTTGATCACCTCACTGCTCAATTTATCACTCGTTGTGCAGTCTACAAATTTGGCCTTTATTTAGTGGTCCAGTTCCAAATTTGTCATTAGCCATGTACACAGCAAACACATGAATAAAGATGCTGGTGGTGACAGCACCATTCTGTGGAGACGCTTTGGTTTAGCAGGAGTAGGGTTATTGGTTAGATTTGATGGGAAGATGGTTGAAGGTAAATACAGGACAATCCTGAATGAAACATTGTTAGAGGCAAAAGACTTGAGACCAGGGCAGAGGATCACCCAAACACACAGCAAGAGCTACAATGGAACGATTTAGATGAAACCATATCCATGTGTGAGAATGCCCAGTCCAATTGAGAATATCATAAAAAAGTTAGATATTTTTTGTCCCTCATTTTAGAAAGTGAAAGATTTAAAAAAAAGAGGACATTTTAAACTGAAATGTCAGGCTTCTGAAAAGTATTTTAATTTCTATGCACTCAGTACTTAGTTTGGGCTCCTTTTGCATGAGTTACTGCATCAGTGTGCCATGGCCTGGAGGCAGTCAGCCTGTGGCACTGTTAAGGTGTAATGGAAGCCCAGGATGCTTTGATAGCGGCCTTTTGGTCATTTGCATTGTTCGGTCTGGTGTCTCTCATCTTCCACTTGACAATACTCCATAGATTCTCTATGGGGTTCAGGTCAGACCAGTTTCCTAGCCAATTAATCACGATAGCACCATGGTCACTGAACCATAGAAAAGATTTGTCAAGCTTTGATAACCGGCTTTTGATACCTTTGGCAGTGCGGGCTGGTGCCAAGTTCTGCTGGAAAATAAAATCAGCATCTCCATTTCAGCAGAAGGAAGCATGGTGTGCTATGAAACTTCCTGGTAAATGGCTGTGTTGACTGTGAACTTCAGATAACACAGTGGACCAACACCAGCAGATGACACCCCAAATCATCACTGACTGTGGAAACTTCACTCTGGACTTCAAAAAGCATAGATTATGTGGCTCTCCAGTCTTCCTCCAGACTCTGGGACCTTGGTTTCCAAATGAAATGCAAACTTTACTTTAAACTGAAAAGAGAATATTGAACCACTGAGCAACAGTCTAGTTCTTTTTCTCCTTAGTCCAGGTAAAATGTTTGTAGCACATGTGCAGGATTTGTCAGTGTATAGTGGCTCATTATGTGCTGACTCCAGCCTCAGTCTACCCCTTATGAAACTCTTCCAAATTCTTAAAAGAAGTTTGCTTGACAATCATCTCAAGGCAGCAGTTATCCCTGTTGCTGGTGCACATTTTCTACTACACTTTTTCCTTCCAATTAACTTTCTATAAATATGTTTGAATACAAAACTGTGAACGACATTCTTCAGCAATGGCCTTTTGTTGTTTACCCTCCATGTGGAGGGTGTCAGTGACTGTCTTTTGCACATCTGTGAAGTCAGCCGTCTTCCCCATGATTGTGTGACTGACTGACCCAGACTGAGAGACCCAGGAAGAGGCCCAGGAAATATTTGCAGGTGTTTTCAGTTAATTAGCTGATATTTTTTTATTTTTCACAAAATCCTAATCTTTTGAGAAACTGAAGTTTGGGTTCTCATTATCTATAAGTAATACTATGTGAATTACAAGAAATAAATGCTTGAAATGTTTTACTATGTGTAATTAATCTTTATAATATATGAGTTTCACTTTCTGAAATGAGTAACAAAAACATTGAACTATTTTACTCGTACACGTCATCCTCCGCTTATCCGGGACCGGGTCGCGGGGGCAGCAGACTCAGCAGAGACGCCCAGACGTCCCTCTCTCCAGACACGTCCTTCAGTTCCTCCAGGGGGAGCCCAAGGCGTTCCCAGGCCAGCCGAGAGACATAGTCCCTCCAGCATGTCCCGGGCCATGTCCTGGGCCTCCTCCCGGTGGGACGTGCCTGGTACACCTCCCGAGGAAGGCATCCAGGAGGTATCCGGTATAGATGCCCGAGCCACCTCAACTGGCTCCTCTCGATGTGGAAGAGCAGCGGCTCTAATCCGAGCCCCTCCCGGATGGCCGAGCTCCTCACCCTATCTCTAAGGGAGTGTCCAGCAACCCTACGGAGGAAGCTCATTTCAGCCGCTTCTATCCGTGATCTCGTTCTTTCGGTCATGACCCAAAGTTCATGGCCATAGGTGAGGGTAGGAACGTAGACCGACCAGTAAATTGAGAGCTTTGCTTTTCGGCTCAGCTCTCTCTTCACCACTACGGACCGGCACAGCGCCCCCATTACTGTGGCAGCCACACCGATCCGTCTGTTGATCTCCCGCTCCATTCTTCCCTCACTCGTGAACAAGACCCCGAGATACTTAAACTCCTCCACTTGAGGCAGGAACTCCCCTCCAACCTGAAGAGGACAAGCCACCCTTTTCCGGTCGAGTACCATGGCCTCGGACTTGGGGGAGCTGATCCTCATCCCAGCTGCTTCACACTCGGCTGCGAACCGCCCCAGCGCATGCTGTAGGTATTGGCAAGAGGGGGCCAGCAGGACTACGTCATCCGCAAAAAGAAGAGACAAAATCCACTGGTCGCCAAACCAGACCCCCTCCGGCCCTTGGCTGCGTCTAGAAATCCTGTCCATAAAAGTTATGAACAGGACCGGTGACAAAGGGCAGCCCTGCCGGAGTCCAACATGCACCGGGAACAAGTCTGACTTAGTGCCGGCAATGCGGACCAAACTCCTGCTCCGCTCGTACAGGGACCGGATGGCTCCTAATAAAGGGCCCCCAATTCCATACTCCTGGAGCACCCCCCACAGGACATCACGAGGGACACAGTCGAATGCCTTCTCCAGATCCACAAAACACATGTGAACCGGTTGGGCAAACTCCCATGAACCCTCGAGCACCCTGTAGAGGGTATAGAGCTGGTCCAGTGTTCCACGGCCGGGACGAAAACCACACTGCTCCTCCTGAAGCCAATGTTCGACTATCGGTCGCACTCTCCTCTCCAATACCCTGGCGTAGGCCTTACCAGGGAGGCTGAGGAGTGTGATCCCCCTGTAGTTGGAACACACCCTCCGGGACCACCACCCCAGTCTGCCAGTCCAGAGGCACTGTCCCCGACCGCCACGCAATGTTGAAGAGGCGTGTCAACCATGACAGCCCTACAACATCCAGAGACTTGAGGTACTCAGGGCGGATCTCATCCACCCCCAAAGCCTTGCCACCGCGGAGCTTTTTAACCACCTCGGTGACTTCAGCCTGGGTGATGAAAGAGTCCAACCCCGAGTCCCCAGCCTCTGTTTCCACCATGGAATGAGTGATGGCAGGATTGAGGAGATCCTCGAAGTCCTCCTTCCATCGCCCGATAATATCCTCAGTCGAGGTCAGCAGTCTCCCGCCCCCACTATAAACAGTGTTGGCAAAGCACTGCTTCCCCCTCCTGAGGCGCCGGACGGTTTGCCAGAATCGCTTCGAGGCCAACCGGTAGTCCTTCTCCATGGCCTCACCGAACTCCTCCCAGGCCCGAGTTTTTGCCTCTGCCACAGCCCAGGCCGCAGCACGCTTGGCCTCATGGTACCTGTCAGCCGCCTCAGGAGTCCCACAAGCCAACCACAGCCGATAGGACTCCTTCTTCAGCTTGACAGCATCCCTTACTGCCGGTGTCCACCACCGGGTTCTGGGATTGCCGCCGCAACAGGCACCGCAGACCTTACGACTGCAGCTACGGGCAGCAGCATCGACAATAGATGCGGAGAACATGGTCCCCTCGGACTCTATGTCTCCAACATCCCCCGGGATCTGGTCGAAGCTCTCCCGGAGGTGGGAGTTGAATACATCCCTGGCCGAGGGCTCTGCCAGGCATTCCCAGCAGACCCTCACTATGCGCTTGGGCCTGCCAAGTCTGTCCAGCTTTCTCCTCCTCCAGCGGATCCAACTCACCACCAGGTGGTGATCAGTGGACAGCTCAGCCCCTCTCTTCACCCGAGTGTCCAAAACATGCAGCCGAAGGTCTGATGATACAACAACAAAGTCGATCATCGACCTCCTGCCTAGGGTGTCCTGGTGCCAAGTGCACTGATGGACACCCTTATGTTTGAACATGGTGTTCGTTATGGACAATCCGTGACTAGCACAGAAGTCCAATAACAAAACACCACTCAGATTCAGATCGGGGAGGCCATTCCTCCCTATCACGCCTCTCCAGGTGTCACTGTCGTTCCCCACGTGGGCGTTGAAGTCCCCCAGCAGAATATTGGAGTCCCCGGGAGGGGCACTATCCAGCACCCCCGACAGGGACGCCAAGAAGGCCGGGTACTCTGCACTACCACTCGGCCCGTAGGCTGAAATGATAGTCAGAGACCTCTCCCCAACCCGAAGGCACAGGGATACAACCCTCTCATCCACTGGGGTAAACCCCAACACGAGACGGCTGAGCTGGGGGGCAACAAGCAAACCCACACCAGCCCACCGCCTCTCCCCGTGGGCCACTCCAGAGTAGAACTATTTTATGATATTGTAATTATTTAAGATGTACCAGTGTGTTTACAGAGACTCTCTATCCAATCTGACTTAGCTTGAAGTATTTTACAAAACAAATTAACCAAATTTTCAGTGTCTGGATGTTCAGAGCTGATAGAGACATACAGTATGGTTCAAACATGTACATGCCAAAGTTGTCAGATTTTCATTTATAAGAACATTTTTTACTTTCCTCAGGGGCGTTTTCAGGGTCTCAAAACATTGGGGGCTTTAGCCCAAATCCAAAATATTTAGATTTCAATAAGACCATTTATAGGTAATTTAAAGTTAAAATAATATAGGACATATTGTACCAGTTCTCTGTCTCGGCTGGTTTTAGATTAAATGTAAATTATTGTGAATCAAACAAAAAAGGTTTGCAATAAATTTACTTTTTATTTTTGTTAGAAGCTGAATGAAACTGAAACAGACTTTAGGCCTGATGAAAAACCATTTTGCTGAAGCAAATAATGAAACATTTTGAGGTATTTAGAACAGAACCAGATAAATATGCTTCTTTTGTCTTCTACATAAATGACCTTTTTAAACGTTACATTCTCATCAAAGTGTTCCACTCCTGAGGCTCCATTGTCTTTATCCTTTATTTTCAACAAAGGAAAGTGGAATAAAGTGGCTTTTCCGAAATCTTAGTCAAACACATTTATTTTATTATGCCAAGAACATTCAAAACATTTTATTAAAATTGTTCCTTCTTTTATTAATCTTTTCAGCTGCTACCATGAGACCAATGTGTTGATCTGAAGGATCTTTTAATGTGTTCAGATACGTTAGGATTAAATGCTTTTATTTTGACTGAAGTAAAGGACCAGATATTTTCACATTATGGTGCAAATCTGGCTAGAAGTTCACAGAGAAGGTTTTTTGTTTTCTATCACAGCCAGATCATTTAACTTCACCTGTATCTCACGTGAAAGTCCCTCATCATGACCCTGAAGAGGCTCATTAGAGTGAACCTCCACCTCATGTCTTGTTGGGTGAATCAGTGATTAGCTGTAACTTACAATTAATCCATTCTGAGTCAGCATTCAGGTTTTACCGCTATTTTCGTCTGGGTTATACCGCTCTGCTTCCACCTTTTCCTGAACACACACACCCACCAGGCTCCCTCTCTCCGGTTGGCTCCATGGTTGCTCTGAAATGAGCCCTGTTTGAGGCGCTCAGTGTAACTTTTCAGGTAATGAAGGAGGCAGGTCGACCTGGAGTAAACTGCTGTTCTGGACTTCTCCAGAATGGAGTCCATCTCTGGCTGTGTGCGTAGTTGCGCATTCGCGGTGCCGCGAGTGAACAAATAGCTATTTTCTGTCTTCTCCTTTTAACTCATTGTCAGGTTAGGTGGAGCGACAGGTGATTATATGGAACACAATTTTAAAAATCTGATTGTTTTTAAATAAAAATGTGAATCCAGTACCATTTTGTGGCTGCATCTTTTTAATACTTCTAAATTTCTTCTATCAAGAAGTCTGGGGTAGTCCTGTTCAGAAAACATCTACGCGCCTGACTTTCCTTCTAGTTCACCATCTGCCTTAACTTGTGTTGGTCTGTCACATTAATCCCAGTTAAGAAAGCCATTGTATGAGGTTGTAATGTGTCAAAATGTGAAAGGTTTCAAAAATATATTGACTTTTGTCTGCATTTGTCTTTGGTTAAGGCATAGTATCTTATGAGTGTCATTTATACATTTTTCTAATTTGCTGGGCCTTGGCTGACAATTTTATATCAGCTTGGCATTCTCCTGCTGCTAAACATATCTGTTTGTCTGTGTAACAAGCCAAGGAACGGCTTACTCATCACTGCCTGCTTTTAGAAGTAGACCACACCATACTTCCTTAAAGTGACTCACACCATATTCTTCAGTTTACCTAAAGCCCATTTCTGTTTCTCCTTCTCCCCAGCAGATTTTCTAACCAGTAATGGGTTTCTGAACATCTCTCGCCCAGCACATTTAATTGACCAGGCTGACTCTGGGGTGCTCTCTCAGAAGTGCTTGCTCACTAACTAGCTGCTGATTTGCATTTCCTTTATTTCTAAGCATTAATTGGATGTTTCAGCACAACAGAAATCGAACTGGCTTAAAAAGGACACCAGTGAGCACATCGCTATAGCAAAGAAAAGGTCTTCCCCTGTTGAGACACAAAATATCATTGAAAAAGCATTTATATTTCATGTTACACGTGTAAGCACCAGTTAAACGAGTTAGGTTGTATTTGTATTTTGTAAAACAACTCACTGCCCTTTTCTTAATTTCTCTGTCTGTTTAGTCAGAACTACCACCTTCAGGCCACCAGGGAAATACACCCCAGCCTTGCCCTGGATCCCTCTACCAACTACAACTCCCCCAAGTTTCGCTCCCGGAACCAGAGCTATATGCGGGCTGTCAGCACGCTTAGTCAGGCTAGCTGTGTCAGCCAAGTGAGTCAGGTGAGTGTGTTGCTTAAACTCTGCAACATTTCTTCCAAATAGAGACCGCTGAAACCTAGAGACGATATTAGAATCAACACATCTTTTTACACACATGACAGAAGATGAAGAATGCTGCATATTTGACAGTCCAGTTTTTACTGCTATAGCAGCTGTTTCAGTTTATCTGACACTAATTTAGCTACACAACTTTTATGCAGTAGTTTATTTCACATTGTTTATCTGTATTAATTAAGACACTCAAACAATATTCTGAGATATTCTTCACCTTCTTGAAAATGTGGCTTGTTAATTTGTTGAGGGCCCTAACAGCTCGGTTTAATACCTTCTAAGTCCAAATCTCAGTAGAAGAAGACGTTTATCTTCATGATTCTTCACGTAACCAGATAGGAATATCAAACTGTTTCTAATCTGTACGCCTTTTGTGATAAATTAGTATTAGTAAATTAGTATTAGTATTAGTGATTTTACTGAATATGCCATACCTACCTCACAGGTTGAGATTGAGTCAATGAAAATGTATATCCTATTGTCTGATATTTGCAGAGAGCTACACGTACTGTAACACAGGTAAATGGCACCAGCCCACAGGTTACCATCTCACATGGAAGAAATTTAAATAAAAAATGTGTGTGCTTTTAGCAATAAGACTTAGCTTAATAGTAATGATAGAAAGACAATGTTGTGCTTAGCGTTTTTTGACAAGCCAATTCATTTCTCTGTAAACCAGAGAACAAATATATTATATCTCATCTTTACAACTTTTGTCTTCAGGCTCATACTGTAGTTCATGTTAGTTTTATTTATTTACAAGTCAGAAAGTAAGAAATACATAAAAAACTGTGAAAAACAAAGGTGCTAAAGAGGAATGACATTATGATTGAAATGTTTAATAGGGACATCAGTGGGTAACACAAAGGCCACACAAGACAAAAGTAGTGATAGTAAAGTCTCTAATTGGGGTCATAAAGTAAAGATTCGTGCGGTGAATTATCCGAGGAGGTGGAGGAAGTTAGGAGAACTGTTATCTGAGAGCAGTATTGAACCCTTAACAAACCAGGGCTGTGGAGAAGGAGGGGATTTAAAAGATATCTTTGGGGAGTTCAGTCTGCCTGTATCAAATGCTGCTTGGTAGAAAAACTGCAATTTAAAGTACAAAAATTCTGACAGTCTTCAGTTTAGCCATCAACATTTCTGCTTTAGTTCTTACCAGCACTGCTGGGGTACTTTCACATGGCAGGATGTGGGTGCTGTGCTTGCGGCGGGGCTAAAGCCAAAAACAGGAGAAGACCAGTGGACAGGGCATTATAATGGCACAAAATATCAGTTGTTGACAAAAGTATCACCACTTACCACCACTTGGTACCCCCTGACGCTGCAGTAAACAGATTGTAAAGAAAGATTAGCTAACAGGTTTTGTATTAATAAAAGCTAACATTACTTCTATTGCGCTTTAAACTTACCTTTTACTACATCATTAGATAAGGCCTTTTTTAAATCACAGTTTGTTTGTTTTTTATCACAAGCTGTGCTTCTTCTCTGTGTTGGGATTATGATTATTGATTAATTAATATTTATCAAGAATTGTAATTAAAAATCATAATTTGAGAAAATTAATTTATTAACCACAAATCCTCATTTATGAATCGAAACCAGAGATGTCCTCTTGTGTTGTAATTGTGGCTCAAAGCCCTTGATAATTACAATTATTAAATTCTCAGTAATAGTTGATAACTATTACTAAATGTCACTGTTTAATCAACCGTTTCTGCCGAAACGTGGGGAACTTTAACCTTATTTTGACTGACAAATCACTCTTGCACAAAATAAACACAAACGCCTTCTCTTTATCTATGTGAAATTTATTAAATCAACAGCCCTGATACAACTCACTCTTCCGATTCAATAATCTTAAGTTATGTTCTACACGAAAGGGTAAAATATGTAACTAAACAAAATAAAACAACAGCATTGCGTGTGTATGAAAATCAAACCAGCAGTTATGGCAGTTATGGCAAAAATACAAGAGGAATATGTTGTTGAAAGAATCTTTGGAACGCCACTCCCAAAGTGGGGCTTAGTTACACTGTAAAGTCATAAAAACATCCCCCACCGCTGTGGATGTCTGAGCACATAAAAGGTTGTAAAACGTTTGGCGGCAAGTAATAAAACATGAAGCTGAAGACAAAGAAAATGGTTGATTTTCACCATAAGGTTATTATAGCAGTTCGGTTCCACAGCCCACCTGCGTTCAGGTGACCAGACAGTAAAACACAACTTGCGAGACTCGGCGGCCTCCAAAATTCAATAGCAGTCAAGTTTAAAAAAAACACTGGCATGCACATACAATTCAGAACACATTAGACTATAAGTGGCGATTCTAAATTGCACTTAAACCCTACTCTATCCTGCCCATTCTTTTATTTTTATGTCTTTATTAGAAATAAAAATAAAAGAATGGATTTTACTTGATGTTGTCTCCTCTGAGCAAAGGGAGAGAGAGAAGGGGTGAAGAGTTTCCACGCGTCTGTGGATAACTCAGAATAGAACGGTCCGTTTTCCTTCTTTCTGGCCTCCTTGGCAGAAAGGTGAAGAATATGACGGACTGTCACTAGTCGACTGGAACAAACAAAAACAAGGAGGAAAAATTGCGTCTCCTTGAAAACTCCGTGGTTTTTTTTTGGTTACGTGTTAAATCCATGCCTTCGATCGGTAAAGTTGAAAACTTACAAACCTTATTCCTGTAAGCTTAATTCGCTTAGTTTTCTCGTTGGCCAACGGGAAGAATGAATGAAAGTCCACGCGGGACTTCCTTCTCCAGAATAATGCGCTTCAGATGGCGGTAACCATGGTAAGCCATGGTGGGCCGTCTCATACTCTGTTATATAGTTGACTGTGGCATCAGAGCTGCGACGCCCCCGTCCTATCAGCCGCGGTGCCCGCTGGGATTTGTAGAGCGGACTGTCCTGGGATACAAAATGGCCGATGATGCCAGATGGCCTGGTGGCGTCCAGCAACGTGCAAAAGGTCCAACATTCAGCAAACAAAATGGTCCAACATCTGTTTCTCTGTTTCTGATTTGAGGTGCCCTGATGTCATTACAGAGCTCTGATGCCTACTGTCATTAACACTCCCATTTTCCCTAACAGCTGGTTCCCCAGAATATTATTTAATAGGAAGCCATACATGGCGCAGTTGGTAGCACTGTTGCCTTGCAGCAAGAAGGTCCTGGGTTCAATTCCTGGCCTGGGATCTTTCTGCATGGAGTTTGCATGTTCTCCCCGTGCATGTGTGGGTTCTCACTGGGTACTCTGGCTTCCTCCCACAGTCCAAAGACATGCATGTTAGAATAATTGGTAACTCTACATTGCCCTTAGGTGTATGAATGACTGTGTGCATGGTTGTTTGTGTGTTGCCCTGCGATGGACTGGCGACCTGTCCAGGGTGTACCCTGCCTCTCGCCCATAGACTGCTGGAGATAGGCACCAGCTCCCCCGCGACCCACTATGGAATAAGCGGTAGAAAATGACAGACAGACAGGAAGCCATACAGTCTTATTTTTCTCCACATGATGTAGCTTTCAAAATGTTACTCTGTCCTAAACTTTCAAATGGTTGGTGCTGAAGTTCATATATTTAGACCGGCTATGCAATCCGTTCTTTGGATTATTTGGTCCAAAAACAGAAGAAAAAAAACTGTTACAGGTAATTATTAATAAAATAAAGCATTTTCTTGCCTTAAACTTGATGTTTGTAAACATTGCATGCAGTGGTCTTTGTGGTCTGACTGTCGACTCTGCTTAAGCTTTTGGCTATGGCATAAGCTGTATTGTGTTCTCACCCCTCGGGTCTGGGTTTTTCAATTAATTCCAATATTCCAACTGATTCATAATCCTGATGCAAAACATGTTTCCAACAGAGAGGCTATTTATGGTGGATGGGAAGAAATTAGATCTCCCTGCCAGTGTTTACTTTTTTTAAACTCACCCACATTTCCTGCTTAAATTCGTATTGTCAGTAAGCAGTCAGACTTCCACTCCCATCTTAAAAGGTCTTTTTTTGTCAAGCAAACAATGAGAGATTTCCAGATGGTGCTGCTACATATAATGTGTCATCATTGATATTTGGTGGTGCCTAACTGTTTTAGTGGGCATCGCCCAACGGGCTGTTTTGTTTCAGAAAAGTGCATTTCAATATTACTTATTTGCTTAGAAAACAGAGGGAAAGGGCAACTGAGACTGATTTATGTTTCATAATTTCAAGATTTGTATGTTTTCTGGCTGAAACATATGGTAATATTCTTCATTTAGGAATACAGGAGAAATAATTGAGTCCCTTGTTTCCTTCAGGTTAGTGAAACTGAAGTAAATGGCCAGTTCGAATCTGTGTGCGAGTCCGTGTTCAGTGAGGTAGAATCTCAAGCCATGGAGGCATTGGACCTCCCTGGCTGTTTCAGAACCAGGAGCCACAGTTACCTACGAGCCATCCAGGCTGGATACTCCCAAGATGATGACTGCATCCCTCCCATGGCGTCCACTGTTACCTCCACCATCAGGTCAACCACAGGTGAGGATAACATAGAAAATCCCATAATTACATTGTGGAAGACAGTGTTTTGTGAGAAAAAGATCTAACTAATTAACACAAAAACATTTCAACTTACATGTGTGGTAATGGATGAATATAGAGCAGTTAGTACCAACTAGTTCATATATTTGCCGCATGGATCATTTTGTATGTTTCCATTTTCATGGATTAAAGTAATCACAACTTGTGAACTATGGTCATTTTGGATGCAGTGCTTGATTTGCTCATTACTTGAATGTATCGGAGAGTAAAGCTATGAACCCTATTGAAAATCACAAATTGTCTAAAAGGAAAACCAAGTCAGAATAGCAACACAATGGATTATTTTACAAACTTTTCATGTGGGGGTACCTGGTTTGATGGTAACACATTGGAGATGTGAAACTGGGCAAACAAATTGTGCAACTGCTTTATACAGATCCTTCTTTAATTTATCTCAAGTTCAGACTGTGCTAAAAGCACAGTAACACCAGAGGTGAAACCTCAACACTAAAAGATTTTTGATTTACCCGAACTTTACCCGAATTTTTCAAAACTCATTTGAAAATTTGTGTTTCTACAAATAAGAGATTTCTCAACAGAGCTGACAGTTATCATGTCTAAACTTCGGTATTCAGAGATGTAAAGATGAATATTATGCTGGTAAGAGACATTAGAGGTGATTAGTTGATACTTGGCCTTTAGGTATAAACTGCTGGTGCTCTCAACTTCCCTCATGGCTGCTGGATACACAGATGAGACAGAAGAACAGCTTTGAAAAGATGAATAATATGGGAAGAAAAGAAGAAAAAGGAGCTCGGAGAACAAGTATGAATGGATGCTGCTTCCTACATTAGTAATTTAAAGAAATGACAAAGGCTGGGATTTTTAGGGAGAGTTAGAGGTCTGAACATCTGGAGATATGCTCATGGTTATATAAATGTCTGCTTACACTGCTTTCTTAATACCCTTCAAAATATTGCATCTGTAACACACTGAGAGTTGTGTAAAATTGATTCAGCAGCTCTTCCCAACAAGAAGCAATAAGAGCTTTGATTCAGTCAGCCTAATTGGACTTCACTGTTTCAATAGGGTTCATGCTATACTTTCCCGATTGACTAGAGAAGGTTTGGAGGCTTTGCTCATCTTTACTCTTTTTACTGCACAAAGTTTCTCATTGTTTCTTTCTCATCCAAAAGTTAAAGAACGGAAGTGCAATTATTTTTTACAACCCTTTTTTATTGTAGATTCTCATTTCTTTGATGGACTTTTAAATCTAAAAGTTTCAGCTTTGTGCACTGAAAAGTTGTGAAGAATACATGCCACAAATTAAAGTTGAGAAGGCAGTGTAAGCTATTACTTGAAATGGGTCAAAACAGGAGAGGATAATGATATTATCCAAGTTTCTAGGACTGTATCTTCAATTTTAGGGGGAAAGTTCCACTTCAATGATCTAAAGTTGAAACCAGTTATTTAAATACAATGTATAAAATGACACATATCCTATATTTCCTTAGTGTCTGATGTGAAACGTGTTTCTTTTTTCTTTCTTCATGATGTCAAATATTTTGTGACAACATAATTCTGCCACCCCGGCTACATTTTGGATGTTTTCCGGCCAGCAAGTTTCCCCTTTTTTCCCCCATTATGTCCAAAAACATAAGTATCTATTTCTTCAAACCACAGGGCATATCTCAAAAAAATAAGGACATCGTCACTGTGTGCTTTTGCAAACTGTAGTCTGGCCTTTTACTTTGCTTTAGAAGTAATGGCTTCTTCCTTGCCTAGTGGCCTTTCAACCCATGTCTGTACAGGACTTGTTTCAATGTGAATATTGACAGAAGCAGTGTGTTTGTTGTGTCTTAAAATACATCCATAGGTGTACCTTGAATTAACGAATTTAGCATACACAGCTATAAAATTATCATCATGGCTTTTCCAAATTCTCTAAAGGAATTTTAATCTGTATGTAAACCTCTTAATTTCAAGAAAGTAATACAAAGATTCTCAGGTAATTCTCTTCTTACATTTTCTGGTACTTTTCAAACAAAATATTTTTTTAATCCAAGCCTACCTAATCCACCTAAAGGTTTAGTCTGGTTTAAAGTCACAAATTCAGAAAAAAAAGTGTTTATGTGTCTTTTTATAAAGTGTATGTAAATTTCTAGTTTCAACTTTAATTGGAAGATAAGTGGAACAGTTCCCTTAAATCACTGCTTGGATACTTTATATTCTAGATATGTCTTGTTTTGACTCATGAGATTTGCGGCATGACATAATGGTAATAATGAAAAGCACAATATCTCCAGCTGCTCACACCTGTGGCCATATTACACATACATATTTACATTTGTCTTGCAGATAGAAATTATGTGCAGGAAGAAACTTGTTTACCTGACCAGGACAGTATACCTGAGGACTTGGCAGATGCAGCCCCACTGGCACATGATGATCTAGGCTGCCCCATCAGAAGAGACAGGCTTTACAACCAAGGTGCTACAGCAAAACCCATGTCTGGGCCACCTGTTTCTCCAAGCCTCTTCCGATCCCCAAGATCTAATGCTCCTGAAAGACCTTCCCCAAAAGCCATCCAGGCTAGTATCAAAGAGTCCGCCACATTGGCTGCCGCTATCAGCATGCAGTGGAAAGAAGAAGTTTCTGCCATGCGTCGAGAATTGGCCGAGCTCAGGAGGGATCTGTGTAAGGAGCTTCGTGCTTTCAACAGTAATTTCAACACTTTCACACAACATTACAACACATGGTCCCCTCAAGGTGGTGGAATGGCAACAGAAGCTGGAACAGCCTTAGGCAAAGGGATTGTGACAGGTTCAGGAACAGGAACAAGAGTTGGGACAGGTATTGGTGGAGGAGGAGTTGCAACCACATCCACAAACAAAGGCACTGGGGGAGCAAGAGAGAAAAATCCCCAGATATCCAAAGTGTCTGTAGGGATTCAGGCCAGAAGCAAAGCCCTGGTAAGACAAAGCACTGCAGATGCAGCTGTTAATTGTCCAGAAGAGAAAGAGGAAAAGAAAAGTTCTCGCCGAAATCTGCCAAAACAGCTTTCAATGGACCCAAGTATTCTCGCCTGTCCACAGTCAATGTATGTAGAGAGTGCCATTCCACTCTCTTTGGATCCAATACTTCCTTGTTCAAGTAGAGCAGTTAAACCAGACCCAATTGATTCATCTGTTTCCTCAAGATCTAAGCCAGACTTGGAGCTGCTGGTCAAAGATACTGTAACTTTATCTGCTTCTCTCACAAATGAGGCAGAAATCACTCAAGAGGCAGTGTCGCCCTCATCAGAAAAAGTTCTCGAAAGCTCTCAGGATTCAACAGTGAAACAAGAAATGCTTTCCACTCATCAACATATAGATGTAGGCCAAACTAATGAGTCTCATTCACATTCTAAACAATCTCATACTGATGACAAAAAATCCCAAGTCTTAGAACAAATTGTAAAAGATAAGATAAAACTACCATATCCAGTCCCTACAGTAACGGTGTCTCCACCAGAGGAACAGGATTATGACATAACACCACATCAAGAGTCTGTCGATCCTGTCAATGTTGAAAAGTCACAAGCCATCCCTGAAGACCCTTCTACAGTGTCTTTTCATCTTTCAGGAGCAGAGGAATCTGATCCTTCTGATTCAACAGAGATAGATCCAAAAACATCAAAAATAGCCCTAGTGTCTACATCAGACCCTCTTCATAAAGACTCAGCATCGGTCTGTAATATACAGTCACTCGATTCTCATAATGTTCAACCAAACTATTCAGAGACTGGCATCCAGTGTCCGTCTATAGTGGTGTCAGAGCACTTTGATACAGACTCTCCAGCAAGTCCAACTGATAGCGACACAAATCTTTATCCTTGTGTCACCAGTACCGATTATCCTTCTGAGACTCCTGCAGAGCAAGTAAAACCTGGTCCAGACTTTGCTTTCAGTTCAACAGAATCTCAACCAAACACTGAACCAGAATTCCAAGAATCAGAGTGGCCACCTCTACCAGAACCGCTAGATAACACCCCAATTTATCATTCTGACCTAGTCCACTTTGATATAGTCATGCTAACCTCCCTTGATCAAGATGACCTTGATTCTGTATTTATGGACCCTGAACCAGAGCCTTTTAACCTGAGTGCAGACTCGTCATTTACTGTTGACGATGTTGAACCCCCCTCATATCAGTTTGATTCTCAGAGTTCCCCTTTACCAAATGTTGATGCTTACGATGATGTCTCAGAATCACCCGAGGTCCTATTTCCAAAGGTCACTGTTACAATTTCCCTGCCCAGTTCTGTATCTCCAGATACATCACTGGAAATAGACTTTGGACCTACAAGTCCAACACCAGATCATTCACTACCTGATACAGAACCATCATCACCAGACTTTCAAGAATTTACTCAATCTGATGATGTTATAACTGAGACACTGGAGTGTGTGGCTGTATCCCAGGGGATTGTGGGTCATGTTGAAGAGGAGACCCCAGACAGTTCAGAGAGATCCTCATTTGAGCATGGCTTTTTGTGGTACAGATGGCAGAAGAGAGGCAAAAGGAGAACTTCAGTGCGCAGGAGTGCCAGTGTTGAACTGTGGAGTGGTAGATATGAATACAACAGTTCAGAAATCACATATGTGTCTCTTACCCTATGAGCACATACCTCATTCTCAGCAGACAAAATGTAGCTCGAAATATATTTGAAGGCCATTGTTTGTAGCTTCCAGTGATTTGACAACAATACACTTACCTTAAAGAGGCATTAGAGGAACTGCTTGTCTCTAGAACATGTTCAAGAATTATTAGAAAGAATGACATTGCCAGCAGCAAAATGATATTACATGGATTACAGGATTCTGCAAGAATATAACAAGCCTCTGTGTTGGCAGTTATACTGATTACTCCTGAAACATGTTCTTAAAACTGGATAAATATAATGAAGCAGCAGCTACTGCTGCAAAACATAATCTAGGACTTTTTTTAAATGTACTGATTCATGTCTTGAAACAAAATAATGAGGAATGGTCTTGTTCTGTAAATGTCCAAATGTCTGCTTTAAAAGACTCTTATGAGAGACTATGAACAACTGGTGGTACAAGATCTTGGCAATTGTCGCAAATCAATAGACAGTTTCTGTAAACCTAGTTTGAACTGCTTTGCCACTCTAGTATGGAGCGAAACATACATTGGTAGTTATCATATAACTATAAAGATGCACTGTTACAAGAAGAGCTGTTTGATGGACTTCTGATGCTGTGAAATGCTGTTTGCACAATGTTAGAGACAGATTGACCATTGTACTGTTACAGTTGTAACAAGAAAAGCCAGAGAAAAGTTGTGAAATGTTAATTATTGCTAAAATGATTTAAAACGACTCCCTCCTTCAAGTTACTTGAAAAAAATTGATTGTCATTAGATAATCTTCATCATTTTATGTATTAACTTGTTAAGAAAAATAATTAATCAGTCATTATTGGATGTGCAAAATGCTAGACTGTATTTTATTCATAAAATTTTCCAACATCAAGACAGATTAAAATGATTAGTTGTTAGCCAAAATATTACATTTGAACTAAGGAGTTAACATTTTTATGAAATAGCTGCAGTATATTGTAAACAAAACTAATAATTCACACTATCAACTTTAATTACTAACCAGTACAGTTTGCATATGTAGCGTTTTTGAATGCAAAACCTCAAATTTCCTAAAGGCACACAATCACTTTGCTATCAAACCTACCCCACATGCACATACATCTCTGCTGGACTGAAATATTTACACTGGGGTGGAAGTAAATATTAAACGTTTTTCTCAGTAAATATATTTCTAATGGTGCAAGTGACATGAAATTAGCATCACATATTGGTTACAACTGAAGTAATCCAAAGAAATTACACACAAACTACCTTCAGATCTTGAAGGTTCAACCAGGGTGTTTTGATCTTCAGTTTTTTCTTATGCTGTGAGTGTTTATAGAGAGTATGTTTGTTGAGCACATTACTTATTGTTTACTGTAAAACAACTCTACCTATAAATTACAAGTCTTTCTTAATCCATCTGCAAGTGATCCTTGGCTCTTGGGTCCTTGAAGAACTCAGATTAGATGTTTGACTACCAGAAACCTTGAAAAGAGCACCTGGTTGTGGCTGGTTTATAGGTAATTGGTGTCTTCCCACCTTTGGAGAGAGGTCCAAACTGTGCTCAGTTGAGCATTCAAAACTTTAGAAATTTGTTTGTAATTAATAGCATCAGAATGTTTGGCAAAAATAAAATGTTGAAAGCACTCTTTGCCTGTACCCATCATCATATACCTTTGCAATGCAAAATATTTTTATAGACTATCAATGATGACTAATCCAGCCCATATTAATTGACACTGACAGGAGGAGGATCATTTTCTAAATACTAAGAAATTTCAGCTACTTTCTTGGCTTTCTAATTCTTTCTGACGCTTATTTTATTTGAACTAAGCTAATTTACTGACTTGTTTTGGTTTCTTTATATGTGCAAATTACTTGTGTTGTTTCCAATGTCTTGTGTGAATTTATTGTCAATAGTCCCCATAGAAATATATTTACTGAGAAAAAACATTTATGTGTTTAATTCTTATTTTTCTAGGTGTATTTGTTTTTTGAAATATATATAAATAATACTGTAAATAAAGTATTAATGAAACATTTGACTCTGATTATGACAACAAACATAGCAAGAGGTGTTTGTGTATTTTCTAATTTAAAGATATTTTATTCCTCAGGAATCAAAGTCTAAGAATGTAATACCAATGAGACATAAGTGTTATTACTTGTTGAATTGTGTTTCTTCCGGAAAAAGAATCATGCACCATTGTGTGGCTATTTTTAATATGTTAGACACTGAATGATGAAAATACTGTTGTAATGGTGCATGACTGATGATTGCCTCAATATTTTGTGCATTTCATATATTGTGCCTCAGTGTTAATTTTTGGTCCAGTTGATTTTCATATTCAGCACAATGAAAGGAACCTCTACACCAAAACAAATGCAGAATTCTGCAACCATTAATGGCCACCAGGCGACTCAGAGGATGTTCTGTGTCTGTGATTTATGTCTGTTTATTGGGATCTGTATGGAACCGCCCACTTGAGTCTGTACTCTAATAAAGAGCTTTGGAACAAAATTAATCTTAAAGCATAAGAATAATTGTCTTGCATTTAATATGTGCAGAGCACTTTATGAAAGTTTTCTAAAATGGATGAATCTGAAAGCTTTTCAAAAGGCAGGGAACTTAAATATGCATTTATTTAAACATTTTCATCAACTTGAAGTGCACCACCTTTTACCACTCTGGACTTCTTTAGTGGTTTATTCTTCTTTTGTAAAATGTTTTATCAAAGTAGCACACTGGCATTATGTTTACATGTACCATGGAGTTCAAAAATAACTGTTTTAACAGTTGGTCACTTATCTGAAAACACACTGAATTGCTATTGATGAGCACTTGACCTCTGTTTGTCATAACAGATTATTTATTATGTAACATAACTGCAAATAAATATGTGGTTAAAAAACTAAATACATCATCTTTTAATTTAATCTTTTATATATCTACAAAATAATAATAATATGGTGAGTAATTGCTGGAATAAAATACCTTTTTGATGATAATTAAAGGTGTTTAGATGTAATTCTTGAAATGTATTAAATATCTGGTTCTTATATTTTCATAAATGTAGGTAAATAGAACCTTTGATAACAACATGATGCTTTACAATATGTTTTTATCTCTCACTGACATAACATTCTTAACCCACTGTTTGTTATTATCTTGCTTCATCTCATTGAGTTTTTCAAACATTTGATTTAGCACACTTTTCTTAATCTCTCTCCAAAGCATTTAGTCAGGTGACTGATTTTGCAATTGCACCCTGATTCTTTTCCTTTCCTTAAGTTCAGTTGTAGATTCGCTGCTGTGTTTGAGATCATTGCCCTGTGTTGGGTTAGACTTATTTCGTATACAAATGGGTTCATGGTTTATTCAATTAATAAAACGTGCCCAGTTTATGTAGCTGGAAAACAAGCCCAAATCGCCAGCCCTACACAACCATGCTTAACAGTGGCAGGATCCATCCCGAGATGTTGGTGTTGATATGCAGCATTTGCTTTTACCCCAAACATGGAGACGTGTCTATTTATGTTTATATATCTCCTCTTTTGTCTAATCAAAGAACGTTTGTATTTGTTGTCTATACTGATTCAGATTTGCAAAGCTATACAGTCTAGTCTTGTTATTTTTACACAAAGATGCTTTGCTCTGGCTATCCCTCCAAATAAGCTTTATTAAGTCTGTTTTGCCAAATGAACTAAGATAAACTTTAACGTTTGGCAAGCTGGATGAGGCCTGTAGAGTCTGAGATTAACTTCTTTAAGTTTCTCTAATCATTGCATGTCCTGACCTTAAGGTGACCCTGCTGAGTCATCTTTCCCTGGGAAGGTTGGCAACTTTCTTGAATCTCTTTTTCTTGTGCAAAAGCCTTGTCAACCATGATTTTTAAAATATGTGCACATGGCCTTCACAAATTGATGGGCAGAATCTTTTTTTTCTCTTAAGTCATATAGTACTGTCTTCCCATACTTATATTATATGAACACACTGCTGAATGCTCAGCAGCTATAGGTTGCCAAAACATCTTAAAGAGGTTTCCACACTTAATCAAGTGTATTTCAATTGCAATAGTTATCAACACAACTTATAACTGTTTTTACAGGCAAAGAGGTGTTTGTTCAAAATGAATGCATGAAAAAGTGATGTAGGAGCACATAGGCAACTATGGCTCAGTAGGAAGAGTAGGCATCTTGCAATCAGAAGGTTGTGGGTTTGATTCTAGCTTCCTCCTGCCATATGTCGATGTGCCCCTGGGCAAGGCACTTAACCTCAAGTTTCCTACTGATCTGTGTATTGGTGTGTGAGTGTTAGTGAGTGCAATTAGGTGAATGTGGCTCTAGTGTAAAGTGCTTTGAGTGGTCTGTATGACTGGAAAAGCGCTATATAAGTTAAATCCATTTACATGTTAGACAGTTTCCCCAAATGCTTTGGTCATTTTTAGTTATTTGTTGTGTAATCAGGTGAGGGTAGGATTGTAGACAGAATGGTAAATCAAGAGCTTCGCTTTTTGGCTCAGGTGTCTCTTCACCACAACGGACCGGCACGGCGTCCCCATTAATGCGGCAGCCACAACGATCCGTCTGTCGATCTTTCGCTCCATCCTCCACTCACACGTGAACAAGACCCCAAGATACTTGAATTCCTCCACTTGAGGCGGGAACTCCCCTCCAACCTGAAGAGGGCAAGCCACCCTTTTCCAGTCGAGAACCATGGCCTCAGACTTAGAGGAGCTGGTCTTCATCCTAGCTGCTTCGCACTCGGCTGCAAACCGCCACAGCGCATGCTGTAGGTCTTGGCTAGAGGAGGCCAGCAGGACCACGTCATCTGCAAAAAGAAGAGACGAAATCCACAGGTCCCCAAACCAGACCCCCTCCGGCCCTTGGCTGTGCCTAGATATCCTGTCCATGAAAGTTATGAACAGGACCGGTGACAAAGGGCAGCCCTGCCGGAGTCCAACATGCACCGGGAACAGTTCTGACTTAGTGCTTAGTCCAACTCCTGCTCTGCTTGTACAGAAACTGGATGGCCCCTAATAAAGGGCCCCCGACTCAATACTCCTGGAGCACCCTCCACAGGGCACCATGAGGGACACAGTCAAATGCCTTCTCCAGGTCTACAAAACACATGTGGACCAGTTGGGTGAACTCCCATGAACCCTTGAGTACCCTGCAGAGGGTGTAGAGCTGGTTCAGTGTTCCATGGCCTGGACGAAAACCACACTGCTCCTCCTGAAGCCGATGTTCTTCAACCAGACTTTCCTCTCCAATACCCTGGCATAGGGCTTGCCAAGGAGGCTGAGAAGTGTGATCCCCCTACAGTTGGAACACACCCTCCGGTCACCCTTCTTATGAAGGGGGACCACCATCCTGATCTGCCAGTCCAGAGGCACTGTCCCCAAACGCCATCCAATGTTGAAGAGGCATGTCAACCATGACAGCCCTACAACATCCAGAGACTTGAGGTACCCAGGGCGGATCTCATGCACCCCTGAGGTCCCCCAGCAGAATAATGGAGTCCCTGGGAAGGGCACTATGCAGCACCCCCGACAGGGACGGCAAGAAGGCTGGGTACTCCACACTACCGCTCAGCCCATAGGCCAAAATGATAGTCAGAGACCTGTCCCAAACCCAAGGGCACAGGGATGCGACCCTCTCATCCACTGGGGTAAACCCCAACACGAGATGGCTGAGCTGGGGGGCAACAAGCAAACCCAGCCCAGCTTGCCGCCCGTCCCCGCGGGCCACTCCAGAGTTTACAGAGAGTCCAGCCTCTCTCAAGGAGCTGCGTTCCAAAGCCTACACTGTGCGTGGAGGCAAGCCCGACTATTTCTAGTCTCTCGACCTCCCGCACAAGTTCAGGCTCCTTCCACCTTCGTCCGCTGCCCGATCCTCTTTGCACCAGTCCCTCTTGGTTCATCCTGCAGATGGTGAGCACACTAGGGGAAGTTTGCATTTTATTTCGAAGTTAATGTCCCAGAGTCTGGAGGAAAAGTGGCGAGGCACAGAATCCACATTCCCTGAAGTCCAGTGTGAAGTTTCTTTGGTCCGTGATGATTTGTGTGCCATATCATCTGCTGGTGTTGGTCCACTGTGTTATCTGAAATCCACAGTCAAGGCACCCATTTACCAGGAATGTTGAGAGCACTTCATGCTTCCCTCTGCTGGCAAGCTTTATGGAGATGCTGATTTTATTTCCCAGCAGGACTTGACACTTGCTCACACTGCCAAATGTACCAAAAACTGGTTCAATAACCATGGTGCTACTGTGTTGATTGGCCAGTAAACTCACCTAATCTGAACCCCACAAAGAATATATGGAGTATTGTCAAGAGGAAGATGAGAGACACCAGACCCAGAAATGCAGATGACCTCAAAGCCGCTATTAGAGCAACCTGGGCTTCCATTACACCTCAGCAGAACCACAGGCTAATGGCCTCCATGCCAGGCCAAAATATTGCAGTTATCTATGTGAAAGGAGACCCAACCAAGTAATGAGTGCATAGAAATGTACATACTTTTCAGAAGCCTGACATTTCACTTTAAAATATCATTTTTAGTGGTCTTATGTAATATTCTAATTTACTAAAACACTGCATTTTGGGGTTTCATTGTCTGTAAGCCACAATAATCAAAATAACAAGAAATAACACTTGAAATATTTTACTCTATATAAGATGAGTTTCATTTTCTGAAATGAGTGACGATAAATATTGAACTTTTTCATGATATACTAGTTATTTGAGATGTACTTGTATCTGCAGTTACTTTCAAAGTTAAAGAAAGAATACTTTCTTAAGGTTACAATAAATGTCACCAAATAGATGTTAGTGTGTTGGGAAAGGTACTGAATTTATAGCAAATGTAGAAAGTTAGTCATAATAGATGCTGTTATAAAACTAGTTATTTTTTAGGCTGATTTGAGCACATTCTTTCATTTATGCATTTCTGATTCTCATAGCTGTACTTGGAAAACATTGGGACATCTCGCCCACGTTGAAACGAGCAATCAAGAAAAATAGTCACAATAAATAAAGATTAAAAAAATGTAGTTTGTGTTATTATGTCCTCCAATCATATTTTAGCAAAGTTACACACCTCAACCGGCATAGCCAATTTATTTTCATGAAGGCTGAGCTGATGTGCATCTAGCCGGTGACATAAAGATGCTTATTTAAAACTGAAACTCTTATTGGGATTTTACTACAGAAGCAAGTTGCTTTTATTTCACTGCAAAACAGAAATTGATGGAAACAACAATTTTCCTGCAATTGACTGCAGTGATATGCTCTATTTGAATCTTTCTGTTAACTGTCTCGGGAAGCTCAATAGTGTGTACTATGGGTCACCGAGATTCATTACTAACTCTGGCCCCCTTAGTCATTACTGTGCACTCTATACTAACTGGTTGCCTCTGTGTGCCCGATGTCTCAGTCATTGATATTTATTTGCTTACAAAACCATTTTAGGCACCACCCTCCTTACCGGTCTTGTCTTTTAACAAAGAAAATGGATGTCACAATCTTCGATCAGTGTATGCTCTGCAAATTGTTGTTTCCAAAGTTCAAACTGAACAAGGCACAAAATCATTTTGGTTTTCAGCCCCCAATACTTGGAATCAAGTATAACCTTAAAGCTCTGTTTAAATCATTGCAGTCTACCATGTCAGGTCTCTCTTGTAGAATAAATATTTCATCTCAGTGGGATTAACCTGGTTAAATAAAGGTTAAATAAAATAAATAAAAATTAGCAGCTTGAAGGCCATATTTCAGGGGACCAAAAGAAATGAGGTGGTTCAACCATTAGATTTTTACAAAGAATAGAACATCTCAGGCATTTTAGGACAGTATAGAACCTCCCTGTTATCTGCAAGCAGAACTGGCAACAACATTATATTTACAGTTTTATTGCAGTGATTCATCCCTGTGTTACTTAGATTTAAAATTTCCCCAGCCGTCCAGTGTTGCTTGAGTTAGCTTGAATAATGACTCATCCAATCTCCCTTTTATCTGTCGTTGGCTATTTTTGAGTTACTTTGCTTATTGTTTTTGTCTGCAGCGCTCGTGATTGTGCCAATAATGGAGTCCACCATCCATCTTCCTCCCCCTCCAGGTTATTTGAATATTGTTACAACCCAGCTCGCTGCAAAACAAGCAGCCATGTTCCTTTCACATTGATAAATACGAACGGGGAGAGAGAGACACTTAATGACCTGACACGTATATACTCCCCCCCACTAACACCACCACCACCCCAAAACCTGACACCCGTGTTGGTATACAAGGCAAGCCTGATAGATAGAGAGGTCTCGACAGAGATGGAGTGCTTGAATCACCGTCTTTCTGTCTTACTTTAACCAGAACAGCTGGCAGAGTGCTAGATGTTGGTGTGCACTTGTACTAGCAATAAAGGGAGATGATTCAAATGGTGTTCACACTGAGTGTTTTATCTCTCTCCTTAAAACCTTCCCACTGCTCTATTTCAAACATTTACAGTGTCTTGCTAAATTATTTATACTCCACGAAACCTTCCACATTTTGTCATGTTACAACCATAAACTTTCTACTTTCTTGTTATTTTCTGATACAGACAAAAGCAAAGTAGTGTAAACTTTTGAGGTAGACGTAAAAGGATATGGTTTTCAAGGTGTTTTACAAAAGACGGTATGACGTTCATTTGTATTCAGCCCCACTGAGTCAATACTTTGTAGAACCACCTTTCACTGTGATCACAGCTTCCATGTCACAATTTTGCACTACTTTCTGTTGGTCTATCAAATAAAATTCTCAAAAACACAATAACGTTAGCGGTTGTAACATGACAAAATATGTAAAAGTTGAAGGGCTGGGAATACGGTTGTATAGTCCTGTCATTGTGTTATTCAGAGGGATTTATTTGAATCGAGCGACTGAGCAAGCATGGCCTAGCTGTGTTAATGTAAATGCTGAGTAGTAATGCCACGGCCAAGAGGGCCACAATGGCTAATAATGGCTTTATTTTCGTCCTGCTGAATCTTGCCATCAGAACGGGTCATCACTTTTCTCCCCTGATCCCTCCACTTTTCCAAATTTATCCTTTCTATTTGTCTTTCACAAACATGCAGACTCATCTGATTGTCCTGACCTTATAATCTCCATTCTACCTTGTCTGGTTGTCTATTTTTCTTGTTTTCTTCAGCATGCACCTCTGCAGCAACTACTGGTTCATTTTTGCAAGGTGAGTCATTAAGAGCTCAGAGCAAAATGCTCTGCACGGACCAGGTGAACAAAAGGCCAAATGTTGCTAAAGGTTTTTCTTTTCACTGTAAATAAATGCAGTTTTTAAGTTGCAAAACAAACAAATCCGTCATTTTTGACACAATTTGTTTTTGTTGTAATTATGTTGTCCAGGGTGCAGTGTAATTAGGTTGCAATATTAATAATTCAGCACCACAGTTTTTTAGGGCTTGCTCAGAGTTTATTAGATTAACAAAAGGGATTTTTAAATTGCTCTGTGTGATGTATCATCTGTAAAACTGAATAAGAAACATAGAGTTCAGCACATCTTAAATCACTGCAAAAAAAAATGACGAACCTACAAAATTATCTTCAATGAGTGTTTTTTCTTCTTTCCAGCTTTTATCCTTGGCTCAGAGTAAAGTAACTTCACATTCTTTAAGCTTTGATCAAAAATTAATGAAACACACTGTGCTCTAAATGTTTCAGGATGTTACTCCGCTGCGTGAGCGCTTCTCATTTGGAGTTTAAATATAAAGGCTAGTCAAACCACAGAATGTGTTTGTGACCTGTTCATCAGTCTATCTTCCTACGGATTACGTCCAACCTCTCATTTGCATTTAAAAAAATAATCCCTCCTTCCCGCCTTCTTTCTGTCAGAAAATGGATGAAGTAAGAAGACCGGAGTTATCAGCTTTCCTTGAGCAGGATTGTCCACACATAAGTGCTATGTATTGCCTCTCTGACTTTGCACCATCATTCATGCCTGACAAATGTTCCCCACTGCAAAGATTTCCATGTTTCCGTGCTTTATAGACTTGTTCAATATTTTAAAATGTTTTTTTTAATTTTGTGAGTTATTTTGAGTACAAAAGGGCAGAGGAAAATGACATTTTTATTTAAAAACACCAGTTAAACACTTGTGCACTGTGTTTCATATGTTCAGCATGCACAGATTTAAAAACGGCTTCATTACGTTTTGCACATACGTAGGCCTATTTTGGTAAATATAGTACATTTTATTACAGATGCTTGCCATCTATGATGTTCCTATAGTTGTTAGATAAGTCATGTTGCTTGAATAAAATTTCAGAGCAAAGGTGAATGCACAGTCCTTACACCATACATTTTTACAATTTGACTAATTAACTGATACCACTAGACATGTTGTATCTGAATTGAACTGAACATTCATAATCCATTAAAAGAAAGGAGTTAACTAGAACATTTCTGAATTAATTCCAATGTACATTAGCTGGTAGTTAAGAAATGTCCTGCTTTTACTAAGAGCTTTTTGTTTTAGTTATTATGCTAAATGAGGTGACAGGCATTTACATTTCAAGGTGCGGGTTCAATATATTTGAACTTCTGTGAATCTTTTCACATCTAAAAAATGTTTTCAACTTTTATCACATTAAAAACACTTCAATGTATTTTATTGGGGTTGGGACTAATAAGATATAGCACATAATGTGGAAGTGGAAGAGAAATGACACATGGTTATCATAATTTTTACAAATAAAATTTAATACATGTATCTTGCATTTGCATTCAGCCCCTTTTCCTGGAACCCCTAAATAAAGTCCAGCGACCTTTTTCAGAAATCACATAATTAGTTAAAGAAATTCATTATTTTTGGAAAATTATTTGATCATTAGCTTTTAAAACAATGTCCCCCTATCTTTTTTTAGCCATCACCTACACACCAAGCTACAAGAAGACCCCTCCTCCTGTACCGCCTCGCACCACCTCTAAACCACTCATCTCCATCACAGCCCAGAGCAGCACTGAGTCCACCCAGGATGCCTACCACGAGGGACAGCACCCTCATGGCGGCCTGTGGGGCCCCGATGGCCTCACCCTTGGGCTGACACCAGGCAGGGCTCTCTATAACTCCACCGACAGCCTGGACAGCACCAAGGCCGTAACTATAGCCATGGAGGCAGCAGGAATCATGGCAGGGAAAAGGCATCCATCCACAGATTCTCATAGTTCGGTGCTCACCTGCGACAAGGCAATCCTGGTGTCCAAGGCTGAGGAGTACTTGAAAACACCTCGATCTTCTATAGGGATACAGGTCAGTCAGCAGATAAATGTGCACAGCATAAACATCCCGCACATGATCACATGTGTCTATCAGGTCACAACCCTAAATTATGTAGAGTATTAATAATCCAGAGAAGCATCACACTCATAAATTTAACAGAGAAAGTGCTGTCCTTTGTGCAGCTAAAAATAGCAAGAGTGAGTCATCTCACTGCAAACCATTTAATTAAGATTCAGTGCATGCTGGAGCAACTTTGGGTGAATGGTTGTATACTCATTGTTTCATTCACTCCTCTCTTATTAACTGTGCTCTTCTTATTGTTTCCTACCACACTGATGATTCAACCCCATATAGTTTCTCTAATGCTCTGTTTATCATCATAAGGAAATTAATACCCACATTTAATATTTCTATCTTCAAGATTTATGTGTTGTTGATATCTTGTTCTAGTGGAAAGGTTACCAGTTAGGACCAGAAAAGGAGCTAAAACTTTTATCTCCCTCCTTGTGTAAGCTTTAAAGAAACTACCACCCCTGCCATCATCCTTTCTTATCTTGCAATGTATGCTGACATTTTGAAAAACACAGGTTATGTGGGTATAAGCTTTAGAAAAATTAAGGAGATTCAGTCAACATTCAAATCCTGTCACATCTTTAATGTCTGTCACTTTTTATTAGTGTGTGTAAACTGGGATCAGTGGTGTGGAATTCAGTGTTCTGCTGTGTCAAACCCGGGTACGTGATTTTACTGCAACAACATCATTTTGTTAATAAAAAGTTTTATAACTATTGAACAACTGGCTATTTATAAATTAAATTTCAATGCTCTATGAGTGCTGTCATGTCATGAGATATTTATTAGCAGAGCTATTCAGACAGTAATTGATGTGGTCACTTTTCAGTTTCATGCGGTGATAGTGTAGCTTAAAATCTAATGTTACGGATGTATCATGCCTGCAATATTTAAGGCGCAGTTGTATTGGTCCTACAAACTTTAATTTTCCACATGCAATAAAACTCTTCCTTGTGTCCATTTCCTTCCTAGTGCCCTTCCACCCTTTTGTCGTTAGTCCTTCCTTTCTTTCTACCATTATTTTCTTTCTGTCTTTCCTTCCTTCCTTCCTTTCTTCCTTCCATCCTTCCTTCTATCCACTTCCTTTCTTATTTGTTTACATCCTACAATTTGCCCTTCTTTACTTTCTAGTGTCCTTCCTACCCTTTCCTCTTTCCTTCTTTTTCCTCTTTCCTTCTTTATTACCTTTCTTTTTTCCATCCTTGCAGAGAAATCCCAAAATTTCACAATGGAAATGTATGAAATTTCTAAATAAAAAGTACATAGGAACTTTCCCTTCAGTAAAGCTCAGCTTTTATTGTTTTTCTCATAAGGTAAATTTCACCTTTTGATACACAAACTGGCTGCCCATTCTGCATGGTCACATTCAGTATTAAAACCATTGAGTATGTGGGAAAAAAAAAAACTCTGTTATATCACACTCACCCTAAAGGTTCTGAATTTCTTTAACTCTTTGCTAATAAAATCAAAGTAATGCGTTCTCTTCCTTTTTTTCCCAGAAAGTCTGTTGCTCGAGATTGATTTAACACCCAAATTACATTAATTCTATCGATTGCCAGATGTTACCTTAAGGGTGCCGGTCAGTTAATGAATATTTCCTTCAAAGTCAATTGATCCTGCTTCACATGTTTGGTTGAATAATGCTTAAAGACTATCTAGCAGAGACATTTTGCTCATTCACTCAGAATATTTCAATGTAACTCCATCAACACGTGTAGCCTGTTAAAATTAGAGATTTAAATAACATGCAAACAACAAAAGAAAAATGTTTTACCTGATAGACCACTGCTTAACAAAATCCTTGTCAAATAATAAATGAAGGTATAACACTGTTATTTCACTTACTAAACTGTTATTTTACTACCTAACCTGTAACTCTTGTACCTATATGTAACTCAATGCTCTAACAAATGCAGTGAGAGAGAATATACTATCAAAATGGCACTCTTGTGCCATTTTGCCATTCTTAGATTTTTAATGGTTCTAGTCAGAAATCCAGCCAAACATTCAGGAGGCTTCAATAAATCTGGAAACCCTTTCTAGCTTTCACTTTTGTGTTCTCATAATTAGGTCACATTAGGTTTTAGTTCAACAAATTGCTTTTCATTCATTTGTGACAATTTTGCAGTTCTAGCAAGAGCAGCGCATTAAATTCAACTAGACCACATTTCAGAATGCGTTGGTTTAAAATTGTACATGATGGAATTATAAAATACCTCATGCAGTGTTGATTCTCATGATTTGTGGGTGTTTTTGGGTTCTTATTATTATTATTATTATTGATAAGTTTTGAATCATGCTTCTGTTTATTATTTTCCTGGTCATGCTTTAGTTTTTGTCTTCTTGTTCATGTTTTGTCAAGTTAGGTTTTTTGGATCTGGTTATGCTTTAGTTTCATGGTTTAATAGTTGTGTTTCTATTAGTTTGTATTCAAGAGTCTCTGTTTAGCTCCAGCCACGTTTTGTTCTCTCCCGTCTATCAATTAACTTTATTCAGTTCAACTGCACCAAGCATTCAGTCTCCTCGTTTCACCTGGTTCTTGCTCCATATATACACCTCTGTTCTGTTCATTTCTCGCCAAAACATTAAGGATCATGCCATTCCTGTCTTGCCTGCCTGTTCATTGTTTTGTTCCTGCCTCCTCTAGTGACTGAGTTTTTGTTTTTCTAAGATTAAATCTTTTACTTACCGCCACTGAGGGACCTGGCGACCCCTCAGCTTCTGCGCAAGCCACTGAGGGTCTCGGTGACGCCTCAGCTTCTGCTCCTGGTCTCAAGGTCTTCCAGGGGTTCACTGAGAGACTGGTCCTCGTCCTAATTTCTGAAACCCAAGACGAGGGGTTCGAGGACGAACCGCCACCAGATCCTGTTCCTGAGCGGTTCGAGAAGGAAGTCGTCCTCGTCTTAGCCTCTGAAAACAGAGACGAGGGGTTCCAGGAGGAACCACCACCGGATCCTGTTTCTGAGGGGTTCAAGGAGCAGCTTGTCCTCGTTCGGACCTCTGAGGGTCTCCCAGACTCTGCATCTGCCCCCGAGGGTCCCGTCGGCGCTGCATCTGCCTCCGAGGGTCCTGTCGGCTCTGCTCCTGTCTCCGAGGGTCCCGCAGGCTCTGTTCCTGTCTCTGAGGGTCCCGCAGGCTCTGTTCCTGTCTCTGAGGGATCGCCAGGCACTGTAAAGGCCAAGCCTGACTCCAAGCCTTGAAACCAAGCCTGGCTCCAAACCTCCGGAGTTCCACAGAGTTCCTGGAGGGTCCTCTACGCTCCATTGTCAACCTCCTGATCTGCCGTCCCAAGGATCCTCTACTCTGCTCGGCCGACCTCCAGACCGAGGGTCCTCTACTCTGCTCGACTGACCTCTAGACTGTCAGTTCCTTCTTCGCCGGCCTCCTACACTCCTGTTCAGTCACCACAGGTTTCCTGACCAACAGCCACCAAGGTCTCAACATCTCTGTCAGCCTCCACGTCTCTGCCATTGACCGCCAAGGTTTCCTCATCTCTGCTGGTCTCCAGGTCCTCGTCCTCACCTTCATCACCACTGCTGGTCTCCATGTCTTCGCCGACGTCGCCGGCCGGCATGGTTCTTGAACACTGGATTCTTAATCCCGCCTGAACTTTGTGCCTGCGCGGGGTGACATCCTAGTTGCCCGCCATGATTTGTGGGTGTTTTTGGGTTCTTCTTCTTATTATTATTATTATTATTCTTGATAGATTTTGAATCATGCTTCTGTTTATTATTTTCCAGGTCATGCTTTAGTTTCATGGTTTACTAGTTGCATTAAGGATCATGCCATACCTGTCTTGCCTGCCTGTGCAATGTTTTGTTCCTGCCTCCTCTAGTGAGTGAGTTTTTGTTTTTCTAAGATTAAATCTTTTACTTACCGTCATGCTGCCTGCTTGTCTGTATTCCGGGGTCCTCCGCTACACAAACTGTGACAGGATTACAGGCCACTTTCCAAAAATATCCCGAATTCCTCTCAAGTACATTTCTGGATAGTAACTTACAGTCTTACGATAATAATTTTATGACAATGAGTAGTAATATTTGAGGAGCATTAACATTTACATTGTGAGATTTAAAAAAACAACTACAAAGCTAACACAGCGTGCAGACCTCCGCCAAGGCAATAGGTTGATTGACGGATGTTAGCTTTTTCTGTACTGATAAGCTATACTCAGGATGACTTCTGGCCACTGTATGTCAACTGCTGACATGGTGACAAAACCTTTGGGGAATACCAAGTTGTCGCGCCACAGTCTGGCAAAAAACCATGTATGTAGATGGTGTACCGTATCACCAGCAAAATCTAATCTTCTGTTCCTTGTCCTAATACGCACCTTGTCTGAAAATGTCATCCAAATCTGTTCTTACCTTTTTCAGATATTTTGCAAACAGACAGACAGACGAACAGAGAAAAACCTCCTTTGTGTAGGTAACTATAAAGCTTCAATTAGAAGAGTAATAAGTTCATATTTTTTGAGATAGTTTTACAATATATCTATTGAATAGGCACATTTGAAGAAAAAAAAGGGTTTTGAGTGATTATAAATAAGCCCAAATAAAATACTACAGAAAAAAGTGGATTTTATAATTTAACACATTGATAAATGGTTGGAAGACTTCAATTTACAACCCAACCTACATCCTGGAAGTATTTCTGTTGCTTTACTCAAGCTAAAAAGGAGTACAGAAAGCTAAAATGGATGGTTATTATGGAGTATAGGTGACCCCAAGAGCTATGTGCTGCAGAACTTTAACATCAATATTTTGTGATTTTGTTTTACCTCTTTTTACTTGTGTTGGCCTGTTAACACCGTTTCAGTTGTTTCAAGCTTATTAAAAGTTGCTCTAACCTTAGATATGAGTAGGTTTAGGTGAGTCAATAATTTATTTTAGCTATTTCCTGACTTATAAAGATAAAGACAATTTGAATGGCACTTTCTTCTTGTTCTTCTGTCTTTCTCATTTTTCTCAGTGTTACGTCTTTTTTATACCAAGGGGAAGCAGAAAGTTATGGATAATTAATTAAAAGTTTCTAGATGATATTATCGACTTAAAGAAAGTAAAGTTATTAACTGAAAATTTGATTCTTTTACAGTTTATTTTACAGGAAGGGGCCTAATGATTGTGTCACCAGTGATTTTTTTTTAATGAATAAATCTTATTGTTCTCCCCCGTCTTTGAATGTTCTCAGATTTAAGACCGGATATTAAATATTTTCTCTGTGAGATAGCTAGTTCACACCTTGTAGACTATAGTTGTAAATTTGCCTTAAACCACTACCCACCCAAAGTGTTGTATGTGTATCACTAATGCCTGCTGATGCTTATTCAACACATACAAGTTAATTTGGAACTTTCCACTACCTTGTTTTTGCAGTTATGCCCACATATGCCTAATTTCGCTAATTTGCGTAATACCTAAATTTATGTATGCATTGTATATACTACATTCAAATGAGCAATCTTTATTCACAGTCTGACAGCAAACATAAATTATTTATTATCTTATGCAGATGTAAGTAAATTCAGTCATTAAGTGGTAAATCCGTTTCATACCTTTCTACCTGGGCTGCCAGTATAGGGGACAAATAATATATTACCCTGTTGGTAATATTTGTATTTTATTATTTTTGTTTTTATTCAGATCTTTCCTGGTTTGAAAATTCCTATTGTTATCATATAGATAAGACTTATATACACTGCAGGGACTTTTCAAATATCGATTCATTGCTGAGAACCTCTGTCGACCTCATCATTCTAAACAGACAATCAGCCTTCTATTCGTGGTGTAATCAGCCCAAATTTAGTTCTGGATTGATTTGTGTCCTGTAGGAGGTCAGCCGGTTTAAGAATGAAATCTTTAACCTCATGGACAGTCTTGTCTTAACCTTTCACAGGGCTTCCCACAGGGACCACTTTCATTGCACGTTTTCTGCCTTTAAACTAAAAAACAATTACATTTTCAGCAACCTCTTTTAATTGGCATCATCATGATGAGGTCATGTAAACTGAAGGTTTAAACCTTAAGCTTGAAAAGTTGCCCGGTATTCACCTTTTTGCTGATACTCATATTTTCCACACTTGTGTTGTCACTGTGACCGTGATCACTGAGGCTGTGTGTGAAAGCATGTGCACGCCTAGGTGTTCCTGCACACATATACCAAAGCACCTTTAGGGTAAGTAATCCTGTTGGACATAAATTGCAAAGCCTCCTGGCTGTTTTGTCTTTCATCAGCCTTCATTCTCTTTTCATGAGCCGGACTTTGCTCTGTGTCTAAAACAAAGTAATGGAGGTCACCCCGGCAAGCTGCCGCACACTCATTTCCTTCGCGCTAACAGCTTCTCTCAGACACGCCGACAGAATACAAAGTAGATCTTCAAAAATGTCACTCCCCAGCTTAAACACTGACCGCTCCGTTCCAAATGCTGAGTTGAAAAAGTGTCTTGTGAGAGTATTTACACCCCTTGAACCTTTCTGCATTTTTTCACAATGCAAATGCAAACTTTAATTTATTATATTTCGATTTTATGTTATAGACCAACACAAAGTACACATTATTTCAAGGTAAACAAGATATATGGCATGTTTAATGCCTTTTTTTATTCTGTATCCTACATAAAATTAAGTGTAATCAATTGCCTTAAGAAGTCAAACAGTAAGTAGGGTTCAGACAGACAGACAGACAGACAGACAGACAGACAGACAGACAGACAGACAGACAGACAGACAGACAGACAGACAGACAGACAGACAGACAGATAGATAGATAGATAGATAGATAGATAGATAGATAGATAGATAGATAGATAGATAGATAGATAGATAGATAGATAGATAGATAGATAGATAGATAGATAGATAGATAGATAGATAGATAGATAGATAGATAGATAGATAGATAGATAGATAGATAGATAGATAGATAGATAGATAGATAGATAGATAGATAGATAGATAGATAGATAGATAGATAGATAGATAGATAGATAGATAGATAGATAGATAGACTGTCCGTCTGTCTGTCTGTCTGTCTTTGGATGTGCAAAGCCAGTGGAGGCATTCCACAATAGCCTTGCATAGCAATTTCAGAGAATACAAACACACTCCACACTTTTCTGATTTTTTTTGTAGAATCTTTGGAAAAACTTGAATCTCCTTCAACTTCACAATTATGCACTACTTTTTGTTGGTCTATCAAATAAAATTCTCAAGACATAGAAGTTGGTGATTGTAATGTGATAAATGTAATAATTGCTTTTGGAAGGCAGTTTATATATCTATAATGGAAGCACCTTCTGGAACTTTTTGATCGTAGTCAATCTATAGCAATATGCTTAGCAAATGCTGAAGGTGTTTTAGAATGATCCATTTATTTGTTTCTAGATTATTTTCCCAGATTTTTGTAGAAATGTAAGCAGGGAGAAACATGTTTCCACAACAGAAATGCAGATATATTAATCCTAAAGCCTTGCCAGCCTGCTGTGTGTTAAGCCGACTGTTAAAACCATGGCAGACAGCATGAGACAGCCAGAAATGTCATTAGTTGAGTAGGCATTTTGTCATGATCTGAATATTAGATAAATTAACTCCAGTTGACTCATGCCTGGGAATTACTGCGAGAATTGTGCTTGGCTGCAGAAAAATAGAGCCAGTGCTTTGATAATTTTTTCCAGAGACCGTGTTGCATGCGTTGTTTGGCCCTGAGTAAAGTCGGGCCATCCTCAAAATCCTTGAGAAGCTAGGAGGGTGTCAATCTAAATTATATATGATTACGTGTATATTATCTATTATTTAATTTTTTTATATAAATTTGGCATTATTTAAATAAAAACACTCACTACAACTAAGGGGACTGACAAAATAATATCACCCCATAAGTCCTAATAAAAACAAACATATCTAACAGTAGCCTTTTTTTCCTCTCAAATTGTAGCTGTTACTGTCACAGTGAAAGAAAAAAAACCTAGGCTGAACAGAAGAAGAAAAAACACAAACGACAAAAAGAAGCCTCTGTCAGTCTGGAAAGAAAGAAGAAAGACTGTGGCAATACAGCGCAGGAAATTAATGTGAATGCTTCACAAAGAGAGGTGAAAGACAGAAATTAGGAGGTGATGAGCAGCAAGCAACCAGAAAAAGACATTGTAAAAAGCTATATTTAAAAAGAAAAAAAAGATAGTTTTACCTTTACACTGCAGGGAGTGCTACATAGTGTGATAAATAATGCTTTAACCAGCAATTGTTTCTGAAACTGTCGCTTTTCACAGCAATTGTGAAACATAATGTATTAGAAATGCACCAATCAGAATTTTGTGACCAATTTCTGATCTCAGTGTTGCGTAAAGCTTTGACATGCAGAAACCTGCCAATCCGGCTGATTCTGATTTATTTTCCTTCCTGACATGAGCATTCCATAACTGTTTATATTAGAAGCAAAGGTGACAGTGGTCACTGTTAAATAGGATTTCACTTTTATTTTAAAATAGAGAAAAAGTAATTATGGAGGTCACATTTTAAACTGTCTCTAGCAGCTTATACAGGTCCTTCTCAAAATATTAGCATATTGTGATAAAGTTCATTATTTTCCTTAATGTCATGATGAAAATTTAACAATTCATATATTTTAGATTCATTGCACACTAACTGAAATATTTCAGGTCTTTTATTGTCTTAATACGGATGATTTTTGCATACAGCTCATGAAAACCCAAAATTCCTATCTCACAAAATTAGCATATCATTAAAAGGGTCTCTAAATGAGCTATGAACCTAATCATCTGAATCAACGAGTTAACTCTAAACACCTGCAAAAGATTCCTGAGGCCTTTAAAACTCCCAGCCTGGTTCATCACTCAAAACCCCAATCATGGATAAGACTGCCGACCTAACTGCTGTCCAGAAGGCCACTATTGACACCCTCAAGCAAGAGGGTAAGACACAGAAAGAAATTTCTGAACAAATAGGCTGTTCCCAGAGTGCTGTATCAAGGCACCTCAGTGGGAAGTCTGTGGGAAGGAAAAAGTGTGGCAGAAAACGCTGCACAACGAGAAGAGGTGACCGGACCCTGAGGAAGATTGTGGAGAAGGGCCAATTCCAGACCTTGGGGGACCTGCGGAAGCAGTGGACTGAGTCTGGAGTAGAAACATCCAGAGCCACCGTGCACAGGCGTGTGCAGGAAATGGGCTACAGGTGCCGCGTTCCCCAGGTCAAGCCACTTTTGAACCAGAAACAGCGGCAGAAGCGCCTGACCTGGGCTACAGAGAAGCAGCACTGGACTGTTGCTCAATGGTCCAAAGTACTTTTTTCGGATGAAAGCAAATTCTGCATGTCATCCGGAAATCAAGGTGCCAGAGTCTGGAGGAAGACTGGGGAGAAGGAAATGCCAAAATGCCAGTAGTCCAGTGTCAAGTACCCACAGTCAGTGATAGTCTGGGTTGCCGTGTCAGCTGTGCCACAGGCTGATTGCCTCCATGCCACGCCGCATTGAAGCAGTCATTTCTGCAAAAGGATTCCCGACCAAGTTTTGAGTGCATAACTGTACATGATTATTTGAAGGTTGATGTTTTTTGTATTAAAAACACTTTTCTTTTATTGGTCGGATGAGATATGCTAATTTTGTGAGATAGGAATTTTGGGTTTTCATGAGCTGTATGCCAAAATCATTCGTATTAAGACAATAAAAGACCTGAAATATTTCAGTTAGTGTGCAATGAATCTAAAATATATGAATGTTAAATTTTCATCATGACATTATGGAAAATAATGAACTTTATCACAATATGCTAATATTTTGAGAAGGACCTGTATAAGGTGTTTACAATGAAGTACCGATGGGCCATCTTGGAAGACAAACAAATAGTGTTACCATGGCAACAGATGCAGGAAGGCAAGTTTTGAAAGCAGATATTAAAGGAAGATAGGACGAAAATCAGAAATCTAGTCAATGACATGGACCCATGTTAGATGCCAGAGAGCAAATTTAGTCAAAATATGAGTGTTCAGGCTACCAACCATTTTACATATCGATAACTATTTAGTGTTATCAGCAATGCACACAGTCTACATCTAGTTGGGTAAGAAATTTGTCAGCGGCTTACACAAAAGAAAAAACAGCTGTTATTACACAGCACACCTGTAACCTACACTGTAGTAAGCCTAAATTCAGCATTTACCCAGCATGCCTAAAATGATCATATTGTAAGGTACTGTTAATTCAATTCAATTCAATTCAAAAATACTTTATTAATCCCAAAGGGAAATTAAGAATTATTTGCAAATTTATGTGCATGGTCTAAGACAAGGATTTTAAGTAGTTTAAGTTTTAAAAAAAGACACCCCGCTCATGTCTGTAAAAGTATTACCAATATCCTTAGACCTACAGTGCTTTCACACCAAACCTTTGAAATGTTTTGTAATCACGCCAGTATGAACCCATCCTGGATCCTGAAACAGTTACAACTGCCAATCTCGACACGGTTTATCCAAACCCTGGATCGGTTCGCTTGCAACATAAATGTGTACCAGGCCTACATGCCGAAAACAAGAAGCGAGGATGTAATGTAAGAGCAGCACATTTGAGTAGAAGAAGAAGTAGAGGGAAAAACAAAGTAAAAGCGCGACTTCGAAGACAAAAGAGTTGGAAAATGTCTCGTTGGGCTTCGTGGAATAGTGAAGATGTACAGACACACAATTACATTTGAACACCAAAGTAGCAACAGAAACTCAGATGAAACTGGCTTTCTTCTTCATGCTTTTTTTTCTTCTCAATCCGCGCAATAATGCCTTGAAACAATCCGTTGGAACTGCATGACTTTTTTTGGTCCAGTGTAAAAACATTTCTGTGTGAAAGCAAACTGAAGGTATGAATTGCTGGACAGGACCAGCAGTGTGAATGTGCCCCTCGATCTAGCCCAAGCACCGGCCAAGTAATTTCTGAAAAAAACAGCAATAGTGATCCACCATTCCTTCAGGAAATTACAGTAACAGAGTTGCAAACATGGTGTAGTGTTAAATTATGTGTGCTTGTGCCATTTAATAACCAGCAGATCGTCTTTGTCTTGAAAATTCCTTTTTATTTGCTCATCCTCATTTAAGATCAGCTCCAGTAAAGACTACACTTTTCATCTCATCTCTTTGTCTCTGATTGCAAAAGCATTCTATGTAAAAAAGAAAGAAAAAAGAACAGTGGCATTACTCCGGTACCAGAGTCTGGTTATTGCCTCGGTCAGAAACAATATCCATAGGAATACCATGGATGGGAAAAATGTGGAGAACCAGGAGTTGGGCTGTCTCAAATGCAGACGGGAGCTTGGATAATGGAACAAAATGGGCTGCTTTAGAAAATCTATCAACAACAGTAAGGATGACGGTGTCAGATGGAGGGAGACCAGTAATGAAATCAATGGAAATGTGGGACGAGGGGCAGCTAGGGGTGGGCAGAGGTTGAAGAAGACCAGCAGGGGGTTGATTGGTGTTCTTGTTCCGAGCACATGTGGGACAAGCTGCAACAAAGTCTTTAATGTTGAGATTCATAGTCAGCCACCAGAAATACCTCTTGGTAAATGTGGTCATGCGAGTCACCCCAGGATGACAAGTCAGCTTATTGTTGTGCACTCAATCTAGAACTTTATTGACGACACAGTTGGGAACAAACATCTTGCTAGTACACTGGGCCAGTACCTGGGTCAGGTTCAGACCCCTGTGCCCCTCTAATGTCCTACTCAATAGCCCAGGTGAGGGCGCCCACTATACAAGAGTCCAGGAGGATGGAGGTTTCAGTCTTGGATTGGTTAGAATGAGAGACCTGGCGAGAGAGAGCGTCAGGCTTAGTGTTCTTGGAACCGGGTCTGTAGGAGATAGAGAAATGAAAGCGAGCAAAAAACAGAGACCAACGGGCTTGTCTGGGGTTAAGTCTCTTGGCATTTTGAATGTAGGAGAGGTTCTTGTGATAAGTCCAAATGATAAAAGGGATTTCAGTACCCTCTAACCAATGCTGCCATTCCTCAAGGGCCAACTTTATGGCTAAAAGTTCACGGTCGCCCACATCATAATTTTGCTCTGCTGGAGACAAGCGATGAGAAAAATAGGCACATGGATGTATTTTATCGTCCACAGGGGACCATTGAGATAAAATGGCCCCTACTCCAATGTCGGAAGCATCAACCTCTGCGATAAATTGTTTAGACGGATCAGGATGGGTCAATATGGGCGCCGAAGAAAATAAAGTCTTTAACTCACCAAATGCCCTTTCCGCCTCAGGGGTCCAATGGAATGTTCTCAGAGAGGAGGTGTGTTGAGTGAGGGGTGAAGTGACCTGACTGTAGTTCCTTATAAACCTCCTGTAGAAATGTGCAAATCCCAAGAACCTTTGAAGTTGCCTGTGATGAGTTGGAGTAGGCCACTCTGCCACTGCCTTGGTCTTCTCAGGATCAGTTCTGTATTCGCCTGCTTCAAAAATGAAACCCAAAAAAGACACGGAGGTGATGCTGAACTCACATTTTTCGGCTTTAACAAATAGTTGATTTTCGTAAAGCCTTTGGAGAATTGTTCTGACGTGTTGGTGATGTTGTTCTATGTCCTGGGAAACAATCAAAATGTCATCCAGATAACGAAAACAAAGAGGTTGAGGAAATCGCGAAGAACATCATTAATGAGAGCCTGAAAAACAGCAGGTGCATTAGTTAAACCGAAAGGCATGACTTGATACTCAAAACGTCCTAGGGGGGTTTGAAAGCTGTTTTCCACTCATCGCCCTCACGGATCCAGACCAAATGGTATGCGTTGCGCAGGTCGAGCTTAGTGAAGATCTTGGCAGAATGCAGTTGTTCATGTACTTAGTCAATAAGTGGTAGTGGGTATTTATTTTTAATAGTAATTTGATTCAACCCTCTATAATCAATGCAAGGTCTTAATGTGCCGTCCTTCTCCCCTACGAAGAAAAATCCGGCGCCAACATGGGAGGTGGACGGATGAATGATCCCAGATGCTAAAGAATCCTCAATGTATTCTTTCATGGCCTCTTTCTCGGGTCCGGGGAGATTATAGAGTCTGCTGGATGGTAGTGGAGCGCCTGGGAGGAGATCAATGGAACAGTCATAGGGGCGATGCGGAGGTAGAGAAAGAGCCCCTTGTTTACTAAACACAGGTGCGTGATTATGGTTTTCAGGTGGAACTTTGGATAAACCAACAGGCTCAGAAGGTTTGAGTTATTTAGTAGAGTGAGAGATGGCAGTTCTTAAACAATTCTGGAGACAGAACTTACTCCATCTCTCTACTCTGCCCTCCACCCAATTAATAGTGGGATTATGTTTCTGCAACCAAGGATACCCCAAAACTAATTGTGGAGAGATGGAAGGGATAATAAAGAACTCACCCTTTTTATGATGATTACCAGAGGTAATGATGTGAAGCTGAGCAACTTTAAATCTCACTTGAGACATGGTTTGACCAGTGATGCCAGTGACAGAGATGGAGTGGTTGAGAGGCTGAGAGGGTATTTGAAGTTTATTAACCAGGTCAGAGAAAATAAGATTTTGTTCAGCACCAGAATCAATAAAGGCGTCAACAGGAAACTTCTCTTGGCCGACAATAATAGTGGCCGGAAAACACAGACGGGTGACAGGGGAAGAATGGGATATGCTCATCAACGTCCCCTGTTTTATTGATGAGCTCTCTCCTTTGCCTTTTTAGGGCATCTTGCGATGTAATGTGCTCTTTGTCCACAATATAAACACAGACCAGCTTCAAAGCGTCGTTGTCGTTACTCTGGGGAGAGTCGAGTGTGGCCAATCTGCATCGGCTCCGGTTCCGTAGACCCCTCTGTAGCTTGAACGGAAGTGGGTGCGTCGAGGAAAGTGGTTCGAGGTGCCAGAGAGTGATGCCACTGGGAATTGTAGTTTCTTTCTGTTCGTCTCTCTCTCTTAGACGGTTGTCAATGCGTATCGATAGGTTGATTAATTCATCCAGTCTTTCAGGTTCATCTCTCAAAACCAACTGGTCCTTTATTTGATCTGCAAGGGAATTAACAAAAATACCCTTGAGTGTCGCTTCATCCCAACCCACCTCCTGCGCTGCAACTCGGAAGTCAATGACGAACTCCGCCAACGTTCTCCTTCCCTGTTTGAGGGTGAGTATTATCTTAGCCGCTGCCTCCTGCTGGAGTGGTTGGTCGAAGACCCTCTTAAAGTGACTGAAAAAAGTAGCATAACTAAGAGACTCAACAGGGTTAGATGCAAAATAGGCGTGTGCCCAGCGCAGAGCAGGTCCCCTTAGCAAGGTTACAATATAGGTAATTTTGGAGGCAGCGGTAGGAAAAAGAGAGGGGGAACGACTGAATGCTAACTCACACTGGAGAGAAAAGCCACCAAAGTTATTAGGATTACCATCAAAAAGTTCAGATAGACGGAAGTCAGGCTCACGGATCCCAGAAGTGAGGGTTGAGGATGTTGGAGGATTCTCTATTTGAACTGGAGGAGTTGGAGAAGCAGGTGAGAGTTTGGTTAGCATTTCACTTAGAGCATGAACCATACCACCAAGTTCTGTGAGATGGGAATCTGTAGTCTTTTGTTGTTGCAGTAGCTGTTGGAGCATGGTTTCATTAGATTGTAAACGTTCTTTAATGGAAGTCTATTCATCATCTGAATTGTTCTTCAACATGTTAGATGGCTGGAACATAATATTATGAATCACTAAAGTAGTCGAAGTAGAACAAACCAGAGGATGAAAACAGACTCAAAACACAGGATGTAGACGGTAAGTGAAGTTTGTTCTTAGTGTAGGCTTGCACAGGATAATGGGTTGGTGTTGTCCAGGAACCGTAGGAGGAGGACGGAATCCAGGAATCCAAGGTGAGAGTGCTGATGGTGAGTATATTTACAGTGCAGTCCTTAGGTGAGTATTTACAAGGTGCAGGCAGGTAGACAGGCAGGTAGACAGGCAGGTAGACAGGCAGGCAGGTAGGTAGATAGCCAGGCAAGTAGGCAGACAGGCAGTCCACATAACTGAGGTTATGTTCCAGCGAAGACCTGTTCCAACAGCTGCCTTAAGAAGCCCAGTGAGCGCAGCTGCTGATAACGAGCTGCCAGAACCAACCAGGAGGAGAGGAGCTGAGATCCTACAAGGAATAAAATATGGCAAAAACATAAGTGAGCAATCTGAAAATAAAAATAAAAAATCTATTAATACCACCCTCAAATAGAAAAAATTAAGAGTTTTGAAGTGTTTAAAAGTGCCATTAGAGGAGGTGCAGTGAGGATTGTCCTGGAAGGAATACAGCTATTTTTGGTGTGTGTGTGTGTGTGTGTGTGTGTGTGTGTGTGTGTGTGTGTGTATGTGTGTGTGTGTTAAACAAATTGTGAAGACCTTTTTTAAATCTAAGGAAAGCTTCTATGTAAGTATGGGTCATTTCCTATTGAATACCTTTTGGTAAAGCAATACTACCCCTTGTCTATGCCTACCTCTCTGTTCTTAGTTTGAACTTTGAGAGTGGCCACTGAAAAATGAAATAGTCCTTCATGAATTTAGTACATCCTCAGTTGTTGCCTATTCTCTATGTGTTAGCCACTGTTTTCAAACCGCCAAAAGGAATCGGCATGCAAAATAGCTGATGCTTGTTAGCATAACCCATCAAACTTCGGATATAGTTGAAATTGTAGAGTTTTTATATCTGTGCTTTTTGAGAAAAGCTGACAATGATACCACATTGGTTTTTGTCAAATTAGATGTAAATATGCTTATTGTGACATTTAAAATGAAGGATCATCATCAATAATAGCAAACTTTATTCATTATATATCAGAACACTTCAATCTAGACAGTGCTATCTTTTTGTTTAGTTTTTTTTCCCAATACAATACTTAAAATGACTAAATATTTACATTTTTGGTATTTAATTTGCAAGCACAGGTCATATCCATTTGTTTAGAGGTGCTTAAAGGCTCTTCCCCTTTGTCTACCCCTCTACACAACAGAAATATAGTGTTAGGGCAAAAATGTGCAACAAGGGCAACAATCTGTTGTTTTCCTTAGCATTAGATATAAGGTAATAGTTCAGTATTTTAAAGTGGATGTTTATGGAGTATATATAAGAAGCCAATGAATCATGGAGGTGCTCTAACTGAGGAGATTAGCTAATAGGGCTCATTCAGAAGCAAATTTGACCAAATCTTAAACTTACTGCTAAGTTTAAGCAAACTATACTGGGTTGTTGCATATTTTAACAAAAAACTGTTATTTGCCATAAAATAATTAATACTTTTTTTAATAATTTAAGTTGCTCTTTATCATGTTTTAATGTAATCCTGTTTTAATGTTTGTATTCTCTTTGTGAAACACATTGCGATTTTTATCTGTGAAATGGTGCAACCAAAATAGAATTTGTTTACTAAAAAGATCCCACTGCTAATTAACTGTCTGCCCAGAATTGCCATGTCCTTCAAATGAGCAATTCTTCATTTCCACCCACATACAAATAACACATAAACCCATGTAAAACAGTTATGAAACCTCGGTCCACCTAAGCCCAACTGAGAATCTGTTGAAAAACAGAAACATTTCTGTTCACAGACCCCTACTATCTACTTTGACTGAGCTGGAGCTATTTTCAAAGAAACATGACACAAATTTCAGTGTCTAGATGTGCAAAGATGGTAGAGAAATAAACCAAAAGGATTGCAGCTATAATAGCAGCTATAAAAGCGCATCTACTCAGAGATGCTGAATACAAATACATAGCACACTTGCATCCTTTGCGTTTCACTTCACATTCCTTTTTGTTTCTTTATCACTTAAAATTTGTTTAAAATACACTAAAGTTTTTGGGAAGCTTTAAGTGATTTATTCTTTAAGCGTAGTGTGTGTACCTCTGCTATTCTCTGTGAACTCTCTAGTTGACCCTGCTGCTTTCCTAATGTCAGCCAGAAATGGCGCTTAAACTCTACCAAGCGTTTTGTTACCCGGTAAAAAATAGGTTGAACTTAAATAAATAAAAGCAACCAACAATTAATCAGCAAAGGTGTGAACTGTCAAGAAAAAAGCTTTGGTTGATGACCTCAAATATTTTACAGAGTTTATTGAGATTCATTTTTCTAAAAATCTAGAAATGGTTTAGCATATCGGCCCACCATAAACCCCCAGCTACAATTTACTTTATGGTCTCTGATACAATGTTTCCTGTTTCGTTTAAATTCTATACAAATCCATAGTCCATAGTAGGAAACCTCTGTTGTCTTTTAGCCTTTGCAGCATCCCATAAATCATGCAATGTTTACTCTCTGACGTGTCATGTACAGTTAAGTTGCTCAGTACAGTCCCAGCCCAATAAACCCAGAGGCAGAGGAATGGCAGCCCTCATAATGAGAACCACTGTTGGTTTTTATTGTTTCTCCACACAAGGTGGAGGCAGCCACCGACTCCGAGTCTGAAAGCAAAGGCTCACGGGAGTACCACTCTGTTGGGATCCAAGTGGAGGATAACAAAAAAGGGTGAGCTAATGGCACCTAGGTTTTAACATTATTATAAAAATTCTGCCTTTGATGTTTGATCTCTCAGTAATAAATGCTAGCAATGTTTTCAGTGCCACTTTGTAGATTTTCATTTATTTTTTGCTTTGTTCCTCAGACAGGGGAGGTTTAAACGCTCCAATAGTGTGACGGCAGCTGTCCAGGCTGACTTGGAGTTGGAGGGCTTTCCCACCATGGAGGACAAGGGTCTGCAGTTTGGCGGGGGTTTTCAGCGCCACTCAGAGCCCAGCACACCCACCCAATACGGAGCGGTGCGCACCGTTCGCACACAGGGCCTCTTTAGCTACCGCGAGGATTACCGCACTCCCGCTGAGCCCCCGAGTCCACGCGAGACGACCAGCGAGACAAGCTGGCAGCTAGAACCTCCCTCCCCACGGGAGAGTGCAGCCTCGTCAGGGGAGTCAGGAAGGGTGTCTCCGTCCTTGCGTAGGGATGGAAGCTGGTTCATGCAGTTGCTCCACACAGAGACCAAAAGGATGGAGGCCTGGTGTAAAGAGATGGAGGCAGAAGCTGAGGAGAATGACCTCTCAGAGGAAAGTAAGTGTTCTGCTTTAAACTTCAAGCCTGAACCAGGAATGCATTGTAATGAAAACATGTCACACTGTTTCTCTTCTTCAGCTTTAGGTAAAATCCGAAGTGCTGTTGGAAGTGCTCAGCTTCTCATGTCTCAGAAATTCCAACAATTTTACTGGCTGTGTCAGCAAAACCTGGTAAGACACAGTTTTGCATTGGGAACGTGGTTATACTAAGCTCTGCATACTTTCCACATGTAAACTGATAATGCAAAAAATGCAAAGCAGACTTTTTTTTTTATTATATTGGATATTTAATGGTCACATGACATACTTTAAAGCCTTGAAATCTTGAATATGTCAAACAGAAATAATTATTACCCTTTTAGTTGTCTTTTAAAATAAATAACCAAACAGTGAGACACCACTGGAAACTGTCTCAAGCTTTGTTGCATGTTTTCTTGACAAAAAAAGACCATCTTAATTGGACATGTCCCTGCAGAAGGATAGAGCAATCACTCTTACCTCAAAAATCGTCAATGCAGAAAATGCGGTGAAATCTGTGGAAGTAAACACAGGAAGGGAGAATGGATTTCTTCTCACCCACGAAAAACACTCTTTGTTGCAAACTTTTTTTGGTCTTTGGGATTATGAAACAATTTGAATCTTGGATTTAGTGGAAGAAGCAACCCAGACCCAATGGGAAGATTACATAACACAGTTTGTTCCATGCCTATGACTGATGGCTCAGTGAGTCCACAGCAATTTTACAAGAAAAAGGGTGGAAGGAGATAGGGAAGACATGTATCAAATGGCCTGAGACTCTGGACAGGCCAGGACAATAGCCAAGCATATTGTGCACCCATTCTGTCAGCTGAACCACACAACTCCCCCTGTCTACCATTAAAAGTGACTCTTTAAAGCCAAACAACCTGTTGATGTTAGACAAATAAATTAAGTAAATAAAAGTTTTGACAACTTAAAAAGAAACTGATTATGTGAAGAAAATTGAGGCTTGCTCGATTATGACCCACCATTATAAAGTATTCTGATAGGAGGGATTGCTGACCCCCTTCAGAGATAAGAGTAACAATGCTGGTCAGAACCAGAACAGAAAATCTCTACCTGAATGCACAGTTTTTGTCACAAGTATTCAGTAACCACTGTGGTAAATTACAGGAATACTGGAATTACCACAGAGACCTTTTAAGTTGCTTTTGTAAGAGTGTCAGTTTGTTATGTCTCCAGGCAAGTGCTCTTCTGACCTGCTCCTCCTGAATAGATGAATCACCCTATAAATCTTCACTTTTTGCACTCAAATTCGAACCGGACACTTTTTTTATCTTGGCCAACCATTGTGTTGTGTGTTGATGCCTGAGTTCAGCATTCCAAACATAGCGTCAACACTGCTATGTTCTCGGCTGCCTTGTGCTCACTTTTTTCCTTTAATGCTTTTTGTTTTTCACAGTTTCAGACATCCATCCATTGTCCACACCCACTTATCCTTGCAGGGTCATTCTGGTGCCTCCAATGTTCAAGCTTTAAATGGGTCTTACTGAGTTTTGTTGCACTGATTAATGAAGTCCAGATTGAACTTTTGAAAATCTGACTGCAACTGTGCAACTTTTTCCATAATCCATTAATCACTTCACATTCTTATTTTAAAGGATAAAAAAAGTCTCGACTACAATGTGAAATAATATTTTGTCTTTGGATACATGTGTCCTCAAAATCTATTTCCTTGGCCTACAATACACATTTAATGCTTTAGCTGCCTTTTACAAACTGATTCAGAGCTGCCTGAATATAGAACCGATTGATGAAATCTACAACATTGTCAATCAATAGCTATCCATTTTATTTATTTGAACATTTTGAAATCAAACCGATATGAGGATGGGTGGGTGCGTATGTGGTAACGTAGCTTCGAAATGGATATGTGCTTCACGGTCTGTCCTGTGCACAAGAAAATTGTGCTCTTTGTAACTTGTTTTATAGAACATAGATTTGGGGTTTTAAGAGGTGGAGTTGCTGTTTTTGTAATATGCAGCAGAAAATGTTAATTCAGAAGGAATGGTAACTGGGGATTAGGAACTGTGAACCAGCTTTACAGGAAACGGCATGTCATTTTCCTGCTCAAGGAGAACGTTTTATGTAACTTTAGGGAAGAACTTACTTGAGTTAAAAATGCCTGACTGCAAAATGCTATATGTAAAAAACATCACCTTACTTTACATTTTAGCTTGATTTGCAAAATCCCCACAAATTAGAGGCGTAAAAGGAAATCTTATTTTAATTCAGATCCTCTTGAACTACTCAATTAACTTTCAGAGGGCTTTACTTGAAATGCTTCAGAGAGAGACAACAAACATTTAGCACTTCTTTGGGAGGAGCTACAGGATTTCATACTCACAAAGCCAGGGCTAAGAACTCCCAACTCATATAAAATCTTACAGCTCTGCCAAAGTACAATTCAGATTTCCACTTAGATGAACGCCTTGCCTAACATTAAAAGTTTAGCATTTATTTTTTTATCTGGTCCAAAATATATTTTGATTTCATTGAGTTATTCTGCCATATTCTTGAAGTATAATTTCTACGACTGCACCCAATTCACAAGACAATTGAGTAAGAACATTTAGGAAGACAATTTGGGATGACAAAAATATGTCTTACACATAGTGAGAAGGTTTCTCAAATCACAAAATCTGTTTTAAAAAATCTGTAATGGTCATAATTTTAGGGTGATTCATGTGCCAAAACAGCTCATTCCTTAAAATTTCCTTATACGCTCCTTTTTTGTGTTTTCACACAGAATAAAGGTTTGATAAATCTAATAAATTTAGGATTTTCCAGTCTTGTAGATTTTGAATTTCGATGATAAAATGCTGTCCAGACTGATTTTAAAGAGCCCTTTATTTAGCACCAGTACAATTTTTCAATATCTTCTCTTTCATTCTGTAAATTGCTGTTAAATGTCCCTTAAAATACAGAATTAGCTGAGATTTCAAACTTAAAAGATATGTTCTGTGTCAATACTGGATGTACAGTTTGAACCTTTTCATAAATGTCTATAAAACGTGGCAGCTTGAGGGATACGCTCTCTTTCTTCTTTAGGATTTGTTAACATTTTTCATGAACCCATGCTGCAAATCCACAGTACCGTGCCATAAAAAAGTATTTGCTCCCTTGCAGGTTTCTATGGCTTTGCTTTTTTTGTCACTCCCAAAAGTTTTACAACATCAAACACATTTTTGGATCAGAGAAAGATAATCTAGGTAAACACACAAGTTTTCAAAGGTTGATTTAGTTTATTAAAGGAAAAACGCTATCCAAAGCTATTTCTGGCTCTGTGTTTAAACATGATTGCCCCTTTGATCTAATAACTGGTTGTACCGCTGTGGAGGAATTTTGGTCGACTCTGTTTGCAAAATTATTTTAATTCAGCTGCAATGGAGGGTTCTCAAACATGAGCATTGACATTTAGTTAAGACTTTAACAAGGCCAGTCCAGAACCATGATTAAGTTTTTCAGAGCTATTCAGGAGTGTTATCACATTTAATACTGTCAGACAGGTTATTTTTAACTATTTTCCTAAAAGTCTACAGGTGTGTCCATAATCAGGCCTGAATCTGGCCACTAAAAGCCTTTCAAAAAAACGTTAATCGTTTATTCAGGATTTAACAAGCGATATTTAACAATCCTTTTTCACATTGGTTTGAATAGATTGTTCCTTCAAAATATCAAGTCATCATTTGAAAATAACATTTTGTATTTACTCAGGTTATCTTTCTCTGCTGTTAAAATTTGTTTGATGATCTAAAACATATAAGTGTGACAAAACAACAACAAACTAAATCCCTTAGGGACCAAACACTGCCTCAAGGCACTGTAGAAAAAGGAAAATAGAGAAAACAAAATTAAAAAAGGGATGACAATAGAACAATGAAGAATTCCAAGCTCTTCTACAGAACTGTGATTTTTATCTAACCTTCATACAGCTGCAAGAGACAATCAGCAGTTGCACCATCCAAATGTCACAAGAAAAAGTATCTCCTGGTTTATCAAATTGCCATGTCTATTCATAGATGTCTCATGAAAATGGGTGAAAACAATATAAAATCTGGCAAATAACAGACATAAAGCTGAAAGTTCTCATGGATCTGTAGGTTTAGAGTTCAAATCTTTGTCGTGTTGTTGCCTAATTTGTGATTGGATACAGTTGACATTTATGCACACGGTATAAAAAGATGCATGACCTTTCTTATCTTTTTGACAAGAAATTTAAACTAATATTTTCCTGCTTTTGGTTGGTTAGGATTACTACAATTTATTTGCATTTTTTAAATGTCCACATAATATTTATTTCACAATATGTTATCTATTTTGTGGAGTGCATCAGTCCCTCCTGCAACAAAACACCCTCACCACATGATGCCCCAACCACCCCCCTTCACTTTCAGCACTTCAGATTCTAAAAAACTGTACCCATGGATGAACTAGACTTGTGGAGGTCCACCATTCTGTTCCTGATATCGTGCTTGATTGGTTTTGATGTTCCCATGATGTCACAGAAAGAACCAGTGTGTTTGAGAGGTTGCCTTAAAATACACCCACTGGTGTGCCTCCAGTTCACTCAAATGTTGTGAATTAACCCATCAGCCTTTGTATCATCATCTGGTCTTTCCCAAATTTGTTAAAGGCTACAAATAGTAGTTTATGTAACCTTCAGGCTTTATATTAAGTAATAAAAACAAAGGATCTCTCATTAATTCTGTCATCTAACACCAAAAAATTATTTAGGTAATCCTTACCGACAGAAAACATGAAACCTTTACTCTAATTTGTTGATGCTGTGGCATGAGACTGAAACTAAAAGGTTATGTGTATTTTTACAAAGTGTATGTCAATAACTAATTCTTACTTTAGAAGTAAAGATTATGCTTTGAGATAATTCCCCAATGTGGCTCGTAAATATAGCATATTCAAGCTGCTGCATCATGCTCCTCTGCTATACATGATTCATACACGACAGAGATGATTCCTCACATGCTTGTCCTCAGTCTCTTTATGATAAAAAACATCTGTTGTACAGAATTGTCTTAGCAGATATGAAGATAGTTAACAGCAAAAGGAGTTTCAGTCGAAAGTCCTTACAATTTGTAGAGTCTGTTCTTATCTCTGATTTTGTTTGGCTTTTTCAATTAAATTAAATTTCTTTAAGACACGTCTGAATGATCCGGTACCAAATTAGTTATTGCCCTTTTATATCTCATTCTGTCTTATATTGTTTTAGAAAGTTTAAAAACAAGTAATTCTGTTAGAAATGGGTGATTTATTGGGAAGAAACTGTGAGCAGAAAGCAAATTTATACATTAAGTAGGAACTCATGACTCATTAAAACCTGCAGCAGGCCATCTTTAAAGACAGTGAAGCGTTTTTCAATCTGATGTTCTTTTCGTCTGCGAAATCAGATGATGAATAGGACCGACGTGACAAAGAGAGTTTATTTCATACCTCATCCATGAAAATATGCCAGAATTAGTCCCCACACACTCATACTGTGTGTTTCCTGAGGCTGATAACGACACCTAGTGGATCTGAGCTGAAATGCTGTAAGTAGTGTTTCCTGCATCTTTTTTTTTTTCCCTAGGACCCTAGTGCCATGCCGCGACCCACTTCTCAGGACCTGGCGGGGTTCTGGGACCTGCTGCAGCTCTCCATTGATGACGTCAACATGAAGTTTGACCAGCTGCAGCAGATCAAGAACAACAACTGGAGGCCAATTGACAGCCCAGAAAAGAAGGTAAGAAGTCAAAAAGACTCCACATATCACTGTTTTCTTTAACCTGCATGATTTTTTTCTAACAGACAAACTTAAGTTTTAAGGGGGGGGAAAGGGGTTTTATAACCATTGTCTCCTCGTTCTGCAGCCACCAGCTCCTATACCAAAGAAGACAGTAAGACAGAAAAGTGCAGTGACGAGGGAGAAATCCCTGGACCTCCCTGACAGGCACCGGCAGGAGGCACGTCGGCGGCTAATGGCAGTCAAGCGCGCAGCCTCCTTCCGGCAGAACTCAGCCTCGGAGCGAGCGGACAGCATTGAGATCTATATCCCAGAGGCTCAGACTAGACTTTGAAAAAATGTTGGATCAGGGATCTATATCTTTCCCTGCTCCTGTGCTCCAGCAACTTTAAAACTAGCCTTTTTTTTCTAGACTGCTTGTCTCTCCACTCCTCCTTTATCCATCTCTGGTCCGATAGCCATCCTCAGTGCCCATCGCCAACTTCACTGGACTGTAGGATGTGCCATGGCTCTACTTCCATTGCCAAAAATGTACATCTGACATGGGTTGGTTGGATATTTGTCTTTGTTTGTTCAAGATCTACAAGCTCCCTCATGTCCTGGATGGGCACATCTGTAGTTTTTCAGCATTTGCAAGTGCCATTTTAAGAAGAAGAAAAGTGCAGCTTTGAAAACCTTACCAGCAACCAGACATTTGAGCTAACCATCAATGCATTTATTTGAAGATTAATGGATTTGGTCAAAGTTTGTAATCCTTCACTATTTTTTTTGTCTCTTCAGATTACCTTTGTTTCTGCACTTGTTAAAAGAGTAAATCAGAGCTAAATATCACCAACTTGTTTTGTTTTAAAAAGTGCCAATGCTTGAAATACCTCTACTATGTGCACATGGCACAGGTTACCTATTCAAGGTGCTTCAGGCCATCCTTACTAAGCTTTTGATTGGTTACACATTAAAAATGTAGCCTTCTATCATATCTAGTTATGATCAAATATTTAGGAGTGCATCTCAATAAATCTAAGTATTATTGAAAAGTTTATTTATTTCAGTAATTGAGTTCAAAAAGTAAAACTTAATCACACACAAATGTATATATTTCAAGTCTTTATATACATTAGTTTTGATGATTATGGCTTACAGCTAATGAGCAAATTTTGAAGATTATGTAAGACAAACAAAAAGGGTGTTTTTTCATATAGAAATATTTAACTGCACATTTTTCTACCACACTTTTTCCTTCCACTCAACCTTCCACTCACATGCTTGGATATAGCACTCTCTGGATACCAAGCTTCTTTAACAATGACTTTTGTGGCTTACACTCCTTGTGAAGGGTGTATTGAATCTATATAACATATGTTTTTCCCTTTTTGAAGTGAATGACTGAAAAAAAATACTTTTTGATGAAATTCTAATTTACTGAGATGCACCTTAGTTAAGTGAACTGGCGTAAGAATGACATCTGCCCACTTCTGCACCTTTCACACCTATATTCTCAATATCCAATGATCATGTTGCCAACTTTCAGTAAGTTACATGAAGCTGTAAACGTGCAAGTCTTGTGCCCACATTTTCATCTCGTCAATGCAGTAGAAAAGAAACAAAAAACTATGAAGGTTTGTGTAACTCCTTAGATTAAAATGTGTAGACAAATGCACTTATGCACTTAATATAATTCTTACTATTTCCAAGGGAAATGTGCATACCCAAGTTCACAATAGTACTGTTGTATTTTTTAATTGTGAGTGGGAAAGCTATGCTGTTTTTTTTTTCCTCTTCTTCCTCTTTGTTTTTGAAAAATCTGGGTGATCATGCAAGTAGAATTGCTCTGCTGAGTTTACATCATTTTCCAAGCCCTTTGAAGATGCGCCCTCACTCCACAGCTAATGAGAAATGATAAAAGTAACCATCAAAACATAAACAAAATGTCAATATTTCTTTAAGCTATGAACTGTCTTAATTTTCAAATTTCCTGAAAATCTCCCAGTCTGTAACAGTGTCCCCAAGCATTATCATAATGAAGTCCCTCTAACGAAAAGATCAGAGTTAACAAACTGAAACTGGGGCAAAGAAATTTCAGGGGAATGCAAACATAAAGTCTCAAATAACTGAAACCTTTTAAGTATCTTGCTAAAAAGTAACATAAAATGGAATATTAATTGTCGGTGTGGATGATAACGTGCGATCTATCTTGAAATCATGCACAACGATGTGACAAATCAGAGCTCTTTCTCGTCCAGGAGTCACTCCAAATCAATACTGGTCTGAGAGAATGTGCTCTCCTGTCCTACAACTCTTGCTCAAAGGGGGTTTTCTCTTGCAAGATAACTCCATTTTGTTTGTTTGTTTTATGGTGATGTGTCCTGTTAGCGGCAAACAGTATGGTGGAATTGGCTCCATTGCTGTGTCAGAACAGATTTGCTTTGTGAGTAGATTAAAGTAACAAATACGTCTATTTTCTGAACGACTGATGATCCAAGATAAATAATAAGACGATACTTCTGGTGGGCAAACACCTTTTAGTGATATTAATAGTTTTATTTTTTTATTTATTTAAACATTTGTAAAACATTAAGACTGTTCAGACATGATGCCAACACATTTCCCTGCTGATCTTAATACATTCAGAGCCACTCTTGCAAGATTTTGGCGATATTCAGGGTTGGTCTTAGACAGTGGTGTCCAGTGTTTTTCTATGTGGACAATGTCCGGGGGATCTCTAAGAATCGCATATAATTTAAAATTGATCAATGACTGTATATTTTGTCAATAATTATCATCACAGATTAAAACTGTAAGCATAGTTGGATAAGGTACCAATACAATTAGATTAATGATTGAGATTGTTTATTCATCTTCTACTTATTCCAGTAAAGTGGAACCTATAATAGGCAAATTTGGACATTTTCAACGTATTTTGTTCCACCCTAAACTGTAAACTAAGAAAAAGCAGTGTCAACATGAGGAACGGATACTAGTGTGAAACAAGGCAACAGAAATAAGTTGAAACCTAATACAAATATTATTTTGAGATATCTAGATCAGGATTTTTGTCCCACTGAAAAAGGAAACTGAGTCTTTTTTTTAGGAACTCCTGAAATTAATTAAAAAGCCTTGATTGGGACTCTCAGCTAATACTTTGGTTTGGATTGGGACATTGCTTAGTATATTTTTAAGCTAGAATATTAACTGATCTGGATTTTTTAAACTTCCCTTGTTAAAATAAATGCTTTTAACAGAAAAAAATAATAATAATAATAGTTCTAGGGGATTAACAAGTAAGATGCTCCTAAGACCAAATTTAGGTTTTGACTTCTGTTGAACTTTATTGTTCTAACTATGGTCATATCATAACACAATTGATTAGTCAAGTCAAGCAAATTGTAGCTTTCCAACAGTATGTTGCATGTGCATCTACTTGAGGTATACACAGAACTTGAGTGAAATGAAATTTAAGTGGCTTTGGCAGATCTAAAGTGTTTTGTGTCTTAATAGTGATGCGGTTCTTGTTACGGGCTGAGTCAAGCTGACCTCCAACTGCGTGACGTGACCTTCTCCCAGAGCATATAATAGCTGATCACAAGAACACACATTTTAATTTCAGCTGTTTTCATGCCTACATAGAGCTGTGCACTTTTAATTGGATCATGTTAGCATCAGGTCTGAGCCACCCCTTACTGTGTATTGGCTCTGCTTCATTTTATTATAGTGTGTTTAATGGCAGTTGAATGGCATTTTAGTATAACTAAAATAAGTTTCAGTGACAAAGTTGCCATTAGATATTTGGATGACGTCTACCATATAATGTGTAACATTTACCCCGGTAACAGAACCAACAGAGAAAATGTTAGCATGGTAGAATTTAGTTGAACATATGAAAGGTGATGTGAAATATCTGATTGGACATATGCGCACATATTATCTGTACACATTTAAATGTGCCATCTGAAACAGAGTTAAGAACAGGGGATGTTACCTAATATTTAATGTGCAATATATGAGTATAAAACCTGCAACTTTAACTTATTGAGGGTATAAGTTTTTTTTTTATTATTTGGGTGCAAACTGATCACATTTTTGACTGACATGTTCAGCATTTTAAGAACATTTGTGAAAACAGAGGTACCAAGATGGATCTTTTGGTTACCATTTAATCTAATTCATCCTCAATTCTGTCAGCTCTTCTAGTGCCTGTGTCTATGGTTTCTTGTACTAGGATCACAATATCAGAAATATTATAGAATTTGCTTGAGGTCAAGAATAAATATGAATATCATTGATGCTGCTTATTCTTTTTTTTTTAAATGGGTTAAAAAAAACTTTTACTTGGTAAAAACAACTGTATTACGGATTCAAATTTTGGTCTCTTTCTTTGAATCGGTTAGTAACATTTATCTATTAAATATTAGATGTAATGATTATCCTGTTTTTTATTCTGTTTGAATTTTAAAACATTCACTGTAAACATGCTGGTCTGCCAAAACGTTCTTTTGTAGCACAATGCCTATCCCTGTCCTACAGTTTTTTGTGAAAGCTTCCCTTCTTTTGTGTGAACAGAATAATGGCATATTTAGAAAAAGAGAAACCCTTGTCCTGTCTATTGGTCCTGTGGCTACAGGCTAATTTACAGGCCCAGTCCCTGGTTGGGCTTTTAACACAAAATAAACTTATTTAAAAACAAAAATAACAGATAAACAAATTTACATTCCAGGGTAGGTTTTGTAAACTATTGTGCTTAAGTTTTCACATGTTTTCCATTGTTTTAAGTAATTGTTTCACCTGGGCAGATCAAAACTCTAAAATCTATCTTGTTTTAATTACAGGTAGACCATTAACATAAATGACAGCGTACATCAGGCACTGAACATCTTTACAACTGTCAGATAGAGTAATGTTAAAGCAGAAGATCAGTGGTCCTAAAATTGAACCTAGTGGTACACCCGTTTTGTTGTTTTTATTTACAGTTCCAAGGGGAAAACCAACGCTCACCAAAAAGAACACAAAAGGTCCATCAAACATTTGTTAGTCTTTTTTAGTAACTGAACATTTGTAAGTCAGTCAATTAATTAAAAAATCTGCAAAGACGTATCAGACAAGATTCCTCCACAGTGATGTAAAAGTCTTATCACCAGTTATCCCAAATGCTTGTTGCCAGTTTAGGGGATAACTACTCTTTCACATAGAGCTAGGTTGGCCTTAATAGCTTTCTTTCTCTTATTAAATGAAATCATCATTTGAAAGCAGCATGTTGTATTTTTTTATTTATTATTTTTATTAAACCTTTATTAAGCTAGATAAAAACTCCACCGAGATTAAGACCTCTTTCACAACTATGATCTGGCTTAAAAAGGCAGCAGCACATGTCATAGTGGACAAGACAGACAACAATAACAAGAGAATCATTAAAAATATGTTAACTGTGAGCAATTGGTCAAATAGACTGCAGACAATACAATACTGGATTTCCAAATTTTGTCTATGTGTTTGATGCCAGGCTGTTGGCACAGCCAACTCATTCCCTGATGTTGCCAGAGTGGCAGGCAGTAAGAGGTAGAGAGACAGACTCGGCTTGACATATTCTGGCTTAATAGAGAAGAGAGCTCTTGCTCTGAGCCCCGAACTGCTGGTGCTGTACGCTGTGTGTAGCTGCAAGGCTGTTCAGTGAGAATGGCAAGGCGCTGCACTGGGTAATTTCAAGCCTGACTTTGACTAAGCAAAGCAGCTTATGTAAGATTTTGGGTCCTCGGTGAGATCAAGCAAATACCCTCCAAGGCCCTTCAGAGCTTGTGTTGATAAATGTGTTGCTGAATGGTGGCCCACGCTGTAAAACTTTAAGCATCAGCACTACATTCATTGGCCTTTGTCAGTTTCTCCCAGGCTCACTTTGTTGAAGGCTGTCACTGAAGTAGCTGTGAACTATCTTCATTATGCAAAATGAGCAGAACTGAGAAGAAGTGTTGCATATCCATGACCTGGGTTCAGTTCAAAGTATGGCTTCCTGCTCCTCCAAGTAGCACTAACTGCAATGGGACCATTTATCTCGGCTTTCCACGAATGAACAGCTCTAAGTAGCAAAACAAGATCAGTGCCAGAACTCACAAGGGCGTTAAAAGGGTTAAACAGATGTGAGCAACAGAAGTAGGTCTGCAGAAATTACCATTATCCTTATGATAAAAAATTAGGGAACCCTACTAAATATTCAGTTCTTCATTTAGAAATGTTTAAATATCAACATTTAATTTAGTTTTTATTTACCTCCTGAAGTGAAAGTGAGTTATTGTCAAGTAAACTAAAATAGCTTCAGTGAGATGCTTCTTGTATCCATCTACCAGTTTATGATATTGGTCTGAGGAATGTTTGCCACACACCATACTTTCAGCTATGAGATGTTTGAGGGGTTTTATGAACAGCCTGTTTCAGGTCACCCCACAGCATCTCAAAGAGATCACGATCTGGGCTTTGACTTGACTATTCCAGAACTTTCCATTTCTTAGTTTTTAGCCAGTCCTTGGTGGATTTACTGTATGTTTTGGGCCACTGTCATGTTTCAGGGTTTTGTTCAGTTCGGCTTCAGCTGTAATTTTTTAAACACCCTCTGATACATAAGTCGTGGTCTTTGTCTATGTTCTCCCTAGCAAACTTTATTCTGGTTTTCTTAGAAAGCAATGGTTTCCTCTTTGCACACCTCCCGTGAAGGTTAAAGTTGCACAGTCTCTTTGTGATTGTACAGGCATGCACTTTCATATCGACAGTAGAAATACCCTACTGTAGGTTCAATGATGACAATTTAGGGGTTTTTAGAGAATTCTTTTAGCACCTTGTGGTCTGCTGTCAGGATGAATTTGCTTACATGGGCATGGTGGCAGTTGTTTAGAAAGTTCTCCACTTACATAGACTATTTTCTGTACAGTGGAATGGCTGGTTTCATATTATTTTGAGAACTCTTAAAATCCCTTAGCAAACTCATTAGCTAAAACAATTTTCTTTCTGTAGTCCTTAGACAACTTCAACAGTCAGAAGCGCACCAAACTCAATGTCTTAGATTTAAGCAGGGCAAACCCCCGTCAAAATGCTGATTAATAATTTTAGAATCATGGGGACCAATATGATAATTTTCCCCATTTAAAATGGAAATAAATAAAGAGTCCCAATTTTTTATTCACAAGAAATGTTTTAAGTGATACTTTACAGCACATTTAAAAGTTATTTTCTCCAGTTTTAATCAGTTATTTCTATAACTTTAAATACACTGCATTGTTGAAATTGGTATTAAATATCCATATGCCCGAAGATATTAGAAAAAGATACAGGCTTTCAGGTGGTGCCCTAATTTTTCCACCTGACCATATATACCTTTAAAACTTCTCTGTCAAAGTCTTTTTCCAACACATGCATAGAAACAGCTGCAGCGGAAGGGTCAAGTTTGTCTCCAAGAGTGAATAATGCTCCTTCCATAAAAAGTGTTTTTTCTTCACCTTTTCATTAATAGCAGTCTATTTCATGAGGAACTACAAGGCCACCTCCTACAAACAGACACTATTCCCTTGAAACTCCTTTTAAAGGGTTTTCTATGCTGGACCTGCTTGGGTGACGCAGATTTGGGCATCATAATGTGTGCCCTTGCTTAAGAATGCACCTGCAGTTTTTGTTTAATTTGTTTTATTATTTTATTCTGATATGCTCACAACATTACAAAAATGACAAGGACACAAAATGTGTCATGTTGACATGTTCAGCATACAGTAAAATCATTTCTCGCATCACTTTCAATGGGTTTTATGCGATGAAGCAATGAGGGAACAACTCTCTCGTTTAATATTTTACATTTATGCTTGTATTTTAGCATTCTGTGGCCTCACATCTAAGGTGACTGTCAATGTTTTAACTCTAGAACCTACCGTATGAAATTCTTCAAGGGGACTTTTTTGTAACAGCGCTGCTGAAAGAGCATCACTGAGACTCATAAAACACTTCCTTTAACTTGGAATGTGAGATGACTCTATGATTACTAGATAAAGTAAAAAAGGTAGTTGTTTAGCTAAAACTATTTTCATCTCTTGTATATCTTATCTATAGTAAGAATGAATATAATACCAAATATTCATTATTTGTAAAGATAAATATATATATATATATATATATATATATATATATATATATATATATATATATATATATATATATATATAAATATATATCAGAAACATAAATATATAATATATGCTTCTTTGGAAAATAACTATTTTCTGCTTTTTCTGTCTTTTCTGCTTTTATTCTTACTTTGATTTGCTTATAAGCTGATATGATGGCATGCAAAACACTGAGATTTTGAATGTATTTATTTATTTATTTAATTTCTGTTCAGGGTTACAGCACTGTCCCACTGATGTTTTGTATTTATTTAGGTCAAACACGCGTGCATTTCTCAGTGTGGGTGATATCTTTGCAACGTGTTCCGCTCTTTATTTTGTATAATTTGTGTTAAACATATGCATCCTCCTTTTTTCTTTCCAAACTGAGCAATTGAAAATGTTTCCCTCTTTGAGCAGTTTGGTCATTGCTTAGGACATCCATTGTAAGTAATTCTGCAATTAAATTTTTGGAGAAAAGTCTGGACAATTGCCTCTGAGTTTTTTACATAAATATTCACAAACTTCCACATTTTCAAGTGGCAACCACAACTCTCAATGCATTTACCTGTGATTCTGTGTGAAATCTAGAAATTGAGATTTTGGCCAATTCTACTTTGCAAAATACATCAAGCTCAATCAAATTAGATGGAAAGCATTTGTGAAAATAAATGTTAAAGTATTACCATATATTCCCAATTGGATTTAACTCTAAACTTTGGAGATTCCATTGGAGCTCTTAGGCCCATTGTAATGCTGCAAAATGGACCACAATTTTTGACACCGTTGGATATTCCAACTGGAAAATGATCCCAAGAACACTTCAAATCTGGTTTTGGAAAGGATTAGGACATTAAGCTTATAGAGTGCCACTGACCTCAAGCATGGTGAACATTTTTGGACAATGCTTAAAAGTTAGGTCTGTGCTAGTAAACCACACAATTTAATCAAACAACCAATTCTGCCAAGAACAGTGATCAAATTTCCAATCAGAATTATTATAGAAATTAGATGGCTACAAATTTGCACTTTGTAATGGAAATTTTGTCAATATTAGTGGTGGTGTATGTATATATTTAAGCTTGTATGTATAACATTGAACCTATGTGAGTTAGAGAACTTCTATAATAAGTTCAATAATGTATGTGATATTTTAAATAAAATTGGAAAGCCATACATTAAATCAATAAATACATTTAATTATTCATTGAAATTTGGATTTGTGTGGTAAATATAGAGTTATATAAATACATATTTCATTTAATTATTCTATAGTCATAGTGGGTATATTTATCTATTAAACCCACCATTCAAAGTCTGTGAGGGGAGCTAACCCTGCTATAGACAAAAGCAATTTGTTTTCTGTTGGGTCACTGTGCATGTTAAATGATCAAATATTATATATTCACATTTTAATAGATTTTGACTTTTATTTTGTGTTTCAAATGCTATTGACACGTACTTGATTATTGCAAGAGGTGTTTAAATTTAATATATACATTTTCTATGCATATATATACAAATTCTATTTAAGATATCACGTATATAAACATTTATTCAACGACTTTTTAATCTATTTAAAATCTATGTAATCTTTTGGCTCTCGATAAAAAGGAAAAGTCATATGTGAAATCACAAATGTGCGGAGCAACGCTGCCCCCTGCTGGACAAATACAACCTGGCAGACAGCAAAGACTCGGATGCAGGTAAAGTAAAACTGCAATAAAATGTTTGATGGTCTGTATCTTAACGATAATTTTCTCTTGAATTCAGTTGGTCGTGTATTTGTTTTGCGTTTATTTCGGGCAATTGTTGACAGCCAATTCCAGTATCAATGACATTCCTTCTGAGGCGTAACTTCCTGTTTGGGTGTCACGTGACCAAATTGGTCTCATGATGTGAGACTTCCTGTTTGAGCCTGGTGATACAGAGCCATCGTTTTCATTATAAATACCTCAGACCTGTAGTCGTTTGGATGATGTTCTGGTAAGGGATATACGGTGAGTAAAATTCCCCTTAATTACCTGATTAACTGTGAGCTTGTCCTGGCCGGGCAGTTGGTTGATTTTTACTGTAATTATGGTTAAAAGTTTAGTCTGACTCGTCATGTCAGACTCTTAGAAGATAACGTTTTGTTCCTCATTTTTAGCCGGTAAATAACTACAAGAGATGTTTTCAGATTATTATTACCAATCATTATTATGAAAACCGCATTTTGACATTTGTAAAATGATTTAATGTCGTTTATGTCCATGTATTCCTTACATCGTGCAGCCCTAGTCTAGAGTCATAATATACTGTGAAATAGCCATTGTTTCAAGTGCTAATTAGATTACTCATAAGCTTTCACTCTGTTACATCGCATTACATTTAACTGTTTTGCAGGTATCCCACAGTATGCATGTGCCAGTTCAAGCTCCCACCTCCAGGTGATCTTCTCCAGCTAAAGTTCGGCTTCTTCCCTCCATCACCATGACCACTGAACAGCAGACTACTGCTCTACCCCAGCCCAGCCCAGAGTGCTTTTCCTGGGACTATCGCCTCCAGCTCATCAGCCTTGGCTTTGGGTTCTACACATCTGTATTTCTCCTCTCCCACCTCCTCTCACTGGCTTTGTGCCGCACCTACAATGCTCTCCCAGGCAAGGAGAAGGTCTTCTGGAACCTGGCAGCCACTCGAGCAGCGTTTGGCATACAGAGCGCGGTGGCAGGACTTCGGGCTCTGACTGAGGAATCTGCCTTAAATAAAGACAAAGTGAGGGGCCAGGAGGATTGGTCGTGGTTTCACATCCTCACAGCTACAGGCTTTTTTGTGTTTGAGAACATAGCACTTCATGCATCTAGTGTGGCGTTCCGGTCATTTGATCTTCCCCTGGCCACACACCATTTCTTTGCCTTGTCAGGATTTGCAGGTGCTGTGGTGTTTGATTCTCAGGGACACTTCCTGGCAATGGTTACTCTCCTCCTGGAGATGAGTACGCCTTTTACCTGCATCTCTTGGATGCTGCTTAAGGTAAGGGCCTTGTGGTGTCTCTTTGTCAATTTAAAGTACCTATTACAAAAGATGTCTTTACTCTATCCTTATTAACTTATAGTTTAAGCAGGGGTGAATATGTAATTGTCACAATACAGTGACATTGAGCTATTTAGCTATAATCCATAAATCCAGCAGTTGGTGCACAAATGTCAGCTGCAGACTCATTGATGGCAGCATGTCTAGTAAAATACCATGATACAAATTCCAAAAATTAAAAACAAATGTAAAACATGATCGAATTTAGTTTAAAAATTAAAATCAAAACATTTTGTTGTTTTTTGTTAGAACTGATTAATATAGTTTATTTTATATTTGCATTTTATTCTTATTTTGTTTCTGTTGTTTTATTTAAGTAAAAGTTTTTATACCTAGGCTTAAACAAAAACAGTAAAGTTGTAGGATTTGGGTGCTTTTTCTTAGAATATCATAGTGTTCATATACACTGTTACATAACCTGATATTAGCTGGGTAATTAGTTAGCTGCTCATGGTTGGCCAAATACAGTTTTAAAGCGCTGTTGCCTATTTATACCAGCTGCCCAGCAGTGCGTAGAAACATTTGGGGCATGGGCAGCACTGTTTTACACTTACAGCTGAACAAAAACTCAGGTCACCATGGCACTGATTAAAGGACTCTAAACCATAAAAATGTTTTGAAGCAGCATCAATATGTTTCTTTTATTCTTCAAAACCCGATTTTACCTTGAGACCATTATCTGACTCAGGCCTACAGTGTTTTTTGTTGTTTTTTTGGCCCATAACTGATTGCTGTCACCTAATTTTGAACTGACTTCCTCTGCTACCAAGTTTCAGTTCCCGTTAGGTCTTCAGGAACATGTGATTCTAAACATATAAGGTTCATAGTTGTTGAATTTGTGGCGCTGCCTAAGGTTTTTCTGTACTTTTTCACAACATATTTACATGTGATGTTATTCATGAATAAATGGTTGTTTCCTTTCTCCCCCCGTGAAAGGCTGGCTGGGCTCGCACTCTCTTCTGGAGAGCCAACCAGTGGGTGATGATCCACATGTTCCATTGCCGCATGGTGCTCACTTATTACATGTGGTGGATCACTCTGACCCACTGGGAAGGGATCAACACCCACGTGGCGCTATTCCAAAGGCTGATCTTCTTCTCGGGACTCGCTCTGCTCACATTCATCATCAACCCAATCTGGACACAGAAGAAGACCATGCAGCTGCTAAATCCTGTGGACTGGAACTTTGGGAACATTCCGGCACCGGTTAATGGCGGCGTGGGGGATCAGTCTGTGGTTTCTGAAAAACCCCATGAAAGCTAAAAAGCATTTAAAAGGTCCCAACCTGCTGAACTTACACTGCTTTTCTAATCCACATCTCTGACGTTTTAGATTGAGATTTTTAGAAACATGAAAAACACTTTAGTTAAATGAGATGTCATCATGCTGCGTGTTGCAACCTAGTCTTGCATCGGGCTGGTTTGGTTTTGTCCAGCTTGTTTGCTTTTAAAAGAGGGTGTATTTAATTCTTAAGCTTTGCTGTGATCTCCAGTATATTTTGCAATGATCCAAATTGGCGTCATTGTGTTTTTATTTTTCATTTACAAAAGAAAACTGGTTTAACTGCAGCAGTGTAAGGTTTAAAATTTGGCAATCTCTGTTTTATCAGATGCTTTAATATCTGCCATTGATGACAAAAAATTACATCAATAGGCTGTTTCCGCTCTCACTAATAAAGTTACTCTGACCTTACTGCACACATAAGAGAGTTTGGTGTTTAATTTGAGGAAAGTGACTTTATTTGTTGGATCCATTTAAGCCTAATTGGGAAAATTAGTTTGCAGTGGTCTCAGAGTGCAAGTCTTCCACCATCAGTGCTATGACACAGAAAGCTTTTTTCCTTGGCTGGAAGAAAGCCCTGGAATTGTTGCCTTAACAAAGGCCTTACTGTCTGAAATGGAGATGCAGTCTGACAAAACCAAACCAGTGTTGACAACAAAACAAGCAAATTACCTCTAAACCTAAATGTATTTTTATATTGTAAGAAATGTACTTTAAATTGCAGAAGTTGGGTGTATTTAACATTTTGTTATTATTATTGCATTTCTTTGCTCACAGTTGCTTCACTGTACTGCATCTGAATGTTTTTTTTTTTGTCAGTGCTACAAGCATTTTCTTATTGTTTTTCTATGTACTAATTATTATTTGGTCTCTAAATCCCACTGCAAAAATTGTATGAAGTGTTTGAACGGTTAAATGACAAAATTACAGGCACTGGAAAGGACTGTGCAATCACCATAAATATTCTTGAATTGGATCAGCATTTAAATAAGAGATGTTGGGGAAAAGTGATTTTTTTTTTTTTTTCTGATCTGGATTAAATATATTATTTTGACTCAGGTCGAAACATAATATGGTCTTGGTCTGAATAAACTGACAATTGCTTTTCATCCATGAAATGCTATATGTTTGTGATAGATAGATATAGAAATTATGGCTGCACATTAGAAGAATATGCATTTGTGTGTTTATCAAATATTGCAATGGCAATGGTGATTATGGTTAACCCACGATTTCCTTGATACTCTCTTTTTTTATTATTTGAACGTCCCTAACAACTCAGCTTAAGCTTCATCATCTTAGTTACTAATGTTTATAACAGATGTAGGCATGAGACCAATGAACATCTATCGAAGAAGCCAAATGTATTATTGGTAGGCAGAGTTTGAGTGTGAAGTATTACATTCTACCAAATAATGCATTCAAGTAGTACTTTGTAGTTGAGATATGCCAGACATACATATTGGCATAATAATCAATATACTGTGTAAGTGTAGAATTGTCTTTTGGTATCTTAAAGTGGCTTTGTTTCAATAAAAAAGGCTTTTAGTATCTTACATTGTTGGTTTCCAACTTTAAGGCTTAATTTATTATAAATAGACCTTGCAGCTTTTAATTTCAGCTGTTGCACCTTGGCACCATTGTGTTTTTGTGTGCTCTGGGAAAATACAAGAATGTTAGGTTCACAATAAAAAAAAATTCTGAAACAATGCATGTCTTTTTTTGTTTTTCTGTGTGTTATTGTTTTTGTTACTGTGGAGCAACTGTGGCTCAACGGGTAGCATGGTTGCTTAGCAATCAGAAAGTTGTCGGTTTGACTCCAGCTTGTTCCTGCTGAATGCTGGTGTGCTGTTGGGCAAGGCACTAGGTGCCAAGTGACCTAGCAATCTGCTTATCAATGTGTGCACATTTGTGAGTGCGAGTGGGTGAAGGTGGCTCTAGTGTAAAACACCTTGAGTTGTAGGACCAAGAGCAATCTTGAGGACTACCACACTAGGTGGCACTGTGGGAGCTATCTTACACAAATACTCCTTTAGTTTCAAAACTGTTCCTTTAACATAGATAGATAGATAGATAGATAGATAGATAGATAGAGGGACAGAAATATATAGGCATAAATTATATAATTTTCATTCAATTCCACATGTTGCTGTTAATATGTGATTAATTAATCTAATACTAGTAATAATAGACTTCCAAAAGTAATCTTGTACCATTATGTATTTATTAAACATATTGATAATTTTCAAGTATTTATGTTAATGCTGATGGTTGTGGCTTTCATCTAATGAAAACCAAAAATTACGTTTCTCAAAAAATATTACAGGAGATAATAATAATACGATTTTTAATTCAAAAATGTTGACGTATTGAAAAATATACCCAGGTACTGTATATTATTTGCACTCAAAATTGTGTTGAGGCTCTTTTTGGCTGAATTACTGCAGCAATCCAGTGTTTTATGAAGGCAACCATCCTGTGGTTCTGCTGAGGTGTTATGGAAGCCCAGGTTGTTTTAAAAACGGCTGTCAGCTTGTTTGGTGTTTCTCATCTTCATCTTGACAATGCCCCATAAATTCTTTATGAAGTTTAGGTCAGGTCACTTTGCTGACCAGTCAAGCACAGTGATGCAAAGGTCATTAAAGTAGGTATTGGGACTTTTGTCTGTGAGGACAGGTCAAAAGTCCCGCTGGAAAGTTAAATCAGCATTTTCCTAAAACTTGTCAGCAGAGGGAAGGATGAGAAGGAGAGCTGAACTCACTTTGGACTTGATAAAATAACCAATTAAGGACCAATACTATCATAGAGTAGATCATCAATGAAACTTTAACACTTCGACTCTGTGTCTCAAAACCTTTACTACAGACTATGGAACTTGGTTTCCAAATGAAACACAGAATTTGCTTTCATCTGAAAGGAGGGCCTTGGACCACTAAGGCAAGTTCTCCTTAGCCAAGGTAAGGTGCCTCTGACTTTGTCTTACGTCAGGATTAGCTGTACAGAAGGAATGTGACAGTTGTAGCCCATGTTCTGGATACATCTGTGTGTGGTAGCTCTTGAAGCACTCACTCCACCTCCCAATGTAAATCTTGAATAAGCTTTGCTTCTCAGTAATCTCAAGGCTGCGAGAATCCTTGCCTCTATTGCATTTTCTCCTGCCACAGTTTTTCCTGCAGACATCTTACTATTTGCATTCTTGGATCCAATGCCCTGTTAACAGCCAACTTATTTATGAGTTATTGTGGCTCACCCTTGTGGAAGGTCTCAGTGAATGTCTGCTGGACAACAGTCAATTTAGCGGGTTTCCCCGGGATGGTATAGACCATAACATACCATATTTAAAAATCAATTTTGCTTGGTCTTATGTTCTAATCAAATTTTCTTAGAAACAGAATTTGTTTTTTTTTAATTGCCTATAAGGCATAATAATCCAAATGAACAGGAATAAATGCCTAAAATACATCATTGAATTGAAATACTGAAAAAAAGATTTTGGTGATACTGTAATTTATTAAGTTGCATCTGTATGTTGCTGATGAATTTCAAGCTTTAAAGCATTATATGCATGAAACATTTATCAAACCCTGACCTGAAGTATCATAAGCAATCTGTTTACCCTTTCAGCATATTACATGTTAAAATATAATTAAATCACGTACAAAAATCAAGTTACTCAGGGTTTTATTCTGTCTATGGTGCATGTCAAGGGGGAACCTTTCTAGCTGCTGATACGTCCTACGGGAAAGAGCCTTGGAATGTTGATTGACGTCACACTGAACCAATCACGGCTCGTCACACATCACTTGTCCACCAATCAGCTGCTGAGTGGAGGTGCAGAGTTTTCACGGGTAGAATCTGCTAACATCGGGAAGAGCCGAAAAGAGGGTCGAAAAGTGGATGTTTTGGTGCGGGACAAGTTGTCTTACAGCCAGAAATGTGTTCAGTTTAAAACGTGTCCGTAATATCGTGGAGCTACACGGGGATTGGACAATGGGAAAGCAATAAAATGGTGAGTTGGACACATATTTTCTAACTTTCTAGGAAAGTTTAAGAGGTCTTTTCTTGGTACTTGCTGTTTAAGTATGTGTTACAGTGGGCTGAAAATGGGATACAATTTTATGGACGTATTTTGCTATTGATAAACAGTATTGTGAAATGGATGTAACGTGGCGTCAACATTGTGATTTCCCAGCTCTGTCAGCCCCCCAATATAGCATGCAGCTTAATTTAGACCCTCTGTTTTTTCTACATATTCTTTATTTGGTCGCTCTTAAACAAACAGCCCTACGAGTGTGTGTTACTGAGAATCTTACTATATAATAATAATAATAATATACAAGAAGTGGACAGGTTTACTACTACTTTGTTGTGTTACAAATCACTCGTCACTTGTTGTCTGCATTAATAATAGGCAGAAACTGTCTCTTTTAAAGTATTCCGTTTACATTATAAGTCGTAGCTCATTCCTGATTTTAAATAAAGAGTAAGTGTAGTTTTCACCCCTAATAGTACATAAAACTACGCTAAATGAAAATGTACCCTGTGCATTAAGTAGCGGACATCAAAAATCCTCTGGACCTTAAACTAGCCTGCAGTAGGCAGTCTTCCTGAGATGCGGCTCAGCTACAAATTCAAGTAGTCATGCATAGCATTCCTCAGTCAGAGAGCACTGCACAGATTTAGTCAACTGGAAGTTCATTCTAAGCAGGTCGTAAAACCTCGGTGTAATTCAACCATTTCCCGTTGTCGGAACTTCTCAGCTTTTATAAGCCACCAGAAAATGGTCTAAAATACAAAGAGCTCTTTGGTTTTGATGTGTATTGTCTGGTGTCATGCACGTCCGGCTCATTCTGTCTGGACAATGCTGACTTGGAACATTTGGTGGGGGTCACACTCCTATGCAAGTATACAAAAGTCCATGTGAGTGATTTGTTTAGCAAATAAGCATGGTGGCCCGGCTGCAAATACCGATGCCTTGTTAAATGAGACCAGTAACAACAATTAAAAAAAAGGGGGTTTTAAGTCTGAAATATTAACCTTAAACCGGAAATATTAACCTACTGAGAGGTTTTTGTATGTACTGTACAGTATATGTATTCAATACTTGGTTGGGGCTTCTTTTGCATGAATTGCTGCATTAATGCAACTTGGCATGGAGGTGATTAGCCTGTGGCTCTGCTGCGGTGCGAAGGAAGCCCAGGTTGCCACACTAGTGACCTTCAGCTCATCTGCATTGTTGGATCTGGTGTCTATATCGGGTTTAGGTCAGGTGAGTTTACAGGCCAATCAAGTACAGTAACTCCATGGTCACAGAACCAGCTTTTGGTACCTGTGGCAATGTGGGCAGGTGCTAATTCCTACTAAAAACTGAAATCAGCATCTCCATGAAGCTCGTCGGCAGAAGGAAGCATTAAGTGCTCTAAAATTTGAGAAAGGGGCATGCTGACTTTGGACTTGATAAAAACACAGCTGACTAACACCAACGGATGACATGGCTCCTAAAATTGTCACTGAATTTGGAAAGTTTCACTGAACCCAAGCAACTTGGATTCTGCACCTCTAAGCAAAACGTATTTTTCTTCATTTTCTTCTTGGCCTTGGTAAGATAAAGGATGGTAAAGCTTTAACATTGGGAATGGGACAGTTATGGTCCATGTCCTGGACATGTATGTGTGTGGTGATTTCTGAAACACTGACCTCAACACTGATTCCACTCTCCTTGTGAATCCAGCTCATACTGCTAAATGGTCTTTGCTTCACAATTCTCTCAAGATTGCTGTCATCCCTGTCACCTCTGCAATTTCATGTACAACATTTTTTCCTTCCACCTAACCTTCCATCAATATATTTGGAACCAGCACTCTATGAACAGCCAGCTTATTTATCATTGACCTTTTGTGGTTAACCCTCCTCGTGGGGAATGTCAGTGAGTGACTGTTGGACAACTGTCAAATCAGGTTTTTTTTTTTTTTTTTGAGAAACAGTATTTTGGGTTTTCATTAGCTGTAAGACATAATCATCAAAATTAACAGAAATAATAATATTCCATGAAGACATGCTTTTTCGAGGAGAAATACCAGATTGGAGAAATTGCCAAATTCTTCAGTGTGATGAGACAGTAGCTCTATTTGGCAATAACAACTCCCTGAAAAGCTGTTTCATTTTCAGAAGGTCTGACATGGAGTAACTGTCCACCCATCACCCAGTAAGTGATCCACTAAGATTATATAGGGTTTAGCAAAATATTTAGGCAACAGCTGGGAAAGAAAACCCTCGGCTGGTCTGCAGGTGCGTGTGAGAAATCACACGCTACATGCTTGTTTAACAGCTGGGAACCTGTTTATATTTGGAAGCAGAATTAACCCAATAGCATGGCAATTAAACCCTTTATGGTAGGCATTGTAAATCACAGTCATATACTGTTATTTATGTCCATATATTATCACCATTCTCCTAAATTGTACAAACCATCCAGTTTTGGCCTCACAAAGCTTTCTCCACCCTTCCAGTGCCAGTTTAGAAACAGACAGTGGTAGGATCAGGAGTTTTCACTGTATTCCCATTACAAATCCTTCACTTCCAGGCTGTCAACAAAAGCTCTTTGAAACTGCTGCTTATCCGCCACTCCACACACACTCACTAGTGTTCTTCTGGTGACATGTTGGGCTCTAAATGCTATAGTGTGGCTCGCTGAATGGGTGGAGACCAGTTATAAATGATAGCCAAGACTGTGCAATGTACACTGCTTTTACTGCACAGTCCTACTCTTCAATTGCTAACAATGTTTTGACTTTATTTTTTATTTAAGCAAGCTGCAGGTAAAGCAACAGTGACTTTTATTGCAGCTATATTAAAATGGGAATGATGTTGCACTACTGTGGCAATCTCATATATCCTGTTTATGTTATTTATATAATGTAATGAAGTGATGAGTCTCTTTGGTGGATTAGTATGGACCACATTCGGTTTAGAAGCAGAGTTTCCATGTATGTTGAGCCACTGAATGCAGATGTAATCTCACATGTTGGATTGATCTCACATTCAAAATCAGAAGCTTCTGTCTGGGCCTCATTATTTGAAGCTTGGTCTCCATAATCCACAGCTACTAGGTATTTACTCAAAACTTCTAACTCATCATCAATTTCCTTCTCAACTTCCCAGCACTCAAATTTCTTTAAAATGTGAGCTATCTTGTGCCTGCTTGTAAATCTTTCCCCACCCAATTTGAGGTCAGAATGGGTGGTGCAGTGAGCTGCGTTGTGGAAGCTACTAGACCCAGACGCTGGCCTGATTTTTGGGTTAGCAGCAGATCTTTTCCGAATGAAACTATAGCAAGGGTCTTTGGCACAAAAGAAAATTTTAATACTGAAGAACCTATAAAGAGCTACCTATTCTCTTGTTCAGTATCCTGTTGTGTGCTACCATGCCCTCCTGACAAATGACATTACAGTTCTGTTTTAAAGCCTTTGTTGACCCGGGTTCTTCTTTTTGTGCCCATGGTGCGATTGCTGTAATCCCGGTCGGAGGGTACACTGCCAAATAAAACAGCTACCTAAAGACAGACCGACGCAGCCGACAAGCACCACCACCGCCCTTCCCCTCTGGGCTTTTGTTGATGACTCTTAGCTCATAAGAGGAATTCCACTTTTCATTAAGTGGACTCTTGAAAACTCAACAGCAGAAACAAAATCTCTTACCAAGTCAGAGTGTTGGATGTTTAAAAGTACCTCACAACATGAGCTGATTGATCTCTGCTCCGTGGTTCAACAAATCTCTATTAAATCAAAAAAAATTCCATGTGTTCCCTTCATTTGGCCGATGATCGAATGAGCTTATTTTCCTCTACTGCCTGAAAAAATCAGATGGTTTCTCAATTTAGTAAATTTATCAAAACTGAAAAATTCTACTTTTTCCATTTTGTAAGTATCAGGTTTTTAAAGTTCCACTTTATTCCCTAGTTTTATGATTAGGAATAAATCGGAATGCATTTAATTGGCTGTCAATATGTTTATATGATTGGATTGGATTGACTTTATATTTCTGTTAATAAACATTGTTTCTTGAATGGTTGTAGGATGCAATTTAATTATGTTTCTTTGTTATTCAGAAGTTGGTTTGAAAAATTAACAGAACGGTCCTTCTAAAGTCAGACATTTTTCACGAGCCCTGACCACAAAATCCAAAATGGCTTCCTTGCATTTAAGACTTAGTGATAGCTGTAGTGTATTGTAGCCTGGTCACTGTGGACAACAATTAGAAAATCCCTTAAACTGGACCTGGAACACGTTTAAGTTGGGTTTGAGGTCATTCCAGTATCCAAGTTCAGACTTCAGAGGTGAGTTGAACAAAGAGTCAGTAGCTGCCAAAGCTTGTTCCTGATTCACTGTCGTCTGCTTGGGTTCATACGGAAAGTTCTTGAAAGATTTTCTTCTTTATTGTTCTTTTGGAAAGTTTTTGACGAACCACAGCACCATCCATCTTGAACCACTCTTCATTTTGGTGGTAGGTTCTTAGTTGTGCTGCATCATCAGTTCCTTAATATTACCCGTGCACATAATTACCGATGCAAATAATTACAGATACCAAACTTTATTTTCAGTACCACTAAAGGCAGCCCAAATACCACCAGCGGTATTTATACCACAGAATTAATCACTTTTTTACTTTTATTAACACAAATCTCATTGTGAAAGTCATCACTTATTGAGTCATTTTCTACCGCTTATTCCATAGTGGGTCGCGAGGAAGCTGGTGCTTATCTCCAGCAGTTTACGGGCAAGAGGCGGGGTACACCCTGGACAGGTTGCCAGTCCATCGCAGTGCTATTGTGAAAGTATTTCTTTGAAATTATTATTTCTTGAAGTATTGATGTGTACATTTTTAGTTAAATTTTCCACCTGCATCTGTAAAATTGGCACAAAGGTAGCAATTTCCCAAGGTTAGGGATTGTGTTTACATATTCTGTGTACCTGTTGTTTGTTCTTTAACATAGTGGAGATATTAGGACTCAGACAAACAATTTGTGTACATTTCACCAACAGGCTAGATGACTGTTTTCCTGTCTGCATAATACAGCTAAGCTGCAGAGCGTGTAATGACATGCTCAGCTGAGTCTGTCATCAACCATGGGGATGGCTTTACCTTGCTGCTCTTACTCACATTCAACTGTGTTACAGTGCCTTTTAATTAAACACTCTGCTGATGAGGCGAGTGATTGAGAAATAGTTATGTTGGATTCTATTGGCCTCGTGGTTTGAAACTTGTTTTTGTTTAGCTGTCACACACATCTCGCTGTTTACTGTGGTACTGTGTCTGACATGCTGCAGGTGTAAGGAATGCTTTCTTTGACCTGATCATTCCCGCAGAATGAGACGGGTGGTAGTTTGGTACTCAGGTCACAACATGATAAGTGCTTTGCAAGACATAATTCACGGCTGGGGCTTTTGGTTTTCTTCCAGTTGCGAATAAAAGGAGAAAATCTGAGTAATCACTGAAAACAGGTAAAAACAAAGTAAAGGTGGGAAGAAAATTCAACACAATCCCAAAAAACTAAAGTAAAAGAAAAGTTTTTTTATGCCTTTTCCTTTGTATATCCTCCCTTCCTTCCTTCTCTCGCTGTCTTAAATCTCAGTGGATCTGAGGGGAAAGATGATTCACCCTCTAAAGCTCCCAGCTGTTAGTTTTGACTCCAAACCTCTGTCATGTAGCTACCTGTTTCATACACCCATATCACCTTCCTCATCCTGTGCTCCGTAATCGACGGATTCCTCCTCAGATTGTACAGCATTGGTACTCCTCCTGTCTCTCCCTGTGGACTCCTCTCTGTATTGCGTAGGCCAACATCACCTCAGGCGATGCACCTTCGACCTGTCTCTGCTAGCGCTAGCATTATCTGTTAGTTGCACTGTTTTCAGCAGACACTGGCCCTGTATGTTCAAATCTTCTGCTCTGGCAGTGGGCAACACGAGCGGGAAAGAGCACAAAGAGGCAGAAGACCTCACATTATTCCTAGACAAAACAATCTTTGAGTCTCAGGATGAGTTGTGGCTCTTGTCCCTCATTTTCTTAAGTAGATTTATCTTAGAAATAGACAGATTGTGAACCTGTGTTGTGTCTTGTTTTATATGGATATTGTTGGGGTACAATACTGGCTATACAAACTACAACAATTGCTGCTTTATGGTATAACATGATGTCATGATTTTGCCATCTCTCAGTGGGTATATTAGGAATGTGGACGAGTCAAGGAATAGCACAGCCTTTTCTTCTGTTTCTGTCAGAGAGCCATTGGCAGAAACTGTCCTTGTTAATACATGATGTACATCAGCGGACAAAGCTTCTCTTGCACAGTAATGTAATGTATCCTGTGCAGGACCCAAAGTCTCTCCTGCCGCAGCCTGCTGTTGGTATTAACTCGGGTTAATACCAAAAAAATTTGTGGTTCTGAAGAACTTAAAGTGTGAAACTCAGCGTTTCTTAGCAAAGATTCAAGAGTGTTAATGACAATTTTTGTTTGTTTATAATTTATTGTCCTCTGGGGGAAGTTATGAATTCTATAGTTCTGGTTGTCATTTCTTTTCCAACTTGTAGCATTATGTTTGTTTACTTAAACATGATGCTATACAACATCTCTTGAACTTTTTCACAATTTGTCACATTAAGCCACGGAACTAAATGTATTTAATTAGAATATTCATGTAATGAACCAACACAAAGTACAGCATATTTGTGAAGTCAAATGAACATTAGACATAGGTAAAAATCTGAAAAGTGTGATCTGCATTTACACTGACCCTCTTTAAATCTGATACTCCTAAAAAAGAAATTGCAACCAATTTCCTTGAAAAGTCATCTAGTTGGCAAATAGAGTTAATCTCAGTATTAATGCAGTTGTTTTGTAAAGTCCCCAGAGGTTGAAGAATATTAGTGAAAAGCAGGACCAAGGAACACCATATGTAGCAAACCTACCAACCCATCTGGTCCACCTAAACTGACAGACTGCAGAGCATTAATCAGAGAAGCACCAAAGAGTCCAAGCTTTGGAGGAGCTGCAGAGATCCACAGCTCAGGTGCCAGATTCTGTTGACAGGACAACTATAAATAGTGGGCTTCACAAATCAGGGCCTTATGGAAGAGTGGCAAGAAGAAAGCCGTAAGAAGTTCCAGTTTTCCAAAAGCCATTTAGGCAAAGTAACAAACGTGGATAGAGGTAAACCTTTTGGTATACATGCAAAGTGTTTTCTGTGGAGGACACATAACAGGACACGCCACCCTGAACTTATCATCAAAAAAAGAGGCTTTTCTTTAGCAGCAACAGATTTACATTCAAAGCATATTCATTTGTTAAAACTGCACAGCAAAATGCCAGACCTAACTTCAATTTTAGAATTAGTGGCCTATGTGGTTTTTATAAAGTATTGACTCAGAGGCTGAATACAAATGCATGCCACACAAGATTTTTTTTTATTTGTAAAAAGAAAGATTAAAACCATGTATCCATCTTTTCTTTCCACTTAACAATTATGCACTGCATAATTATGTTGGTCTTTTTCATTAAACCCCAAAGAAAGAAAAGATCAAGAGGCTTTAATAGTTGTCTAGAACCTCATATTCTCTTGTCTTATGCAAACAAGTTGTTGTTGCCTTTTAAAGCAACAACAACCGATGTTGCTTTAGGTCATGCATTTGCATGACCTACATTTGACTTTATTTGCTAAAAATATCAGTTAAATGACTAACTTTAGACCTGCATAGATTAGCTGATTGTGATTAAATTGATGCATGACTGTACTGACTCATTTTCAAGATAATTGAACATTAAGTTGGTTTGAAAGGTTTTTTGTTTGAGCAGTGTCACACCCTCATAAGCCTTTCCACAGCTTATTTTTTATCTGTTACAACACACAAGCCATGGCATTACAAGCAGCTCCAATTATTATGTTAAAGTGTTATGTTATGCTTACTTAAATAGATCATTTATGGTAGAGCTTCTTATGTTGCTGTACCAATTTTGTTTTAATTTAATTGCAGTTCAGATCAAGATTTTGAAGTAAAAAGATGCCAGGCGCCACATAGAGATGCCAATTGTGTGCTGCTTTCACAAATTGATAAGTGTGGGCAGTCTTTGTTGAATTGTGGCTGGTGAATTGTGATCTAGAAAGGCTTAACCTTTACTTTGAAAGTTTCTGAATAATGAATGTGACAAATTTATTAATGCTATGTAGTTCATCTTATTTGTATTTCAGTCCCAAACAATTTGAATAAGGATGCCATGATACAAAACAATTTTAAAATTTTTTGACCAATAAACTTCATGTGTACAAATTCAGTGATGTGTTTGAAAAACTGAATTCAGTATTATTTTTCCTCTGTCAAATAGCTTAGCTTTCTCTAACATTTGTCTTTTTGTTTTAGGAATGTCTGCTGGCATAGTTTACGGCCTGCAGACTGGTGTTTGTGGAGTTTGACCAGGAGAAGAGAATCAACCATGGACGTGGACAAGTTTCCTCCCCCACCTCCAGAAAGTAAAATCAACAACCCTCATACAACATACAGGGCTGACTCAGGGGCTAGATAGCTCACTTGGTTAGAGTGTGGTGCTAATAACGCCAAGGTTGTGGGTTTGATCCCCGTACGGGCCAAATATTTTGAATGCCATCTTGACAGGCAGAAGCAGACACATTTACACTTTAGCTAAAAACTTACTTTGTGTAATTAGGTACCCTCCTTCTGTACTATGTGCAGGTTCAGAAAATATAGATATGGTGTACCTTGTTTCCAGTTGGTGTCTGGTCTGACTCTGAAACTATTACTAACAGCATGAATTATTTTATTTTCATATTGTATATGTATTTTTCATATTGTATATGAAAATAAAAAGAGGCATATTAGAGCATAGTTTTTTGGTTTTTAATCATTGGATTTCAATTGAAAGTTGCAATTAAATATAATATTGAGATTTTTCCCATTTATATGATTTTAATACCCATTTTAAAAACTTTTTTGTTAAAAAATGTAATGGTGTTTTATGAAAATGTTGTACAGACCAACCCAAATTTTGTTTGGAAAACTGATTTGTGGAAAAAGCTGAACAGCCGCATTTGTATTAGAGTAAAAACTAGCTGCAACTTTAGAAGAGGAAACAAATCTTTAAAGAAATCTGTTACAGAAATACATTGAAAACTATCAAAGGAAAAACTAGACATGGTGCAATGAAGGCAATGTAGTAGACCACTATAGAGGCAATAGTGGAAGGTCTTAAAGTTTACAGTAGTGATAAAATACATTGCTAACATACTATTTGTTGCAGTTTACTGTTGATGGTACACAATTTCTGCTAGTTACAAATGAGGTAGTATGCTAACATTAGCTTATATGCTAGTATTAGCTAACATGCTATTAGTAGCATATTAGCCTATTTAACAAGTATTAGCTAATGTGCTGTTAGTAGCATACTAGCCTATTTAACAAGTATTAGCTAATGTGCTGTTAGTAGCATACTAGTATTAGTTAATATACTATTAGTAGTATATTAACTGATGTGCTAGCATTAGGTAAAATTCTTTTAGTAGCATATTAGCTGATATGCTAGTATTAGTTAATATGCTATTAGTAGCATATTAACTAATACTAGTATGCTACTAACAACACATTAGCTAATACTTGTTAAATAGGCTAACATGGTATTAATAGCATGTTAGTTGATATACTAATATTAGTTAAAATGCTATTACTAGCATATTAACTGATGTGCTAACATTAAGTAATATGCCTTTAGTAGCATGTTAACTGGTATACTAGTATTAGCTAATATGCTATTGTATTGTTTTTTGTTATTTAGTATTTTATTTCAAAGTCACATTATATAAAATAGCAACACTTTTAATATATGTTGCTCTATATTTTTATGTATGCTTAAACATGTGGCAACAGGAAGAATTTATTTGCAAAAACTGGACTGTAGAAACTCACCTGAACAGTACAGTAATTCATCATCAGCTTTATGCAGGAAAATGCGATATTTGATAAAACATTTCCTGAAACCTAAACTGGAATTTGAAAAAATAAATAAAAGATGATAAAAAGCTGAAAAAATACAAATCTTGTGATCCCTTTAAGTTTTGAAGTATTTTGTCCGAAATGCCTGCAGAAAAAGACTCTCCAGATAAAAAAAAAAAAATCTCCTTTGTGGTAATGCCTACATTCAGAACAATGTCAGCCAAACATCTGCATAACATCATTATTTTTCTGAAGGGTTTTAATTGAGTGTTATGTTTTCCTTTTTGTTTTGTATTAAATCTTGTATCATGTTTTACTGTTTTTTATAACCAAACTCCTAGGTGGGACAGACATCACAAATTAACTAGACTATAAATATTTAACTGAATGGTATTTGCTAACACTTAACACTTGTCCATATACAAATCAATTAAATGAAATTAAATTCAGCAATTAAAGAGCAATTGATTTGAATGACACTGGCAAGTAGCAACAATTATTTGTTTTTCCAAACTAAAATCACTGTAGTTTGTTTTTAATGATTATGTTTGGATTGAGACTGTGGATTGAACGAAGTCAAATATTTTGCATCTATTGTTGAATTTGCTGTCATTTTTAAAATCTGAAAAATCTAAACCTTAACACCATTGCTAATGAAATACTGTACATGTTGGCTATTAAAAGAGACATTAAAATGTTAAGCCCTTAGGAGTATATGCTAACAGCTGTAGATCTTGGCATTGGCCATTATTTCTTGGCGGTGGGGGGGGGGGGGGGGGGGGGGGGGGGGGGGGTTGGTGAAGCTGGACAGTATGAGTAAACAACAAATTCCTCTCTGTCGCTGTGAAGTGTGTGGGCAGAGGAACGCAAGGAATAAGGAGGCTAAAATGTGCTGAATACCAGACAATGTCCCTCAGTCAGTACAAGGCTGAATACTGCTGCAGACGCACACAAGCATAAACTCACACACACAATCTTGTGATGGAGACAGAAAAATGCTTCGCCTCCAGCTGGCTAGGCACTTGCTTTGTTGCCAGGGGGCTGCAGAAACGGGTCGTAACCCGATGACTCATTTCAACAGATCATTATATAGCACAGTGGAGATAAGTTCTGAGAACAGAATTCATGCTGTTAGTATGAATTGACAATGGGTAACTCTTCAAGGCATTAGCATGCACAGTTCACTTATTTCTGTTTAGCAAAGGTGGAGAAAAGTATGAGAAAAGCAAAAAAGAAAAATTCTTAAGTCATGATGCAAGTTTGTTTTGTTATTTGTATTTATATAATGCTACAAGGTAAACATCCAACATACTCTATAATTAAGCTGCATGCCTGTGCATCTATAGGGTCACCCTTCAATCATGTTTCTCACAGATTTGGTGCTTTTCACCTTACATAGGCAAAATACTGATAGTTCAAAACTAAATGCTCTTTAATTTGAACTAAAACATTAACTGATAATGTCTTCCATAATATCTGGAGGTACACTGTTCCATAATGATGCTTAGAATGAAAAGGTTTGCTCACCAGTGGTCTTCTAGCAAACCCTGGGGCTACGCTACCATAAATATCACAACTACCCTGGGAATGCTGATCACCTGGAGATATATAGAGGATTACAGCTCTGCCAGTGCTGCAAGCCCATTTACTTTATTTTATATTTATATTGTTTATTGTTGGAAGTGGCGACATGAACATTGATCTCATTGTGCTGGTACTCCAGTCTTGTACAGGGCTATCCGTACTTTATCACTGCTCTCCACACGTTTTATTATTCCACATGTGGAAAACTATAGATAACATCTCAGTTTCCAGGTTTGCACTTCGCCCCTTCCTCTTTTCTTTCACCGTCGTAGGTAGATGCGAACAGATCAGATAGACATGGGGTTACGGGTCCGACCTGGGATATTACTCAGTGTTTCCTCACACACTGGAAAGATAGAACAGCTACCTGGCAGAGCCTGAAGGAGTCATTTTGGTGATTTAGAGCTCCATGGATTGCTTTCAGGAACTTCAGTGTTTTATTTTATTTTATTTATTTTTTGCTGCTTGTGGTTTCTTTCAGTCTTTCAGTTAAAATTTGCTTGATAGCTACACATGAAAGTCAAAAGAATTTACATTAATTTTGTGTAAAGAGGAACCTGGTCCTTCTTCACATAAATTAGCATCCAACATGGGCTGTAAGAAAGCCTTGGATTAAAAATGCCAAAACCCAGGTTTGAACTAGGGACCTTTGGGTCTTCAATCTAACGTTCTCTCTGCTGAGCTATTTTGGCACACCCATCAATGTGACACCACTCTGAAGGTGACACCATATGAACTGGGAATGTTCTGTTTACTTTGGGAAAACAGTCAGGATATTGGCTACAGGGTTTAGATAAGATGGTAGACCAAAGCTTTATACAGTCAAGCTGTTCTAATGATGAACGTGCTTTCAGGAATCTGTGGTATTTGTCAGCAGCACTGTGAAAGACAAAGCTATTTGAAGTAATTGAAATAATGAAATTGGTTTCTTTAAATAAAATGTTACTATAAGAACAATAAACATTCGGAATACATCGTCCATTCATGTTCTGTTTACATAAATTGACTTATTGATCACAACACTGATTTCAAGTTGATTTTATGAAAGATGAGATGGTGGGTTAGAGATGGTGAAGCTTTTGCTTTCCTAATTATTTTACAGTCTATTTAGTTCTTTAATTAGAATCCCACACATTTATCATCACCTAAAGAATAATCCTAAAATTCAGGATGTACTGCTCACTAAAGGGAGTAACGGCTTTCTTTCACTTCTGGCCTAATTGCAGAGTGGAAACTGGAAAAATATTTCATGTTTCCTTCCTGTCTGCTGCCAAGCCAGTACTACAGTGTGAATGTGATGCCTTTGAAGGCTGCAGTAACTAATTCTTATAGTTTTTACGATAAACTGAGCATAACAAGCAAAGCAGCTGATGTTCTGTTTCGGTACAAATCTTTAAAGTAAAACTTTCTGGAAACTTACAACAGTGGTTAAAACCACTTCTAGTGGGATAGCTCAGGATTTTTGAAAAGTTCTGTTAAATGTTTATAAACGGGTAATATTTTACATACAGTTAATGTACGATATGGCATCTTCATGTAGTTTTTGTTTGTTTTTTGCACATGTCTTATCTTGACAGCTTAGAGTAATAGTGTAGTGGGTCGAGTATTGTTTTTAAAAGCAAAACTCAAGATATAACTTATTAGCAAAGATTCTCCTTGAATGTTATTCATTAAAATATATATTTTTTATCCATCCATTCATACATGCACAAGAAACTTCAGGCAAAGACTGATTTGGCCATACTCAGGATTTGCTTTTGAATTTTACGCAGTTAATGTCTTTTGTTTTTGCTGACTTGCAGGTGCATCAGAGGTATTGCAGATGATGTTGTTGAAAAATCAATGTGGTTGCAGATTTACACAAACACAAAGGAAAAAATACCCATCAAGTCACTTGTTAGCTTTGCCACGGTTGGGCCTTTATTTACACAGCCGATGATTAAAACAGCAGAGGTCCACTTGTGTCTTTTCCCCTTTTATATTAGCTTTTGGGTTAAGCTTTCCGGTTCATCTTGATTTATGCTAATTAAGGATGCCTACTTTTACTTTTTTTAACCTTCTAACAGAAATTCACTACAAAAAATCGTGAACTACCCCTTTAATTAAATGTCTGCTTTGGACACAGGGTCAAACACAACCTAAATATTAAGGGTCTCTTTACTTTCTCATGCTGTTGTCATAGTAGTACTGTACTTTGATTTTGTTTTGAAAATGCAGTGAAATTAATGAAGTAATATGCAGAACATTCCTTTATTTTCTCTACGTCTAAATCTGTTACTCTTCAAAACCTCTGCATTTAGTGCTGGCAGACAATGTCCCCTTTGATGATGAAGATGAAGGAGAAGCTTTTGACTTTGACAGTGGCGATGACATCCCTGAGGCACCTCCAGCACCTACAGTCCTCCCCAGTGAGGATCAGAGCCAAGATAATTCTCTGACCAGTCAACCTGAGGGCTCTCACAGCATTCTGGACCCTCCAGCACCATTCTCCAACTCGGCACCATCATCAGTAGACGCTGCAGTAGCCAGAAGCAAACCCTCCTCAGCAGTCAGAGAAACGACAGAAGCTGAAGAGACATCTGCTGAGGGAACTAATGACAGGGAAGAAGATTTGCCACCACCTCCGTCTCCACCCCCTCCTGTTAGTTATGGCTTACAGACAGATGCCAGGAGTGCAGGTTTGTAAACCAGAGTGTTTACATTTCACTTGTATTTATTGTGAGGGTATGTGCTGTCATTTTAACTGTTTGTCTTTACCAAATCTGTGCTCAGAAAATGTTTATTTGTTACTGGCACCTTAAGTACAATAAATAAGATCACTGCCGTTTTGGCAGTGATCTTAAATTCCACACATTCTTTTGGTACTCTCTGTTTACAGTCTCCAGCCCTACAGCTCTGGCTAAAGTTAGGACAAAAAGAAAGATTGTCCATCTCTCTCATGGTTTATCACTGAAAATCATCACAGCCTATTTTCATTCTGATGCCTCATAATCCAGAAACATCCCCACTGCACCATGTTCCAACTTTTGTGGTTTTAAGGGATCAAAAAGCACCTTCTTTTTTCCCTTATTGTTTTGTTATCTTTAAAATAAATCATACTCAAATTTCCTGATTCTAGCTCCCACTGTAAATGTTTCAGCTATTCTTAAGATACACCTTTCTAAATAGGCCATCATCTGATACCAAATGCTTTCAACAAAGTTGTTTGGATCATGGTACAAAGGGAGTAAATTACGTTTGTATGACCTGCTATATGTTGTATGGTTGGACCTTCATTGTAAGACTTAAGACTGCATTTCAGCATCAAAAATCATTCAGAACTCGGGGTGCACCAAAAACCACAGGGTGATGCCGGTGATGCCTGATGGAGCTTTAATGTTTCTGGACAGTTTTAAAGCTGCACAAAACCCCTGTGGTGAGATTGTGATGGTTCATTATCATATTACCAGAATATGTGGGGGTTGGGTTGAGCATTGAGGAGCATTGTAGCAGCAGTGGTGGCACATAGATATCATTAAAGAATCTGAAGGAGAAGTGGCCATGCTGACCTGAGGTTACAACTTGATCACGCCCATGTTAGGCTGGCAGAGCAAGTAAGTAAGTAATTTATTGTAACAGTCTTGTCACTCTGACTGTTAAGTGTGTTGCCTCTGGCTGCTCAGGCTGCTACACATATTATCTCACCAAGCTTCCTAACTGAGCAAACCACTCCTCTAACTCCTAGCTAAAGAGCAAGAGAAGCGCACACACCTCCAAATCATGCATAAGTCGCTGTGCGATCAAGGGAAGTTCTGAATTCTTCAGGCTGTTAAAATTCAAAATGTATTTGTATCACACCTCAGTGAGAAGCCTTGACGTTGTATTTACCGATGATGAGGAGGGAGGAGAACGAAAAACAGTAGAACTAGAAGGACTAAAAAGCGCAAGCAGCAATTTATAAAGGGTTTACGATGTAATCTTTCAGTAGTCACAGCACCACTCATAAAAACATAAGGTATTTACTTTCAGAACGTCAGTGTTATCATTGAAAAATAAAAAGCTTAGATGTGCACAGAGCCCATTGCTAAGTTAAAAATATTGCACAACATGGCATAATCTGCGGTTCACACCAGCCACCCTTAGCTGCATCTTCTCATGTTACAGATAACCTCATAAAATACTTAACCACAACAAGACTAAAACTGATGGTCAAGGTGCAGAAAACGTTTGCCTGATTGTGAGGAGAAGTCGTAGTTCAGACGTGAAACCTAAGGTGGTGTCATTGTGATAGGCTATATAAGAAAACAGTGGGGGGAAAAAACTTTGTGTTTAGGACCAAGAGCAAAATGGGGTCATACTTACCTTCCCACTGAACTGAGTTTCTCCAGTTTTGAAAGTTCTAAAGAATGTAGCGTTGTCCTAACTCCACATGGAGGCGGCCTTATTTAAATGTCAGTAATGAAAATTAAGCTATATTATCTAGTACCAAATTGTCTGAAAATGGAAACCATTATATTTAAGCCAATATTTTTTAACAAGTCTGTTGTTTTGAAAGCATTACAAATCATTTCAACTTAGTAACCCTTTAAAGTGGTGGATTTGGCATCAAGCTGCTGCTTTAACTGTATGTTGAAGCTGTATCCTTTGTCCCTCAACAGACACTGAAGGGGAATGTGCATCCCTGAATGACCCTCACCCTCCACACGCTTTGCCCCCCAGGACTTCCTCTCAGAGTAAAGTCAACCCTTACTCTGTGATTCATATCACTCCTGTCCAGCTACAGCAGGTAGAGCAGCAACATGGACCCTCCTCTTCCACTTCCTCACCAACTGAGTCAAAAGTACGAGAGGAAGAGGGCCAGGATATCCACACCAGCTCATCCGGAATTACTTCAGGATACTCTGTGCCTGTGCCGTGTGGCTATGCAACCCCTTCTGGTGTACCGCTCATCACACCTGCATACACCACACCTGTCATCATTCGACATCTCTCCATGGATGAAGATGGTAAAGTAGAGTTTGTAACCATGAAACCTTTAAAAATGCTTCTTTTGATAATTGTGATTCATTTGGCTGCAGATGGGACAATTTTCTGATGTTTCGCTGGAGACATCCATGAAAGCAGAACGTTTTGCTTTTTTAATTCAGATAATCATATGATTCTCAGTGTTTTATTGTCAAAGCCTGAGCCCACAACACTGTCAGTTACTTCCAGCCCCTGTCTTTTCTTTTCTTGTTTTTCCTAAAGCCTTGCCACAAGGAAGTATAGACTAAATTTAGACCTCCCCACAGATCTGTGCTGGCTGTGAGGACTTTCCGGTTTCCCGAAAATCGTGTGGAACAAGCACACTTAGCAGTCTAAAAGCACCATTATTATCTTTCCAAGATCACATTGTGTTGAAATGCTCTTTTATTACTAAAGAAGTAAAGAAATACAAATTTTATTGTTGTAAATGACTTTTATGTGTTTGATCCTAAAGTTGTATAACTTTTTCTCCCCACTGAAAAACGATTGGGCCAAACATGGCTGCATTATGACGTGGTGAGGACTTTTAAAAAAAAATAAAAATATCAAGATCCTGCTTAAGTAAAGTTAAATAGCAGCTTTACTGAAAAATATCATTCATGTTATGTAGGGAGCAGTCAGTGACACCTAGTGGCAGATAATATATTTGAAATTCTGGTATTAAAAGGCTTAAAAATAGTTAAAACTGTTTTGATTAAATCATGCTAATTAGTGTTGATTTAAACCTTTAGCAGAAGAAGTATTCACATTTGTGACTGGTTGTGGGGTTTCCCTGATTACATTGCAAAAATATTTACAAACTATATATATAGACAAACTATATAAAAGTTGCAGGAGACCAGCCACCCATAGAGTTTGACACCTGTGTGATAGACCAATGCAAAGTAGTGCAGAATTGTAAAGTAGAAAAAAATGGATGATTTTTAACATCATTTTACACATAAAAATCTGAAATGTGTGGCATCCATTTGTTTACAACCCCAGTGAGACAAATTTTGTACAACTACATTTTAACTGCAAGTCTTCTACCAGCTTTGCACATGTAGAGATGACAGGTTTTGCTTATTGTTCTTTGCAAAATAACTCAAATTCAATCTGATTAGATTGAGAGCATCTGTGAACGTGCCACAAATTCACAATTTGATTGGCTGTGTGTTTAGGATCTGTGTCCTGCTGGAAGGTGAACCTCCTCTTTCAGCGTCTAACTTCCTAGCTTTCTTGTCCTAAAAGAAAAACATACCCACAGCATGATGCTGCCACCCCTATGTCTCACCATTCAGATGTTTTCTTCATGGAGTTATGCAGGCCAAAAAGTTTAATTTTGGTCCCAATCTCTACATGGCTTGTACCAAACATGACTTCTTATTTCCTTTCTTTTCGTTTTGCTTTTCCATTAAGATCAAACACATGAAGTGCATTTAAAATAGTTATCCTGTATGCAGGTTCTCGCAAATGAGTTTTGATCTTTGCAACTCCTCCAGAGTTACCATGTGCCTTTTAGCTGTTTCCCTAATAGTTCTCTCCTTGTGTTTTTTCGGTGTTTCGGTGGAAGGCAGTGTGTTGGTAGGTTTCTGTTGGTATCATACACTTTCTGTTTTTCAGATGATGGCTTGAACAGTGCTCTGTGACATATTCAAAGTCTCAAGTATTGATTGAAAACCTAACCCTGCTTTAAACTGCTCCACAGCCTTGTCCCTAACCTGTCTGTCTGTTCTCTAACAGACCTCTGAGGCCTTCACAGTACCGCTGCATTAATACTGAGATTACATTGCCCACAGCCGGACTCCATTTACTTAATTATGTTACATTTGAAGATTTTCCCACTCATTTTCCACTTTGCAATTATGCACGACTTTGATGTGGTCTTTCACCTTAAATACCAGTTAAATCCCTTTAGGTTTTCTCTCATTATTAATATGGCAATATTGTAAAACACATTCTAGAGTTATCAATACTTTTGCAAGGAAATGTATCTAAACAATATGAACATAAATATAAATGTTGTACTATTCTGTCTATATGTGATCCAGGAAGTACTCCATACATATTTTGGTAACCTTTCTCTGCCTCATAGTGCCATCCTTCTGATATTGTTGGCTTATGCTACAGTTGGTCCACAGCCTACACGGGACAGCCTTTTGAACAGGCTTGTTGCTGATTTTTAGATGAAGTCTTTAACAATTGGCGACTGCAGTTGTATACAGAACTGTGGAAAAACTCAGTTACTGGCAGTAAAATGTTATTTATACTGGTGTGTAACATTTTTATCTTTCCTATTTGTCTCAGTGACAGTGGTAGGGACCAGCAACACCTCTGCTGACAGGTGAGTCCCAGAGTAGAAAACCATTACATGCTTATTGAAATCTTTCAAATCATTTTAAGATATTCATTGTGTAGTTACTGTCTATCACATTAAAAAGTAAATTCTGTTGTTATTGGACCTTTTAACTGTGAAAACAAATATAAAAGAGTGTATACACATATTTCTTTTGAAGTGTTTTCAGTGAAGAGTATCCACCTATTGCAGAGGTAGATGCATTGGCTAAATGGGCATCAGATCCTGCCAACACTGCTTGGATGGAAAGTAAGTAAAGTGACTGGTTGGGGAAAAAACATAAATTCATTTGTTATTTACAGTGTTTTCACACAACGCTCAGAGTATCCTTTCATTTTTCCTTTTTACACAATTGACAGTTCCTTTTTTATTTGAGGAAGCAGTCCCTTCTGCATGCCTTTCTTTTGAATGATCCTTAAATTATGCTCCGAATGTGCCATGAATAGTCCTGCTGTCGTTTTGTGAGCAGCCGAACATTTTATTCGTGTGATGTTTTTATATGTGCTTCAGGCCCCGATGAGGTGATCTACGATGATGTCCCCAGAGAGAACTCGGATTCTAACACAGGTTGGTACTCTTTCTTTTTCAAGCTCAGAACAAAGCTTCCTCTCTGGTTGGCAGGAGGCAGCACTGTTTCTTTCGTTTCCTTAGCTTGCACTCATTTCTGAAAAATGCGATTTTTCTCTTATTGATGTGAAAACATTCGCAATATATCTAGAAAACTTTATGAAACGCAGCTATAGTATATTAAATTAGAATCAGTATTTTTTTATGTTTTTAGGTTCAGTATGCACTGAAATAAATGTAAGGCCAATTTAATGTGACCCGTTTTTGATACAAAAACCCAATAAACCATTGTTTAACAAGTATTTCCTGAAGGGCCTGGTGAAGGTACAGAATTTCCTCACGCTTTTTTGTCGTCCAACACAGATCCAGATGAGATGATCTATGATGACGTGGAGCTCGGTGAGGAGGGCGGCTGCAGCAGTTCCCTCGATAATGGCTGGAGCTCGAGTGAGTTTGAAAGCTACGACGAGGCCAGCGATGGGGAGGGTCGTCCTGAGAACGGCCTTCCCCATGCCTTCATGAGAGGAAAGCCACCGCAGAGGAAAATCCATGTGAGTGTAGTAATCACCCTCTCATTTCCAGCATTGCTTCCTGCCAGTAACCAAGAACTGTGTCAGTTTATTAATCAGTGCTTGTACATTTCTATCTCCTTTACATGAAGCTGTAGTGGACACTTTTTTTATGTGCAGAAAAAGTTTGTCCTAATTAATTATTAATATGCAGAATTGAGTTTATTAATGCTTATGAAATTGAATAGCCAGTCATCAGAACAAGGGATGTGTATCTTGTGGGTTCCCTTAATAGTTATTTATTTTCAGTTCCCGAGGGGATTGACTGACTGAAGATTGCTCAAGCTGTATGAAGCACAGACTAGTGCCAGGCTCACCTGTTGGGTGAGGGTGAAAAAAAAACTAAATTTGATGATGTTGTCAGAGTTTCCACCCTGTATACTTCCTTCCTACCTCTCTTTTGTCATTTATTTCTTTCTTTTTTTTCTTGTCCTTCGTGTCTTGTTTTTATGTGGCGTTCATACATGTATGTTCTTCATTATGCCCTTCCTTTTTTTTTTTCTTCCCATCTTTCTGTTTTCAGTGTCCTTCCTCTCTTCCCTTCTCCCTTAAGTTTTTAAATTTTTTTTTCCTTTCTCACCTCTTTGTATCCTTCTTTGCTTTCTCTTCTTTGTTGTCCCACCTCCCTTTCTTCTTCTCAGTATAAGTGTTTTCTTCTGTTCTTCCTTTCTTTCCTTCCTTGTGCCCTACCTTCCTTCAATTCTTCCTGCTTTCCTTCCATTTGTAATGTTTCAGGTTCCTATATTTAAAGTCTGCCCACTAAAAAAATATTTATACAATAAATTCAATGTGAATTTTTGAACTTTCTATTTTAAATGGACGTTAATGACTGAGTTAAGTCTAGAAAGATATAGAAGTTTTAGATGATTTGTGTGTAGGAACATTTTGGGTTTAAAGTCTTCTGTAAATAACACGACACTGTCACCTTTTGGTCTCATTCTTATCCACACGTATAAGAGAGGAGAAACAGTTATGATGCCTCAGAAATACGTCACTGAAACCCATTAATTAGAAGTTGCATCTAGATTGAAATTATTGGTTTTAATTTGTGCTAAGTTACTAAATATGCACTTAAGTTTGATTTTTGCTTTTTTTTATTCCTCAACTTAGGGCGAAACAAAGAACTGATGATTAAAACAATAATTAAAATTAAGACCATCAGCTGTATCTAAACCACATGTAATCTTAAATATAATGAATCTGTTATTTTATTTTTTCTTAAGTTTTTTATTTTTTAGGATGTTTGGGGAATGCACTTTTCAAAATTTCTGCCCCCAGAGGAAATAAATAGAGTTGTACCTGGATATGGAGAAAACTAAATCCAGTGCCTTTAAGACCAAACTCTGGGCTTCTTTACACCAGAAGCTGCAGCCCAACTCTAAAACCATGACCAGTAATGCTTGCTTTGCTTTTGTTTAGCTCTCTCAAGATCTGACACGTTTGAAAGAACACTATGAAAAAAAGATGAAAGATCTAATGGCAAGTACAGTGGGAACGGTAGAGCTGCAGCAGTTAAAACAGAAACACGAGCAGAAGGTAAATTACCTGAGGCTCACTTAATGTGTCTGTGTTAGATAAAAAAAACTAGTCCCAACCCTTTTGACTATTAGTCTGGCTAACCCCACTGACTCGGTACCTTCATCCTGGTTTGGTGTGTAATATTTGTGGTGGTGGTACTGGTGATGGGTTAACATCCAGTTTATTTACCTCACCATCTGCTTAATTGATATGTCTTGCAATATGTTTTTGCACCAGAGGTTGTAAAGGTTATAATAAATTGTTTTCTAACATAGCTGAGTTTAGCTGACGGTAAACTGAGACACCAGCAACACCAGCTCTTATTCAGTGTTCAGCCAACACCTTCACATACAAATGTGTTTATACATCTGGAATTTCCTTGACATTTCATCTCATTGCAAACACATACTTCACTGGATTTTGTTGTGATTGTATGTGATAGACCAACACAAAGTGGCGTGAAATATAAGGAAAACTATACAAAGTTTTTAATACTTTATACAAATAAAAATAAGTGTGGTGTGGATGTAAATTATGCCTCCTTTACGTGATTCCCAAAAATAAAATTCAGTTCAGCCTATTGCCTTCAGTAGTCACCTAATTAGAAAAAAGTCCCTCCCCCTGTGTGTAATTTCTTTTAATATAAATTCAACTGTTCTTTGAAGACCTTAGAGGTTTTTTAGTGAACATTAGTCAACAAACAGCATCATGAAGGCCACAAACAGCAGACAGGTTTGGTTTTAACACAATATCCCAAGCTTGGAACATCTCTCAGAGCTCTTTTCAATCCATCTTAAATAGAAACTGTATAGCACAGCTGCAAAAATACTAAGACATGACCTTCCAGCAAAACTGACAGGCCGGGCATGGAGAGCATTAATTAGAAGTAGCCAAGACTACCAGCAGGACAACGGCCATAAACCCACAGCCAGACCTACAATGCAGTGGTTTAGATCAAAGCATGTCCATGTGTTAGCTGGATTTAGGTCTAGGACTTTGACTGGACCATTCTAAGAATCAGTGGCAAGACTTGGAAAATGTTCACAGTTGCTCAGTATCCAATCTGACTGACTTTGAGGTATTTTGCATTAAGAAAGTATTGACTCAGGGGTGCTGAATACCACACTTTTCAGACTTCTTTAAAAACAACTTTGGAGAACCTTGTATCCTTTTCCTCACAATTCACAAATATATTGTACTTTTTGTAGGCCTAACACATACATTCCCAATCAAATACACGAAAGGTTGGGATTATAATGCAACATAATGTCAAAAATGTAAAAGTTATGATTGTTTAGGAAGGTACAGTAAATCTGCGGAACATGTTTACTGCAGTCAAAGTCTTATATCTTAAATGTATTACTTTGAAATAAAATCCAAATTTTATTTTGTGCTGAAGTCTCAGTTTCTGCCATTCTTTGATCCTGTTGTCTCCTACATCTTTATCTGTACTCTAACCCTCTTACCCCGTTGTAGCTCAGCCGCTTAATACCTCTAAGTTTAGATGAAGTGAACTAAACATCACCTTAGACAGAGCTCTGATGGTAAAACACAAGTCTGAGTTACTATTAGGCTGTAGATTATAGTGTCTCACTCTCATCCAAGATGCAAAAGCTGGTGAAGGCAGCTAAGGAGGGGACGAAAGACGGACTTGAGAAAACTAAAGCTGCGGTGAAGAGGGGACGTTCTTTCATCAAAACAAAGTCATTTTGTCAAGGTACGTGATCCTTGCAAAACCACGCAGCTAACATCCCTGTTAATAACACCAGTTCTTGCTTTAATGTTTCAGAGAGAAAGTCAGCTTGCTTTGAGGATGAGTCTGAGCTCTTCATCGAGGTCGACTGCTTTAATGTTGAGCCTGTGCTCTGTCCAACACCAGACGGTCTCACTCAGCAGCAGGTAATGACTTTTCATTAGGACTCTTTAGAAACAGGAAACCATAGCAAATACTAATGCTTTTGTGTTTTCTATCTACAGCTTGTGCGAAGATGTATATTGGACTCTATTTTAGAAAGTGAGAAGAACTATCTTGATGCTCTCAAAAGGATTTTAGAGGTGTGTAAGTACAGTTGGAGCAATTTGGCGCTTTCGTTTTGAAGTGGTGGTTATTAAAGGTCAAATGTTTTTTGCTTTTTTAGCAATATGAGAAACCCCTTTCCCAGATTGAGCCAAGGCTGCTCAGTGACAGGAAGTTGAAGATCATCTTTTATCGAGTACGGGAGATCCTGCAGTGCCACTTCCTGTTCCAGATCGCACTAGCAAGCCGTGTGTCCGAGTGGGACAGCCTGGAGATGATCGGGGATGTTTTTGTGGCATCCGTAAGAATTCATTGTATAATAAATGCATACAACATATTATTTCAGGTCATCTTTTTTTTTTTCCATTTAGCTTTTTACCCTTAAAGCTTTCTTTTTTAGTGGTGCAGTAAGTGATCAATAGCCAAGCAGTCACTGTCATTAAATGGTTTTCTTTATGTTTATGACCACTTACATTATACATAGATTCTCACTGAAGGCATCAACACTAAATAAACATATATAGAGTTATGTAGCAAACGAAATATTGTAAAAGAACTTTAAATATGTTTTATATTTTAGATTCTTCAAAATAGCCACCCTTTGTGATGACTGAAATATTAACCTTTGGCCGAGTCTCAATGAACCTCTGGGAAGTTCTTTCTAGACTCTTTGGAAAACCATTTCAGATGACCATCTCATGAAGCTCATGGAGAGAATACCAAGAGTTCAAAAGCAGTAATCAAAGAAAAGGGTGGCTATTTTGAAGAATCTAATATATAGAAATGTTTAGAGTAATTTCACACTTTTTGTTTACTACATAATTCCATGTGTGTTCATTCACAGTTTTGTTGGCTTTGGTGAGAATCTACAATGCAAACAGTCATGACAATAAAGAGACCCATTAAGTGAGGAAGTGTATCTAAGACTTTCGACCAGTAGTGTATATATATATGCAATCTTTGTTTCTGTACAGTTTTCTAAATCCATGGTGCTGGATGCCTACAGCGAGTATGTCAACAACTTTAGCACAGCGATGGCAGTTGTAAGGAAGACCTGCGTCTCAAAACCTGGCTTCCTGGAATTCCTGAAGGTTTGAAAAACTGATACTAACTATTAGAGCGGCAATGGGATTCATATTGGTCTTGCATTGATGTCTTATGTTTTTTTCCTTTATTTCCATGTGTTGTGTTTTGATTAAAAGTCTTTACAGCTTTTTATTTAAATCGCTTTGATCTATGTCAGAGCTTCGTACTTCACTCTTATTTGTACAATAAAAAACCAAATTATTGTAGTTATTTTATAAACAATAATATACAGTACTCTTTAATGCATTATAATAACAACTTTGCTCACGTACAGCATCGTCAAGAAACTAGCGGTGACCGCATGACTCTTTACGGCCTGATGATGAAACCCATTCAGAGATTCCCACAGTTCATCTTGCTTCTTCAGGTAAGCAGAACACTTGGTTATACACGCTCTCACCAGCAGGGGGAGTGGGGCATTCGCTAATGAATCCCCTTGTTTCTTTAGCACTGACAGCAAGGGAATTGCTCTGGTGGGATCTGGTGGTTTTCTTTTCCTTTCAGCTTTGCTCTCCTTTGCCCTAATTTTTTTTATTTTTGTCTGTGTCTTTTCACAAAATTCAAAGCACAGTTTTGCTTTCCATTTTAAATGTCAGTGTGTGTACCAGTAAAACAATACAGGCATATAATATGAAAATATACACATAAAGCTGGAAAATAATTGTTCAACTGAACCGTTTGCTTTCCAGTGTTAATGCTGGGTTTCTGTCGTTGTCATCAGGACATGCTAAAGAACACACCGGTGGGTCATGCAGACCGTCTGCCCCTGCAGATGGCCCTGACTGAGCTGGAGACCTTGGCTGAGAAGCTCAATGAAAAAAAGAAGGAAGCTGACCAGCGATGTGAAATCCGTCACATTGCAAAGGCCATGAATGAACGCTACCTTAATAAGGTCTGTATTTGTGGGCTTGGGTGGAAGGCTGTGCATATGTTGAATTTCTGATATGCAGATATTTGTAAAACTTCGACCTGCTGATACAGATTTTTAGCTGATTTTGACTTTTCCTTAGAAAACTATAATTAATGATGAAATATAAGATATATGTATATGCGATGGCCTCAGCTATTATTATAAAAATGGCAGTTTCCATGTGGGTATTCTTAAAAATTGGTTCCCAAAGTTGGGGGTCGTGAATTGACCAGTGTGTTTTGAGATTCTATATTTGAATAACAAAAATGATAGCAAATCATATTCATACTCTAAATGGTTGAAATAATTTAAATCAGTACTTATGAATAAATAAAGTGATATATTGATCTTTGAGCTATTGTTTTGGCCATGTTTAATTGACTATTATATTTGCTTGATACTCTGGGTCAAAAGTCTCTTCCACTGTTATTTTGTGAGTCAGAATCTCAATATTTTTGTAACCACTATTTTGAGGAATGTTGATTCTTACCTTTACTGTGAGATTTCCAAAACGTTGCCTACATTTTCAACTTCAGAATCCTCCGTAACAGACAGAGTTTGAAAGTTAAAGGATAAAGGTTTATTGCATGTTGCTTAGTCTTCCTGGTATCTACTGTAAGATTTGCTCTCTCTTGCTTTTTTGCTGCCTGAATGAGCCTCAGAGATATCTCCACATGTCAAACAAAAAACAATTTTCGGTTTAAATATGTTCTTACATCTCTGTACTTCCTCTGATTTAATTTGTATTTTTTTAAGATATTTTTTCAGCACTAGCGGCCTTTATTTATTCTTTTGACAGTAGGCAGACAGGAAAGAGATGTAGAGAGAGGGGGAGACATTCGGCAAATGTCGCCAGGTCCGGGACTCGAACCCGGGACAGACGCTTTGAGGACTGCAGCCTCTGCATATGGTCACGCGCTTAACCCCTATACCATCAGCGCCACGCCACCTCTGATTTTATTTTGAAAGCCCCCACTGATGCTGAAAATGTCAAACGTTTGGTCTTCTTTCCTTGGTGACAGCATCCACCCCAAAGAATGTTGTCACTGCAACCTGGTTTAATATGGTGCATTCACTGACAGGAAAAAAGTTTAGATTTTTGAATTTCCACGAGGAGTGATCAAGCAGCAAAATTGTCCGACTCCATTTACCAGCTGATTTCTTGTTGCCTTAGGATTGTATTGCCTCTTTAGTTTTGCCTTTTTTTGTTAATTGTCTTTAACATTTGCAGATAATCCAAACATTTCTCATGTTAGAAATATTTGTGTGTCTGTGTCACCTACTCTGGCGTCTTGGCTAACTCTTGTTTATGGGTCATACAGCGAGGGTCTGTAGAGTTTTACTCATCTCAGCCTTTAATTACTCTCAATTATAGTTTTATATACTGTTGTCCATAACAAGCACTTTCACAGAGGAGTCACAGCAAACATGTGGGAAACAAGGAGTCATTGTAGCCTGAGGAAATCTGGATATCCTTTTTATTTTATAGGTTCAAATTCTTTTCTGTGGTGTTTTTTTCTTTTTTTGGTTTAGAAATTGCAGATTTTTATCAGGAATCTAAAACTCTGTCATTTTCATCCTCACCCTTTAGCTTCTAAGTAATGGTAGCCGCTACCTGATTCGCTCAGACGACATGGTGGAGACAGTTTACAATGAGCGTGGTGAAATCATGAAAACCAAAGAGCGATGTCTCTTCCTGCTGAATGATGTGCTCATGTGTGCCACGCCCAATATCCGGTAAGGGAGCTCTTAACCCTTTCAGGACAAATGCTGTAGAATTCTGAATGGTGCTGTTGTCCTGGGGATGACCTTTGACCGCTTTGAATAATAGACATGTGTTCTCCATTTTGTATAATTTTTGACTATAAGTTGCAGAGAACCATATTCCAGGGCTTCTAATCTTAACTTTCTCTCCACTCTTGACACCAACTCTTCTTGCATGTTGGTGTCACTTTCTCACAGAAGTGAAGGTAAATCTTCCTTCCAAGATGTGTTTCTATTTTTTCCCCATATGTGACATCCCTCTTTCCATTTTAATCTCAACAGATGCCAGGATGGCAGTGGAAGTGGCAGTGGAAATGCTCCACTTGACCAGAGGTTTCTTCTGAAGTGGAGTGTACCATTGAGCTTTGTGGAGGTGCTGGAGTTTGGATCCAGTGAGGAAATGGTCGATAACAGCCGATATCCAGCTCCTCACGCTGGGGAGAAGGTGGTGATCAACGCTAAGCCAAGTATGAAACACAGTGTTCCTTGAAAGCTCAAACCATTGTGTTTTTATCCTACCTTGAGGATCTTATTATGGCCATTGCTGAAAAAACAATAACTTTTGGTTGGCAGTACCAACAGATGAAGATTGCAACTGTGTACTTCCTTGTATACAGTAAAATGATGCTTGCTAGGGGCGGCATGCGTTGTAGGGATAGTGATTGGTTCTGCTGCAGACATCCGGGGTTTGACTCACAACCTCGTGACCTTTGCTGCATGTCTACCCTTTTCTCTCTCTGCCCATTTCCTGTCAGTTGGCTGTGAGTGAAGGTCACTAGTGTCACATTTTTTTTTTTTCCTTAATCCTAGCTAAATTCAGAAGCTGAACCTTTTTTCCCTCTTCTGCAGACCTTTGATCTGCTATCTACTGAGTCCTTTCCTCTGTTACAAACAGCTTCTCCGGCATTTTAAAAGACCCAAATCAGACAAACAAGCATAAAGAGTGTATGATTTTGTGGTTGTACTGCTGTTGTTTTTATTTTTGATATACTCTGGTTTATTGCTGAGTTGTTAAATGCTTTGATAAAGAGTTATGTCTTGTCTGTAAAGCCCACACTATTACTGTGGCACCAGGCTGGAATTGCTACCTTTTAAATTATACACTGCCTTTTTCAGTGCACCCATGTCCTAGCTTCTTTTGTACAGTTACCATGCATTCAGTCTTTTTACCTTGTGTCATGTTTATCTCCCATTAAAAACCCTCCAATGCTATTGAGCATAAAGTACACATGAATCTGTCTGATTACTTCAAAGCTCTTTTCTTTGGATATAGTTTCTGCCTTTTTTGTCAGCTTTTTATTTTTACTTATTTGTTTTTCACTTCAGGTTTTAGCTAAGTGTGTGTGCAGATGGCACAAGGATCTGCTCTGACTATTCGTTTTTATTTTTTTGTAGAGTTGTAACTGACACAGGTCCCCAGCTTCTTCTAAATATATTCCTATGATGCCATGTAAAATCATATTGCATCCTTCTAACAGGATCTAATTGCTGCACCTTTCCAGAAATACGTACTTTAACGTTTTCTCACTTTTCAAATTGGCAGGGACATGGAAGGGGATTAGAGGTAATGGTGAGATGGGTGGAGTTAAATAAAGGGGTTTCCTAAAAGGAAAAACAAATAAAATCTGTGTCCAGACAGATTCTCAGATGCTCTTTATCCAGTATGACTGGGCTTTAGCTATTCTGAATATTTGGTTGGCCAAAAATTTCAATCGTTTGGTGTGTATCGCTAAGCTGGTAGAGATATACATATTGGGCCCCTCCAATATGACAACAGGGGAAACACTGCTTCTCTTTGTATGGTGTCTCTACGCTGGCAAAAAAAAAAAAAAAAAGGTAATTCAAAGTCGCAATTTCCTGCAGCGGTTAGCTTTTTAGAAGTTTGTTACTTCATAACTGACTGGCCTTGTGATAAACATGTTATTATGTTAGCAAACGTTGACATTTGGCACTTGCACAAAGAGCTATTCAGAAAGCTAGATAAAACATGCAACAATAGATTGTGAATATAGAAAAAAACACTAATATGTGTCATCAAAATGTTTATCAAAAAGTGCTGCAACTTGGATGCGTTTTCTGTACAGCAATGTTTTTAGGTTTAAAGTATGTTTTAAAAAAATCCAAAATTCTTATTGTGAGAAACTTGGAAATAAAACGGAAGAAATAAAAGTATAATTTTAAACAAGCCGGGTTGTGAAAGCCAACTGTGGAACATTGGTCTCCTTGTGAGCAAACACTAATGTGGAGGAAAATCAAGGCAAGTTTGTAAAGCTGTCATTGTAGCCCGTGGGAAACTAAGTATTTACCCTTCATTGATCTTTGTCCCATTTCCAACTAATGCTTCCAATGTTTCTCATTGTTGCCTGAGTATCCAGTCTTCTCTAAGGGAACTATTGCAAACTGAGACTGTTGCCAAAGTCCTTGTTGCTAGTTTCCATACACAGATTATTCTTTTTTTGTCAGGAGAGCTTCAGTCAGTGCATAAAATTATTTGGGGTAATAAAACCATGATGTTTTTTTTCTATTGTAGACAAACTTTATATGGGCCCCGGGCAGCTGTACCAAGACCTGCAGAACCTAATCCACGATCTCAGTTTGGTCAACCAGATCGCTGGCATGATTGGCAGCCTCAAAGGGAACTACCAGGTACTCTATACCTGCACTAAACTCACACAGAAATAAAGCCAGAGGCTATTACCCAAAAATAAGATTCCAGTACCAGAGCATTGCTAATTTTGGCAACACATTTTAGTTAAATTTTGGTCACATTTGTAAACATTTTAGTTTTAGTCTAGTTTTGGCCAACTAGATCTTACTACATTTTAGTCGATTAAATTTCCTGCAACTTTAGTTGACATAATTATGAAGTCAAAGAGGAAATCCTGTTTAGGTTCTCTTACAAGTTAAAATGAAAATCATTTCATTGCACTTGGAGGAAATATTTATCCTTTAATGGCATAGAGTTAGCTAGAAATAACTAGTCCTGCCTTTTCATACGACTAAAATTAGATTTTATTGGATTGAGGACAAAAGTGTCACATATTTTTGTCATCATCATTTTACTTGACTTCATTTAGTTTTACTCTAGTTTTTATACATTTCGAGAAAAAAAGACATTGACTAAATGTTTTCGTCAGAAAAACATTAAATTGATTATCTTTATGGAGTTTCTGCTCATAAGGGCTGCAGTGTTTTAGATGTTCTGGGTTTTTTGTGATCTCCTAGATAAGTCAGGGATGTCCAGTTGCTTTGGTAGGTCAGCCGCTCTTAGGAAAGTTCAACACTTATTCCAGGTTTTCTCCATTTGTTGATAACGTCTCTCACTGTGGTTCACTGGAGTCCCACATCCCCTGAAATGGCTCTGTAACACTTTCCAGACTCTCATCTTTCTCAACTGTTCTTGAATTTCTTTAGATCAGAACATGATATGTTGCTTTTTGTTCTTTTGGCTTACTTCATGTTGTCATTTCCTGATTCTACAGGTCAATGATTTAACAAGGAGAGCATTTATAAGTTCACATATAGCCAGGTTTATTTAGATATACAATAGAAATGTATAAAGGAGCACATACTTTTCACAGGACTGTATTTCTTTCAAATAATTTAGATCTTTTAATATAGAAACGCACCAATTAGTTTTTTTGTTCGATTTCAGATTTTTGTTTACAAGAAAAAGAAAAATATGACCTGCTTATACTGATTTCGTACTGAATTGTAATATACAATTACGGAAGAACAGCAAAAAAGTTATAGGTGGTCATTAATTATTTATATTATGAGCGGAGGCAATGACAAGCTGATGTATGAGAAGACAGATTTTACTATTTAATAATGGACGCATGGATTTATAATTGACATTTTAAACAGTTTTTTACATTACGATTACAGCGGGTGGCAAGGCTAGCATCACAAGCCATCTCTCTGTATGCCCTGGAGAATATGGATACTTACCTTAACTGAGCTCTGCAAAAGACTGACAACTTTTCTAAATCCTGCATGTTCCATGACACACAGGTCATAACCTCAAACGGATAAAGCAGATCAACTTCACTGTACTCCTTTCAGCCCTACTGGCATCTGCTGAAAGTTTTCTCTTGCAGTCTGAATGATCCACAGATACAGCTCGATATGTCGATATTGCAGAAGCTACAGTTTTACTTTTGCAGGTCTCCTTACATCTCTGTACTTTCTCTGACTTTATTTTTAACCCCTCAGTGAAGCTGGAAATAGCTAACTACCAGAATTCTTCCCTCAGTAACAGCATCCACAATGAAGAGAAGGTATGGTGTGTTTACTGATCAGAAGAAGATCTGTTTTTTTGATTGTCCTACTCCCTCACAATACTTACAAACAACATTCAATCTGTGGTCTGTACTATTGTGAGAAACTTCTCTTATGGAGACTGGGTGCCTCGTAGGCCTTGATTTGAATAGTTCAGGGCTGTCATATCAGATGTCCACACAAGACTGCCTGTGGTGATGAAATAGTAACTCTGTGTTTCTGCTGTGCTGGTAGGTCTGTCTAATTCAGAGAGCAGTCAAGAAGAGACTCACAGAGAAGCTGTGTGTCCAAGTAGATGCAGGGAGGGATGGAGGCTAATGCAGAGGAAAAGGGTAAAGAAAGAAGAAAGCAAGACATACTGTACCAAGAATTTCAGCACTAAATTTCTCGTCCTAATTTATGCACACATTATTCTAGTTATACATGTGCAGGGTTGGGATGTCATTGATAATGAGATTTTAAGGCACAATTTCCTACTATTTGGGCTTGCAATGTGAATATTAACCCCTTACAAACAGTGTTCTTCAGATTTTACCAGAATATCATTTGTTGGAAAACATTTATTCCTCTCCTTCCCTTGTTTTCCTCATTCGTTCATAGTTTCCATACAATCCTTTCTCTCCTCAATATTATTTTACTCTGTTTTGTTCATTTTTTCTCCATTATTCTTGTGTGCAGAATGTAAATTCCACTGTGGCGCAGGACTGGGTTTCAGGTCTCCAGAGGCTAATATTGAAGAAGGAAGAAGAGATCAGGGCAGCTGACCGGTGCAGGATTCAACTCCAGCTGCCTGGCAAACATGACAAGTCTGTTTTCTACTTAAAGAAAAGCACACATCTTTTTCCTTTTTTCTTTTTGTTTTTTCACCTGCCCTGTCCCTGGCTTTACTCCCGCAAATGTTTTGTTTATCTTACAGTTTACTTTATTCCCTTTAAACCTGCTTTTTTCCTTGCATCCTCACTGCCTCCCATGTATGCACTGGGCTTTATGAGAGAGAATTAGACCACATTTGGATAAACAAGTTTTTCCGCCAGCTCTAATCTGAGGCACGAATCACAAGGGAGGAAATGCACATCAGTGTTTGCAACCAGACTCTACCCAGCTGTGGTACACAAATATTCATGCTTCACATTAAGCCACACTATTTTACACTACACATGGACCCCCAAGGGTTCCTCGATCGTGACTGTCTTTAGTCTCCTGCTCTTTATTTCTCTTCTCAATTATGTCATTCCTCTCAGTTGCATTTAACTTCTGGGGTTATCCAAGAGTATGTTTGGAAACACAGCTGCCCCCTCTCAGTCCTTTCCTGATCCCTTCTTTGCAGAATACAACACTTCTGAGCTCCAGCTATTTAGAGAAGGGATGCATTTCAGACACACACTCATGGCTACACAAGCTGTTTATAGTAAACATAATTTACTTTGACTTGTGTTACACTTTCCCCTTTTCTAAACTATTAGATATCAGTTTGCAGTGCCTTGTAAAAATATGCATACACCTAAAATATTTTTCTTACATTTTTTTCATGTTACAAACACTGTTCTGGCCTTAATTTAAAAGGGACAAGAAGAAAGCCACTTTCGAAAACAATAAGGGGTCTTGTTTGCAGTTTGCAACAAGCCTATGACACAGAAAAAATCTTGTAGATGGTGCTCTGGTCAATTATTGAATTTTCTAGCCTACATTCAAAATGCCATGTGTGGTGAAAAACTTGAAAGCACTGTCTTCATCTTAAAACATGGTGGCATCATCAAGCTGAATTGATGCTTTTCTGTAGCAGGGAAAGGGAAGTTGTTTGGATTTAATGAGAGGATGGATAAAGATGAATAGAGGGAAATCCTGGAAGAAAACCTGTTAGAGACTGCAAAAGACTTGAGATTGAGACAGAGGTTCACATTCCAGCAGGACAGGGGCCCATTACAAACAGCTAGAGTTACAAGGGAAGGGTTTATATCAACGTATGTTCATGTGTTAGAATTGTGTAATCAAAGTCCAGTCCTGAATTCAATTCATAATCTGAAAGCCAATTTAAAAAATTGATGTTCACAGACGTCTAATCTAACTGATTTTGAGTTTACTTGCAAAGAAGAATGGGTAAAACTCTCATTCTCCAGCTGTGCACCAAACACTTGCAGATGAAACTGTAATTGTTGTGAAAGATGTTTTTTTTTTTAGACTTAGCAGACTCAGTCACATGCCAAACGTTTCAGATTTTAATTAGTGAAAGAAAAATAAAACTAAATCACTTATGTGTTGGTCTACATAAAATCCTAATAAAATACTTTAAAGCTTTTGGTGGTAAAGTTACAAAATGTGAAGAAGTTCAAGATAGATCAAAACTTTTGCAAGGCACTCTAGGTAACTTGATCGAAAACAGACAGATGTATATGGATAAAGCTTATGAACAGAAAAATATTAGAAAAGTTATTCTCGATCCAGTTTTGGGATGCAAAAGCAGTTCAAGTCTCTTTAGATAGATGCTCTTTGCTGTTAAATGTTAGGGTTTTTATGAGACAAGCACTAATTTGAAGAATTGTAAGATCTTTTATTTTTCTAATGATGTGTGTGTTTGTTTTGTCCTCTCTTATTTTGGCAGGGCGGGTAAGCTCACATACTTCAGTGCGGTATTTAATACACTCAGCCCAGCCATCAAGCAGTCATGGATCAGTAATCTGCAGATGGCAAAGTTGGCTCTAGGTATCTTAGTGTACTTCCATGTCCCTTTTCTGTCCACATATAATTGTTGTCCTTTCATTCAACATAACAGCCAAATGTGGACCTGTTGAGATTGCTCACATCCAACAAGAACCTGAAAGTTTTATCACAATTTCTGTTAAAAGTTTGAATTCCTGAGATGACAATTTTAAGTTTTTACAATCTGATCCCTGAAGCATTCTAACTGAAAACAGATGGCTTTGTTCTCTGCATAACTTGTGTGTGTTATTTGTGTTTTAAATCAGAGGAGGACAACCTGCAGGGCTGGTTCTTTGCAGATGATGATGGTAATCAAATCAAGAAGCAGAAACACCCCCTTTTGCTTCGACAGATGCCTGTGGTAATGTCTAAACTGCAAGAGTTCAAGGTGAGTTTCTTTTCGCACAACTCTTTTATGCCATTAAGAATTGGTTTTTTTTTGTGAAGGAAATTTAGAGATCTGCTGCAGTCATTGTCTTCTTTTTAGTTAACATTTGATTGATTGCTATCCTGAAAAATGACACTCGTAGGTTAACAGCGGGAATATTGCAGACAAAATAAATTACAAAACATTTCCACTATTAAATACAGAAATATGGGCGATAAAATGTTGGATAACTTACTGTAGATACTTAACATTTTTCTTAAGAGATTCATAGAAATTGAAAACATATAAAGATTTCCTTAACAAAAATACACCAAAGAAAACCACCTTTTCACTCTGTTACAAAAAAGTGTTGTTTTTTGTTGTTGTAAATTTCTAGTAATGAAAAATAAAAATTTCAAAGCCATCTCATAGCTTACCAACTCTAAGTGCCGTTTTCCTAATCAAAGTGGTACGTGGTGCCACACAGAGACTCTTAGTGTTTGTCACAACTGAAAATATTACCAAACAGCTGACTGTCTTTCTCTATATAGAAAAGTCTTCTTCTTTCAGCCAGCTGACCAGCAGTAGGCAGCAACAGGTTGGGGAGTGGCATCACACATTACTCTCTGCGAAATACAATCATAAAAAGCAGCGACCATTCTGTCACTTTTTCTAGCTGTATGATGTAGAAACTGTAGCTTTTTAAAACCTTGGTGTTCTCTGACACCAGTAACAACCCATTTCTATTTGATCCTTGTTTTTAGAGAGAAAGCATGTTCCTTCAAATCTGGTATAAGTTTAAAAATGGAAGAAAGGTAGTTACTCGCACTACAGCATAGAAAGGGGCAGGCTGTAAAGCTTAAATTTCAAGCAATAATTAATTGATTTAATTAAGCAGTTTTTAACAAGTTTTTGCTTCTATTTGGATTTTGGTTTGACTCAATAAAGGTCCAAACAATTAGTGAAGGAGAATAAAAATAAATTGTAAATCTGCTAAATCTGTCAAAATGCATTTAAAGTTTTTGGCCACACTGGGTTGTGCAACAAAATTAAATTACCTATATAAAAGAAAGTATTGATCCTAAGGTGCCACAAATCATTTCAAACATCCGTTTCCGTCGCTTTACACACTGTAAATACAATGAAATATGTGTTGTTAATTGATAAGTTAATAGGATTCATGATCTGATTCTACTTCACTGAAAATGATCTTAGATGTGGAAACATAGTTGCCACACTTGAGAAACTCTAGAAGTCAAGGTGCTACTGCTTGTTTTGAGTTGCACTAAAAATGCTATTCCATTGCAGGCTGTTTACAAGCCTTAAACTGGTGATGTAAGAACAAAAACAAAAGTGAAGTGCTGCATGTATTGTTTGCACAGCTGGTGTGCAACTCTTCCACATGAACTGCAATGGTGTTTTTACCTGCGCACACTTCACATAATGCTGCTGTTTCTCACAATCTTAATGCTGTTGCTTTTATTTATTTTGTCCCAAAAGGTTTCTAGCTGTAGATTGATGAGTTATGTTTTAGTGTAACACAGTTAGGGCAGATAGGAGTAGGGCTCCCATGCAGACATGATAAGGCAATTTCAAAGTCTTGATAAGTATTTAAAAAAATAAATTGAGTAAAGTTGTTGCATTTTTAGAGGTTATTCAGTTTTCCATTATTTAAAACATACAATTCTCACTTTCTAGGAAAAAGTTGCTTTAAGGTTTGAACAGGGCCTACAGATAAGTGCATATTCTTTAAAAAATAGACCCTTTTAAATAAGAGTTTTAAACTGAACCTGTGGTTTGGTATTTCAGTTGAATTTAGTTTGATGACGAACTGTTCTTTAAAGAACAATAATCCAGTTTAGATTTGATTTGATTTGATTTAGTTTACTAAAATGGTCCAGATGAAAAACAAAAGCAGTGAAATAGTCACCACACTGCTGAATTGGAAGCCATCTTCTGTTATATAGTTGTTTCATGATTTGTAGAACATGTAGATAAGAAAAGCCCAACAAGGTAAATTGTTTTGTACTCAGATGCCCAGTATATTATAAAAACTACTGCAGAAACCTTTAGAAATGTAAATCTGGAAAAGAATGACATGTTGCAATGGTTTGTAGGAAACTTGTGTGGGTCTTGCTCAAGTGAGATACTTGAAATATGAACTGGATCATACACTGGTGAGCTGATCTGTCACAGGACAGTAGTCCATGAGAATGCAGGCAGATTGAGTCACACGGTGGGCTGCCAACAATGAGGACTTTTACATGGCTGGTTAGAGCTTGGTGCTACTGATGCCAAGGTTGTGGGTTCAATCCCCGTATGGGCCAGTTGATTTTGACAACTCTGAGCAAAAAGTTGTAGCTCAGAAGTTTAAACGAGTAAACACTTGTTCTGAATGATTTTGTTGAACAGCATAATGTAATAGATCCTTGGTATTGAACAGGTAATCCAAGATGTACTTGGCAGGATCACAGTTAAACAACTGGTGCATTTGCTGTGACTAGTTGTTTAACTGTAACTCTACCAAGCTTGATTATTTCAGGAGAGCTGAGTATTGAATAAAATGTCCAACTTCTTACGATTAGCTTGAAAGCACAAACATCTGTGACTTTGTCATGGTGACCAAGTGCATGCGTTTATCAGAGGTTTTCTTTGTTCTGTGGCAGGTGGAATGTGCTGTTCACAACCCAGAGCCCTACATAAACACAGAAAGCACAGCCGACTCTCCTGTTGTTGGCCACGGATGTGTCTGGGTGAGATTATTTTCTATATGTCTTAGAAGAAGTTCCAAATTACCCAACACAACCAAAAACAATAAGATGACAGGATTATGCAATATAAGTCTATAATTTTCAACTGATTTATTTGGTTTCTTTATCTTGGTTCAGGTTGCGAGTTGCACCAATCAGATGGGCCAAATAGCTATAGTGGCTATGCAGAACTCCAGCCCCAAAGTGACCGAGTGTTTCAATGTGGAGTCTCGAATCCTATGCATGGCCTACGTCCCAGCAGAGCAACTTAGGGAGGATGGGGAAAAGCTCCCTGAGAGCAGTGATGTTTCCCCTGCAAAGGCCTGTGATACCCCCACCGTTTGTTTAGGCATGGAGGAGGGAAGGTACAATTATGCACCCACACATGGAAAATCTCCTGAAAATGTAGAAATTCTCCCAACAATTCAAATATACATATATTAATTACTTTATTTTTCCTTATTTACAATTATGCATATGGAAGTAATTTTTTGCTGTAATTTCTTTTCCACTCATCCTGTTTAGCATCATTGTGTATAAGAGCAGCCAGCGGTCCAAGAAAATACGTCTGCAGCATTTCTTCACCCCAGACAAGTCCACAGTCACCAGCTTGGTCTATAAAAAGGCCTGTCTGTACGCCGGCCTGGTTAGTGGCTCCATCGCAATTTACTCCAAATCACAAGGTGTGTGCTTTAAATATTGCAGAAGCAATTTTGAGTTTTGAAAACTTTATTTTTCTGTCCTTTCAAATCTATATTGATAAAGTTTGTGAAATCAATTAAAAAGACAGTATAAATACAAGGCAGTTATAGGATTTCATAGGTCAGTGCTTAAAAATCCTAACCGTGACAACTTTTGCCTCAGCTTTGGATCTGGTTATTTCTTTTTAATAGTTTGGTGCTTTACTGACACGCTTTAACATACAATCCAATGTCTATGGTATGACTGTTGGTGTGTAAGTCAGCTGCTCTGGGTGCAGCTTGGGTCAGGGTCCTCTGCTGTGTGTTTAAACTCTGTTTCCATTTGCTTTGTTGTCCGGGTGAAGCCGCTATATTAACTGACCTATTTACCGTCTTTCCTTGTGTGCTTCCGAGCCCAGACGCCTCACACTGGACCAAACTCTTCCCACACTTTTTCACATTCTCCATTTTGTCCCAACTGTCATCATCTGTCGTGGTGATGCAGACAATGTGTGTCTGGGATTCTGTATCCCATCTTCTCATTGAGTGGAAATATGCTTTCTTTCTTTCTTTCTTTTTTGAGAGAATGAATCTGAATCACAATCGTAAAATTCCACTTTTGTACATTTCAAGTCATTTAGCTCTTGCTTATAACAGTGCCTTGCAAATGTTATGTATCTTGGATTTTTCCACGTTTTGCCATGTTACAAACGCAAACTTCAGAATATTTTATTCAGATTTCAAGTGACAGGCCAACACAAAATTTTGAGGTGATAAGAAAGTGAAAACAAATAAAAATCTTTACATGTTTGGCATCCTTTTGTTGTCAGCTCCCCGGAGGCAAGACTTTATTAACCCCCTTTCTCTTCAAATCCTTTTTTATTTTTGTGTTTTTGTAAAATAGCTCCACCTTAATCAAATTGGATGTAGAGAATCTATGAAAATCCATTATAATCTCGCCATGGGTTCTCAATTGGATTTAGCTCTGGACTTTGACTGGGCCATTCTACCATCTGAATGTATTTTGATCTAAACTGTTCTATTGTAGGTTTGTCCTGCTGGAAGGTGAACCTCCAGATCAGTTTAAAGTCTTTAGTTGCTTATTGGAGGTTTTCTTCCAGAATTGCCCTTGATCCATTTTCCCATCAGCTTTGACCAGCTTCCCTGTCTCTTCTGAAGCTCTGATGCTGCCACCACAATGGGAATGTTTTACGGTCACTTGCTGCATGTTATTTTTTTCACCACAGATGGTGTGTTGCTTGCAGACTAAAACCTTACTTATGTAAAAAAAAAATGTGTCCCCTACCTCTCCACAACTTTATCTGTTTCCTGTGTTCCTCGCTCATCATGATGCTGTTTGTTCACTAATGTTCTATAACAAACCTCTGAAGATTCACAGAACAGCTGTATCTTCACTGGGATTAAATTACACACAGGTTGGACATGTTGGATTTTATTTAGGGGTAAAAAGGGCTGAATATAAATGACATTTGAAAAGCATGTATCCTTTTCCTTCCACTTCACAATTAAGTGCTACTTTGAGATGTTCTGTCACATAAAGTCCTAATAAAATACAGTAAAGGTAGAAAAAGTCTAAAGGTTGATGGTCACTTTTGCAAGGCGCTGTCATTAGCTCGAAAAGGTTTGGGTTCATTAGAGTATGAAAAACAAAGACGGATGAATATAGATGGTTGCCTACAGGCAAAAAAACTTTGGGAAAGTATTCTCTCTTTGCTTTTTTTGTCCAGCTGCACTCGGAAGAAATGATCAGTGTGTGCAACGCTTGTGGAATGTTTTTGAATAATTCGTTACACCTTGTTTGGGGTGAATATGACAGTTTTTTTTCCCCTCTTTAGTCTTATTGGTTAGCAGACAGCTGCATAGTATATGGCAGTATTTTCTGACCAGGTGGAAGCCTTGGTCCTGAACATTTTCAGTTGGAAATACTGTATATGATTTCCTTTTTTTATCCCATTTTAACTCTCACACCCAATCTGGAACCTGATGCTTAATGCTAAAATTGACTCATGCTGGAAACATTTCAGCTTCTGTGTTTTGTCAGTGTCTATATTCCACTTGCATTTTAACCAGATTTATGGTTTATGTTGCTGAGAGTTGAATCGTATCATAATTTTTGAAGGGTATCTTCAAAACCTACGGATATCAAAACAAGCGAACAGATAGGGGTTTCTAATGCCTTCAGTGTTGAGTTTCTGAAGCTGCATGGGAAATGTGACTCTATTGTTTGTGCAGTGTTTCTGAAGCTGGCAGCCTCATTCTGCCATGTTTGCTGTTTCCCAAGTGAATGACTGTTTGAGAAATTGAGAAAGGGGGAGGCAATGATTCAGCAATGGTTGCACGTCACAGTCAGAAAGCACAACATGAGCTCGGTTTTCTTCTGTGCAGCCAGCCTGTAATGTCAAATTTTTCCCAGAGAGAATTATGAGCTTCTTTGTTTGAAGTGTTTTTATTTTGTTTGAGCGCTTGCACTGGTGCTTTTTTTTTTTGTAGCTGACAGTGACAGAGGAATGCAACGGTTCAACAAGTAAAAGAAGTGGGCAGATACACCAGCAGAGAGGACTTACGTAAGCCTGAAAGCTGGCTCTTCTGTCTTTATTGTTTCACCACTGCTCCTTTTTTTCTTTGCAGCATTTGCTTCATACATTCACCTGCACTGTGCCATTGTACCAATAATATACACGGGGCATGGCTGCAGTGCTAGTTCCATCTAGCTTGTTTAGTGATTACTATACTTCTAAAAATTCATGTTTTTCTGCATTATGGCCTCCCCATCATTAGCCATCTTTGTACTTTCATTTAAACAAATATTATCCATGAAGTCTCATTCGCCTCCTGTTCTAGATTAGCCAAAGGGAATGTGATCATCGTCCTTTATGCGCACTTTGTTTCCATTTAACAACTGAATTCTCAAGTACATGCACAAGTTATCGAACTGTTGATATTCATAAAGCTACTGCAGCCAGGGGGGTGTTTTTATTGCAGCCGAGCCCACCCTGTAACCACGCACATGCAGAACCGAGTGTGTAGGAGGTGCATGTGGGAAACAGCTTGGCTCTGACTAACACTTAACAGCCCATCTATATTCATAGTGAAGCGCTGTGAAAACCATTAATGGCCACTTATCAACCATTAGCAGAGTTATAAATGCAGGTAACCTTTATAGATGACATTTATAAAGACGGATTGACTGTTACTGTATTGTTTATGCACTGTGCATTTCTTAGTCAGTCAATTAAATAAATCCTTATGAATGTGCGGTACACTGTTTAAAGGCAGGCTTCCTGTAGTGTTTAGATGTCTGGAACAATATGAAATTTAATTTTAACAATTTTCTGTGGAGAAATAAAAAAAAGAAAAGGCATTTCACGACTTATTTTTGCCTATATACCATCTTGCATCAGGTTTTTAAACTGATAAACAAATTCTAAATATTGATTGAAATAATCTGTATTTGATATAGGATATTTCAATCAAGGCTTTGGTATGTATAATACATAAAAATAGAAATGGAGCTGGTCTTGCTCTAGGAAAAAAAAAGCTGTGGTGGTATGGCCCTTTACCACATTGCTGAATCGAATGCCAGCCATTGATGACCAAAAGTAAGAATCCAAACAGAATTGTTAGATATTAAGATGAATGATCATTTAAAATAAAACAATACACTACATTTTAATTATTTAAAAAAATAATAATTTAAAATGATAGGTAACATAATATACAACAAAATGTTATGATCAGCTATTAAATTTATATTAACTGTGTAAAAAATAACTTTATGTCTTATTTCCTGTGCTACAGTTCATTATGAAATGATCTAAACAGTTTTCTTTCATAGCATTCGTCTCACATTGGGGAACGCCCTCGGCGTGACCTCATCAGAAGATCCTATTGCATTACGCCAGCCACGATTGGCTGGAAATAATCCTGTCAGTGTCAGAGAGGGCAGGGCTGTCGCTGCACTGATAGTTTATTCAAAAACCTCTTCTCGCAACGAGCAGAAGTTCCAACTAGCTCTTCATTAGATACGGCCTCTCTTCGGAGCCTAGCTAAACTGTCCACAGACACGTGCGCAAGCTCGGTCACCGGGCGCTTTGCTCTGGGTTTGTCCAGTATCACGGAGAGTAGCTATTCCCTCGGTAGAAATACCGCGGGAAGAGTAGAAATACTCACAAAAAAAAAAAAGTGGGTCAACTTACTTGCTACGGTTGTCCGTTACAGAGTAGCAATACTCCCTTTGTAAGCTACCCATAAGGAAGCCGCAACGCTCCCCCCAACCTAGCCACACCTGGATAGCTTAGCTGTCACCAGCTAGTTTTCTTTTCCTTTTCGTAGCCTCACAGCCAAATCTCCTTCAAACATGGAGACTTCCAAGTCTTCCACAAAAACTGAGGAGAGCATACAGGCACGAACCTACCCGTGTGGCAATAAAATTTCAAGCTGGGATACCCACCTGGCTTGTGTGGTGTGTCTCGGTCTGAAACACGCTCAAGCAGCCTTTGAGCCCGGGGAAGAGTGCTCTCACTGTAGCCGGTTCTGCCTCAAGGTGCTCCGTCGCCGTCTGGCCCGTCAGTCGACATTGTCCAGCAACGACCCAGTGTTGGCTTCGACAGCATCCGTACAGGAACCAGCCGATCAAGCGGTTTCTCTGACCACCGATGCAGTAGCCGGACCAAGTTGGGGAGAAATCCTCAACGCCGTGGACCCTCTGCCGCCTGAAATGTCCGAGCACGGCCCCGCATCCGGCCCGCTGGATTTCCTGGTGACGGGAGACGATGAACTCTCTGACCCGGATTCGGATTCGTGTGTAACCGAAACGCGCTGCTGCCAAGTTAAACATCGAGTGGCCCAAGGTTCAGGCGGATGTAGTCCGCTCCTGTTTCGACGGAAAGAAGCTACCAAAAGCACGGGAAAACAGGCAGACAACTCTTGCCGTTTTTCCCAGAGCTACTGGAAGAACTGGCCGTCTCCTGGCGCAACATGGAAAAAAGTGGTCCCCTCCAGATGCCACCAGTCGAGCCGGCGGTGACAGCGCATCTACACCCGAAGACCTCCATGTCAGCGGGTGGTCCCGCCCTCCCTTCAAGAGCGGACCGATTTCAGTCCAGCCTGACGGATAAGTCCTACAGGGCTGCGGCGCTCTCAGTCCGTGCTCTGAACGCCTCGTCGCTGCTGATGGCTTATCAGGCGGAACACGAGGAGCAGATGACCGCCTCACCTGACTGCTGCATTATGGGAGGAAGTGTGCATCATAACAGATCACTGCCTTTACCTCCATAAAGTGGCAATCCAGGCTCTGGGCAGAACCATGGGGCTCATGGTTCTGCCGGAGAGAGCCAGGTGGCTGAACCTCACCATGCTTTCCACTAAAGAGAAGGAGGACCTCCTGGACACCCCCATCACACCTCAGGGGCTGTTCGGAGCAGCGGTCACCTCGATGCAAAAAAGGTGGGAGGAGAAGAAGAGTGATGATGAAGCCTTGAAGCTGTGTCTCCCCAGACGCACATTTGCTACTGGGACCACGGCCCCGCCACCCCAGCGCCAGACTTTTACCCAGGCGGCAGCACGCTTCCCCCCCACCTTCAGGATCCCGAGACAACCGAAAGCGCAATCAGCTGCTCAGGCTCCACAGAAACCCTCTGCCTCCAAGGCACAGTGGCAGAGGAAGCCCGAAAGCTCTTGCCCTGACCAGCCACCTCCCACCTCCACTCAGGTGGTAAGGAGGAGGAAGCGGTTGGCCTGACCTCCTCCCTGGACGGAGGGAGCGAGCAGGGATCGCTTCCCTCCACGGCTCTGTTCCCGAGCCCGTTCAAGGAGTTCAGCCGATTTCAGTGCGTGACCGAGAGGACGTTCGAGCCTGCTCAGCACGCCACGAAGAAACTGAGAGACTGTGTTCATTATGGGAAATTCCACAGCGACCCCCATTCACGTCCCACAAGCACATTTTTCTGTTCAACAAAAATAAATGCTCACAAACTGCCGCTTCCAGGCCACGAGCCGAGGGCGCAGTTAAAAACATTGAAAAATATAAACGCACTATCTCTTGGGGATTTGATCCCTCCTTTTTCGGAAGGAGTGAGACCTTTCCCGAGTGTGAGCAGCTCTGTTGCGCATCCAATACTGCGCGCATGCGCACTACAAGACGGAGCTTTTTGCGACCAAGCGCCAGAAGGCGGCGCTCTCAGCCCGTTTTCCAAAGACTGGCCTGTCAGCCGCCTGACAGTGAAAATCAATCTTTGGGAAAAATGCATATACTCAGAGTGGGTTTTAAGAACAATAAGGAGGGGATACAGGCTGCAGTTCGCCGTATCCCCTCCATGCTTCAGGGGAGTGATTCAGTCACAAGCAGAAGGGGAAGCCGCTCTTTTCCTACAGGAGGAAATTTCCTCGTTGCTGGAGAAGAGAGTGATAAGACTGATTCCTCACAAACACTGTGGCGTCGGTTTTTATTCGCGCTATTTCCTCGTTCCGAAGAAAGTCGGGCGGGGGATGCGTGCAATTTTAGACCTCCAGGCGGTGAACAAGCATCTGAGAAAATACAAATTCAGGATGCTGACCCACACCTCCCTGCTGCGCTTCCTACGTCCCGGCGATTGGTTTACTTCAATCGACCTCAAGGATGCTTTTTTCCACATCCCCATATACCCACCACACAGAAAATATCTCAGATTTGCATTTCAGGGAAACTGTTACGAATACCTCGTACTGCTTTTTGGACTGTCTCTGAGCCCCAGAGTGTTTGTGAAGTGCACGGAGGCTGCTGTGGGTCCGCTCAGGAGGCGGGGCATCCGCGTGGTGATGTACATAGACGACTGGCTGATCGCCTCGTCCTCCCACCAAGAAGCTGCAGACCACACAGCTGTATTAGCACAGCACATGATGGATCTGGGTTTCCAAATAAATGTGGAGAAGAGTGTCCTGCTTCCTTCTCAACACATCCTTCATAGGTCTCTCTCTAAACTCAGTCCAGGCCAGAGTGAGACTAACAGAGGACAGAGTGAAAACCATACTCAACTGCTTGTCCATGTTTCACAGAGGAAATCTGGTATCGTTCACAGTAGTAGTAGTAGTCCCGCTGGGACGGCTCCACATGAGAGGGATCCAACGATGGGTGGCCTCTCATCAGAGGCTGAACCCACACTTCCGTCAGAGAGTGAGGGTCACCACAGCCCGCACAAGAGCACTACGTCCTTGGCGGGATGCCGATATGCTGACCGAGGGTGTTCCGATCGGAGTCGTGCAAAACAGAAAGGTGGTCACGACGGATTCCTCCCTGTCGGGCTGGGGAGGTATATGCGAATGACAAATGGTGAATGGGTCTTGGGGCCCAAACATGCTGTCAGCTCACATAAATTACCTGGAGCTGATGGCTGTTCACTTGACGTTAAAACATTTTCTCCCTATCCTGAGGGGACACCGCGTGCAGATCAGAACAGACAACACCACTGTGGTGGCTTATATCAACAGGCAGGGAGGTCTGAGGTCACTGAGGCTCCACAGGCTGACTCACAAACTAATAATTTGGAGCAGCAGACATTTTCTGTCATTGAGAGCCACTCACATCCCAGGAGTACTGAACTGTGGAGCAGACCTTCTCTCCAGGGGGAATCCTCTGTATGCAGAGTGGAAGCTCCATCCGGAGGTGGCCAGGCTGGTCTGGCAGAAGTTCGGTCATCCATCAGTGGACCTGTTTGCTTCACAGGAGAACAATCACTGCCCCCTGTTCTTCTCCCTGCACGATCAGAACGCACCTCTGGGGGGTGGACGCACTAGCCCACACCTGGCCTCGTGTTCTGCTCTATGCGTTTCCCCCAATAGCTCTCATTGCACCAACGCTAGCCAGGGTACGAGCAGAAGGCCTGACAATGATCCTTATTGCACCCCATTGGCCAGCAAAACACTGGTTAAGGGACATAACACAGTTCCTCTGCCAGGAGCCGTGGCATCTTCCTGCACGCAGGGATCTGCTGTCTCAGGCACGAGGACAAATATTCCATCCCCACCCAGAAAATCTGGCTCTGTGGGCTTGGCCCGTGAGTAGTTCAATCTGCAATCTGTAGGTCTCCCTCAGAATGTCATTGAAACAATACAGAATGCCAGAGCGCCTGCTACAAGATCTTTGTATGAGCGCAAATGGTCCGTTTTTGAAAAACGGTGCTCTGAAATTCAAGAAATCCCCTTTCAGTGTTCTGTGGTGGTGATTTTAGCCTTCTTACAGAACCTGATTGAAAAGGGAAAAGCTTTTTCCACTATTAAGGTTTACTTAGCTGCATTTTCAGCCTGCCATGTAGGTTTTGAAGGAAAAACTGCAGGACAGCACCCATTAGTTGGCCGGTTCATACGAGGGGCTCGCAGGAAGCTCCCCGTTTCAAGACCCACTGCTCCATCATGGGATGTGCCACTAGTGCTGGATGCTCTCACTAGCCCACCCTTGAGCCATTGGATCAGGTGGAATTAAAGATAGTAGCTCTAAAAACAGCACTCCTGTTGGCACTGGCCTCTGCTAAGCGTGTGGGAGAAATTCATGCTTTATCAGTGCATCCTTCTTGCACAAAATTTTCTCCTGACAAAACTAGGGTGGTTTTGCTCCCCAACCCTGCTTTTGAGCCTAAAGTGTTGGGGTCATATTCTCCAATTGAGTTGGTGGTTTTTCATCCCCCTCCTTTCTCCTCACAGGAAGAGGAGAAGCTGCACAACCTCTGTCCGATACGTGCTTTACAGATCTACCTAGGGAGAACAAAACAGGTCAGGAAAAGTGACCAGCTGTTTGTCTCCTGGGCTAAGAATCATTATGGGAAACCGGTGTCAAAACAGCGGCTCGCCCATTGGATCACTGCTGCAATCTCCTTAGCCTATAGTTCAAAAGGGCTTCAGCCTCCAGAGGGCCTGCTTGCCCACTCTACTAGGGGCTTAAGCTCTTCATGGGCCCTGCTCAGAGGAGTATCTCCACAAGAGATTTGTGCTGCTGCAAGCTGGGCGTCTCCTCACACTTTTGCTCGGTTTTACAAACTAGACATCACAGCATCATCGCTGGCTCATTCAGTACTCGGTGTGGCACCGAGCGCTATAGAGAACTGTGATTGATTGTTTTACAATCTGCTGACATGCAGTGTGTAATCTGCTGAGCAATATGGGAGTCGGTATATTTTCGTTCCCAATGTGAGACACGAAACGAATGCTATGAAAGAGAACTTTAGGTTACTTTCGTAACCCCGGTTCTCTGAGTAGCATGAGTGAGTGTCTCACCAAGTCACCCTCCTTGCTTTGACGTTGCGAGGAAGAGGTGAATGTTTTGAATAAACTATCAGTGCAGCGACAGCCCTATAAATAGGGGGAGGGACCCTGCCCTCTCTGACACTGACAGGCTTATTTCCAGCCAATTGTGGCTGGCGTAATGCAATAGGAGCTTCTGATGAAGTCACGCCGAGGGCGTTCCCCAATGTGACACTCACTCATGCTACTCAGAGCACCGGGGTTACGAAAGTAACCTAAAGTTACCATGGCTAATCAAATAAAAACTAACATCTGATTGGTTAAAATGTAACTGTAGACCAATCACCTAGTCCGTTGCAGTGTTTGCCCCGCCCACTGACTCACCTAGTCCGTTGCAGTGTTTGCCCCGCCCACTGACTTTGACATTTAAGGTGTTTGTTGGTTTGTTGCAACACAGGACTATAAAACAAATAAAATAAAATATTTAAATAATTGTAATGCTTTTTACTTAAAATAATAATGCACTTTCATGAATTATTTCACATTTAAATATGTAATAAAATATTTAAAATGTAAAAATTCATTGTATTTATTTAATGTAAAAATTTCCAGGTATATTTAAATTATCACATACATAAATATTTATTTTACAACTTATTGACTTCGTATTGCATTGTGGCACTTTTGGCAGTTTTATGATATGAAGAAGATATATTTAAAACCCGGAGTGTTCTTGGTAGTCTGCAGGAAGAAATCTAGAAATTTCTGTTTGGAAAAGAATAACATTTTTAAATTGGATAAATTGTAGACTATGTTTTTTTGTTTTATTAATTCCAATTTAAGAGCTTTTATAGGATTTATTATCTGAGGTGTGTTGTATTTTTTGTACATGTTGAATAAAATCATAATGTTCGGAATTGGCTGTATTGTGTTTGCTCTCTCAGATGGTTCTTGGAGCTTTGAGAAGCCCAAGTTATTGAAGCTAGGAGTCCTTCCAGTTAAGGCCATGCTGGCTGTGGAAGATCAACTCTGGGCCTCTTCAGGTGGACAAGTTCTTATCATCAGCACTCACACACACTGTGTGGAGGTATGTAACCCAATCAGAATCTTGTTCGGCTGGTTTTACAATCTTTTCTTCATGGACAGGGTGATTTAAAAGATAAATTGGGTTTGAGATATCATCTTATCTGTGCATCTCTCCCAGTTACCTTGTGTAAATCACTCAGTAAACAAGCTGTAGCAAAGAAAGATATCATCACTCTATCTCTTTTATGAATGTAAGAAGTCTGAGCCTCTCTTAAGAGATAAGACAAAAAAAATAAAGATCATAACGTGCAGAAGGAAGAAATTATATGCAATTTAAGCAGCCATTTTTTCCTCACTTTTTTTTCCTGAAAACCTTTGCAAATGGCATTTCATGCAAGTCCCAGACTGGTTTATGAAATGGGAGCACCTGCTGTGCATCCAGGAATAGTAACATTCCTGTGACATGCACTCACTTATAATGGGTTTAGCCTCATTAAGCTCATTATGTTGGACCACCTGCTTGTTAGCTCTCTTTTCTTCACACAGGACTTACAGTTAGTCCAGAGTAGTAATTAAAAGTCAGACAGAAAAGAGGGCAAAAGTCTCAGTGTTACATTAAACATGTGGATTTGGTTTATATGTGTTGGCAATCTAAAATGTAGGACATCCAGATTTTCTAACGTCGGCTTTTGTCTAAAATCTGCTCTAAAATCCTTGTACATTGATTCTTTGTTGCCAAGATTGAATCCACCCACATGTTAAGCAGCATTTGAGATTATGTAATATGAAGTCATGCTAACAACTACTACATGTCTACACGCAAAATAAAAAAATTTCAACACTATTTAAAATGATTTGTGTCCTTCTACATGGATGAAAATGTGATATACATAAAATAAATTCACCAGCTGGTCTCTTCAAATTGTTTTAAATATTTAAAAAATGTTCTTATGTTTTATTTTGTCTGTAAAGCTGTGCAGACATAGCAGCCACTAACATAGCATAGTCTAAGCAAGGATTTAGTGTGTTGCAGGTTGTTCATCATGCACAGTCAACAAGTGGCAGAATATAAAATGCTCTGCAAACACCTCCACAATTACAGTGCCCTTCACATTTATTAGCACCCTGCTAATGGTGTGTAAAACGTCTCAAGACACATTCATCGTTAGTCTAGTAGCACAAACTCTCACTGAAAGATTTGGAAAAATCTAACATCTTTTTAGTTGAAAAATAATCCTAAAATAAACAAAATCACCAGTGGTACAGTTATTGCTATCCTTAACATTCCTATTAGATTAAATTTCACGGATATATAACTGTATAATTTTTATTAGAATCTTGTAATGAGTCATTTGTTTCCTTGTTTATATTTATGAGCTGGTTTCTTCTAGCTCACAAGGACTGGATGAGGACTCATTTATCTTCCTACAATGCATAGAAAACACAAAAAGCTGTTTTTTAAGATTGAGCTTTTCTGCAGCAAACACTGTTTGAGTTAAGCCTAAAACAAAGAATGAATTTGTGGAATAGCACCTTACGTCCAGTGTAAAGTACGGTGGTGGATCTATGATGCTCTAGGCCTATTTCTCTTATGTTAGAGTGTATGGCATTATGAACTCTTTGAAATAGATGTACGTTAAGAAAAATCTGTTGGCCTTGACAGTTTCATTGAAAATGGGTCACTAGTTGACCTTTGAGTAGAATAATTGTCTAAAACATTCACAGACATGTTTCACCAGAGACAAAATAAACCTTCCATAGTTATCTCAGCCCAGACCAAAATATTATTAAAACCTGGGTGAGCTGAAGAGAAAAGAGCATAAGAGATGACTCTTAAGTGCTCATGCAGAAGTTAACTGGATTTCTTCTCCTGTCATGTCTTTGGTAACCTAAGTAAGCTTATGTGAAGGATTTTAAAATAGCACTTGCCTCAGTCCAGTAAAAGAAAAAAGAAGAGGCTGAATAACATTGTCATTCCATATGTAGCTTAGGTATCCAAGAAACTAAGAAGGACCAATTTTAAGCAGCACTCTAAGGCAAAGATTGGTCCACCCAGAACCTCAAACACCCAAACACACGCTCATGGGTGTGGTATGTGAAGTCCAGTGCAGCAAGGAAGGTTCAGACCTATACGCTGAGGAAACTAAAAAACAGTTGGATGACCGAACACAGAAGAGCAAACTCATCAGGTCAAGACCTAGCAGTTCATTTATATCTCATGGTATCGGGACACTTGTTTAAATATAGCGATGGGATCGTCAAGTGACAGTGAGCTAAACATTGTGAACTGAATGGAGGGTTGCATCATGTCCTTAATGGCCCCATTAGTGACCCTAATGGCCCCATTGTTCTAAATACAACCCATAAGCCTGCTACTTCCAACCATGTTCAGAACAAAGAGGCATTTTGGGTAAGTGGTGAGACATCTTCAAGATATGGAGGAAGTCCAGTTTTCTTCTACTTGAGCATTTAGGATTATCATGTCTTGGATGACTGAGAACCTGCACCATCATTGGAGAGTCTCCAACCGTGACAGGTTATAGAACAAGTGTTGTCCTGTTGGTAAAAAGGGGACTGTGGAAAGGATTGACAGCAGAGATACCAATATTTGTGCTGATGGTGATTTTTCTTTTTAATGAATGGGAATTAAAGCTTGTGACAGTTATTGTTTAATACAGAGTTATTTAGCTTTATATGATGTTCTGATAATTAAGATTGTGTAGCTTCCTTATTTGTCTAAAAGCTATGTTTTGATTCAACTCAATCTGACTGTATAGCAGCAATTCATAACATAACACATTTAAAGGCACTGTATGGGAAAATAAACAAATGACATTCATTTCTAATTTCATATAATCAGTTTCACTCCAATTATAATTCATTTTATAACAGTGAAAGGTACTGTAGCTTTCAGAGCTTTTCACTTTAATTATATTTCAAAGTCATGAAAAGAAAGGATGATTCAGTCTTAATTTGATGTGTCTTGGTTTTGTAAAATATCATCACCTTGTTCTGTCTCTCCCATCTAGAGGCAGCTGGAGGCCCACCAGGAAGAGGGCATGGTGGTGTCTCACATGGTGGTGGCCGGGGTGGGCATCTGGATCGCGTTCAGCTCCGGTTCAACCCTGCGCCTCTTCCACACTGAAACCTTGGAGCACCTGCAGGACATAAACATCGCCACAACCGTCAACAATATCCTGCCTGGTAAGGCTGTAGACCTAAATGAGACTTTATCTGAAACATACCATTAAAGAAATGAAGCATAAGAATTAATTTAGTTTGTACTTCCAAATACACCCAGAAGCCCTTTTTCTAAACACAATATATGGCTAAAAAGTAACACAGCACATCGCCCTGAACAAACCATGCCCCTAAAACATGGTGGTGGCCACATGAAGCTGTGGGGATGCTCCTCGTCAACAGGTACAGCGAAACTGGTTAAATCTTATGGGAAGAAGGATTGAGCCCAATCCTGGGAGACGACCTGCTAGAGGGTTTAGGAGACTTAATGCTAGGGTAGAGGTTCAACTTTCAACAGGATAAATTTGCAACCAGAGTCAAAGTCCAGAGCTAAATCTAAATGACAACCGAGTTGCTTTGTGAAAATATCAGTTTCAAAAAAACCTTGTAGCTGGAATCGCAGTGATGGTGGTACTACAAAATATTTACTTTGCTGATTACTTAGCTGATTATAAAGGCTTGCCACACTTTTCAGATATTTATAAGATTCAATTAATCATTTTCCTACCACTTTTCATTTATGTGTGCTGGTTGTTAATGTTTTGCTGGTCTAGCACATAAATTGTGGATATTAAAAACTTTCCAGGGATATAAATAGTTTTGCAAGGCACTCTGACTTTATGCTGTTTTTGTTATCCCTAATATTTTTCTGCTGTTGTTTGCCAAATCGAAGTTTTAGAAGATTTCTTCATTCAAACAGACGTGTAGGACTGATCAAACACTTGCTGCTGCATGTACTCATGCAAAGACTTGAAATTGCATTACTGATTAGCCACGTTTCCCACAGGGGCAAAATATTTGCTTTTACCTGATTAAACGCACAACGCCATAAATTTCTCTCTCGCAAATAATGCTAAAGTAAAGATGTTTTATACTCTAGTTTTTTATTGGATTGCTTTACACTGACAGACAGTATTGTTTGCCCATCTCACCAGTTTTCCCTTCACTGAGTGGTCTGGAAATGAGCAAGGAATGTGCTGTCCAAAGCCTTTCATAGGATTTGAAGATTTGGTTTCACTGTTTCTTACCAAATTTAAAACTTCCTTGCTATTTTTGATATCATACATTACTCCGTAAATTAATCTATAGGCCTGACAAAAACTAAACACTCTATGGCCCTGTCCCAATACCCACACTTCCACCCTTGTGTCCCTGAATTGCGCGTTCCCGTTGATGGGTTCAAGTGCGTAGTGTGTCCCAATTCTCCAGAGTCGTCCTTAGCCCCACCCCCTTTGTGCCCCACATCCACCCTTCGGCGAAGCCCACATCTAAGCGGACTTCGCCGAAGTATATTACCCACAATTCACTGCTGAGCAAAAACCAATCACAACCGTCAACGTAACCAGCCATCAAATCAGAATAATAAGAACTGCGTAAACTTTAGACAGCAAGCCGACAAATATATTTTTTTACTGGTTTTCCAGGCTCAACATTGTAAGAAACCATTGGGTTCAGGGTGAGTCTGGGCAGTCAGTAGGCCAGAACAATGAAGTTACCTTTCAAACAAACACTGGCGCGGTGAGAGTCTAGTGTATAAGCCTCCTTCGCTTCCTGCACTTTCTTCTCCTCAAAACAATTGCTTGTTGCAGTTTTAAATCGTTTTTTTTAGCATCAAGACTGTGAAAACAGCGCTGGTTCCCTCCCTTTTTGAAGTTGCAGTTACGGTGCAGAGGTGCAAGTCGATGGTGCACCCCTACTGTCCCAATTCTCCAATTTTGCACGCTTGTAACCTGCGCACTTCAACCCCTACATGCACTTGTACAAAGTACACACTTCATAGATGGGCGTAGGGTGGAGTGTGGGTATTGGGACAGGGCCTATATCAGGTTTATATACAACAGCAAATGATAGTTATTTCAGCAACTCTATGACAGAGGTTTCATTCTCACATTTTAAAAGTGCACTCCAAATCATGACCCAGGTATCAGCTGACCACAGCATAGATTCACATCAAGGCAGCTTCTGTTACAGAGATTTTTCACACTTTTGTCCCTTTCAAAAGCTTCTTTGGCAATAAACCAAGACCCACTTCTTTTCCTCTTTTCATAGGGTTTTATGACACAGGTTGTCCTTTGCTACTCATTTTGAAGGCAGCTTTGTGTGATGTGGATTTTGGCCGTCTAACAAGAAAACAAGCCTGAATTTCAATAATAAATTTCACCTTTGTGGAAGAAGAAAAATTGATCATGCAAATAACTGTCCAACCAGATAAAAAGAATGTTATTCAAAAAGTAATGCATGAACAGAATATTAGTTGTGATTATGTTGACTGTGCAAAAGCCTACTTTAGGACTAACAGAGAACAGAAAACCAAATGTCAAAGTTTCTGTGGTTTCAAATACCTTCAACAAGCCGACAAATGCAGTATAAAGCGAAACTAGTAAAAGCAGGCATTATGAGAACAGTGGTTTGTCTTTTCTCTTTAAGGAACAGTTTTCTTTCCTTTAAAACCTTCTGGTAAAATGGGTCACCTCTTAGTCTGTGATTGTGTAAGGCAGTGCAGCCGTAAACCTATCATTAACAAGCTGTGCTATCTGCACTGCACTGTCAGAACTAAGGGAAATGAGCCATGGCTCATAGAAGATTCGAATCCAGATGGGTTTTATTGTGGAGAGCAAATGTTTATTTTAAGGGCTTTAAAGGAGAACACTCAAGAAAAATTGACTTTGGAAGCAGCATGGAGTTTGTGCCAAAAAAAAAATTGAGTTCTACTTAAACACAGCTTTGCATATCTGGATATGTCCTTTAGCACCAGGAGGCCTGCTGTTATCTCTGGATGCATCTTTTAGCAGTTTCATTAAGACACAAAATACTCCATGCAGTTCGAAACCAGGACATGTTCCTAGCATTTAGGCTTAAAGTAAAACATTAGGTTTATATCACACGTGTTTGTGCCTGAAATCATCAGTGACCTGCTGCTGTGGATCTTGTAATCTGCTGCATTATATCAGCATGACCCAAAAACACACGACCTAAAAGCATTGCTGCTTTTGTGGGTAGCAATTGGAAGTGTGAACCATTCAGTCGTAGCTGCTTTTACTCTCTCTCTATTTGTTGTTTTTGCTTCAGTCTGTACCAGAGACACACCGATTAGAGATTTTTCTGTCCGATTTCAGATCACCAGTTTCTTATAGCTCTCACCTGTTATTGATTTGAGCTAATTTCTAAAATCTTTTAACAGAAAGCCTTAAGAAGCTTTTCTGTTGAGGTTGATCATTAATTATTTAGACTGGGACCACTGGCATGGTATTTTTTTCCATATATTGACTTAAGTGTTTTAAGTCAAATAATTTTTAGTTTAGTATAGTTTTTTTTAATTTTTTGAAATGTCTGAAATACAATATACAGCCTTTGCATTTGTTATTGCCACAATGCATTCATTGTGGAGCTTCCTAAGACGTTTTTCAATCTGAGTTAGCATGTGTTTTTCTGGCTTTGGCCCACACCACATTACGCTCAGGAAGTAACTTCAAATGATCAAGGGATAAAGAAAAAGTCCAAATTAACGTAAATATGTAGAAGCTGACACACTGCCTGGAGTATGTACTGTGTTTGAGCGTCCATATGATGTCCACCTCTTAGAGGACGAAGTAGAAGTGCTCTTTGTCTGACGGATGTGGGTGATAAAAGCGATCAGTTGTGGGACCTCACCATGTCTATTGGTTAATAGAATCCTTGATGCCACTGAGGAAGCTGCTTCTGGGACAAACCAACAGACATGAAAGTGTTCATATTTTGGGCAGAGCCATCAATAGCTCATTTCCTCTTATAATGATATTGGGACTGGAGACTGTCATTCTGCATGGAAGTCTTAAGTTTTTTGTGAGCAAGGTTGAGCAACAATAACAAAGTTCTGGATATTTTAGCAAAAACGTTGCACAAACTCCTGTCTGCCTCCGTTTTTGTCATTTCCTGCTATTTGTGTTACACTTATGGCTGCTGAGGAACATAGCGAGACCCAAAATGTTGCTGCTTCTGCACAAACTCTGATGTAACTGGGAATGCGAGCCAAACTGGACTGGGTGGATTGACTGCAATCTGTGTGTTAGAAGGAAAGAGTGAGGCCTGGTTCCCGTGCAATCCTGCACCACATTGCTGTTTATTCACAGAGGTGGAATAACATCATCTGTTTATAAAGAAGATAGCAAGGCATTACATTACACTGAGGTATGATTCTCCAGTTTGTACGAAGTTCTAATGGGATTATGACTTTTCAGCACAGCCAAGACCACTGCTGATTCGGCAATATTATTTCTGAGAAATAAAAAAAATTAAAAAAGCACAGGGTGTTGTCCTCAGTGTGACTGGCTTTTTCAATGGTGCAGAGTTGATTCAAGGAGGTGCTCCAGGTGGAGTTATCCTTCTCATGTTAATGCACGTCGAAGCAATTCTGCCAACTCCTTCCTTTTCAGACAGAGGTTCCTTATCCAAGCAGCATGCCCACAGATGACTAATATGCTGTAATAGCAATCATTTGGAGAAAAGTTGGTTCTACCGAATTTCACAAATAAACCAGGACAAGCAATCTGCATCAAAATAAGCATGTCATTATGGAAAAGGGAAAAGGTTTATTTATTACAGTCAAATTAGGACTAATACTTTGAAAGATTGTCCAACAAACTGAAGATAGTAGTCCACCATGGGATTGGATTGCTTTGTGATCATGCCAATAAGGATGGTGGCTGGCTGGCTGCAACGGTGAAGGTCTGCCTTTGTCTCATGCTGTGTGACCTAAATATGCAGCCATGCATGGTCTAATGGGACACAAATATCAGGGGGCTGGTAAATAACACCTCCATGTTTCTCTGTTTTTCCACCACTGCTGTTGCAGGCATCTTAAAGCAGATATAGGACATATTGATGAAACAAACAATGAAAACAATGACAGAAAAACATACAGTATTGTAATTGAAATATTTTTCGAATCATTTTCAAAAGGTTAAAAACAAAAAGAAAATTGCATATTTCAGCTAATGCATCGAAAAACAACTCAAAAGACGAGGTCCAATTGGTACGAAATGGAGGTACCAGTTAATTTAGGGGCTAACTGGACACAATAATGAAGAAGTTGGCAACTCTGTTCTACTCCGTTGTCAAACCCAACAAACTGAGTGACAATTTTTTTATATAATCTCTGGTTAAAGCTACTCAATTTGTTGTCGTAGCAGTTTCTGTGTATGTAGGAAAAGATTTTGGGTCACAGCTACAGCAGTAGGCAATTACTCACAATGTGCTGATCCGAGTTATTTCTAGACTGACTGAATGGCTGATGGGGCGTGTTTTTGTAATTTTTGAAATCTACTCTTCCCTCCTGCTGCTCATTGTCAGGTCTTGGTCTGGATCAAAGAAATTCTCTCCTGCAGGATCAGGGCCTGGCAGGGCTGTATTGATGCTTTCTTAGGGTTTATTTTAGTTCACCCTCTGAGTGGGGAACTCCAAATATTATGAAAGGAGGAAGTTGACCAAGGCCTCTGACCAGAAATCTGTGCATTTCCCCTGACTCTGAGCCCTCATTAGAAGCACATGTGGGCAAGATGTTTGTGTTAAACTGTACCAGCCTGCCTATCTGACAGGAATTTAAGAAGTATGTCAGCCTGGCGTGTGTGCCCCATGCACGGGGTCAGCACTAGTAAAGCGGGGGTGGGTACAAGGCGGGATATGGGGGGGTGTCAGGCACATAGACCAGCAGTAATTTTTCAAAAACCCCAAGAGGATTACTTTGAGGGAGGAAATTCAAGTCAAGCTGTTACAGCAGTAATGTCTCATGGCAGTCTCACCTCCCACGAAGCAGGCCCGGAAAAGACTGTGTTAGCAAACTGTAAGAATCTTTTTGTATCCCTACAAATATGATAAAAATATTCGGCTATTAACGTATCATTTGTGGCATAGCTGATTATTCAAAAAGCTTCCATGAAAGAGTTTATGCGTTGAATGGCCGAAGTTGCTCGTATTTAAAAGGACAGCCAGCTGCCTAATTTTATTGGCATCCTTGCTGAAAGGTGTTGTTAACTTAACAATCGGAGCTTTTACAGTCCAAATAGGCTTCAGTTATTTTTCTGAACAGAAGATAAAGAAAAAGGTCCTGTCAGCTTGTACTGCTGTAATAGCCATAAGTTTTCTGAATAGAGGCAGAGCTTCTTCCTCCTTAATTACAACATTACGCTTCACTCAGCCAGTTACATAACACTGCTTGTGTTTGTTTGTTTGACTCAAAGCTGGCCATAATGCTGATTTTTTCTTTGTTCAGCCGTTTGAAAAGGGCTGCTTTTATCCACGCTCCTCTTCATGTTGCCCTGGAAACAAGCACGCTTTGAACATCATGGCCGCAGAAAATGCTGCCACATACTGAAACAAAGCATCTCCTTCCCTTTTTGGTGAAGTGAATCATTAACTGTGCATTTTTCTAATTTTCCAGGAGACCCCCTGTGTAGAAGGATATGTTTGCCAAAGCCTTGCCTCTTTATATGCAGATATATTTGGATTTACTCTATCAAACACTTTAATTAATGTAAGAATAACCTGTTTTGCTTTTTCTGCAGGAAACCAGAGAGTCTCTGTGAGCAGTCTGCTGGTTTGCCATGGTTTGCTACTAGTAGGGACTAACTTGGGAGTGACTGTGGCTCTTTCTGTCCCTAGACTACAAGGGATCCCTAAAGTAACAGGTAACACAGAAATACAGTGAATTATATTTCACAAAGTGCAAGCAGGGCTGCAGAAATTAGTGTAAGATGTACGTTTTAATATATGTTCACTCGGAGCATCCTGGAAAAGGACACAGAGTACTATGAAGGTTTTAGAAAATACATAATTAAGTTGAGTTAGCAGTTTGCGTTACACCTGCCATGTAAACATTTGTTTGATAAAGATGTGTAAAAAGCCCTAAAGTAAATGTATGTTTGTTTGCAGTAGCTTAATCTAAGACTGAAACTTTGGAAAGACCAAACCTCTAATTGGATTGCATTTATTCAGTGGGGGAAAGAGTACACGTTAAGAAGTAAATGTCACTGGTCCAACACATATTGACAGTCCTAACAATTTCTACTGAATAAATGTAACTAAAGCTCTTACTTTAAAGAGGCTTGAGACTTCAAATTCTGCAATCCATCTCTTTCCGTTTCCCTGGCGTTTAAATACAACAACACACAAGGACCAACTTCAGCCCTGGCCACTACGCTGAAGTTAATTTTGCACCACACACAATGTGCAGGACGGTAAGGGAGTTCAAACAGGAGAGTTTACTGATGGAAAACTGCAACAAAGAGTGGCATCTTGAAGTCACCAGGTTTACATAACTACCATTAGATACTATCTACATGCCAGCTGGCTGTTTGAGATGCATGCTAGGAAAAAGCCTTTTCTGTCCCTACTAATTGTAAACATGAAGTTTTCTACCTGCTAATGGGGCTTTAACTGAAACCACATGCTTTAGTCAGATGAAACTAAGATTGAGTGTGTTTTTTAGCATGTGGAAAAAGATGTTAAGCATGGTAGAGGTTATGTGATGCTTTGGGTCTGAACCTGGGAACTTTGCCAGAGTGCTTGGAGTCATGGATTGTCTGCAATACAAAGGAATTTGAAATAAAAAGTTGATGGTCCATGCCAGAAAACCAAAAATTGGACATCAGTCAGGCTTTCACGTGACTGCATTGATATTCTCAAGAGGTTAAGCAAAGAGGAAATGTCAAAGATCACAGTATTTAGCAGAGGTGCCGATAGCTCTAGTACACATCATTTTATAAAAAAGTAAATGTGGAGTTTACTATAGATAATAAATTTTATTTTTCTCTTAAAGGCTAAGTAGATGGTTTGAAATGTCTCTGTGTGAAAATGTCAGTGCTCGGTCTCAAAAGAATATAGCTGCCCACTGTTTCAGCAATTTGAAAAGATCCATTTTAGATGTGCTAGGCAGATTTAAAGAAGGGCTGAGTAATCTTGCTATGTATCGTTGTCTAGCTTTTGAAACTACGAAACCGAAGTGGAATAAAAAATCGTAGGCAGCAAAAATTCCACCCCATTAGGATTTACCTCCTCCAAACATTTGTAAGTGTGTATGCTACACTTTTAAAGCTCCCTGAAGATCCAGTTAAGTTCTATCCAGCTCACAATTTTCTACGTTATCCATTGGGTTTTTCGCACTAGAGCTGCACAATATATCGAACCACAATCGTCATTGCAATATCAGTGTGTAATAAAGCAATCGCAAAGGACTGCTTGGACCAAATACTTGGTGGGATACTATATGTCACCTATTTCCACTCTGGATGTTGTTGATATATTTGGCCAGATAGGTTGATTCTAACTCCACCTATTGCCCACATAACATGCATATTTTAGAGGCTGAGATACTAAAGATCACAGAGTGGTGGAGGCATCTTAAAGAAAGAATCGACATCAGCATCACAATTACATATCCTCTTGATATTGTGCACCACCAGTTCACACTGAATTTGCCCCCCCATGGTTTGAAAATCAGCTTTGCTGCTGTAATCCCCTGAATGATGGAAGGGGGTAGCTTCAGCCCAAATGACCTGCAGCTGGTATTGGAAATAGTGCCACATGGCTGTATCCCCAGTAACACACTGGTTTCACACCACCTGTCTTATACAGTAAATTTGTTGGTTTTTGGTAGGCTTTTTCCTCATAAGCTTTTGATTGTGCACTGTATATTTGTTATACATCATACATTTACAGTAAGTGCTTGGGCACAGAGCTTATTTACAGACCTGGATTCATCTTGTTTGACTTTTTCTTTAGGTCGAGGAATGGTGTCATTACATGCACACAACGGGCCAGTCAAGTTCCTCACCGTGGCTACAGCAGTGCGTAACTGGTCGTCCAGCCTGCCATCTTCCACCACTTCCTCCTCACTCCAGCAGATAGAGTCTGTGGATTCAGAGAGTGCCCAGCTTGTGTCAGCTACAGCCTCCAGTCCTCCTTTGGGACGTGGGGTGTGGCTGGGAGAGGCGGGCTGTACCACCATGGCTCTTCAGGAGTCTCTGTCCTCCTCCTCCTGTGGTTCCCTAGCCCCCTCACAAGGTCCCTTGGAGCACGGCCCGGAGGACGGAGCCTTGTATGACTTGCTTCATGACCCCGCCCATCACCAGAGGGGGCGCCGCTCAAGCAAGGTGGATGTCAGCTCTCTACTAGTTGTGTCTGGAGGCCTGGGGCACCGCAGGGTCAACAAAAAGACCAAACAGTCTCGCCACGAGGATAACACCTCCACCATCTTGATCTGGCAAATTCCATTATTGAATATGTGACACCAACACCCCAGTGGTGTTAGTCTAAATACCTGAAAATTTATAAAATCCTCCTCATACGTTCCTTTTATGTTTTTGTTGTTCATGTTAAACCAAATTGTCTGCATACAGTTGTCACATGGTGGTCTGCTAACATTTCAACAAGTATTTTGTGTCAATCAAAATGACTAAATGATCTATTTTAAACCAAAATCTTTGCCTCCTGCTATATTACCAGGATGTTCCAGCTACAACACCTACAAATGGGTCTAAGAATTTATGGTGGCTTTCAGAAGTATTTATACCCTTGAAACCTTTACACATGTTGCTACGTAACAACCACACACTTCAGTGTATTTTATTAGAATACTTGGTGATAGGCCAACACAAAGTAGCACACAGTTGGGAAGTGGAAAGAAAATGATACAGATGCTTCAACATATATTACTAATGAAATTCTGTGCAATTACAGCTTCAACTCTTTGCAAAGAAGCTCAAATAATGTCAGTTTTAATCATTTTTAGTTTTGACACAGAATAGCCTTTGATTAGACCATTCTAACACATGAATATGTTTCAGTCTAAACCATTTCACTGTAGCTGTGGCTGTATGTTTAGGGTCATTTTCCTGCTGGAAGGCGATCCTCTGCTCCACTCCTAAGTGATTTGCTGCCAGGTTTTCTTTGGGGAATTCCTCATGTTTAGCTGGTTCTCTGCCTGGCAAATTTGGTGGATGGGCACATCTTCCTAGGTTTGCAATTGTGCCATATTCTTTCCATCCTTGGATGATGGATTGAACGATGCCAATAAAATATGATGAAGCTGGTGGCTGTAATGAGACTAAATTTGGAAAGAGTGCAAGGGGTTTAAATACTTCTGTGAGAAACATTACTGTAAAAAAAGAGAAAATACCTTGAAAAACTGAAAGGTATCTAATTGTATATGCTGTTTAATGTTATTCTGTGATGTGGCTAAGTCATGTTATTTGTCTTCGATGTCTGTGCTAGACCGTAGTATTTAAATCAGTGTTGAAAAGGAAACGGTTAAGTAATGACTGTGGTGCTTGGAGGACATGAAGGATAAGAATGGTTTAGATCATCCATCAGGATCAGAGTTATAAATCTAAAATGTATTAAGTCAAGATAAGGTGTGCATGGGTTGAGAGGTCAGAGAAAGCTTTGACTTTTCTAGAAATGGAGAAAAGGGATTTAAACAAAGAAGCAAAGTTCTGATGGCTTAATTATTTTGAGAAGGCGTCTGTGCATCCCTGGCGGGCCAGGTTTCTGTTCACAAAGGGAGGAAGACATGTTATCACCGAGAAGTTCTTTTTTTTTTTTTTTGCATTATTGCATGTTTGTTTCCCATATATTTTAAAAAAAACGATAAAAAGACTTTCATCACACATGTATGTACCTATGTATATTAACAATTCTATAAACAATGTTTTATTAAGCATATTTTAGCACATTTGTGAAGTTATTTTTAAGCAACAGTTTTAAGAATATTCCTCCGTTTTACATTATAACCCATCTTTAGGTTTTCTTTTCATTCATTCCTGTGAAAACCGTGAGCAGAGTTTTCAAAATCTTTGAATTGGGAGATGAACAAAGACCTAAATAGAGGGTCATTATTGCTTTTTCCTCCTTACTCACTCTAGCCTTCTACTCCACTGTGCTTGTGTGCAGCAATCAGTACCTGCCAAGACTAGCAATGTGCCTGAGGGGGCCGCGGGAACTCAGCCTGATACGGCTCTTCCGGGATTTCTCCTGCTGCACAACAGAAGCAGGTCAAGGCTTTCCTCTCTCACAAGCACCCACGTTCAAGGTTGCACAACAGCCATGTTTCTTTACATTATGGCCAAAAATATCATTTTTTGCTAGAATCACTCCTACACTGCAGCCCAAAGCAGCTCAAACTACTGGAGCATATCCTTGTTCTACAGGGTGGACATGAACTTAAGAAAACACTGAACTAACTCATTCTCCGTGAAGTAACCCAGTTATTAGTTTGCCAGACAGTTCAGAGACTAGAAGGCTTGTTTTGTTTTCCTTCAGACACTTGAGGTTTCCATGACAAAACTTACTTTGTGTGCTCGTATCGACGCTTGACGAGTTTTTGTTGTTAGCTTCTGACATTAAAGCTCCTTTTCTTCATGCCCTCTAATTTCACAGGCCTAATAGCTTTCTCGGTGGCTCCTCTCTATTTTATCTGAAGGCCAGTTGTTAAGGCGTCTCCATGGAGGAGGTTGTATTATCGACTCTGAATGACTTCTCTTGAGATGTTTATTCTCAGTGCTTTGTGTGCAAAACTCATTTCTAATTCTGCTAACTGCAGTAGTATTGGTGTTGCCTTGAGCTGTAAACTTTGATGATGGTTTACAGCTAGTGAAAACCCAAAATTCAGTTTCTCTGAAAATTTAAATATGACAAGGCTTCCCAGAAAATACCTCACTTATGGCAACTTCACTATAAGCCTCGAGCAACTTGGACTCTCCACCCTTCCCTCTTATCCCTTTTGCTTTTTCTACCACACATTATCCTTCCACTCAACTTTCCATGAATATGCTTGGATAGGTCTCTATGAACAGCCAGCTTCTTCAGCAATGATCTTTTGTGGCTTACCCTGTTGTGGATGACCTCAGTCACACTCTGCTGGACAAATGTAAAGTTGTCATTCACCAGCATGGTAGTGTAGATCATAACATTTCTACATAATTTTATTAAACTAAACTAAATTTTGAGTTTTCATTAACTGGAAACCATGATCATTTAAATGAACAATAACCGTATCTGATGCTTGAATTAAGTTTTAGATTACATTCAAATTTTTTTAGATTCACACCAGTGAACTCTAACCCTCTCGGTTACTGTGTTGACAGATGATGTGCGTAAAGGAATGTCGCATCTCTTGGACGCGTCCAGTGCGCGCACAGCAGATGGAGATCTCCGAGTGTAGGGTTAATACCGTCTGGAGAGGGCGGGGTTTAGATCAATAATAGCTACTTCATTCCTGTCAACTGCTTTAAAAAAACAAAACAAAAAAAAAGACAACAAAAACCACTGTCCAATCTGGTGATGTGTGTGAGAGAGGAGAGAAAGCTCTCTTTTCCAGGGGAAGAGGAAAAAAATCAGGACGCTTGACGTGCGCAGCAGCTCCGAGCTTGTGGAAGAAATGACACGGCGGTGTTGTTGAGGAGGAGGTGCGACCTGGAGCTGCTCTTTAATCGCTTCGCCTTTTTCGCCTGTACTACGGAGACCCGGCTGAGTCCGGGATTGGGGACGAATGCAGCCGTTCTGGGAGTAGACAGGAGATGCAGATAAATCCTGAACGGGAGGGATAACGCGACTGTGAAAGTAAACTCACGCAGGGGAGAACCGAGTGGCTGCTTCATCAGCGCCGCCTTACGTAACTAAGCTTTGTGGAGAGGCTACCAGAGAAACCGATGGTGGTGACCTGTTTCACAAAAGCAACGAATGATAGGTAGGTCACTTTCTTTTAATGGGTTTACACCTATACCCTGGCTTCAACGTGATCAGTGATACATTATTGTCCTTCTCATGTATTAAATCAACAGTTTTCTTATATGTTTAACGCCATAACAGAAGAATGCATTATAACCTTTTTAGGTTGGTAAAAACGAAAATGTAGGCCTTCTATATATTTGGTTAACACCACTACCGCGTTAACTCCATTTGCGCATGCGTTCTAATTGTCTTCAGATTATAACATATAAAGTGGTAATCGGTGGCCAGTGGGATTATGGCGCTATGTTCAGGGTGTGTGTTGGTATTACTTCCCTTCATTGCTGTCACACGTCTGGCTACGCGATTGCATTTAACTGTTGGGGTCTATAACAGTTCATTTTTAATATAAAACCGTCTAGATTTAAGATTAATGTGATTATTTAAAGAGAAAGGGCGCCTTAGAGAATGAAGACGTCTTTGCAGTGCTGTGAAAAAGTATTTGCCCCTTTACAGATGTCTTTTGATTTTATGTTTTTTTTTAAATGTTTCGACTCATTAAACAAGTTTTAATATCAGAAAAGGAGTATTTTAGTAACTTGAAAAAAAATTAAAATTATGATTTTATTTATAAAGGGGGAAAAAGCTACCCAAAGCAGCCTGGTCCCATAATTGCATAATGGTTAACCGTGATTGCTCTAAGACAAGTACAATTAAGACATTTTTGAAATAGAACCTGGCTGACACCATGGAGTGGGCAGAAAGGTCTCAAAAGGCAACACATTGTGCACCAAGTGAAAGAACATGAAGAACATATGAGAAACAATTTCATTGACAACCATTAGTCTGGAAAGTGTCACACAACTATTTCTACCATCAAACCCAGAATATTATCAAGTACTGCAAGCCTTACCTCATTTAAGCTGAATTTTAATGCTTTAACAATAAGAAGAAGACCGGGCAACAATGGCAGAGCTCCAAGGTAAAACATCCTGATGATCCCCAAGACTTTAGGGAAGTATTCTGTGGAAGGACAACACAACTTGGAAAAAAGTAACAGCATTTCAGAAAAGAACATCATACCTACAAAACTAAGATTTGTATTTAACCAGTTTATATTTGTCTGATATTAAAATATAGTTAATCTAAACATGTCAGTGTGAAAATAGAAGAACTCTGTAAGGGGGCAAATACGTTTTCACAGCACCATATTATACTTCAATCTTGGTTTAATATTCTTGTTTCCTTTTTCATTTAGTGTCAGAGAGAAGCACAGACCAAATAGCTAGTCCGATCTCTCATCATGGCCATTGAGGACACTGTCTGAGCTGAGTGACATGAACGAGGGCCAGGGAGGAGGAGCCATCACTGTGGAGGCTGATGTCATCATCAACACAATGAACCCTGACCTCATCACGATCACTAACAAAAATGGGAATGTATGTCCCGGTTTCATCCAGGGGTTCCTGCAGGATGACCCGGATTTCAGGGCTCCTCGAGTGTTTGAGCAGGAATACCTGCTCGATGGAAGGTCTATAGAGAATAACCACTGTGATCATCCGACAGGGGGCAGCTCCTTCGTCTCAAAAGCGGATCACCTTTCTAGAGATACTGGAATTCCAAATGACTCTCCTCATACTGACTCTGCTGTGTCAAATCACATTGCTGGCGTGCAACAAAATAGTGCAAGTGAAGTCTGCAATGGAGCCAGAGCGAAAGTGTCGTTTAGCATAGATTCCCCTGGGAATCAAACCAAAGAGGAAATTGATTGGTCAGGCTTAAAACCAAAAAGCTGCAATGACAGCAGCCTGGAAGCTGACAGTGCACAGCCTAAAAAAGAACCTGATTTAGTCATTGAAGTTGGTGGACAGACCATCAATGCTCACAAGTCCGTCCTTGCAGAGAAGAGTGACTACTTCAAAGCACGCCTGTCACGGAACATCCTGAAGGTGAAGGGCATGAGTTATAAGACTTTGTCTACACTGATTGACTATATCTACACCTCCCAGATCAGTGTTGGCAAGGACAATGTGGTAGATGTCATCACGGGGGCTAAAATCCTGCAGATCCCCTGTGCCGTCCAGGCCGCCATGGACTGCATGTCTGAGCAGATCACTGCAGAGAACTGTTACGAAATTTTGACCATCGCCAAGAAGCAGCGACTTAGTGAACTAAAGGAGACCGCATATAGATTCATGAGTGACAACTTCCTTCAGATCCTGAAAGACCCTGCAGTCTATGGACGCCTTACTGGGTCCGAAAGGGATCTGGTTTTAAAGAAGAGAATGGAGGGAAGAAAGACTTTGATGATTGCAGAGGTAAATGACGTGTTTGATCGAGTTGGTAGCCGGCCACCAAGCCGCTGTGGCAGCCGGCCACAGAGCCCCTTGTCTGTTGAGTCTTCGGAGGAGAGCCATATGATTTACTACTTCAGTGAAGCCGAAAATGACTGGCGACCTTTGACTGTTATGCCAGAAGACATAAACACCAAAGGTTGTGGTGTTTGCACCATGCACAACTACTTGTTTGTGGCAGGTGGGATAAAGGGCTACGGAGACAAGGGAAAGGTGTCTGATAAGGTGTTTTGTTACAACCCAGTAACCAATCGCTGGGCTGAGATTAGACCTCTAAACCAGGCACGTGCACAACTAAAGCTTGTATCCATGGATGGCAGCCTTTATGCCATTGGAGGGGAATGTTTGTTCACAGTAGAAAAATACGATCCTCGGATGGACCGCTGGACGATGATTGCTCCCTTGCCCAAGGGAGCCTTTGCCGTGGCACATGAAGCCACCACCTGCAGCGGAGAGCTCTACGTTTCAGGCGGCTCCCTTTTCTACCGCCTGCTCAAGTACGACGCAAAGAGGGACGAGTGGCAGGAGTGTCCCTACAACAACAGCAGGAAGAAATCCAGTGACATGGTGGCGCTAAAAAGCTTCATCTATCGTTTCGATGTGAACCGAGAGCAAGGGATCAACGTCTTCAAGTACAACACCATCGTGAAAATGTGGCACGACTGTGTGTCGCAGAGGCCGGGGAGTCATTTACCCTTCAGATGCGCCATTATCGGGAACTGCATCTACTGCGTGAACAAAAGCCAGACTCTTCAGTTTGTGGTGGAGGAGGAGAACGCCTACTTTGTCGAGGAGGCGCTGAAGGCACCTCTGGAGGCAAAGGGTGTACTTTTTCCTTTTGTTCTCAGTTTGCCTGAAAAGCCTGAAAAAGTCACATAGTATGCATGTGTTTGTGTGGTTGGGTGATCCAGAGTAACACAATTATCATTGTTTAGTAAAATCACAATAAGTAGGAGATCGTACATGCTCTCTTTAATGTCTGCTTTATATCTTGCTGTCTCATTGCCTGCTTGCAATGGATTGTGCGTATTTGCATGGTGGCTTATTGCATTTACAAGGTCAAGCCTTAAAAGAAAACCTTTTTTAATGTTGAATAAATACAACAGTATTTGTGACTGTACAAAATGACATGATGAAAGTTATTATTATTGTTATTATTATTATTACTTTTGTGTTCACATTTGTTTGGTGCACTTTTGTATTTAGAATAGCCATTATACAGAATATATATCTGATTTGTTATTTTGGTGACAAATATCAGTGTTCTGCTGGGAACTGTGTTTTAAAACAGTGGCAGTGTGCTTTATGAATGATGCAAAAGGAGGCTCTATGCAAATGCATTACAAAACACAGGTGGATCTCCTGTTAATTGTGGTGTTTAATGGTGAAATCTGATAGGGGTCAAATATTTCTTAAAGCCAGATTTCAATCAAACATTTAACTCATCATAAATAGACAGTATCAGAGCACAATAAAGTAGATATGTTACTTATTTTTACATTCATAACACAATATGTTGCTTATAGTGAACACTAGCGGATCAGCAAATTAAAAACTAATAAGAGTTTCATGACCTAAAAAAGCCATAGCACTTTTTTTGAAAGGGGCTGAGCTTCAGAAACTCGGCTCCATCTCTCCTTCCCTGTTGATGCCTTTGCTGTCTGTTTTCACATTGCTGGTGCAGGCTTCAAAGGTACACTGATATCCTAGGGCTACTGAACAGTCAATCCATTGCCTTCACTGGTTACACACACAAAAATACCTTTGTCTTATGACACTATTAAGCCATGCTCTTGTGTGTGCGCACATCAACACAAGTTATTCTCTAAATTTCTTTCATAATTTAGGTAGTCTCCAGTATTTCATTGCTGCTGCAATAACAGTGAGTGTTTGTATGGAAGCAAATGCTGTTATATTACTGGAACAGATTGGTTTGTGACTGTAAAGGTAACAAAATAATGTGGTTTTGTTATTTTCCTGGCTGGCTTCTGTATTGTGTGAGCTCTTAATATTGGCAGCATTGCCTCTACTGTGATGGACTGGAAATAGCTTCCTCTCATGGCATTTGAAGTGAGATGCAGAGTCTATTGGTAAAAACGAAGTGCTGGAAATAAAATATTTTTTGTCCGCAATGATTGGTTTCTCTTTCACTTCCTTTGGGTTCTTGGGAATTATTGATGCAACATTGCCATCTACAGGGTAATGTGTGTAACAGCATGTAGTAGCACCATGCATTTGATCACCTTTTAATACTTGTATTACATAAGAGAAAATATGTGACAATGAAGTGTAGACGTCTATACACATCCAGGTTCATATTTACCCTGTATCTTACAGTTCTCATCATAAAGCGTATTATTTATTTACTTTTTTATATTTAAGTGATAAATAGGAAATAAATTGATTGTCGCTGGGATTTGTGAATTCCCATACACAATGCCCACAATATTTCTGCGATATGACTTTCCTGTTTAAGTATAATATATAGTGTCTTGCAAAAGTATTCATACATCTTCAACTTGTTCGCATTTTGTCATGTTTCAATCACGATCTTCTATATATTTTATTGGGGTTTCGTGCAATAGAGCAACATAGGTTGGCACATTTTTCCCTACCCTCACTGAAGAAAAGCATCCCCACAGCATGATGCTGCCACCTCCATGCTTCCCAGTGAGGATGGTTTGTTTAGCATGATGTGCACTCTTAGTTTTACTCCTCACCTCATGTTTTGGTTGTAGGCCAGAAAGTTGAGTTGTGGTCTTATCTCACCATAGCACACAGGTTTGCACATCCACATGTTTGCTGGGACCCCTACATGGATTTTTGCACATTTCAATCAGGGCTTGTTAATCCTTTATTTCGCTCATATAAATGTAAAATTAACAGAATATGTTGCCAAAATTTAGTTAGGCCATTAAAGCCCTAGTAGAATCCTTGGTTCACGGAACCTCTTAATAAAATCTCTCTTCTGATGGGTCGGTTCTGTCACTGTCCAATCAATTAGAGGTGCACAAATTAACACTCAAAAGGCGCATGCAAATGAGTTTTACACAATTTTGTTTCTGTAACCAGATGTTCAAACTATTCACAACTGGTAACACAGACAGCAGTAGTTAGTTTCACTACCTTAGAAAGCTTTATTTAAAATAACAAATTTGCTCCCATAGGAGTGTAAAATTATTCTCGATGCGGAGGAGCAGTGGCTCTTCTTCAAACTCCATGTGATCTATATCTTTCCTGTATCTTTAAGGCTGAGCTCAGGAACCTAGATAAAGCTCTTTTTAGCCTCTTTTGTCCATGATCTCGTTATTTTAGTCATGATCCATGTACAATAATCTTAGGTGAGGTTCAGAACTTAGACAGACTGCTAAATGGAGAGCTTCACTTGTCAACTCTGTTCCTGTTTTTTATCTCGGGAGACCGAAGCAATTAGAGTAGACAAACCCTCATTTCGTCTAAGCATAAGCAAGACACCAAAATACTTCAACACCTCTGCCTGAAGCTCAGACTGACCCCTGCCCCCAGAAAAAAACAGTCTACATTTTTCCTGAGAACCATGGCTTCCAACTTGGAGGAGCTTACTCTCATCCTGCTTCCTTCACATTCTGTTGCAAGCCACTAAAGTGTGTGCTAAAGGTAATGGTTTGAGGATGGCAACAGAATGGCATCATCTGCAAAAAGCAGAGATGTGATGTTGTCCATAAACATTAAAAACATACACAAATCAAAATGGTAAATTATGGTCCAAATCAAATACTCCATCCATCTGGATAGAAAGAAGTGAATTGATCAGGTTTGGGATTAACTCAAACAGATGCGTCTGTGAATGAACATAGCCACAAGACAATATCACCTTCATAAAACATCGTATTTCTTTATCCAGTAGAGGTCCTCCATGTAGATATATGGGCTTAAGATTCTGCCTAGACTGTTTAGTTACATTTCTCAATTGTAATTCCCTCAGTAAACACTGGGGGGCAGTGTTTGCTAAACATAAATTATCAAGCTTCTGCTCTTGAACCTTCTCATTTCTGTGACAACTATTGGCTGGTCAGAATGCGATTCTTATTAAATCTACACCTTAATAATTTCAGAAACAGAAACGTCAGGCCATTCAAAGGATCTACAGTCAAACAGTTTACTACTGATCTGGTGGTGTTTAGGGCTGCCTGATTAATTCCCCACAGCAGGTCTGTGTTAACACAGTGAAGAAAGTATTTAAAATAAGAGGAAAATATGAGTGTTAGTGTATCATTTCACCACTGGTTTGGTTTTAAAATGGCAGTGTTAGCTTTAGTTAAAATTGTCAATTTGCTTTTTCTTAATACCATGCTTTGCAGAAGTATGCTTACTTGAACATTTTTAGATGACCGACCAACGCAAAGTAGTGCATGACTGTGAAGAGAAAGGTAAATTATATATGCATTTAAAATGTTTTACATTTTTCTGTCAGAAAGGATGGTGAGAGTCTGTGAATAGAAATGTTCATGTCTTGCCAAAGATTCTCAGCTGGATTCAGACCTAGACCAGGGATCTCCAAAGCTTTACAATCCAAAGAGCCATTTCTCCTTAGTCCAGCTGAATAAAACTCATTTAGAGACACAAGTGACCTTTTGAAAAAAGGAAAATTTATGACGCCAGTGACTGTCCACTGTCTCTACATGCTCATCCGGGAGGAGGGTATGCTGCAAGTCACTGACTCGATGCAATCTGCTGGGTTTCCTTAGATAGAAAAACTTTTTATCCAATTTGAATAAATAACTGAATCTGACTGCACTGTTCAATGGTTAGTTATTAATTGGAATGCATGTGCCTGACTTGAAATCTATATGATTCGAATGAATTGACTTAGCCCATTTTAAAGTTACCCACCTTTCACACAATGCATCAGGAAACAACACTCTTCAATTATTTGTACCTCTGCCTTCCTCCCTCCCTGTTGGATGGCGTAAGGGGGAGTCAAGTTTAGCCTAAAGCGGCTCAGTTATGGTTGAGGTGCAAACACACCCTCCATTTCTGCTACCTGTATGACCCCTTCTCTTTTCCAATGGTTATAATCAGTCTGACAGAGAGAGGTATCCCAATCCTTGTGGTTTTTAGTATAACAATGGGCACCAGTGGCCACATGGACACACTTTATCAGTGTATTATTTTAATTAGTCCCCCTACACATAGCCCATTCTAAAATGACTAAACTCTAACACTCAGTAGTTTAATCTAACCTCCCCAACAACCCCACACCATTCCAAACCTTTGTGAAGTGCCTTGAGACGACATGTGTTGTGAATTAGCACTGTATAAATAAAACTGAATTGAATTGAATAATACTATAAAGTTTTTGGGTAATTTTTTAAACCACCATCATTTTATTTCCATTTTTAGGTTTTCAAAAAAAAACAAAAACATAAAAAAAAAAAAAAAAAAATGATGGACACATTTTCTTCTATGATATATTTGCACAGAATGATGTAAACAAAAAAGCACAACTTCCAACCTAATGGCAAGAAAAAAGATCCTAAAAATGTATTACTGGTACCTTTAGTGTCATTCTGTTGTGGAAATTCAATGAAATTGTCCATGAAAAACCCCCCAAAAAAAACCCAACAGAATTTGTTATTAATTCTATATTTATAAAAGCTTTAGATGGTTCTTTATAAATTTTATTTAAAGTTATTAAGAGCCACTATGGAATGTCCAAAGAGCACCATTCTGGAGCCACAGGTTGCAGCACCCTGATCTAGATGTTGTCTGACCCATTTTAATACATGACTGTATGTTTAGAGTCGTCCTGCTGCAGTATGAATGTCCATCTTAGTGTTTTGCAGCCTCTAATAGGTTTTCTTCCAGAACTGCCCTGTTTTTGGGTCCATCCATTCTCCCAACTTTGACCAGCCTCCCAGTTCCTGCTTAGGAGAAGCATCCCCACATCATGATGTTGCCACCACCGTGTTTAACCCTGGGAACGGTAGTTGTATCATACTGTTTCCATTTTGTTTCCAAGGTTTGTGTCTGTAATGTGGCAAAACGTGGAAGTGGGTATGAATATTTACACTGCAAATCTGACTATGGTTGAATTATCATTTCATAAATATTATTTGACCTTACATCACTATCCCTAACTGCATCAAAAAGCAAGAAATGTTTTAATTGGCAGTTGGACATCAGTCAGGGCACAGGCCTGAAGCAGGATCTTTACTGATGTGCGTCTTGTAATGCTGCACTCACCTTTGCTTTTCTCATTGAATACTAATCATGTTTGTGTAATTGGTTTTAGTCATTTAAACAGAAAGCTTGTTAATTTTTCCTACTTGTTTTTACCTGCAGCTAAATTTAGTGGACAAAGATTGTCTGTATATGAAGAAATAGGTATTTGTAATTTAGCTTTCAGTAGTATATTTTCATTTATTCTCACATCTTCAAAGAACAGAAATAAAATGTAAAATTAAATAGCTCTTATTTGTGTGTATGAGCTGCAGGAACAATTTTGTGCTTCCCTTCTGAAAGGCCTTGAGCGGCTTATTTTTCTTTGATGGCAAAGACTTTAAAAAAAAAAACTGATTTTGTTTTTAATTTCCAGTTGATTATGGGTGATTATGCACTAAAACAGCAAACTTGCACCCGTTAAGAGAGACAGAGTGAAATGCAAAAGACAGGAAATTAGAAAAGTATGGCCTGGAGAGAAGGAATCGTGTAATGTGCTTTTCCATATCCACCCAGCGCTCTCTCCTTTTTTTTTGCCGTTTTGAATGTACATGAAATTATTTACAGCTTCAAGGCAACTCAACTGAGCTCCACATCAGTCAATTAGTAAATCAGAATCTTTCTCTTATTTCAGTTTAGTGTGGAGACTTTGGCTCCCTCTGGTTTCCCCATCTAACACCCCCACCACCACCACCCTTTTAGTCTCCCATGTTGACAGTGACAAATTACTCCTCTGCTGGGCGAGATTGAAAATTAAAAGCATTTAAAGTTGCTCATGCATTTATGCTAATGAGAAATTCAGATATGATTTGCATGCGAAAGAGGCCAGTCAGGGAACTCATCATTGCCCGCACCACCTCCAGCCCTGATTTCTTTTGCTTCTCAATCTTTCTTTTCTTTACATGCTTGCAAAAAGTGACGTTTAAACAATGAAAGTGGTACATTGTTAAACTGTAGCAGATAGAGGGAAACAGTATTGCTACCTAACATTATCTTTGTGGAATGTTTACCACTGGCACCCCCCTCCCTCTATAGCCACTCAGGCAAATGGGGTCATTGTGTCTGCATTTTTACATCACGCTGCAGGAGGAAACACGGCATACATAATAACATTGTGAAGTTAATGCTGTTTCCTGTCTGCATGTGGATAAAGGATGCACTTCTGTTGTGTTCAGGGAGGCAAAGTTTAAATTATGAACATTATTCTGTGGCCATAAGCTTCTAAAGTCTAACATTAAAATGTTTGTTCAGATGAAGAAAATAAATAAAAGCCTTGTTCTGCTGTGATAAACATGTCCAGCACAGTGCAGAGCCCTCCAGGATTTAAACTCTGTGTGGATTTGTTTTTTAATTTTTTTGAACTAAAGCTCCACTCAAAAAATATCAAAGCGCATGCTTCTTTTAGTTTGTTTGTTCCACTGCTGCTAAATGATTGTAACCTTGGAAACAAGATGCATTAATGAAGGTGGAAAATGAAATGGGAATTTAATTTGTTTCACTGTTCGGAGCTAGGTGGAATGGATTGGCTTTGATTGAGGCACCAGATGAAGGAGGAAAGCGCTGACATGACACTTGCATTTGTCATCATGTCACTTCACCGAGGATGCTGCAGCAATTATGAATGTGGGTGCATAGCAATTAAAAGTGGCGGTGTTCATTAATAATTCCTATATTAATTTTTCAGTGGCCATGGAAAGTGATTGCCACTGCACACATGCAGGCTTTCCAATTATGCTGCTTAATTAGAAATGTCAATATTAAGAAATAATTAAACTAGGGAATACATTAGGTTTGTCAGAAATACTTAAAAAGTTATGACCATCAGTCAAAGGATGTTTTCCTGAATGTATTTTGCTGTGATTTATAAGCTGAGGGTAAGACTTTGATCAATGCAAACTGGATAGTTACAAAGTTATGTGATCTTTCTTTTTTGGATGCCATTATTATCTGATGCACCATTTGTTACCTGAATGTAAAGAAGGTGCTGCATCACTGTAGAAAAGTGTCTTTTCAAACTTGACTCAACTATATTTACAGTCTTTGTTAAAAATTAAAAGAAAACAGTTAAGAATGAAAATTCATATAGCTAAGATCCATTTTCAAAGCAAGACAGACAGAAAATACAATATAGAGAAATAAAAAAACACAGCCAATACTACACAAAATGAGACAAAAAACATGGGCAATTCAGTAAAATATACAATAAGAAAGAGGTGATTCCTGAGGAGACAGGACTGAAAACTAAAAGCTGTGCCTGCCAGCCTTGTCCTGAAAGTTCTGGGGATGACGGGTAAACCTTCTTCTTGAGAGATGAGGGCTGAGTGTGGGCTGGCAACCACATACAATCTGACAAAACAAATATTATAAGACGTTTTGGTGCAAATGTTGTTAATGTTTACGTTTTTATCCAGCTTTAGCTAGTTCAGTCACAGCGCTAAAGCTAAGGTCAAGCTTGCTAGCTAGCTGAGCTTCTTAATCAGTTGTTGCCAATGAGCAGCACCTTCTAGCTCTGGTTGTCAGGTGGAAGGGTTGAATGCTGCATGATTTCACCTAATATTATTTACTTAAGTTTTAAAGTGTTACTATTTGAGTAATGTTTGTAATATTTATTTTATATTGACTGATCTTGATTGATTGATTGATGGGTATATTTTTAAGAAAAATGTTTGTTGAGACGTTTAAAATACATGCTATTTTTCCTGTTTATGTTGTTGATTGATTGTTATGACGCCTTGCAATTTTATTTGATTAACAAATTATAAACTGACATATTTAGTCTGTTCTGTCTAAAACAAATAAGTCAAATAAAAGCAGAACATTTAGAAAGTAACTAGTTTACGTCAGTAATGAAACTGCTTAATTTAAGTAAAATTAAAATAAGAAATAGTTTGACTTTGATTATTTTTTTGAGTGAGTACATTACTAAAGTTAAAGTTAAAAAAGTATCTTTTAGATGTTTAACTTACATGTTTAATGAGTAAAATTGCTAAAAATCTAACCAAATAAAATGTGTGAAGATTGTTTTGTTTGTTCAATTCTAACCCCTTGTTTTATCAGTGTACTGATGTGTGATTCTGAGTGAAGAAAGCCCTGATTTTACGTTTTTATCTCAGGAACAGATTTGTTTTGAACTGATCTTTTGATCAGAGGAACATGTTTTTGCTCTAATATGGATCTTGCACATGGCTGGTTATTGATTGTTTCTAGATTTATACCAGGTTAATAATCAAGTGGAGCCATCACCTGTTGGTTACAGCAGAGGCTGATTGAAAGGAAGACTTGAAAGCCTGTGTGCACCTCAAAGCGATGGCAGCTTCTAATGATAGGCTTGGTTTTTGGCACAGCATGTTGGCCACGTTTCCCTCAAAGCCATGTGTGACAGCTCTTTAATTGGACTGCTCAGCTCCCTTAGCTACAGAACACATTACAGTAGACAGTAATTCTGGGGCTGTTTTTATGTAATTGTCTAAAAATATACCCTGATCGAATCAAGGAATTCTATATGTCTGCATAGGAACACAGACACTGCACATTCAAACTGCATCTCCAAACGTCTTACCATATTAGGTGCTAAATGAACCAAGCTTGCATGTCTGTAAACGGATAGGACATCATTATGTCGCAGTTATTGTAATGTTTTTATCTTTTTCTTTATGAGCAGAGAAGAGATTGACAGTACAAATGGCTATGTTATGATTCTGAAAAGCAAAAATATGAATAAAGAAATCTTTTGTTATAGTCAATAACTTAATAGGAGTCATTGCTGACTTGGCGCTTCAGTTTTGTCACTTGTCATCCTTCACAGGGAGGGTAACCAAAAAAACCTCCCTGTGATTAAAACTAGCTGTTCACAAATGCTATAACCAAGCATATTAATAAAAAGCTTAGTGGAAGGAAAAACTAGGGTAAAGGTTCACAAGCAACAGTGCTAACTGCAGCCTTGTGAGTACTGGGAAGCAGTGGATGCAAGTAAATTTTGCATTTCATTTGGAAATCATAGTTCCAGAGTTTGGCCCTCAAGTTTAAGATTCTGTGCCTCTCTACCTCTCCACCAGTTAAAGAGCCATGTCATCTGCTGGTGTTGGTCCAATGTGTTATATCAATTCCAATGTCAGTGTTGCCATCTATCATGAAACTTTTAAGAACTTCTTTCTTCCCTTTGCTGACAAGCTTTATGGAGATGCTGATTTAATTTTCCAGCAGGACCTGCCCACTCTGCCAAAAGTACCAAAACCTGGTTTAATAACAATGGTATGGCCAGCAAACTCACCTGTCCTAAACCCCATACAGATTCTATAAATTATTGTCAAAAGGAGGATGAGAGACATTATTGTGACTATAAATCTGAATATATTATTTAATATTAATACCTTAATATTTTATCAAATAATATTACGGTCTGTTAAGGATTGTCCTGTGAATACCAGCCCAGTAAGGCGGTGGTATTAGGACAAAATCGAAAAGGGTGAGCCAAGCTCTGACATTATTGAACAGCAAAACTCTGCACACACATGGAATGAATTCACACAATTTCTTAAAATACAAGAATTTATTAACAAAAATAAGTCAACTCAAAGTCAAACATATTTCAATCAACAAACTCTTTACTATGCTAAAACAATCCAACTAAACTACCAAGCAGAATTACAGAATAATGAAGACTAATGGGCTATGTACAATATAAACAAGTTGATGAGAGATGATTGAAAATTATGACCAAAAGAGTGATGCAACATTACCATGCAATGTTTGTTTGAGAACCAAGGATTTTTCTTGAAGGATCTGGAAATTAAGTTAAGTTAGTCTTGGAACCAACTTAGGCAATAATCAGCACACCTTTAGACAACCATTCACAATGCAAGATCAGATAAAATATTATTTTATTAAAATAATGTTTTAAAGAATGATCTGCTGAATAAAACCAATTCCCAACGGTGTCTCACAAGCTGCCTTTATTTATTAAAATATTCAAAGAAATATTATTAAGTGGTAAAATATTCAAGGAAATATTTTGGAAAAGAACCAAATCTGTCTGGAGAAATGGGGCTTAATTGTGTTACTTAGTTATCAAGTTTAGTAAAATGATGTTTAGGGAAATATTATTTACTGGATTGAAAACTAACAACCTTTCTGGGTAAATATTCTTTAGCAGCAAGCACATGTTCTTAGCTGTTAGCAGTTAAAGCTAACAAAAGACGCTGATAGTTTAGCACCAGAATCAAACACACACCTTTTTAAAATACCGTTAATAAAGGGTTAACATGCTTCATTAACACAACATTGACATAAACGCGGATGGCGCATTATGATCAATCTTCTGTGTTTAAAATCACCCTTTAAATAAAGTTTGTCTTAACTTAAAAACACACAAACACAGAACACAACTGAGCATGTGTGCTGCAGATAGCCTGCTAGCACTAAGATAGTTGAGTTTCAGAAACAAAACAAAACTTCATTTAATGAAAAACGTTTAGATCATTTCATCCTAAATCACTTCTCTCTGCCCAAACCTAACCTCATGAACCGTGCTGAGGAAACGTTGTCCAGGGCGACAAAGTTTGAAGAAAACATGCACTTTGAACGAAGGTTAGCTTCAGCTAACCTCCGTAGCTGTTGTGCATATGATCGTGTGATCTTATGACATCCTTGGATCCAGTTGAAGAGTTTATGTCTGTTTGCCTGCAAAGAGACATTAGCGCACTGTGTCCTTCCTGTCCCCGTCGTCACCGGCGTGGAAGAGATCGAACCATTGGAGAGGTGGGCGTTTTATACGGCCAGTGGCATCATGGGAAGTCCGCTTTTACAACCCCTCCCCGGCTGTGCCGGAAGTAGGTTAAATGTAATTTATTTTAAAAGTTCCGGAAAAGTCTGTACTGCATTTCCTTTTGTAACCATGGCTGTGGGTCCCAACACTATACTCATTAACGCAGATGACCTGAAGGCCATTATTAAAGCAACCTGGGCTTTCTTAACACCTCAGCAGAGCTCAACACCACCATGCTACGCTGCAGTGATGCAGTAGTTCATGCAAAAGGAGGACAAATACTGAGTGTAGACTATTTAGCACACAGAAAAACTTTTCCATCAGCATAATATTTGTATAAAATTGTTTTTATGTTGCTAATTATCCAAGAAACAGAATTTTGGGCTTTCATCAGCCACAAGCCATTATTATCAACGTTACAAGAAATATCTATTGTTCTTTTCATGAATACGTATTGATATAGCACTTAAAAAACAGACAGCTTTTTTAGCAGTGATGTTTTGTTTTTGTCCAGCGAATCTTCATATGACATGAGCTCCACTGTGTAAATTCAATAGCTGAGGGCATTGTGTCACGTTGAAACGGTATAAATGAAATATTATTCAGATTTACTGGAATACACCTGTACCTGTAAGTTACAACACTGAACTGTAAGCTTGACCTTGATAAACCGGTATCATTTTCTCTCATTTCTGCTACTGTTGTCCAAACACCAGTGACTGAGTATAAAAAAACCCCCCGGTGAACTGGAGAAGAGTGAGCATGTTTGTGGCTTCCCTTAGCCTGTGGCTGCAGATCAGCCTTGAGTGCCAAAGGATCTCCCCCGCTCTTTGACAAATGAGAAAAGCCACTGCGGCCCTGGTGAAAGTGACAGGCCAAATGGAAGCAATTCCTCCCAAGGCGGGAGAGAGCAGCTGTGGCCGCGCCCCTCTACGCCGCTCCAGACAGGACTCTCTGAGTGTGTTTGTATTTTTCTGTACTACTGGCCTTGAGAAGAAATTACATTTTTTTCTTGGCTTGCGGTCCATCTGGAAGCAAAGTATGTCGTTTATGCATTAGAAATCCAACCACCCTCAGTACACCACACACCTTTACTTGTGGGGGATTCTGGCGTGGGTTTGTTTTACCCTGGTCTTTTCTGCCCTCAGACTGCAGACTAGGAGTACAGCAGATACAAAAGTGTGCGCACCCCTTATAAATTACAAGATTCTTATGATGTCAAAAAATGAAATCATGAATTATCATTTAAAAACAATTTTCCTCCTTTAATATGACATTTATACTGTGAAATGTATCAAATCTGAAAACTAGAGGTGATTCCTAAATTGAAAATCTCTCTCCAAATCTCTCAGGCTGTAAGGACATCTACTGTCTACAGCACACTTCAGATCAGAGTTTCTGTAGGATTTAGTTTGAAAATGTTAATATTTGTCTGGCGAAGCCGTTTGCTTGTTGACTTAGACTCGCTGCTATGATGAGAAATGAAAATCTTCAACTTTCTTTAAGAAGGTTTTGGGTCAGAATGAACTGGTGTTTGCAACTGTCACAGTTAATAGTTGCACCTTAACAAAAATCTAAGCTCCATATAAGGAAAAATAACCTAAGAACATGATGCTGCCACCACCATGCTTCACTGTAGGTGTAGTGTTGTTTTTGTAATGTAGTTGTTTAGGTTTAGGTTTGGTTGCATTAGACCAGAGTACATTCTGCCAATGTTCAAGGAGATTTTTGCTTGGTCTGGGTGTTTCCTTTGGAAGAAAAGACCAGTTTTGCAACCTTTTTTGTATTTATACTTTTGCAACAGTCTTTTTCAAGACTATTTTGCAACCTTAGTCTTTACTCCTTAGTGCAGATATTTAGATAACAGATCATTGTCTCATGGAGAACCAACCATTTTTAGGCAGAAATTCCTGCAGCTCCATCAATGTTACTGTTGACCTCTTAGTGTTATGATCCCAAAGACTTTGAGTTTGGTTTAATCAGAGTTCAGCATTCTGGCTTTGGTATTTTGAGTTAGTCCTGTGTTTTTAATATTTAGTTCTGTACATGCACATAAACTTTGACATCTTCCATAAGGTTTAGGAGTGTGTTCATAGTTAGATGAGAAACCCAGATTTGCAGCCTCCGCTCTAATTCATCCCAAAGGTGTCCAAGAAGGTTGGGGTCAGGACTCTTTGCAGACCACTCAAGTTCCCACTCTTGTTTTTGTTCCTGTAAGTTCCTCTGTTTGGGTAATTAAATCATTATTCCACTATGCACCTGTAATATCTTTTGACAAGTCTTTTTCAAATGCAGATGGAAACTTGAAGGGTAAGCACATTTGAAACCAGGTTTTGCACCTTTTTTGTTTTCAAAAAAATGTACGTTTGTCACATTAAAAGCGGAAATGCCTTTTGAAAGATTTATCATGTTCTCATTTGTTTACATCACACAAACCTTGCATTTTAACAGGGGTGTGTTCACCTTCAAGAGCCACTGTAATTGCAAACGTCATGGTGGTACAGGAAATCTGCAACATGCTGGTCAGATGATTCCCTCGAAGGACCACCAGCACAACATGCCAAACCTGCTCCACTTCAGCGGCTCATGGATGTGTGAGTAATTAACACTTTGCCCTGATGGATTAAGTGACACCCTGCTGGGGTAGATCTTTCCTGCTGGCGTTGGCATAATGACTGGTAAGCAACAAGACCTTTTCAGAAGCAAAGATTTAAGAGGGGCCAAGGTAGTGATACGGACATTGAGAGACTGACCATCTAACTAGCAAATCCAGGAGATGTGAAAAAGTTGAATGAATTGGTTAAAACCCCAGCAGAATTATAAGATGGATGGCTCAGGGCTAGAAGCTATTCCCACCACAGTCAGACTGTCAAGAGACATACACAAACCTGCGTCTTTATCCTGTCTTCAGTTCCTCGCCTTTTAAATCTCTTCCTCTCCTTGCCATCTCTCCCGTCACCCAGGGCCAAGTGAATCAGACATCACTTCCACAAAGCCATCATAATTACTCCATGCCGGAAGAATCAATTACAAGCTGAGCACCACTGTTTCCAGAACAGAGCGAAACATTAAAGTTTAAAACTTCAGAATTATTAAAAAGTCATGCTCTCAGGGACACATACGGAATATTTACTGTTAACAAATACGTTAGTAAATTCGCTCCGAATTATTAATTCATGCCTCGCCCTGGCTACACAAAAAGACTTGTCTCATGGTTAATTTCTCTGCCTGTATAATTTTAAAAATGCATCACTCTTGGACCTTTTCTATTGTAATTGTGGCTGATTTTGGGGTATCTGAAAGAAAAAATCTACATGGCATCAATAGAAAATTCTACTTGTGTTTGTTTGGGGGAGATGGATACAATTTAATCTGTGAATTATGCCGATTTAGGCTCTCTAGGCTAACTTGACAGAATCAATCACATTAGTGTCTTTCCATGCTGTTGTCCTTAATGCATTTTATTGGAATTTTCAAAGATAGATCAACACAAAGTAGTCCATAATTGTGAAGGGAACTTATTTATTTTACAAATAGAAATTTGAGAAGTGTGACGTGCATATTGTAGTATAATTGCCTAGGTCATTTTACCTCACTTAGACAATAATGCTGTGAGGCTAATGGTATGTATTTAGCTCACCACAATCAACACTTTGTAGAACCACCTTTCTCTCCAACAACACCTGAAAGGCTATTGGTATGTTATGAAAATTTGAGAGTAATGTACAGCATAGGTTTTCCTTCACACACAGTATTTTGCATGTAGACCAAACGTTGGCTTGTAAGAAACTTCAAACTGAGCTTCATTTGGCTTTCTTTCAACAAAGGCTGCCATGTCATATAAGGTTTTCATTGTGCCATACTCTCTCCATTTACTGATGATGGGTTGAACAGGGCACCTTGAGCTATTCAAAACTTGGTATATTATTTTATAACCCAACCTTGCTGCAAAACCTCTCCACTGGTTTATCCCTGACCTGTCTGCGGTATAACAACTGTATTTATTTTGAGATGTGATGACACCCAGGTGGATTCCACTAATTTGGTGACTTGGATAGGGAATTTGCTGCACTGGATTTTACTGAGGTGTATCAGAGTCAACAGGGCTGAATACATATGCATATCAGAGTTTTTTGATTTGTATTTGTAAAAAGGTTTGCAAATCGGGCATCCTGTGCCCTCCTTGTCAAAGTTATGTGTGTTATTTGTGTTGGTCAACCACATGAAATAACATTGCACTATGGCACAGTTTGTGGCTTTTAGGTTACATGTTGAGGAATTTAAGGGGTGTGGAAACCATTACAAGTTTTTCAATTTTAACTGGGTTCTTTAAAGCATCTCAAAGTGTGCTTTATACACAGACCACTAGAGCTTTTCCACTGCATGTACTCTTTATTGTCTTTTGTAATTCAAAGATAAATACATTTAACGTGTTTGGTTTTGTTTTAGACAGTATGAGATGTGTGCTGAATGTGAGAAATAAACTGTTTCTGATGAGTGCTGCCCGACCTCAGCCACAGGCATGCTTCAAAATTAGGCACTCAATGCACTCGCTAACTGAATGACACTTGACACACTGTTTTGTGGTGAAAGAACACAAAAACAGGAATGCAAGAGGCAGGTTCAAGATCCAATCAAGACTTTATTGACAAAAAGGTACAAAAAGCCTAAAAGGCAAATCGAATAATGACCATGCAGCATGACAGAGGATCTGAAAAAGGACCATGAAAACCAAAGAGCATGTGCACTAGGAGAGGTAATTAAGTGGAAACAGGTGAGCAGATTGGGTAAAGGGAGCAGGTGATGAAACAGGATGATAGAAAACTGAGGGTAAATGAGGAATATAAGAAACCAAAATGACAACTAATTCTTATAGGGAGACAGAACAATGCCAAAGCCAGTAAGAGAGTCTCATTGTATAGCCTTCTCTGAAAATATCACAGGTGTCAGTATTTAGACATTCGTTGTGAACACAATGTACAATATGATGTAATTAGGTGGCGCTCATTTATTTTTCACACCATGACTGCCTGCTGACCAGACACTGTGCAGCAAAAGGTGAGAGGGAGGGAGCAATACATTACTGTGGAAAAAAAAGGCCTTTATCTGTAACCAGCTGATGCCAAGACATGAGAAACTCAGACTTTGACATTATATTTTTAGTGTTTAAGGCTTCTTACTGACTGCTTGTCAAGTATCTCATACCCCATTTCGTTTTTCATTATTCGAGCAGTTTAATTATTTTACAAGTTTCTTAAGGAGACGTTTGTCATAAGACATTATTTGTAACAGGAACTTTAAACAATCATCTCATTTTGATTTCTTTTTTTAAGACTGGACAGAGCAACAGTAAATGTACGGTTTAAACCAGTATATGTGACAGTTTTAGCCATTAGGCTAGTTTCCATCCGTAGTCCCGTGCAGGTGGATGTCATGTAGATGGAGGTAAAAACTACTAAAGACATACGAACAAAATTCCCATGCCTTATGTTAGCTTTTCTGTGTGTGTTAATTCCCAGTGGTCATTCCTGATAGATTAGGATTTCTTGGGTTTATGTTGATTTTTAGAAGTATACATTCACATTCTGCTTCTGACATTCATCCCATAACTTAACTGATGTAGTCACCATTTCATCAAGAAAATATATAAACATTTGTCCAGGTGCTGGGATGAACTGGCGACCCTTCCAGGCTGATTGCTGAAGATGGGAACCCATCTTGATGCTCCACAGGATGAAGCAGGTAAAGAAACTGTATGGTTGGCTAAATAAGTCTATAAAATGCAAATGCTAGAAATGGAATTAAATGGGAATGAAGATCCAGGTGGGTGAATTTAACCAACAATGTTGCTAAACCTGAAACACCCAAATAGGCTCTCAGACAAGGTAGAAAAGAAACAATTGCCCTTTACCTCAGAGGTAGCATGTCATCACTCTGAAATTCGCTACCGGGCAGATTAAGGTCAAGTATGCCATTCCTTTTCTTTTTTCCCCACTCTCCTCAGAAGGGAACAGAGGGAGGGCGAACACATTGATGACAAGGAGAGAGAGTGTGTGAGTGTAGAAAGTGGGATTTGAAGGTCTTTGAAACAGCTTTTACACCTATCCCTGGTAGTTCTCCTCTCTCACTCTGAGAGCTGTGATGATAGTGCCTGCTTGTCAAGGAGAATGAGCCCACCTGCTCTTTGTAACCCAGTCCTGCTGGTTCAGCTCATAGCCTCGACATAAATAATAAAAGAACATGAGTGGGGGTTAGTAGTGGCCTTACCGTCTGGTTGTCAGAGCAATCCGAATGTAGCTGCAAAGGGTATAGTATTTTATGAAAGGATGCTGAAAGTTTATATTCATAATGATGGGAGCTGTGAACATACTGGGTTGATTCCTGCCGTTGAACTGCATAGTAAACATGTTAAGGTGGGATTTTGTGGAGTACTCTGTAATTACTAACTCACTTGGAGTGATCAGTTATGGTAAACTTACTTGGAAGTCAGATTTTCAAAGCTGCAGTTCATAAAAAAATAGTAGTTCCTGCATCAGTCGAATGTTTTATTATGAGCCTCAGAAATGCTGGTAGGTACTGTACGTTTGATATACTGTTTCAATCTTCGAATTTCTAACATTAAAGTAAGAAAGGATTTGAGTTGTACCCCTTTTTACATAGATGGAAATGATTTACTAAAGACTACTCACTGAGTTGGCTGATGCCACTTGTTCAAATATGTAATTAGGAAACTGATGCTGATGCTTTGGACTGAAACTGTGCAGCTTCCCATAGCCTCTAAAGTAAAATGTTATTTCACTGTAGGGTTGCACGACGTTAAGAAAACATGTAATATGACATGAATGTCATATTCGGTTTGAACAATCTACTTCATCTACATCTGGACTTGAGAAATGTCCAGAAGACAGTCATTGACAAACGATCATTGCGAAGGAAGCTACAAGCATATTACCTGGACTAAGGAGAAAAATAACTGGACTGTTGTTCAGTGGTCCAAAATCCTCTTTTCAGATTAAAGTAAATTTTGCATTTAATTTGGAAATCATGGTCCCAGATTGGAGAAAAGGGTGGAGAGGCAGAGAATCTGCACTGCTGGAAGCCCAGAGTAAAGTTTCCTCAGTCGGTGAAGATTTGAGCTGCCATGTCATCTGCTGGTGTTGGTCAATAGTAAATGCAGCCATCTACAAGGAAGTTTTAGAGCAATTCATGCTTCCTTCTGCCGACAAGCTTTATGGAGATGCTGATTTCATTTTCCAGCATGACGTGACACCTGTCCTCACTGCTAAAAGTACCAAAAGCTGGTTCAATGACCATGCTGTTGCTATGTTTGATTGGTCAGCAAACTGGCCTGACCTGAACCAAGCAAGTATTGAGGGCATATAAATAAACATACTTTTTAAAAGCTTAGCATAAAATATGTATTTTTAATCCATCTTATGTAATACTTCAAATGTCTGAGACACAATTTGGCGTTATCATAAGCTTTAAGCCATATTCATCAAAACTACAAAAAGTAAAGGCTTGAAATTTTTCACTCTGTGTAATGAATCTATATAATATGAGTTTCACTTTCTGCAATGAGAGGGAAAAATATCTAACTTATTCATAGTATTCTAGTTTTCTCAGATGTACCTGAGTACATCTAGTAGTACTAAAGTTGGAACCCACATTAGAATATCCTTTATGTGCTAAACTAAAGGTTTATTTCACATTTTTTAATGAGTTAAAGTGTTTGATCATTTTGGTACAAAATCTAAAATACGATAATTGATTAAACTGAATAATTATACAAGGATCAGAGACACCTTTAAAACACAGTTTAAAATTTATTGAACCTCTATTTTATAAATGAAAACACTAAAAGTGGATTTTAAATGCGTTTTTGTCATTAGAATTAGGCAAACAACAAAACTTCAATAAATGAACTAGTCAGACCTGCACTAAATTCATGCTTAACCCTCCAGGGTCACAGGTGGAACTGGTGACTATGTCCAGAGGTTATTGAAGGAAAGGCTGGTTACATCCTGGACAGGTCGTCAGTCCATCACAGGGGACAGATGCACAGAGGACTGGCAACCAAGCACATGAGTACTGTGTACCCAAAAAGCCCCAGCCCTTCACAGGGAGAACATTAAAACTCTATGCAGAAAGACCCAAGACTCCATGCAGATTCAAATCCAATTCATTCTTCACTAACAACTGCAAAACCATGCAGCTGAAAGTGAATGCTGATTCTTTAAAGTTTCTTTAACAGTGGTGAATTGTGAATCTTAATTCCTTTTGTCGACACAAAACAACAGCGATTCTTGGTTTTCTTAAAAATATTGCTAAAATTTTGTCTTGTCTAGTTCTCCTGAACCCAGTGTCACCAGTTATGTATACTTCTTCAGTCTCCACAATAAAACCTGAGTTCCTATTGACACTTGGCACTTTTTGTGCCGGTTTGCTTTTTTGGTAAGACAGACTGATATACAACATCTGGATTCCATTTTAGGGTGATGGAGTTTCAGGGCTTCTGGACACTGATTCAGCTTATTTCCTTTAATACTTAGTATGTAGCCACACTCCTTATCACTGGTCATTAGGATTATTTTATTATCCTAAAAGCATCTTCTTTTTCTTGGCTTAAAGCTAAATAAATTCAAATTCTATGTAGTAATCTACGTTGCCCCTTTCCTAATTAAAATACTCTGAATGGAGGGCCACTTGCATCAAAACATATATTTTTTAAAAGTAAATATTTTATTACTTTGTAGGCTTTGATATAAAACTAATATCATATTTTTTTTTTCAAAGGATTCTATTTTCCTTTTTATTTTAAATCAATACTTCTGAAAATGTAACTTAATTGTGGCTGACTGTTCCATCTTTCATGTAAAGGTCACATTTTCATTTTGATGCTTTGCCTATTTTGATTTTCCAAAACTTCAAGAAGACAGGGGAATCACGGCAAACACAGATTTTATATTTAACTTTTAGAAAATTTCCAAAACACTGCCTAAAATATAAATACCCACTCTGGAAATCTCTTTGTATTCTGATGAGATGCAATGGGCATAATCCAATTTTAGTGTGAAACATGAAAGGCCTGGAAAGGTCTGGTTTCCTAAATCACTCTGGCACCACATTTTGGAGATGACATTTGCAGCCCCAGTGCTAAAACCATATGATGTCATTAAATATTTGCTCTTCACAGATGATGAATCAATGAAATAGAAGTGGCAAGACTGTCAATTGTAATTACAGAATCAATTGACAGACAATTAAGTTATTTGATTGAGTGGATAGTCCTGTCAATCAAGAAGGAGCTCCCGCGCGTTCAGTAATGTGCATGTAAATGGAATAACATTTCCCTTTTCCATGTCAAGGGCACGTTTACAAAGTCTGTCAGCAATTAGGAACTATAATGTGCTGAGTCTAGCGCGCTGACAAAACAGACAGCAATTTCTTCTGCTCCTGTTTAAAATTATGCTTATCAGGTACCTCGCCTCGGCAAAGGTGAAAGGTCGGCCTCAGCAGGCAGGCGGCATTTCTCCACATAATTGAGAGAAGTTTGAATTTAATTGTATAATTAATCTTGTCAAATTAAGTTACACAGAAGTTCAACCACTAAGTTGGGCGGTCTGGAGTATTTTAAATTGCCTTAATGTGGAATCTGCAGCAGAATGGACTTTGTTCTTTCTCGATGGTTTGAAATGTATATATTTTTTTAATGCACGGTGAACACGACATGCTGTAATAACCTGTTAGCTGTTCTTATCACGTTTTTCCCTTTATGTGATTAATTTCCTCAGAGAGTCATTGCTATTTTAAAAAATAGCCTCATTTTAAGTTATTGTGATTCAGTGAAGGTAAAATAAGCCTCATGGCGAGGCTCCTCTAGCTTAATTTAAACATAAGAAAATACCTCAAAAATATGTTGAATTTCATCTGTTTTATTTTATTTGCCGTTTTAATAAGTCCTCTTGTGATCCAAGTGCAAAAACTTGGAATTTTTCCCAAGTTATTGCATCCTGGTTTGAAATGATAGCCTGTTAGCTTCTGTAGTTATATCAGAATATGGAAAGCAATAAGGCAATTTTCTGTGTCACTGAGCAGACCTAATTTTCCATGTTCTAATTTGGTTTTTACTATCTGTATAGCTAACAACCCACAGTTATTAGGTATATATTATGAGCTGTGCTGTTCACATTACATGCAAAAAGGGATTAATTAAATTATCAACATATATTACATTAATTGAATAATAATAAAAATTACCCAACATAAATTTTGAGAGAGTTGATCCGTCATCTTGGGGCTAGTGCTGCTGCTTCTTCTTCTTCTTCTCTTCTTCTGCTGGCGGTTCGCAACAAATTCAGAGGTGCATACTGCCACCTACTGTACATCATTGTATAACTCCACCCACTATATTCTGAGCCAAGTCGCTGATGTAAATTCGTATTCTCAAAGAAAAGAAACCGTATTCACAAACTGTTATAGCATATTGTATTCATAAAGAATAAACCACAACTGTAAACTTGAACTTTGTGTTTGTAATTTCTTGAAGCTGTAACATTTTATTTTGTATTCGTATAGAGAAAATATACAATACCTCTTTTGGATTTTACTTATGCACAACTATTGACTAATATGCACACATTTCCGTCTTTACATACACATTGTTTTTGACAGCGTTCTTACCCCATAGTTTTCAGTCTTCCCGGTGAATTCTAAAAAGGCATTTGTGCTCATAAATTGATGGTCTGGTTTTCCAGAAAATTTAAAGCCCCTTAACAACTGCTTGACTACAGATGTATGAAGAAAAAGAAACTTTTTTGTAATTGTATTCTGTTGGTGTGGGCTTGTATTACTGTCAGTCAACTAGGAGGTAGGGTTGCGAACAAAGTGTGTTCTGAATGACTGGAGTTATTCTGAACGTTTTGGCCCTTTTGAAAAAGATGACCTGTAAATAGGCGCTGAAGTGGGCAGCTGTCGATCCACTGAGTTTCAGGCAATTAGTTTCACTAGATTTTATTTAGGGGTAAAAGACTAAAAATGGCTGAATATAAATGCTATCACACTTTTGGTATTTTTATTTGTAAAAATTTTGAAAACCAAATATATCATTTTCCTTCCACTTAAAAAAAGTATTGTTCTACTCTGTGTTGGTCATTGAGCACATATAGCAGTTTGTGGATGTCACAGCATGGGAAAAGGTTCGAGAGGTAATGGCTTTACAAATCTCTGTAACTGGACTGAAAAAAAGTCATCTTTGCAAAATGAAAACGTGAATGCATGACCGATTGTCTGCTGCCAGAGAGTCAGAGGCTCCAGAGGGATTTCAGGCATTCTAACACAGCAACTTCACTCTGCTGTTGTTGTCAGATTTAGTATCAGCAGACGGCTGAGAGGAGCTGGTAGAAAAATGTCTCCTTTGGCTGGTTTGAATGCCAAACTGTGCATACGAGCTTTCAAAGGGCCCTCTTTCATGTCTGTGACGTCCAAGCGTTTCGAGTTGACAGCACCTCTGGGAGAGAAACGTTACTCCAGCACAGACCTGCTGTGAACCACAATGCAGAGAGAGAATCTGCCCCTTGTGCACTCTCCCTGAAGTACGTACTTCCATAGATGGCTGTATTCTGTGCTTGTGTGTGTTTTCTGTGTAGTGTGCTTTCTGTAAGTGGGGAAATGTACGCCGGCATGCGCCCGAGTAATCCAGAGTGTGGTTATTTTTAGTGTCCGAGTTTCTCTTCTATCTTTCTCTTGTACCAAAGTGAAGCAGATTTCTCTGAGGGGAACTTGTTTCTAGGTCCTAGCTGAATTTTTGAAACTCCAAAAAATAAAGACTTGGAGAGTTTTCTTGAATTCTTCTCCATGCAGAGAACATGTGCATAGCAACAGTGGTAGTCCAGTCTCCCGTTCCAGCCTTTTTAACCTTTACTCTAAATACTCCGGTGATATTAAGCAGCAATCTATTGCTCTTTGGTGTTGTGAAATTGAATCTATCTGCTTTTCTAAGAGTGTACACTTTCTTTAGCTTCCATTTCAATTTCCCAAACCAGCTTTGATTGTTCAAGGAAGTCTTGTGAAATGCAAATGGGCCCAAACATAATGTAATTGCTGCTGTGTGATGATTACAAGGGAGAACTAATGATGTCCCAACACTAAGGTCAGGTAGGGTTTAATTAAAAAAGGGCACAATCAGTGTCACACGTGTCTCTTGCTCTCCTGTATCCTGATGCTGCATGGGCCTATGCCAGAACATTCTTTGAGAGAGTTTATAGAAAACAGACTGCTGATATAAGAAGACAAAGGAACTAAACATGACGTGACCATGACGTGACTTTTGTCTGGAGGCAAAACTGCAGGCAGTTTTGAAAAAAAGTAACCTTTAAAGTTGCATGTCTGTTTGCAGATAAAGGTGGAGGTAAATCACTGATACAAAACAAAAAAGGTTGCCTTTCAAAGTGATGAAAATGTTGGCCCTCTGTTAGAAAAAGTCCTTCTATACTTTACAGAGACACATAAAGTTTGCCTATTTTCCAAGATGTACAGAAACATCTCCAATTCTTTTATGTTTAATCTTGAATTAAATAGGTTATTGTGGGACTATGCTGTGCAACTGAGCAAATTACCAAAACAAGGAGACCAGATCAGACGGATGACTGAGACCAGCCAAGGAGAATAACTGTGGCCAACATTCCTGATTATCCAATCAGTGCTTCAAAAACATCAATTCCATCTCGTCATTAGATAATTAAGAGGGATAATTTGCTAGCTGCTCTGTGAGCAGACATGTACTGTTAGGAACATGCCTCTTCTTACCTCAGCATTGCACACACACTTAGACATGCTCAAACAGAAAGCGGAGATATGTGCCAGACAGAGGTTTGCTTTAAATTTTATACAACAGGAAGACAAGATGAGATGCTAAAATGTTTTGGGTGGTCAACTTGTTTCATAGTAATTTTAAACATGTTGGATCAATTCCACGTGAACATTCTGATTTTAAACCTTGGTTTGTCTTCTATGATTTACAAATTGTTTCGCAAAGAAAACTATATCAAAAGAGTGCTGTGCATTTAAATGTGCCCCCTACTGTTGGACACCCCAAAATAAAATCCAGTGAAAACAGCTGCCTTTATAAGTCAATAAACCAAGGAACATAGTAGACAGGTCAGATATAAGCTAAAAAAATGCAGGTAAATAAAGAGCATAGCACAACTGAAAACCTGCAATGACATGGCCTTTCACCTAAACTGACATTCTAGGCAATGAAGGACATTAATCAGAGAAGCTGCTAAGTCCCCCATGGTAAGTCTGGAGTAGCTGCAGGTGTCCACTGCTCAGGTGAGGGACTCCAGATTTGTATATCACAAATCTGGTGTTTATAGGAGAGTGGCCTAAACAAGGCTTTGTTGGAAGAAAGTTATAAGAAATCAGGCTTCGTACTAGCCATGGAGGGGACACAGCAATCATGTGGAAGAAGGTGCACAGGTCAGATGAGACTAAAAATGTACTTTGTGGCCTATGTGTAAATGCTATGGGTGGAGAAAAACTAGTGTGTCACGTCTCCCTGAACATCATCCTCACAGTGACACATGGTGGTGGCAGCATCATGCTGAGAGGTTTCTTTTCTTTTGCTGGGACAGGGAAACTGCAAAGAGGTGAAAGGAGAGGGTTGTTAATTAAATAGTTCCCTTCCACTTCACAACTTTGCACTTCTTTATATTGTTCAGTGGGTATAAACACTTGTGCAAATCATTGTGCATACCAACTAAATGCACATTTTTACCAGTGTAACACCAAGACCAATGTATTTTTTTCCTTACCTTTCATCTTGCTTGGAGCATTTTAGGCCTTTATACACAAGTGTCTCTGAAGTACAGGCTGGCAGATTTCACCGGAGAGGGCCACAGATTTCAAGCATTGACCTGCCCGGTCCCAACAGCTGCGTGCTAATCCGTCCCTCCTCCCCCTGTTTACTGCTCTAGTGAGTTGTGGGGTCCTTAATGTGTGAGATCAAGAGGAAAATAAGGCTGTCCAAATGTAATCAAATCACATGTAGGGACTTCCCCGAAAGCAGCGGAGCTGCAATAAGACAGAGCAATTGGAATGTGATTCCTTTTTAGCTATTGCCTCTCTGTGTGTTCTCTGTTTTGCTTAGTTCACTCCTTGAAGATTTTAGATTGTTTATTCATTTACAGATAAAGGCTGAATTACATGTGTGCCGTCAGTTCTAACTGGATCCAAGTAAGACATATTTTACAAATAAAAGGCAAAAAGTGTTTTATTTATGCTTGGAGAAGCTGCCTGGTCTTGTATATCTCGAACCCAAATGTGGCTGTGGGTGTATTGATTTGGGCTGACTGTGCAGCCCACTCTGCTGCCCTGCCCCTACATCCTCAGCTTTGCTCTATGCAGTTTGTATTCATTTCAAGCTTCTAGCCCTCTAGCCTTTGTGCAATAGCTCTTATTCAATGTTCCCCTTCTTGGCTCACACAAGACCCAATCCCATTCCCATGCATTCAATATTCCCATTATAAGCTCATTAGTCTAGTCATTGTTTTGGGCTCATTAATAGGATATCCATCGCCTTAGACACCTCTGAATCACAATGTCACAGTGTGGCCCCTTTTCAAGGCATCAACAGTGGGTATCGGATTAGCAGAGTTGTGTCAGCACGTGTGTCTGTGTGCGTCTTGGCGCTTTGGTGTCGACCTTGAGTTTGCTGACAAGTCAGTCCCTCCAGAAACCTGCTGACACACTTCATGTAGAAACACATGCACGCACACGCCCTCCATCCACAACCTCGGCTCCCCGCCCACTCGCTCCCAGAGGTTTGTCCGTCAGTGATGCAGGAGACAGCAGAAAGAGTGAGTGCAGGGTTTTTAACATGCGAAGCAGGTCCTCCCGTCTGTCCGTATTGATCCTCCAAGGGCTCCCTGGCCCAATTTTTCCTTTCTTTCTCTGGCAGTGGAGGCCATTCATCACCAAGGCCATGACTAGAGAGCTCAAACAGTGACTCTGTCAGAAAATGGGCTGGGCTGTGCCACACCAAACCTGCTTTTCCCATAAAAAATTCCTCATGGCGTGACCTGTTCATCTTAGTCACAGGAGTCATCCATAGCTTGCTGGGCAATGCACAGTCATGCCTTTTTTTTTAGCCAAGTTGACACTTGAACTTAATTGCCATGCTGTTCTTTGCAGGACTCAAAATGAACTAGGAATTGCCTTATCAAGCACGAAGCAATTGAAGAGATATTAGCCTACTTTAAATTATTTTAATGTTCATAATTCAGTTTGGCAGATACTTCTCAGGATCTTAGGGTTTATTTATTATTTATTGCACTTTAATGAAAGATTATAGAAAAATTACTGAGTACAATCAGTATTAGGAAAACAAACTTACATGTACTATTGATTAACATAAAATCTAATCCCTAACTATTAATTAAACAAAAAGAAACACACAAACAAATATAATCAAACTACTGTCTGAAGGTTAAGTTTTATGACCAGGGAATAAATGCGCAAAACAGTAAATGAACTGATTCAATCTAAGAATTACAATGGGCTTATCAGGTTCTTGGCATTCAGCATCAGAACTACCATAATATAACTAGGAAGGGTGCCTTACTGGGTCAGACGTAGTTGTTTACTTTTGCAGAACCAATGTGTGTTTTTGCTATGGCAATTTCCCTTCCTCCATCTCACCCTCCCATCTGGAGGGTTAGTAAGCTTATGCTCCAACATAAGTTCTGTCTGCCACAGGTCACACTTAAGACTGACAACCTGTGAGTTCTGGTACAGGGTTTGGATGTCAGGAGGTCCCCTTCTTTGGATCACTTACTGAATCAAAGTGGGTACAAAGGGAAAAGGGCAAGACAGGGAAATAACACAAAATCATGCTGAAGCTTTACACAAACTTATGCTGAATGTTACATTTACATTTCATAATGGGTACAGGTTTATCAAAACCTCCCAAGGTGGATCAGGATGTAATATTGGTAGGGCAATATCAATATCCCATTCAATGTTGGGACCTTTCAGTTGATCAGGAGCTGTAATAAACACACACACAGAAACAAAGGGATGATCACAAAGGGGCTTAAGCTTCTAGGGGAGGCGATGAGGGACAGCCTGACCAAATCCAGAAGGACTTGGGGGGGGAGGATTGTGAGCGCTATGTCATGTTGGACAACAAATAAGGGAAGGAGTGATTGCATTATTTTTCTAAAACATACTTTAGACTAGGGAAGATCCCATTAAGTCACACTGCAGTCAAAATCTCATGCCTGGGGCTGTTTTCACATTCAAAGTTTCAAACACCTAATCATACCACTGAATTAAAAACAGGTTCACGTTCAAGGTTTAACACTATTGTCGATACTTAAAGTAACAACCAATGATGGATTATTTTAAAACTTTCTGAATTTCAAAGTAAGCAGAACAAGATTATTTGTAAGAAGGGTTTTAACAGGCATTAACAGACATTCATACAAAACATTTTTGAACATAACAACTGACAGGATCATACGTCTGATGGGATGCCACCTGCATTAAATAAGTGGTTATTTTAATTGTTTGAAAAAGACATTTTATTGGGACCTAGAGAAAAGTAGCTCTTGTAGATAAAAGGTAAATTCTTAGGTGCTTTGTGCTCTACACATGCAAAGCTACTTGTTTATTGTCTACGCTGACATTTTTCTGAATTTGTACACAAAACAACATTTTGGACATTCAGGTCATGCAATTTGTGTGGGTCCCCTGCAATATCTTCCATGCTATCTGCCACACCTAGGTCCTCCACCATGCCCTCATGCTTGATTGATAGCGACTTTCAACGCCATGGGGAGATGTGCATTCCAGCTAGGCTGCCAAGCAGTCTGCCTCAGCCTAAGTTTTGGGCCATGACAAGGACGAGCAGGGAGGGAGGAGGGATGATAGGAGGAAGCAGAATGGAGCATGGCCTCAGCATTGGATGTGTTTTAAATAACTTTGACAGAGGAGTTTGAGCCGTCTCTCAGGGCTGGAGCTAATCTGATGTGAGAGGATGCCACACTGAGGCTGATAGGACACAGAGATAGAGGAGGGGTGGAAAAGGCAGAAGGGAGGAGAGAAAGGGTAATAGAGGTGCTCACTCAGCTTGTGGGAAATCTGCCCTCTGCATCTTTTCATCTCTCCACTCTCTCTTTCTCAGATTTTCCCTGCCTCCCTTTGCCTCTCTCATCCATTTACCGCCAACACCCTCTTCTTCACTCTTCTCCCTTCCATCCCTTTCACACTTTGCGTCACTCTCACCTCCCGCCATCTCTCTCTATCTCTGTCGTCTCCTTTCCCTGTCTCCCCCTGACTTGCCAACCCCCCACCCCCTCTGTCTTTCACAGACAATTTAGGAAGTCACAGCCTCTCCCTTCCATTTATGAAATTGCTCATGTTATTTCCTGCCCCTCACCCCTTGTGGCCAGCCATCCCTCATAAGTCTTAGTGAATGCATCCTCTCTGAGCAGATAGTCTCCACACAGCCCTAGCTCTCATTTAAGACAGAGCTCAGCAGCACCAAAATACAAAACTTTATCTAGAGGGTAATAATCTCACAAAGCATGACATGACCTTGACTCTATGACCCTGTCATAACAGTGACTGCCCATTCTTAATCCCCACCTGTGGGCAAGTATTTACCTGCTCTCTTTCTGACTACTGTAAAAAGGCACAAGGTATCTGATTGTTTCATGTGGTTGCAGTTTTTGCTCTTAGGCTGAGTGTTCAAAATGAAGCTCAATTTGTTTCCACTTCTAATGTTGAGGCACCTTTAAGCCTTTTAGTCCTTTAAAAATGGATTACCTTTAAGCCAAAACTGTTTGACCACTTGGGGGCAGTGAAGCAAATGATGAAAAAAAACATACAAGGCAATGCAAGTTTAATATAGCACCATTATTCTGTATGCAGGGTAATTCCATATGTTTTACACAGAGACGAAGGGTCGGACAAATCACTTTAAAAACACTAACTACACAATGACAACAGTAAAAAATGAAGCATCACATAAATAAAAACCATTAAAATAAAAATTAGAATCGGAGGCATGATAGACATGATAGAAATTAACTGATAAAAGTTATGTTTGACCTTTTATGTTTGCATTAAGGTGCTGTAAATGTAAGCTTTTCACTCCTAATTTAAAAGAGCTAACAGTGTTGCACATGTCAGGTTTTCAGGGAGCAGGTTCCAGAGCTGAAGATGACATTATCTAAATGTTGCCTCTCCTTCTTTAGTTCTCTCTTGGGACTACTGAGTACAAAGGTCTCTGGTGACTAGAGGGATCTACATAATTCATACTTGACCAGCAACTCTTAGTTTTTTGGATGCTCAGTGGTCTTTTGTCTAATTGAGTCTAGTTGAGTTCTGATCTGCAATGTTGCATTTTCGGAACCAGAAACAATACTTTTGTTTTTTCTGCATGAAGCCGGAGGAAATTCTGGCTCATTCACTCGTGGATATTAGGAATAATTGACTGGGAGACCGTAATGGACTATGGTCAGTTGGTAATACAGAAATTTAAAGTTGTATTTTATCAGCATAGATATTGTAAAAGATGTGGAACTCGATTCTCTAAAGGGAGGGCATTATGGAGATTTTGAATTGAAGTGGCCTGAGAACGGAGCTTTGACGAATCCCATATGTGATCTTGTTTGCTTAGATTAAATAAAAATGACACAGAATAGTACCAGTCTGCTGAATAAGATCTGAGCCATGATTTATTTGGGATGGAAAATATAATCTAAAAGGGGTAAGGGAATTATAGTTTATTTATTTATAACTGCTACTTTTCAAACAGGTCTATGTATCACTGATAAGTTTTGCTCTTGTTTTTTATTTTATTTTAAACTTTTATTCGCAACAGCTCAATAAACTAAACTAACCCAGTTTACCACTGTACCAGACAATCCCACCATTTTGTTCAATCTATCAGAATGTTATGATCAACTTTATCGAACGCAATACTGAGATCCAGTAACACAGAAGTTTATGATGCACCACGTTTGACTCAAATATCATTTAAACCTTTAGTCTAAAACACTGCCTAAAACATTGCTTTGCTGCAGGTTATATAGTCAAATCAAATACAGTTTATCTGTAAGCCTTTGTTACAAAATAACCTTTTACAATGATCATTTTAGAAAACTTAATTTAACATACATAAGAACTATTATAAGCTGCTGCCAATTCATTTGGTAATCTACAAAGTGTATTATTTACTTAAATAGAAATATAACTATGCATTATTGCTTAAAAGAAAATACTAGAACTACATTAACACATGTTATTGTTAAATTTCTGAATGAAAAAAAAAATCAGAAATTGTTTTTTATTATCTTTTATTATGATTAATTTACTGGTGTTTTGACTATGAATCTGAAAATATTATTTAATATTTAATATTAATATTTTATCAAATAATCTTTCGGTCTGTTAAGGGTTGTCCTGTTAATACCAGCCCAGTAAGGCGATGGTATTAGGACAAAATAGAAAGGTGTGAGCCAAGCTCTGACATTATTGAACAGCCAAACTCTGTACACACATGGAATGAATTGACACAATTTCTCTACCTCTCCACCAGTAAAATGTTTCCATGGTCAGTGATTATTTAAAGAGCCATGTCATCTGCTGGTGTTGGTCTACTGTGTTATATCAATTACAAAGTCAGTGTTGCCATCTATCATGAAACTTTTAAGAACTTCTTTCTTCCCTTTGCTGACAAACTTTATGGAGATGCTGATTTAATTTTCCAGCAGGACCTGCCCACTCTGCCAAAAGTACCAAAACCTGGTTTAATAACAATGGTATGGCCAGCAAACTCACCTGTCCTAAACCCCATACAGATTCTATAAATTATTGTCAAAAGGAGGGTGAGAGACAGTATTGTTGTGACTATGAATCTGAATATATTATTTAATATTAATACCTTAATATTTTATCAAATAATATTCCGGTCTGTTAAGGGTTGTCCTGTGAATACCAGCCCAGTAAGGCGATGCTATTAGGACAAAATCGAAAAGGGTGAGCCAAGCTCTGACATTATTGAACAGCAAAACTCTGCACACACATGGAATGAATTCACACAATTTCTTAAAATACAAGAATTTATTAACAAAAACAAGTCAACCCAAAATTAAACATATTTCAATCAACAAACTCTTCACTATGCTAAAAAAATCCAACTAAACTACCAAGCAGAATTAAAGAATAATGAAGACTAATGGGCTATGTACAATATAAACAAGTTGGTTAAAGATGATTGAAACCATGACCAAAAGAGTGATGCAAGATTACCATGCAATGTTCATGTTTGAGAACCAAGGATTATTTTGAAGAATCTGGAAACTGAGTTAAGTTAGTCTTGGAACCAACTTAGGCAATAATCAGCACACCTTTAGACAACCCTTCACAATACAAGATTAGATAAAATATTATTTTAATAAAATAATGTTTAAAGAATGATCTGCTGAATAAAACCAACCTTCTGGATGACTAATTCTCAATGGTGTCTCATTATATGCCTTTATTTATTAAAATAATATTCAAAAAAATATTATTAAGGAAGTGGTAAAATATTCAATATTCAATCTTTCTGGGGAAATTGGCTTAATGGTGTTTACTTAGTTATCAAGTTTAGGGAACTATTATTTACTAGATTGAAAACTAACAACCTTTCTGGGTAAATATTATTTAGCTGCAAGCACATGTTCTTAGCTTGTTAGCAGTTAAAGCTAACAAAAGAAGCTTATAGCTTAGCACCAGAATCAAACACACACCTTTTTAAAATACCGTCAATAAAATGGTTAAAATGCATAAACGCGGACGCAATCCTCTATGTTTAAAATCCCCCTTTAATAAAGTTTGTCTTAACTTTAAAAACACACAAACGGAACACAAAACTGAGCACGTGTGCTGCAGATAGCCTGCTAGTACTAAGATAGCAGAGTTTCACAAACAAAACCAAACTTCAGAAAATGAAAACATTCTGATCATTTTACCCTACATCTCTCTGCCCAAATCCTAACGTCGTTTGAAACGCGACGACGTCGTCCAGGGCGACGACGACGTTTGAAGAAAGCTCTGTGAACAAAGGGTTAGCTTCCAGTGACCGGGGGGCCGCTCTGTCGGGCCGACCAAACTGCACGTTACCATGGTGATGCGGCTCCTGTTGTCCTCCTCTCAGACTGGGAAAACCGCTCCACTCGGCTTCGTAGAGACAGCGTCTCTACTGGGGACTTCTCTGGATCACAGCTTGCTTCTGCAGGCCTCAGAGAGAAAGTCAGGCAAAATGCTTATACCTTAATTTCCCCTTTTTATGAATGAATACCGGATACACAAACAGTGATTCACTCGTACTTAACTCAGTGCATATGATCGCGTGATCGTATGACACTCTTGGATCCAGTTTGAAGAGTTTGTCTGTTTGCAGACAAACTCTTCAAACTCCGCTGAGAGACTGTCTCCCCAGCCAGTCTCTCAGCGGAGTCAAGGGTGGTAGAGAAAGGACCATTGGAAAGGGGGGGCTTTTATGCAGCCAGTGGCATCATGGGAAGTCCGCTGCTACCCCCCTTTTCCAAATGTTGGAAGTAGGTTAAATGTAATTTATTTTGAAAGTTCCAGAAAAGTTTGTACCGCATCTTTCATGTTGTATCCATGGCTGTGGTCCCAACACTGGACATCCTTGAGCCTTTTATGTGGGTCTTGATGGTTTTCTTTCCTTACTCTGAGTCAGGGTTATTAGGATATAGGACTTTGTTCTAAATCCAAATCATTTAAACGCTGTTGTTTAGTATAAGCTGTAAATATCTTTCAGCGTACACGTAAACAGAGCCAGATTTGGTGCCTAACTCCGACAAGTTTCTTTTACACATACAAATATAATATATTGGGTACACATTAACTTAAAGCCTTCCATCCTTGTCCACATAAAAATTTTTCAATTTTCGTGTCCTTTCTCAAAATCTTTTTACAAACATGGCATTATTTAAAAAATGTCATCCTCGCAAAATAATTATTAAACATGTAGGCCTGTGTGTGGATATAAAGCAGTCACTAAACACACCAAAAACATGCTTGGAGTCGAGGGTTAGTTTAGAGGTGAGGCACATGATCGCTTTCAAACAATTGTATATCGATTAGCCACATGAAAAAAATCCAACAAATTTAAACACCAAGCACAGTGATATTGCCAAAATAGATATGACTTCAACAAATTTGTGAAGTCATTATGTGTGATCATTTAAAAATAACTGAAGTAAATAAACAACTAAATAAATAAATTATTATGGATTCATTTATTTATAAAAGTTTGTTTAGTGTTAATAACTGGATGTAATTATTGCAATAATTCCTTCACAACAGTCCATCATGAAATAATTTAAACTTTTACTATGTCTTGTGAAATAGACCATAACATCTGATTGGTTAAACTAAACACCAACTCACCCGCAGATCAATCACCTTGTTTTTAGCAGTGGTAGCACCACCAACTGCAGTTGACGGGTAAAGCAGACAGATAAAATATACTCATGACTAAATTTTAAAGAATAATTTTCACATATAATTATTTAATCATGTGTTAAATTATTTAACTATTTAAATATTTATCATTACATTCATTTATTTAAGATATATATTATTTGTTGTATTAAAATTAAATTAAATACTACACTACTGCCCTGGTAAGCCCTGTTAATGTCCAGCTCTGCCCCTGCTGCATAAGCTATAAGGATAATAATACATTTATAGGTCCCCTTATGTCACTAAACCATATTAATCACGGTTTAAAGCAGTTCTAATTTAAACTAAGGTTATTTAAACTATTCATCTCTGATGAACTGCTACTGTTTTCAGATTAATTGGGTGTAGTGTACTATGCAAGGTGTACATGTGACCTTTCACAATGGAAATGGGCCATGCATGTGCAAAGAGGAGCAGGGATGTGCATGCATAACCTGTGACTGTGTGCATGGAAGCACATACAAATGTACTTTTCAGGTTAGTGTGTGATGTAGAGCAGAACAGACAAGAGACCCATACAGAGGAAAAATACAGGAAAAAATAAGAACCCTAGTGGTGCTTGGCTTTCTGCAGGAGTGGGAAAGGGATGGCAAGGTGAAGTCAAGTGAAGGGGGGTGGGAGTATGTGTGAGGTCAGCGGTGGAGTGTGGCGCCCTGTCCTTGTACCTCCTCCACTGACTCTCCTCCTCTTAGTCTTGCCTTCTCGTCTCTCAGCCCGTTTCTGGCTCATTACCCTCTCCTCCAGCAGACTTTTCCCTGAGCGGCAGTGAAAAGAAGTGTCCTGTCTCTCCGTCTTCCCGACAGCCGCAGCCTGAGCACTGCCCTGCCCTCCCGGTATTAATCAACACACACATGCACCCTCCTTCAAGCTCAGGCACACACTCTCCTCAGTGAGCTTCTCTGACGGACAGGCTGCTGGACAGCCCTCTGTCTTCCAAATCCTCACTTGCAAATGAGACATCCAACCTCGGGAAGGGACAGGGTATTAGAAAAGTTTTATAGGAAATAAACTTTTCATCTTGTGAGAGTGACAAGAGAGAGATAAATGCATTTAGTTTGTTTGTTGTTTATTTTCATTGAACTAGTTGAAATGTATCAACTACATTATATGTATGCTAGGGACACTTTGACCAAAAAAAGAATGAAGCTTCTCTACTTTTGCAACCAATCACTGTCTAAAACTGCCAATAAAGCAGCTATCGATCTTGGTTGGAACGCAAAAGTCCTTTTGAAAATTATTGGAGCCATGATTTATTGTTCACAGATTTATTGTAAATCATTTGACAGTAATGCTACAATGAATGTGCTGTAGTTAGGCCAAAGATAGAGCTAATAGTTTACACATGCTTGTCATAGGCATCAGTCTCCTGTTTATTTGGTGGGCTAAATCATTCATTTGAACTGCTTGTTATTTAAAGGTGAAATAATAATACAACAGACAATTTCAATGAATTTAAAAAACAAGAATTAGGTGCACTGTGCTCTAATACACACGGTCAAAATTATGCAGGCTAAAATATTTACATATACACTTAATTAAAGTTTCTTGGCAAGTTGCACTTCAGCCACATGATTTTGTAACAATCAACAAGTCATAATTCTGGTGTCATAATTCTGGTGTCATAGTTTTTGGTGTAATTTGTTTATATTGAATGGGGGCTTTGCAGAAATTTATTTTAAGGCTGCTTAATCCATTCCAAAAGCTATTCTGAATTCTGTCGGCTATAATTGTCCAGTTGGAACACCCAGATCTGTCGAAATTCCTCTCATCGCCTTCATTATCCGCATCAGATGAAGAACAATGGAGCTAGAAGGATCAGGAAGACTCCAGGAACCATCAAGGTTAAAGTCTGGCATGAACTGGAACTGGCTGGAACAACAGTTTCACTGCATTAATACAAGTTTCACATCACCATGGAATGAGAGTGCTGACCAAAAAAGTCCAGCCTCAACTAAAATATGTTGTTGCCCACATGGACAAACCAAATGTGTTAAACTATTTGAGCTTGATAAGAAGTACATATGAAGGAGTTCAGGTGAAGCTTTCAAACTTAAGCGCACTGTTAAGCAACTGTTAAGCATAGTAGTGGCAGTATCATGCCGTGGGTCTCTTTTGCTCTCAGTGGTAGTGGTGAATGGCTCAAAGCATGCAGAATAATCAAGGATTACCTCTAAATTGTTTAATGTCGTCTCAAATCAACAACTTGATGATTAAAATTCAGACACAACAGGATTTCTCCAAAAGGCAAATATTACCAATAATTATATAAATTGGTTTTTGAATGGTTGAAGCAGATCTGAACTACACAGAAAATTTGTAGACTGCGCTGAAAAGTTGTGCTCTTAACCATCTTAAAGAACTCTACCATTTCTCCCATCAAGATTGATCATATATTCAGCCAGAATTTTCCTAGAAGCTTATTGATGGCTACAAATGGCTTCTTCTGTGAATTAGTAAAAATATACAATTAATTCATACCTTCTTGTTTTTTTATTGGCAGACGTTGTTAATTGTATCATTTCAACCTGAAAATAGAATAGTATTTATGTTAAAATAGTATTTATGTTCAGATCCTTTAACCATGAAAGGACTTCAGCGGTTTTCATACTAATACATAAATAAGATCTCTTTTTTTCTCTTCAAAAATAGCTAAAGGTTTGTACCATAATTATTATATATATTCATCATGTATAGGTACTCATCAGCACTATCCTTAATTATGGTTTGAAGAGGCAATTTAAGATTTATTTGTTGCACAAATTATTTGTTTAAAATATTGATTATTTGCTTATATATTTAAATTAATTAATTTATGAAGGAATATTATTCAGTTAATTACTGTGAAGTTTTTTTTTTGGTAGTAGCTAGAATTCAGAAAGACAGTGGTTATGTGATCTCCATGTGTTTAGTATTAACCAAAATATAATACATTTTAACATTTTTTTACAAGCTATTGCATCACTTACTTTATTAAAATTAAAATAGACAACATTTTTATGTTATTGGCAGTTATTATGTTATTTGTTTGCTATGGGGATTGTTTGCTATTGTTTACTAGATTAACTTTTGTAGTAAGCATTTGATAAAACATTGATTAAATGTATGTATGTGCAGCTAAATTGTTCTCCAAAGGGCTTCTAATGTTAAACACACACACAGTGGTCCCTTCTGTAGAGATATCCCAGAGCAACTGCAACCCCATCTTACCCTCTTAAAACCTGCATCCACTGACAGTTTGCCAGGTGTGCCCGTTCCCAGGAGACCTGCCCGGTGTCATCGATCAAAGTGCACTCACGTGAGCCAGGAGGTACGGGGGATGCCAGCTTGGCCACGGAATAACTCCGAGAGGGGAAATCAGAGCATCCCTGAGGCTGGTATGCGTGACATTAGCTGGCTGCCTTCCCTCTCCTCTCAGCAAAGCTTGAGGCTGCAGCTCTACCTTCACGCGCTGGCTGGGTTTGTGACCTGATGTCCAAGTGACATATTCCCTGGCAGGGAGTCGGAATATGAAATTATGGTATTATTCACGTCCTACCTTTGACATTGTCTGTTAGCTATGCAGCAGGCAAAGAAGATAAAGCTACAATCTGGCTGTGCTGTCTACCTGAGGTAATACGTGTCAACATGAGGCAAAGTCCCAGGAACTCCAACCACAACCAGCATGTCTCTTGTGGGTTGTTTCACAGTATCACTCAAAGAATGCCATCCACCTTTTTTTTTTTTTTTTTGTACAATGCCCGTCCACTTTTAACCATCTCAAGCTTTGACGCCGTGCTAATAGTGTTGCCTCCATTATTGTGGTGCTGTCTCCTGGGTGTTTCTCAACTCTTCCTGTGCTGATGAGAGCTGCTGGACACTGGGGAGTCTTTGTCTCTTTTTCTCTGGCAGACTATGCAATTTAAACCTGCCTTGGGCATGTAGATATTACTCCCCGGTGAGAGGGCTGAAAATTAATGGAAATTGTTTTAGAGGAATCATTATTAAAATTCTCCTTTGGATGCCCTTTTGTCATCCCGCCACTATCACTTCTGCTGCATGTGGCTGCTAACATTCCCATCGGTTGAGAAATGTGGATAATCAGATTAATAATTAGTCTGCCAGTAGTGTTATATTTTGGTATTATGAGAAATATCAATTTTGTAGTGCCTTGCAAAAGTATTCATACTTAAACTTTTTCACAATTTGTAATCAAGGATCAATGCGTTTGAACTGGATTTTATGTGATAGTCCAACACAAATTAGTACATAATGTGAAATTGAAGGAACATGTGCGGCTTCTGACATTTTTTGCAAATGAAAATCTAAAAAAGTGTTTTTATGAAGCTTCCCAAAATCAATACTTTGTAGAGTGACCTTTTGCTGCAATTACAGCTGCACACCTTTTGGGTTATTTCTCTACCAGCTCTGTAGCGGCTGTAATTTCCACCCATTCCTCTTTACAAAATATGTCCAGCTCAGTGAGATTAGATGGATAGCATTTTTGACCATAATTATTAGACTTGCTACAAATTCTTAACTTTATTTTGTCCTATCAGAAACAAACTTCTTGGTTGAATGAAAATGTTTTTTTGTTTTTTTTCATCCAAATGTGCCAGCAGCGTTATCTTGGACCTAACTGTACCCTGTCCCTGCTCTAGAAAAGCATCCCCACAGCATAATGCTGCCACTTCCATGTTTTTTCATGGAGATGGTGTGTTCAAGGAGACGCTTTCCACCACGCAAAACATTTTGCATTTAGGTCAAATACCACAGCTTTGGTTTCTTTTCTTTTCATCAGAGCACTACCTGCAACACATTTGGTGTGTCTCATACATGGTTTGCGGCAAACTTTGGCAAGGACTTCTTATGGCCTTCTTTGAACAGCAGCATTCTCCTTGCCAATTTTCCCCTTTCATGGAGTATTTTTCACCAGCAAACCTTATTTTCAGAATACATTACAAGTAGACTCTATTTACTAATTTGATGACTGTGCTGATTTTATTTGGAGGGTATCGGATTAAAGGGGGCCTCTCAGACTTTATTTTTAAAATATTTTGAAAGATTTTTAGCATTTTCTCTTCATTCATAATTTGTGTTGGCCTATTAAATAAAACCAAAGCAAAATGCATTAAAGGTTGCGGTTGTAATTGTAAAAAATGTGAAAAAGGTCAAAGGGTATGAATACTTTAGCAAGGCACTGCACTATTATTACACTGTTTATCAGTTTTCCTTCAAAGTCAGAATTTCTCAGAGGACTGACTGAAAACTTGAGTGAGAGGGTATGGCAGTTTTTCCTCTTCATGTCTTCGTATTGCAGAAGAATAGGTGCAGTGTAACGCAGCAGGACATAATATCCCTTTACACTTATGACTCAATTTCACACCCTCAGCTGGATTAAGTGGGCCCAGGGAGGCAAAAAAAGTGGTAAATATCATCCTTGTTCCTGGTGCCGGAAAATCCGCCATTTAAACGAGGAGTAATATAACTGGCATTTTCCAGTTCATTATGCAGCCCCTGACCTTCACGATGTATGACTCGGATACTTCCCTGGCAGAAAGACAAGGCCTGGTTTTCTCTAATGGGAGATGTTTGACCTTGTCAGGAACTAAAGGGGGGAGGTCAGGGATGAAGGAGTGTGATATAGCCTTTAGAGAAATGGGACGCAGGTCAGCAACACCTACAACAATCGCTAAGAACACTGGAAATCTCAACAGTAGCATTTAAACACATCTTAAGGGCACATCTGATTATTTGAAATGAGTAAATGAAATCTTTGTGTGTTTTGCAACATATTTTGATTTATTATGTAAATTATTTAGCTTTGGGGATAATCTATAGCTGCTGAATGTGTGTTACATCATCTGGTCTTCAGATTTTTGTTTATCTCCGTTTGTGGCCAAACTGCAGAAGCTTATCACAGATGGATTCAACTAATCTTCAACTGGCTCTGCGCTGTCATGTACAACTGTACTTTAAAGGACTCTTCGGGATTTCAGATAAATCCAACCACACTTTCTCCCCAATCACAATAGAACGCAATCATATCTGCAGTCATTTGTGGATTAGGCTGTTTTGAATGTGACTCCTAATCTCCTCCATTTGTCTGAACTACAATGATGTGTGCTGGGCGCCCGGCGGAGATAATCTCATTACCAAGTTGCCTTTTGTTTTCTGCTGCCTTGCCTTTATTCTTTATTAATACATTTTATGAAATGTTTTACTAAACATTTTTATTAAACATCTTAATTTGATGCTGGGCGTAATTAGGGTCTTGGTTAAACAACTCTCTCCTGTTTGGAGGGAGATTAGAAATTTCATCTGCAGGATTATTTAGAGTACAGTGAAAGAGCATGAAATAGACTTTCTTTTTCTCATTATGTTTAAAGCCTCTCAGTCTATTAATGCTAAAGAAAAAAAAACTCCTCAAGTAGCACCACTGCCTCTTGACCAAAAAGTTTCTAGATTTCAAAGGAAGGAAGGTTTCTTCCTATCCTGATCTAAAAAAATGTAAAAGCAAATTCCAGACTTTTCCAGACTGCATCCACTGTGAGTGGGGCTGTTTGGATGCTTAGTATTTGTCCAGTGAGTAAGCTTCCAGGATTTAAATTATTAAACCAAACAATTTTCCAAATCCTGGTAACTCTATTTGGGTGGTTAGAAACAGCCCACCATTTACTGTCAAGCAGTCAAGCTCTTCTTTATTGTAATCATCATAATGTGAACAGCAGCAGACATAGCTCTGGACACCAGAAGCAGATAAAAACCCAGCAACTCACACAGGATTCCTCATTGATCATTGGTGGCTTTTTGTCATGAGCCTCAGATGTGGAGAGATCAGAGCTTGAATCTTACTATGAAATGATATCTCACATTGTGAAATTATTCCCACATCTGCTAAAAAATGTCAAAGAAAGTGTAAAGAGAATATTCAGGTGTCAGTATTTCTGCCTTCTTCACCTTAGGGTCTAATAAGTGATCACACAGGAAAAGGGGGGAGCTCTGCCCCATTATGGCGAGTAACTTTTGATTTCGTGTCAAAACATATTTAAAATTTGAACAGTGCCGTTATTTCTGTGGTGTGCTGCTCTCTCCGTGGGGCTTGTCACAGGAGGCGTCAAGGCAATACACGAGGCTCCTTTCATTTTTCTGTCTGTCATGTTAAGTGTGATGGTACAAAGAGGTTCCATTTTAATTGTTTGGACAGATCACTCAAGAGAAAAGAGAGCTTTGATTTAGGGTGTTGACAGAATAGGCACAAGTTTGCTCTGTTGCTTTGGTGTCTGTCTTGCCATTACTGCCACTGCATTTCATTCATCGACATAGGTTGTTTACGTTAGACTGCGTTTGAGATAAAGGCCGAACTGTGTTAAGCCTTTCACATTAGATGTTGTTTGGGAAATAATGTTGCAAATAAGACCTGGAATGTATAAAGCAAAAAAAAAAAACAAAGATTAATTCAATTAAACCTGAGCTACACCATGTTGCCAAAGTGTGTGGTCATCTGCCTTCAGACACATGCTGTTTAAACTTTAGTGAGTTACTTCCCATTCTTAGTTCATAAGGTTTAATATGATGCTATGAGTTCAGACATTGATGTTGGATGAGAAGATATGGCTCCCAGTCTTCATTTTAGTTCATTACAAAGGTGTTTCATAAGATGGATATAAGGACTTTATGCAGGCCAGACAAGCTCTTTTTACCAAACTGGTAAAATAGTTTGAACAACTGCATCCTGTGCTTTGCAATGCACCTGGTGATGTAAGGCTTGGATGCAGCAGCTTGGTTATTGATACTCATTCCATGAATCTCTCTATTAACAGTTTTATATCACTATCATGACTGCGGAACATTTTGTACTGAGGAAATCTTACAACTGGATGTATTAAACACATGCTGGAATTCATGAGCTCCTGAGATCAACCTATTTTTACCTAGATGTTTGTAGAAGTGGTCTGCATGCATAGCTGCTGGATTGTATACACCTGTAAATGAAGTGATTGGAACTCCTTCATTTTCTGATGACCCAATACTTTTGGCTATGTAGTGCATCACAGGCTGATCTTTTGAAGTTGTCTTGATTATTAGTTTTCCAGGTTTTATGAAGATCTTTCAATGTTTTGGACATCACTGGAATTTCTACTTGCTTTTTCTCATTTTCTCTCTAGTGCTTTACTAGACAAGGGCAGTTTACTGTGCAGTGTATATTATGTTGTTAGTTTTAACGCTGAATGAAATCTTGTTTTTCACTTTTTTTTGTTTAGTCTAGGTTACTGCAAAAAGGGATCATATGAAATGTCATAAATTACAAAGTTATGTAAGACAAAACAAAACTGCATGAATTTCACACAAAAAAGAGATGAAATAAAAATATGTGATGCAGAAATGATCAGTCCTTGCTTTTAACTGAGCGGGGCAACTTCTTGCCAGTCCAGTGGTTGCTTTCTGTCTCCCTTTTATCTCAAAACTCACCTGCTCGCTGGGAGTTAGCAGGTTCTGGGTGAAGGAGTCATCATGAGGACCTGATCAACCAGTCAGGAAACTACTGTTTTTCTCTGCCACAGGGAGAAATCTTTGCAGATAAAATGATTTCCAGTCTAAAGCTGTTTTGTATTCTAGGCTTCACACGTGATCATAATACTGAATCAAGAAAACAAGTGTATTTTCAGAGTTTACCACAGTTACCGCTTTTTAAAGTTCACTTATGGATTATTTAAGTTTTCAGTTTTTCTCAAATTCAGGAAGCCATCTGCATTGAACACGAGGTCCATCAAGAATGGTTTTAAGGTACCCAAAGAAAAACACTTCTTGTGGGGGGGAAGGTCAGATCTGGTGTGCTCATAAACATGATAAATGAATAAAAAAGATTAGGTTTCCTGTACAACTGGTGATCAAATAATACATTTTAGGCTTTAAAAAAAATCTACAACAGATGACCTGACTCATGACATGAAAAATGCATTGTCAGTTCACTGCAAGTTAAATCTAAAGCTACAATTTCTCTCAATTTCCTTTCTTGTCAAACTGTGGTCTTTCATATTTTCTTTTGTTTGGAAACAGAAGTTTCCTTTTGTGAAGGCCAACTACCACTGAATCAAACTTCCTACCTACGTAGTTAACTGTCATAAAGTAGTTCTTAAGACGTCAAAGACTGGTTCCTTAGGGACAGAAATGCTAAGAAATGAGAGCTGACTCAAGACTTTTGCACATCTGCATATGCCACAAGCAGTGACAAATAAGGCTTTGATCAATAAGCCTGAATCTGCTGCATGTTCAGTATCTGCATTCTGGATGAAAAATGGGCACTTGATCTGCAGCATGGAGTCACTTTATGAAATAGGAGTATACTCCACTGAATCCTAGCATGCGGTAAGAAATCACCTGTTGATGGGCCATAATGTAATAGAACATTCCTTTTGAATGGGCGGGAGCCATAATGTCACACAGTCCATTAATATTCTCTTGCTGTGTCCACATCTCAGCATTCGCTCTGGGGGAATGATTAGGGTGACGGACGATGAGGCGATGACACAAGAAAACAACTTCCCCCACCTCCCTTTTTCTCTTTGCCATCCCCACCCCCAATCCCTTTTTTTCTTTGCCTACCCTCAGCTCTTCAACACAACAGCCACAAATTACCCACTTTACTCTCAATATTATCAGGGCTGATCGTTGGCATCCATAATTAGAGTCTTAGTGTCATCTTGCCTCCATTAGGCTAACAATAGAGCCTTGGAACAGGGCCACTTTGGGCAATAACATGTTGAGAACACTTGACTTTTGTGGAGAGATAGTGAAAAGCAACTGAGGCCATTACTGATCCAAACAGCCTTGATTGGTTCTGTGGCAGTCATGAATGTGAAAGACCACAAAATAAGTCTTTCTGCAGGATCATACTCTCTGTAGACAACACACCTACAGAAATGGTAACAACTTTTTCCCTTTCTGTGCCCTTATTCTTTTGACAGAGACACAAATACAAATATGATCGGAGCGTATGCTGCAGTCAAGTGGAGCATGTATTTCAATCACAGAGCATTAGATAGCTTGCTGCTGCCTTTCCTTGCAGGCTGTGTAGAGAGGGAGAGAAAGAGAGGGAGTGTGTTCTGTAGTCTGAGCTCCGACCCCGTTTGATCTTCATCATTGCCCTTCTAAGACATCATTGTGTAACGCTGCAAAAATAGACCGTTTCATGGAGAGAAAGAAATATCAAGGAAGTCATACATAAATATTAGATAAGATCAAAACAGCCAGCTGCTCTCAGACTTTGAGCTCCTGGGTAAAGCCATCCAAATTTCTTACAATTCTTTCCTGCCACCCAACCTAAGTATCAGAGACTGACCCTGCATTGCATCTGTAGAAGACCTAAGTCCAGTCCTATTACAAATAAAGCCACTAATATTGCACAAATTCACTGTTTTGTTTCATTCTGACCAACGCTGTTCATTATTCATAACTCTCTTGTTTTGATTACTGTCCCCAACGCAACGGTGCGTCAAACCTGAGATTTAATAGGCAGCGTTCTCCGAACTCTTTCTCCTCTGCCCCCAAGCTGACACAAATTGGTGAAATATCACTTTGATCATGCCTCCTGAACAACAAACAAAACACAAACCTAATTAACCCTATTCAAAATCATTCCAAATGCCTGTTTATTATGGAATCAGTTCTTCCTCCAACCCTTGTTAAAGATAAAACTTAGTTGGATGAGCATCAGTGTTTTGCCTTTGCAGATCTGACAACAAGGGTGTTTTTATGTAAGATGATATACAAATCAAAAGTTTTGTTTGACCTTAGGTCAGAGGTGCCTGAATGATGGATCGCTGACCAGGTCTGGACCCAAATCAAGTATTATCTAGACCCAAATTTATTAATTTAAAAAACCATTATTTCAACATCTTTTGACACATTTAAAGTCATAACTTTTGATGGCAGTAAATGACTTTTCATGACTTTTTTGTTGCAGGAGCCGGCAAGCTTCATGTCTATGGAGGGAGGAGTTAGTCAGTGAAGGTGTAAAGATAGATGAGTCCTAGAAAAATACTATGAGTTAAAGAAAAAACTGCACATCTGTCTCTAAAAAGAAAAGAAATGTGAGTCTCCCCCAAACTCTTGAATGTGGTTTGCATCACAGTCCTCTCAAGGCTGAAGATATGCCTGTTACATGTGTATTTTTTTTTTATTCCTTCCACTGAGCTTGCCAATAATATTCTTAATATTCTTGGATACAGCAATTCGTAAAGAGCCAGTTTCTTTTGCAATGACCTTTTGTTGGCTGTGTATCAGTCTCTGTATGAAATTTAAATTATATATCTGTCTCTTTTTAAGTTAAGATAAAATGAGTTAAGCTTTTTCAATTGGATTATGCAATTTATTGAGATTCACATTTTGCTTTTGTGTCATATTTACAGACTTAAATATAAAAAAAAAAGTCATAAAAAGATAACTAAAGTAAAAACAACATACAACGTTTAATTTTCTTTTCAGGGAAAAACTACTCCAACCTCACCCTATGTGAAAAAGTAAATGAAATAACTTATTGTGCAATCCTTTGTGGCAAAGAGGTTGCAAAAACTGGCAAAACATCTTTCGTACCACTGTGGAGTCATTCTGGCCCACTCTTCTTTGCAGAATTGTTTTGATTCAGCCACACTGGTACATGAACATGAATCAGATGTTTAAGTTCATACCATTGCATCTCAGTCGGATGTAAACTGAATCTTTGACTAGCCCACTCCAAAACCTACATTTTGTTTATATTTTGAGTCGTTCAGATTTGGTTGCTGGTGGACCATTGGATCCTTGTCCAACCCAAGTGCTCTCAAGCTTCAAGTTACCAACAAAAGACAGAACAACAGAAGAAATCTCTTTCAAGATTTTCTAGTAGAGCATAGAATTTATGATTCCATCAAGTATGAGAAGTTGTCCTGGTCCCGAAGCAGGAAAGCAGTCCACCACTACATTTGACATCCGTGTTCTTTTTATGAGGCAATGAATCATGAGCTCTTAACTTAACTGAGGAAAATGAGGCCTGCAGTGACTTAGATGTTCTGAATTCTTCTGTGACCTCTTGCTGGAGTTGTTGGTGTGCTTTTGGAGTAATTTTGATAGGCTGACCCTTCCTGTTCATGTTTTCAGTATTTGAGTGTAATCGTTCTCTCTGTGGTCCCTAAGTCCTAAAATTGGCTTTGCAACTTTTGTCAGAATGTTATATGCCAGTGGCATTCTTTTTCATCTGTCTTTGTAGTTCCTTATGTAGGGTCATGATGTGTTACTTTTTGCAATCTGGGATGTGACAAACTGAACAAAAAAATGTGGTTAATCACATTTAATTCCTAATTTCACACGGAGGGCGTTATATTAAATATTTACTGCTAGAAATTAGTTTTCATTGGGTGAAGAGGTTTCATGACTAACTCATTTAAGTCACTGCAACACCATTTGCATTTGTAGAACAACAGAAAGTATATCAGTTTCACCCTTTACAACAATGTTTTTTTAGTGTTCTACCATCATATTAGAGGACATCTACAGACTTATAAATATGATAAATCCACTATAAATTAAGTATAATGCAAATTTTTTGCTTCTGCTCTCACTGATTTCCTGTACAAGTTGAGGGATCACGTCAGTGTCCATTTGCCAGTGGTGAAATTTTCCAAAGACAGCAGTGCACCTAAGCCATACAGCATTTGAAGAGCTCATTTACTGTGAGCAGCATGGATCTACCTTGCAATGCAAGCGGATTAGCTTGCTTTGCCTCACTAACATATGCAATGACTGGCGGCGAGTTTTTCGTCATTAGGTTGGCACATCAAAGGCGACGGGCGAAGTTCTTTACAGGCAGTTAAAAGTGGGCTCAGTGTGGATCTTGTAAATACCGTCTTTGAGTCAGTGCCTCATGGGACACTTCACACACTCCTTCAGTTGGGAGGAGAAGGGAGAGAGAGGGTAGCTGTGACAGGCATCAGAGGAGGGGAGGAAGGGATGGAGGGATGCAGGGTTGAGGGGTTTCTGAGAGCCCAGTCCCCTGTCACTATCAGGAAAGGATCTGTGGATTAAAAAAACTCTCTACTCTTCTTTCCCCGTTTCTTACTCTCATCCTCTTCCTACTCTTCACACTTCACATGATAGCTGACAGTGAAAGTGGAGCAGGGCTGTTTTCCGATTTTCTTTTGAGTCATGTTTTTCATAACACATAAATAGAGCATGCGGTGTCCTGGGAATTCTGTGATTCGATGTTTCGGTACATAGGCGGACACAATAGCATCCACTCTTCTGAAGTGTTGTTGAAAACATTTTATCCATCATAGCTGTCTGTAGGGTTCTGCTGAGGCCCTTGACTCCGCAAGGAGCAGGAGAGAAATAAGAGATATGTTTTGCTAGCAGCCATACTTACACACGCATACAGAAACACGCAAGCTACCCAAGACCATTGCTGCCTGGTTTTGTTGAGTGATCAATGCAAATGCTGTTATTTACCCAAGCCTGAAATGAAAAGACTATGGATCAATTTGATGCACTTCCACATGGTATCCTTACAACGGCTGGCTAGGTTTTGTCTCAGCTACACCCCCTTTCCTCTACCATGCAGAAATCTAACCTTCATCTCAAATAAGATCCCCTCCACTCCCTGCCCCCTTCAAGATCACTAATGCAAAGCAAACTGCTGTACTGTCTCTCATGCACACAGTCATCTGTGCATTCTCTATTTTCTTGCAAACACGCCCACTCTTTGACATTAGGGCTGCATAAATGAGTGTATGTGCATCCAGCCCTGTGTGTGCATGTGTGTGTGTGTTTTGGGTTGACCCACTTTCTGTGCTTGGCCAGGCTTGTGCTGCTGCTACTGTGTGCTGTGCTGCAAAGGGGGAGATCCCTGTAGACTCCCCCAGAACAGGCTCCAGCTCTGCTCCTGACAGACACTCACCGTGGCATGTTATCCCCTCGCGGATTGGAGACCTCTGCCTCTCTGTCAGCGTGTGTGTGTGTGAATCTTAGATACTCCTTGATGCAGATGAGCAAGACCAATCCTCACAGAAATCACATACAAGCTGCACATACAGCAACAGCATCCTTAGCGCGCGCGCGCACACACACACACACACACACACACACATTTCCAAAGTGCATACCATCTCATATCTGTATATTTTTAATTCCATCCACCGTCCTCAGGCTCCTCCTCTACTCTTCCCTGTGTTTGTCTGGAGTTATTGTTTCAATCTTGCTGCATCAGGGGGGCCCTGAAGGTTATAAATTAAACATAAATGCAAATGCGCTGAGCCATTGCCCTCCTCCACCTCCTTCCTTTCCAAACACACACACACACACACACACACACACACACACACACACACACACACACACACACACACATACACACACACACACACACACACGTACACATCCTCAGCTTTCAAACAGATCAGTGTGTCTATGAATTAATAAGAGAACAGTGGGCTTTTTTTAATGAGCGAGAAAGGAGAATTTAGAGCTGCAAAACCATAGCGTGACACACCCATAGTTGCAGCCGAGGCAACGGCTTGAAAAAGCTGGGCGCCATCATAGAAAATGCTAATGCTCCTGGTTCCCTTACTGTCAGCGTTAGCGTAGCTTCAGCAGATCAGGGCCGATGCTTTGATCTGGGGTGCTGATGAGAACCAGATATCTCATATGTAAATTGTTGAGAAAGCAAGAAGGGTGTGAATTAAGCTTAAATGCCCATACTTTAGCTTTTAACCAACAAAATCAGTCATCTTGTGATAGACGAGTGTCATTTTCCATCACCTGTGTGGTTTCTACTTTACAATCACACGTAGATAGGCTTCATAGTGTGCCCTAAACAGCCATCTGGTGTGTTGGAGCTATAGGCTGAGCCAGTGAACACCACAGAGTCTGTAGTTGGACCACAGCACTGTTATTGCTGTTATTCTCTGCCATATGGGCTCATAAAGGTATGCAGCTGGGAAAGGTTTCCAAGGTTGTCATTCTTGTTTATTTGTCTCCAGTGAGTCAGTTCTATTTGGAAAAGTGAGATTAAGCTTCTTGATGTTGTGAAATAATGTGAATTTGATATTTATATCTATGTGATGCAAAAATAAAATAAAAGCAAGCTTTCCCATTTTAGCAATGCTAAACGTTGAGGCTGAAGAAGCTTAATATACATCATCCGTTTTCCCTGACTTAATATGGCTATGCCTTCAGAAAACAGTTACAAATCCTGTAAAATATTATGTTTTGCTTTTTAGTAGTGCTACCAAAGTAATGCTACCAAGAGAAAATAACTCTTGCATAATTTGTACAAACAAGCGTGTTTTTGTTTGAGCTTTATTTAATTTAATTAATTTAATTAAATGCTATAATTTAAACTGAATAATGCTATTTGTTTTTTTTAAAGCACTGAAAGTGATATTAAACATTAGTTAAATTCATCCTTTTGTTTTTCTAAATATCACTATTTTGTGCAATTTAATTCATAATTATATAATAAATATACAATTGTTTTTTATTGTTTGTTTTTATCTAGACTTAAATTGCTTTAAACTGTGATTTTTATCTCTTGGTTCGACTGTTTTTTATTTTTTAAATGTTGTTTAACCTTATCATTGGTTTTAACAGCACTTTGAAACTACTTTTACTACTACTACTACTAATAATAATAATAATAATAAGGCGTCTTTTTTTAAAACATAAGTTACAAAAGAGAAGTTAAAAGATAAGCACATGATTTAGACAACAATTATAAACAGTGAATTACCAGTGGCAAATAATATAATTAAATACCCTAAATAAAAACAGGTGGTTAAAAAATAAAATTTCAAATCATAAAAATCACAACATGGTTATAACTCAATGTGGAGTCATGGAAAAGTCGGCTTATAAAAATATATTAACTAACAATATGTGCAATTGAAAGCACAGCTCCCACCCACTATTTCCAATGTATCTATGTAATTTTTGCACTGTAAAGGTCAAAACATCCATGTTGCATAGCCTGTGCCCAAAGAACTGACACACAGTTAGAAACACAGGGTTTAGCGCTGAGAATGAAAGGAGCAAGAGGTGAGATGGGAACCTAAATTTCTGCTAAATGCTCTATATTTTAACCTTCGTCTTGTAATCACACAATTTCTCCAGCAGGGGTCTTCCCATTGTCATGGACATGGTTTATTGTGAATCATCTCACACTGAACTCACATAAGGGAAGTAAACTGTGACATGAAGCAAGAATGATTCGATCGTCACTACCTCAACCCATAATCATAATGCCAATAATGGTCATCTTTTCTACTTCTGCCACTGGCAGAACAATCTTCTTCTCACATTTCTTCCAACCACAGCAACTAATCATAATTATCACAGCCATCCTCAGCACAACTCTCATCTACCCCCTTAAAAAAAGGCCTCTCTTCCTACTCCCACCATCTCCCTCCCCTCTTTCATCAGCAGCTCCCTCTGTTGATCAAATGCATCTGATCTCATCAAAGCGGACCCTCTGCTCATTCAAGTCCCAACAGACACTCTGGCTTCTTTACTAAGCACTATTTTACATTCATGTTTGAAATACCATTGATGGGATATAATATCTTGTAGACTTTGGTTTTGTGTGGTCTAACACTGCAGCCTGCGGTTATTTTTTGCTATTAGATGTTCAGACAAGACCCTCTTTGAAAAAAGTAAAAATCTTATGAAGGGAAATTGAGGAATGCAGTCATCTCTTTAAAGAAGACTCAGATGACAATTAGCTTCAATGTCCATTCTTGTTACAATTCTATGTTTACATTGTATTGCATGGTGACGGGGGTGCTTCACGGAAGTTTTCAAAAGGATGGCCAATGGAGTGGCTATGATGAGCCTAGGTTGGACACTAACATTGAAATCCATGATAGAATTTCAGGAGTTGTCACTGTATACAGCAGAAGTGAAGGATGGAGGTTCAAGGAAAATGATAAATAAATCTCCTTGATGTGGTGAAGCACACACCTCTGGTGGGTTTTAATGACTCTCTGATGGACACCTCTACTTCTTTGTTGCTTAGGACCACTAAACTTTGCATGGGTGGAATGGTAAATGGACAGAACTTATACAGGTCCTTCTCAAAATATTAGCATATTGTGATGAAGTTCATTATTTTCCATAATGTCATGATGAAAATTTAACATTCATATATTTTAGATTCATTGCACACTAACTGAAATATTTCAGGTCTTTTATTGTCTTAATACGGATGATTTTGGCATACAGCTCATGAAAACCCAAAATTCCTATCTCACAAAATTAGCATATTTCATCCGACCAATAAAAGAAAAGTGTTTTTAATACAAAAAACACCAACCTTCAAATAATCATGTACAGTTATGCACTCAATACTTGGTCGGGAATCCTTTTGCAGAAATGACTGCTTCAATGCGGCGTGGCATGGAGGCAATCAGCCTGTGGAACTGCTGAGGTCTTATGGAGGCCCAGGATGCTTCGATAGCGGCCTTTAGCTCATCCAGAGTGTTGGGTCTTGAGTCTCTCAACGTTCTCTTCACAATATCCCACAGATTCTCTATGGGGTTCAGGTCAGGAGAGTTGGCAGGCCAATTGAGCACAGTGATACCATGGTCAGTAAACCATTTACCAGTGGTTTTGGCACTGTGAGCAGGTGCCAGGTCGTGCTGAAAAATGAAATCTTCATCTCCATAATGCTTTTCAGCAGATGGAAGCATGAAGTGCTCCAAAATCTCCTGATAGCTAGCTGCATTGACCCTGCCCTTGATAAAACACAGTGGACCAACACCAGCAGCTGACACGGCACCCCAGACCATCACTGACTGTGGGTACTTGACACTGGACTTCTGGCATTTTGGCATTTCCTTCTCCCCAGTCTTCCTCCAGACTCTGGCACCTTGATTTCCGAATGACATGCAGAATTTGCTTTCATCCGAAAAAAGTACTTTGGACCACTGAGCAACAGTCCAGTGCTGCTTCTCTGTAGCCCAGGTCAGGCGCTTCTGCCGCTGTTTCTGGTTCAAAAGTGGCTTGACCTGGGGAATGCAGCACCTGTAACCCATTTCCTGCACACGCCTGTGCACGGTGGCTCTGGATGTTTCTACTCCAGACTCAGTCCACTGCTTCCACAGGTCCCCCAAGGTCTGGAATCGGCCCTTCTCCACAATCTTCCTCAGGGTCCGGTCACCTCTTCTCATTGTGCAGCGTTTTCTGCCACACTTTTTCCTTCCCACAGACTTCCCACTGAGGTGCCTTGATACAGCACTCTGGGAATATCCTATTCGTTCAGAAATTTCTTTATGTGTCTTACCCTCTTGCTTGAGGGTGTCAATAGTGGCCTTCTGGACAGCAGTCAGGTCGGCAGTCTTACCCATGATTGGGGTTTTGAGTGATGAACCAGGCTGGGAGTTTTAAAGGCTTCAGGAATCTTTTGCAGGTGTTTAGAGTTAACTCGTTGATTCAGATGATTTGGTTCATAGCTCGTTTAGAGACCCTTTTAATGATATGCTAATTTTGTGAGATAGGAATTTTGGGTTTTCATGAGCTGTATGCCAAAATCATCCGTATTAAGACAATAAAAGACCTGAAATATTTCAGTTAGAGTGCAATGAATCTAAAATATATGAATGTTAAATTTTCATCATGACATTATGGAAAATAATGAAGTTTATCACAATATGCTAATATTTTGAGAAGGACCTGTATAGCGCCTTTCCAGTCATACTGACCATTCAAAGCGCTTTAAACTAGAGCCACATTCCCCCAGACACACTCACTAACACGCATACATTCATACATCGATACCCGGTAGGCAATTTGAGGTTAAGTGCCTTGCCCAGTGGCAGATCAACATGTGGCAGGAGTAAGCTGGAAGCTGGAATCAAACCCACAACCCTCGGATTGCAAGACGACCAGTGGGCATGTTTCAGATGCCCACTGTCATATTGCAGCCTTACAGAAGCTCTTAGCTGTGTTTACATTCTTATTCCCATGGCATTGTAATTCTTCATCCTTGTACGTATGACTGCTGAATTATCTGGCTTGAGCACGTAAAAATCTGAATCAAATACAGAAGTTTACAATTTTTATATTGCTGTCACTGTATATAGGGGCTTGAGAACTGGTATACAGAAGAAGCACTCCTTATGAGGCAACAATTATTTAAATATTTCAACTTATTCAAATTTGACTAATTCTCCCCTAAACTGATGTTAATAAGAATTGCTCTCTTTATAAAACTGTCTAGCCAGAGGGCTCTTACCCTCTCTTGCCCTACCTTGGCAGCGCCATTGTAAATTGACCTCTCAGCTTCTATTCTATCTACAATCTTGTTCACAGCAGTGGTGATTGGGCGCAGTACAGCCAGGCCAGGAACAAACTAACAAAGGAGATCAAAGCAGCCAAGAGAAGCTACATTGAGAAGCTGAAGAACAGCCTTTCTACTGGTGACACTTCGGCTGTATGGACTGGTCTGAGAAACCTGACTGCTTAAAGGAGCACCCCAACCCTTCCTGAACAGAATCCTTGCCTGGCGACCCATCTGAATGGCTTCTACTGCAGACATGACAGGAAGCCGTTCCCACCTCAAATAATCTCCTCCACAACCCATTCAGGAACAAGTTCTTCCCACAACGTTACCAACCCCCTACCTTCAGATCCTCTGCCTGCACTAAAGATCTCCGAGGAAGAGGTAAACAGGCTCTTTCACCGCATGAAAACAAAGAAAGCTGGAGGACCTGATAACGTCTCTCCATCATGTCTGAAAGCCTGTGCAAATCAACTCACCCCGATCTTCACCCGGATCTTCAACAAGTCACTGGAGAAATGTGAGGTCCCCTCCTGCCTCAAACGATCCACCATCATCCCGGTGCCCAAGAAACCCACCATCCGTGGATTAAATGACTACAGGCCTGTAGCCCTGACGTCTGTGGTCATGAAATCCTTTGAGCAGCTGGTGTTGAAGCACCTGAAAGACATCACAGGCCACGTGCTGGACCCCCTGCAATTTGCTTACCGAGCAAACAGGTCGGCAGATGATGCTGTTAACTTAGGTCTACACTTCATCCTGCAACACCTCGACCACCCAGGGACATACGCCAGGATCCTGTTTGTAGACTTCAGCTCGGCCTTCAACACCATCATACCAGACATCCTCCACCAGAAGCTCAGTCAGCTCAACGTCCCAGCCTCCACCTGTCAGTGGATCAACAGCTTCCTGACAGACCGACAGCAGCAGGTGAGACTGGGGAGCATCTTCTCCCGCAGCAGATCTATAAGTACTGGTGCCCCCCAGGGGTGTGTTCTATCCCCACTCCACTTCTCACTGTACACAAATGACTGCACCTCAGCGGACTCGTCCGTGAAACTCCTTAACTTTGCAGATGACACCACTGTCATTGGACTAACCCAGGACGGTGATGAGTCTGCATACAGACAGCAGGTGGATCGGCTGATACATTGGTGTAGTCAGAACTACCTTGAACTCAACCCACTCAAGACTGTGGAAATGGTGGTGGACTTTTGGAGAACACCAACTCCATACAACCCCTCACCATCCTCAACAACATTGTATCGGCTGTGGACCACTTCAGGTTCCTAGGAACTACCATCTCTGAGGACCTGAGATGGTCTTCACTCATAGACACTGTTCGAAAGAAGGCCCAGCAGAGACTGTACTTCCTGAGGCAACTCAAGAAGTACAACCTTCCACAGGAGCAGCTGGTTATCTTCTACACTGCCATCATTCAGTCTGTACTGTCTTTATCCATCTCAGTGTGGTTTCGCTCATCCACAAAACAGGACATGTCCAGACTGCAACAAATAATCAGGTCTGCAAAGAGAATAATCAGGGCTGACCTTCCCTCCATCCAGGACTTATACAGGTCTAGGGTCAGAAAAAGAGCTGCAAAAATCTCTGCAGACCCCACACACCCTGCACATTATCTGTTTAGAGTTTTACCTTCAGGCTGCCGCTACAGAGCACTGTTTACTAAAACCAGCCGCCACAGAGACAGTTTCTTCCCCCAGGCTGTTTCTCTGATGAACATTCAATAGAGTACAAAACAACAGCATACAGATGTTGCAAATGCACCTTTTTATTTATATATGTGTATATTTGTATATTGCATATATGTATACTCTTTAATGCAAAAAACAAAAAAAAAACCAGAGAGCAAAGTGTACCGGAGTCAAATTCCTTGTTTGTACGAACTTGGCAATAAAGCTGATTCTGATTCTGACTCTAATCAAAGAAAACTTTTTAACCATCTTAAATAATGAACTGAACTGCATTGTTTGATAACTATGATTAATTGGAATGTATGTAATTCACTTGAAATCTGTCTGTACGATTCAATTAATCAGCATTTTTTAACAGTGCCTTTAAGGTGTGTGGTTAATTGGCGCTACATAAATAAACCGAATTGAATTCAATAGTCCTGAATATTTGAAGTGATTGTCTGGACCTCTAATTGCATTCCATTATTTTGTTACATGACAACACTACAATTTGCATGGCTGTGACGAGGCGATTGTAACATGTTCTGAACGCAAACTGAAATATTGCAGCTTTACAGATGCTATAAGGCGTGATTACATTCTTATTACGACGGCAACTTGATTGCACACCGCTCGGTTGCGTGTTCGACGCTGCTGTCAGAGCTGCAGAGAAACTGGCAGAGGGACAGAGAGAAGCAGGAGAGGGGAAGGAAAAGCAGATCTGGATAATGGAGTGGTGACGCGAAAAAACTTCGCATCTGTGTTTTATTTATAGTTTTTGGGTGAGTGCTGTTGTAACAGTAATGCTGGTGCGTAATTTGGTAAAAGATCAGTCACCAAAGGTTTTAAAAATAAAGTGCGCCTCAGATTAATGGGCATAATAACATCTAGATCCCATGAGGTCCTGATAAAACTTTTAAAACCATAAATTTACGCTAATAAACTGTGGTTATTTTTCAGTCACACTCTTTTATGCTTGCGTTTTTAAATGCACAATTTAAAGTGACATAGAGATTGAAAATAAGCATGTATTTACTGCGTAATGGTTCACTACTCCAGTCCAGGTTTTCCATACGAGGAGCGCCGGAGCCTTGGAGGTGAATAAGCTGGTGGAGCCCGCTCTCTCTCATGCCATGCTGGGCCATAAGGCTCCAGGAGACGCAGCTACACATTACAGAGAACCAGGGATGGAGGAGAGGTGGAGAGAGGAGGAAGAAGAAGAAAAAGTTTCGTATAAAGCTGGCAGAGAAACTTTCAACATGAAGCCTCGCCATTTCACCAAAGCAAAATCTGCGCTATAGGAAAAGATAGCTTTCTCTTGGTGGTATTTTTTCAGCTCTCAGCTTGTGTTTTTCCCCTTTCCCCTGTTGTCATTTTCTGTGCGCAAGGCTGTTCTGGGCTTGCTGTCACTGCGCGCTGAGATGTTGGAGTGACCATGGCTGCGCAAGTGGCATCGGCTCCGACCAGAACAAATAATAAAAATAAGAAATTATCTGGCGCTTTGGCTCCGGAGCTCAATTCGGGGAAATCCGGAGGAGGAGGAGGAGGAGGGACCGCGCAGCGGAGCGGACAGATGCTGGGTGCCGGCGATGGAACTCTGAATAATGTAGACCATCACCGCCGAGGCGAGCTCGGCAGCATGGTCAATTCAACTTCCGCGGCACACAAAGCTCCGGACGGCCACGACAAGACCGGGATTAACCTCTCGGCGACAAATTCAAACACTTCACCGATGGAAGCGGCTCTGATTGCAAACCACAAGCTGAAATGTACGGGGAGCGGAGATGCGCCTCAGTCGCAGCCGCCGCCGCAATTCGGCCAGTTTGCGCCACATCAGCAACGACAAAGTAACAGCAACAACGGGCAGCCCCCCCGCGGGGACAGAAGTGTGGACCACCAGCAGCACGGTGGCAAGGAGAACCTATTGGTGGGGCAGGAGGAGTCCCAGCAGCAACACGGCCCGGGGAAAGGTGAGGGGGACCTCACCTGTAAACCCACGGACAGGATGATGGGCTCCAGGTTTGAACACTCCAACTTGCCACCCCCTACTAACAACTCTGAGTTTAATAACAGCTATTACACTTCAAGGCAGTGTTATGATCAACATGGCGGGCAGCAGCAACAAAGCAGTGGGATGGGGGCAGCGCACTCCGTGGATAACTCCCACGAAGGGGGGTACCACAACAGCCAGTACAGCCAGTATCCGGCGTACCGGGCAGGCTACGGCGGCGGGGCCTATGGGATGATGGGCCCCTCCGGATGCAGGCAGCCAGGCAACATGATGATGGGCAGCAGCTCCTCAGCGAGCCATGGCAAGTCTAATGCTTCAGGTGGGTTTCAGAGGTACCCGGGGCAAACTCAACAGCAGCAGGGGCCCTCAGGGGCCACGCCAACCCTCAATCAGCTGCTGACGTCCCCCAGCCCGATGATGCGAGGATACGGAGGTGCTTATCAGGACTACGGCGGCCCGACATCTCAGCAGCAGGCGGGCATGGCGCTGGGAAAAGACGTAGCTTCCCAATACGGAGCCAGCACAGCCCATTGGGGAGGGCAGCAGAGGAACCACCCGCTTTCAATGAACGCAGGCAGCGGAGGGCAGGGCCTCGGCAGAACACAGGTGAGTTGTCGGAGTTCAGGTGCGCCTTGGTGAACTACAATGAACACAGTCAGGGCCAGTAAAGTTGCATGTTTGAGACAAATGTGTATTTTATAGAATATTAACCGGCGAAAGTTTTGACTTTTTACTGTTCCTCATACAGCCTATAGTCAATGCGAAATCTCTAATGGGAAACACGCTTATTTTGTACTTAGGCAACAATAGCTTTATGTTTAAACATTAAGTAGGTTCTCGGTCTGGGGTTCATATGTTGTAATATTGCAGTTTTATTGCACAGATGTAAAAACTGCCGACGTGTTGTGAGACACGTTGCGAAACGCCCCTGCTGAGGTCGTGCCGCGCTGAATGCGTTAATGGAACAAAGTGCAATATTCCAGTAAAGAAAACTATTCAGAATCAACTGAGTTTTAAATTTACTTTGTTCTTTTCCTGTTTCGAGAAGTCATTTTGAAACAGCGGCCACAGAAGGACCGTCTGTCCTTTCTCCGTGCGTTTTTCCCCCCGTGTGGAGCAGGAGCGCATCTACGCTGCTCGGTTTATTCCCAGGCAGCTCTGCTCACAATTTGAATAGTGTTGATAAACCGTGTTAAAGCTCTCATAGTTGACACCCAGGCTGCCATCTGATTGGTTCCCTATGACTCGGCTAGGCAGAATGTGTCCAAAAAGGGAAAAAAGCAGGATTCTTGCAGGATCTTTACGCTTTTGTGATGCTGGATTAACGTTTTGTGGGAATACTCTTACTTTAGGCAGTCCAGTCCAGTAACAGACGTTTCATGAAAAATATTCTGCTTCTAATGATTAGTGTAGTTTATAAATATATATATTTATATAATTAAAAACGTTTTTATTAATATTAATTCCAAGGGATCCAATTTTTCAAGTTTCAACTTTTCAAGTTGTATTGCATTATTGATATGTTACAATAAATCCTCATTTCCCTCACTCTCATTCTCGTCTGTAATTAAGATGCTTCAGCCACCCCCTGTGACTTGTTATCTGTGTCAAATGTGGGCATCTTCTGCAGTGAGACTCCATCCAGCAGGCTGAATATCCTATTGGCATGCAAAATGTGAATTTTTGACTCTTAGATTAAACTGGCAAACACATGTCACATTGCACACATTTACAGTATATTGCTTGGACAATATATTTGCAGAACATTGTGCTGTCATCATAGCATCACAGATTAAGGGAAATGCTGTACATTAGTGGTAGTTTAAAGAACATAATTATGTAGGATGAAGCAACTTATTTCAATATCAGTCTTTGTTTTGGGATTGTGATGCCTTTATATCCCCCAAACTTTGTGGTTCTGCACCAAATGCTGTCGGCACCACACAAACAGATGGACTCCCGGAGCTGCCAGAGTACATGAGCACCTCCAGAAAGTTTTGTCATGTATGGCCTGATGGGTCCACCAATGTTCTTGGGGTGGAACACCAACAAAGTTTTTATTTTTTATTTTTAGGTATGTTTCCATAGCTTTATGAAATGTTGTTCTTATTTTAAAAAAAACGGTAGTATAGTCTAAATATATAGGAAATTAATATAATAGTTTATGTTTTCTGGTATCCATACCACAATTCAGATGATTTGATATGCTTTTTTTAATTTTCAAAATACTGTCACTCTCTTAATTTGTTTGCCTAAATATGCAATCAGCCAGGAGTAAGTGACTAAATAGACAAATAAAGGTTGTTTCTCACTGAAAGCTGTCATTCCTCTCCTAAATGCATGCACAAAAAATATTTCACATGTAAGGCCATCTGATCAGGAATGGGGGGAGTGGAAATTTACAGGGGTGGCCATTGGCCCACAGACCCCCCTTAGTGGCAACAATGCTAGTTCAGAAATCGAAGGTAAAACAGGATAATGTCCTTTCTAAGAAGAGCCATCGCAGTTGTTTTTGCTGCAACAAATTATGCACGCTGCTGGATGGCACATCTGGGCAGCTGGAGGGCAAGGAGGCTGAGCACAGCTTATACTGTCTGCCTCCCGTGGAAACAAAAGTAGTTCATTAGCCTACATTGTTTCAATCAAAGGCAATTTGTGCTGGGTGCTGAGAAAATGAGGTGAATGCTTTAAGCGTGGGAGGGTTTGCTGTTGTATTGATTGTATCAAATTATTCCAAGAGACATAGCGTAATCTAACTCGTTTGCATTATTGTTATTAGAGACGGATTCTGTCTGTTGTGATGCTTGCAAACAGTGTTAACATGAAAGGTGTTACATCTTCGGTTTTTAGTGTAGATAATAAAAATAAACCTACCCTCAAGAGTTAATGCTTTAGTGTTTTTTTTTTGTATTTAGGATAACCTGCTGTTTTTTTCCTAACTCCAGGAACATTTCAGGAACACTATATCCGCGCTCCAAACACCCTTATGTTTAATTCATGTTGAGAGCAGACGCACTGTTCTCCTGTACGCTGCTGACAGGCTATGTGTGTAAAAAAGCCGACTGGTGAAGTGCATAATACTGCTTCCAAATTGGCCCACTGATATGACTGCGCTTCACTTCAGAGAGAATTTGGTCGAAGCGCAAACTCTGTCACCTGTTGATGCAGACCCTCCCCCCACCCCCCAAAAACACACACCCCACCCAATTGTTTTTAAATTCAATTTCCCTCCCCACTACCACTCCACAGGAGTTTGTTGTGAGCAAAACAAGCGTCCGTTATTTACACAGTAGCCCAGTAGCATGCACTCATTGCTGCAGCCACTCATCAGAGTAAAAACAAAAGTGTTGTGCTTCTGTACTCTCCAGGAACCCACCTCAGTGATGGATGCCATATTTGACATACAGTGAGGAAAATAAGGATTGAACACATCAACGTTCTCTCAGTAAAAATGGTTCTGATGGGTCTATTGGCACAAAATCCACGTAATCAAGTAATCCACACATACAAAGTGGAATGACACCGAGAATAAGTATTGAATATGCTTATGGAAATGTATTTTACATATATTACTTGATAACATTTTGTTGGTAAAGACTACTTTAAGAAGTCTGCTGTATGGATAAACTAGTCGTCATTTATCCATACAGTCTTCATTTTATCTTCAGATTCTTCCAAACTTAGTGGTTAGTGTGGTGTTTTTTGGGTGATGAGCTGTGCTGTTCCTCCTCCAAACATGGTATGTCAAGTGACATCCAAAGAGGTCAACTTTGGTCTCATCCATTCTCCCAGTATTTTATTGGCTGCACAGGGTTTGAGTGTAATACTTATTGTTTATTCAAATTCCAGGTGTTTCCGACGTTCTCCATGCATGATTGATGGATCATGGACAATTCTTCTGATTATTCTTTTGATTTCTTTCTCAGAACATTTGTAAGGGGCACCTGGGTGTGGCTGGGTTATTGTAAAGGGATGTTCTTTCTGTTGGCACCTTTCAGAAGTTTAGAAATATGTCTGCCACCAGTTCCATCAGTATAATTTGCTACCGTAAAGTTGCCACAATCTAGACAGAGTTCTTTGGTTTCACCCATTATGAAATGCTTTGTGTGTAATCACCCGGTAATGGGAAACCTTTTTTAAAGAGCATCAATTAAGACATATTAATTGGCTCTGATAGGGGGCAGGTTTGCTTTCTAAATACAGGTTCAGCAAGACCTTATTTTTATGTGCTTAATACTTTGTCCATGCGTCATTCGAAAATAGCCTTCTGGTTTAGCTTTAAATTTGAGCACTTTGAGTCTCTTTATCTTTATTTTTTTCCCTCATTTGCAGCATTCACCTATTAAGCAGTGATCCACTCTAACACCATATGTGCAATCTTAATGACTTCTTTCAGTTTACATCATAAACAAAACATTCCTTGTAATAAGCATCTGTCTGTTATAAACTAATCAGAGCTAGACTCAAAACAGTAAAAGTAATTAGCAGATAATAATGAGAGCCTAATGAGAGAGAAATAGTGTTGTTGCTCAGAAAACGACAACAGCAAGTCTTTTAAAATCTGACCCAATAAAATAAAAATGTATGAACATCTATGAATCCCTGTAATTTATCACTATTTTGTTCAGTGTTTTGTGAATAAAATTGAAATTAAAGTTCAGTGGAGCTCCATATCAAAGACTAGACCCAATCCCATTCCTGGTAATGTGCTTACCTTGAAATGATCCCTGCTCGCAGTGCTCTGCAGCGCATACTGTTTACATTTCTCTCTTATGAATTATTAGTGTGATATGAACAAAGACTTTATAATGGGAGCAATGCATCAATGTCACTTTGTATTATGCAGCTATCTCAGGGAGCCTCGTGCATAGTGATGTGCCCGACTGTGGCTGCAGGAATTTAATTTATGGATCATGTTTTGCATCAGATGGACAGCCTAGGACACCTGGTTAGGAAATGTCTTACTTTTTGCTTTATATTTCTGTGTCTATGCATCTCTTCTAAATAGTCTGCGCCAGAAAGATCATGCCAAAGCCCCCGCTGTCTGCACAAATCAGCCCAGCTCTATCTGCCCCCATCCATCAGTCGTTTGTTTATGCTGTTTTGTTTACATCTCAGTCTTGGCGAGACAGCGCTGTGCTGATTAGTGATGGAGTGAATTTTTTAATTTGCTCTGTTGCGTCCGATAAGGCCCCCGTGCAGCGTTTTTCATCTCGTGGATGAAACAGGGAGAGCGTGTAGGTAATTGGCAGACCGGGGTTATCCCTGATCTGCCTGTGCATTCCACAAAACACCAATTAATTCGGATTTTTAAAGTGAATAAAATGCCAGGTCGGTTGCATTACTAGATGTAAGCGTGTGTGTTATTAGCTGACTAATACAAGATTTTTTATATATCTTGCTGCAGTGCGCACTCATTACTAGCCCTGGAGTCAAATGTTAGTGTGTAAATGCCCTGAAGAGAGGATTTAATTACTTTGAGTGAGTGTTGATTTTGTGTCAGCTATTTCCCAGCTCCGTCTTATCTGAACTGTTGATGTGAGGGAGGGAACAGTTATTGTTGGGTTCTGATCCGACCCTGATATCTAAATGTAAATATTTGCTTTCATTGATATTTTTCCACCGTTTCCCTTTTATTTAAACAATTATTTTAGGGAATGGCATTGTATAAGCTAATATGAATAAGCCACAGAAGCCTGACAGTTTTCTACTGCTTTTACCTCATCTGAACAACCACGTTCCCCTCATATGCAGTTCACCTCCTACAGCCTCTAGGGGGTGATAATGTACTGGTTTATACACTGTCTAGTCAGAGAAGGAGGAGGAGAAGAAGAAGGAGGAAAAGAAAGATTAAAGTGATTATAACCAGTTTACCGTAGCAGTTTTTGTGTCCTTAATCCCTGAGTGATAAATTGTCCACTGGTAAAACAGCAGATCACTCATGATCATAGTTTTCAAAAAACGGGCAGCAGTGTTGTTTGGCTGCGGTGTGTTTGGTGCCATTATCTGAGAGACTGGATTATTGTCACAGCTGGTGTACACCAGCACAGTTAGCTTTGTTTCCTGTAACAGCAGTTTCTGCATTGTTAATGTTTCTTACCTTATTTGAAAGTCTTCCAACAAGCTGCTAACATCATCAAGTCCTATGCGCTTCATGGCAAATAGAGATTGAAAGCTCCATGAAGACATCTACATGTTCTCCAAGAACAAAGAAATTAGCGGTCTCTCCCAGTGCTGTGATAAAATAATAACTTTATTCTTTTCTTGGAAGTGTGGTTTGTGAGTTTTTTTAGCTTGTTGCTGACAAATTATCTGCGCAGAACATCTCCTGTCATGTCTCACAGCTGTTGTATGACTGTCAGAAATTTTAGAGTGGGAAGGGTTAATGCAGAAAATTGGAAATGTATTTGCCTCTTCATGCTGTCATGGTCTCCCTAAGAGTCCTGCACTAGCGTTTCTCCAAACAAACAGGTCTTAAGACAAAACAAGCAAACATTATTTAATACAGTTAATCTAGTTGTCTGCTGAAACTTCTAATATGTAGCTCTCCTGGACGTGATGGTCATACCTGTGTAGTTTTGGTGGTTTCGAACTCAACTTTTTGTGGTGTGCAGTGGAGCTGCCTGCGGCTGATGCTTCATTCTGATAATGCATCAATTCGTCCTCGTCAAGGGGCTGTTTGATAAAAGATTATGTAATTTAAAAAAAATATTCAGTAGGAAACTTAAATGATAGTAATACATGCAGGACATCACTCAGAGTTGCTTTGGCTTGATTGGTGGTCATATATCATAAAGGTCAACTGACCTAAACTGGTACATAAATGGAGGGTGTAATACCAGATTATCATAAAGTAATTTACTACTAAATTGATTTTTATGTGAGATTTGAGCACATGAATGTAAAATAAAGGGGGGGTAACAATGCATAGGTATAAAGTAGGATGTCAATTGGCAAAGAGGCAATTGCTTGAATGTTCCCGCACAAAGTTCCTTAATCAGTTACAGTTAAAATCTGACAGGTTCTATCCATAAGTTGTAACTTCAGGTAATTCTGTGAATATGACAGAATAAAGTGTTTACAAAATACCTGATAAAATACAGGTTTTGAGATTACTATATATTTTATTATTTATGTGTGAAACTAATTCTTAGCTTTAAGCTTAAACCTTTATTGTAAAAATAGCCAAAATTGGAGCTCCATCAACAAGGGTTATAGTGTCTGAATGGGTGGATGGATTAATGACCCCAGTCTGATCCAAGAATGGCGTCTGTATGTGGCTTGATACCGAAAATGGATCAGATGGGCCCCTTGTCTAGATAAGAGTAAGACCGAAAGACATGGTTATAGCTTTTGCAGTCAACCTTGTAGGTACCCATAGCCTTTCATCATTTATATATTGTGGATCATGTTTAATTTTTTAACACACATCTGCTGAGATTAAGTGGTTATTTATTAGGAGATGTATTAGGAGAGGCATTATTTGACCCGAGTCACACACAGGGCTGCAGATTTCTCAGGAATGGGTCTACATGACTTTACAGAGACAGAAAAGGGAGAAAGTGAATCAGTTAGTGAACTCTGGCAAATGTCAACGCAGTTAATGTGCTCTCCTTCTGGAGCTTCCCCACTTCAGCCTTGTGTGCAACAGGAGGAAGAAAAAGTATTTGAGTTGCTGGACTTGAACATACACACAGTATGTTTGTGTGGTTTTGTGTGTGTGGATGTGGGCATGTGGATGTGGGCATGGGGCCAAGTGGTGGTGCCCTGTGCTTCCCCCAACCCCACAACTGGCTCCATCCTGACCTTCACTAATGCTAATTAGCCATGTGGAGTTCCTAAATGGAAGTAGTGAATGCTTTTTTTCTGCATTTTGTCTTTTTATAGAGTGTGTTATACAGTGTGGGGGATAACTGTGTAGTTTTAAAGGGAGAGATATTTTCCCTTCAACATGTTCTGCTTTTTCCAGATTTTTCTTTAAATACACCTTGTTCTTCATTTCTCCTCAGGCTCCCAGCAGTTTGCCAAGTCTCCCAAGGGAGCAGTAGTCAGTTCAGAGGCATTTAGCAAGCAAGCATATCCTATCAAACATTCATACACAAAAATATACTGATCTGTGAGGTGCTACTGAAACATTCTCCTGCCTCTGCTTTCCCCTTTCCTAGCTTTCTTGGTAGTAAGTAATGAGTAATGTTATAATTCACCTCTACTTTTTGTAATGGAAAGTACAATTAGAACACAGATCTGCTTACAAAGTATAGTCCAGGTAATATACTAATAAATACAGAACCATGTTTCCATGATTCAGAAAATAATAATCAAGTTAGTGTGATGCAAATTCCTAATTCCTATAATTTTGTTTATGTGAATGTCATGTTTTCAAAAGCAAACCTGTGAAATATCCGTCAACATCATAACCAGCCTCTATCACTGTTCACATCAAAAAGAAACCTGCTAGGCTTTGTACTCTGGCCACACCTGCTGTTTGGTTTGAGTTGATCCCAATCTGTGCAGTCATGGGAGCAACATTAGACTCTGAAAAAACAAAAGGTGCAACAATACAAGCGGGGTTGCTATTTGGAGTTCATGAAGCAAAAACTGCAGAAATAGTAAAAATGGGACAAAATACCTGATTGTAAAAATCATCTGATGTTTTCTTTTTAAATCTTTTCTATTTGCTTTAATGTTGGCTTTATTTTCACATACTTAGATTCTTTCTTGTGTAGTTTGTTTTCAAGGTTTTGCGCTTCACAACATGGAGATTCTCATGGCAATATATATATATATAATATAAAACGTTTATACCTTTTCCTTGTCTTGGCAGTAACTCTGGGAGTGTAAGAAACTGATATGAGTTTAGGAGCTGCTCAGGTAGTCAGCGGCTTGGCAGACATGATGCAGGCCATAGCTTATTATTTGAGATTTTAAAACAACGTTACATTAATAGTGATGGGTGATGGGTGACGCTCGTATACTTTTCACACAAGCCATATTTGTCTTTCTCGTAAGAGAGGGAGAAATGTAGCAGCCTTCTTCCTTACACCTGCTGCAGACTATGCACTCATTTAGGGAGCATAGACACCTCAGATAACCTCATGCAATATTTTTACTGCGACTAAATTCCCATCATTAATCTTAAGAAACTGATCAGTAGAATTGGTTCATTTATGTACAGCACACCTTTAGTGGAAACCGTAATACTTCATATTACCCATTTCTGTTTAAAATTATTGTATAAAAACCGTACAACAGGGTTTTTTCTTTACTTAACGTTATCATAGCATGAGATTCTGATACTGGGCCATGCAAATTCATCTTTATGGTCAGCCATATATCATCCTTACCCACAACATTCTCTTGTCATCTTTTATTTCTCCCTACAAAACCCACTCCAAATCCACCAGAACTCAGTGTATGTATGTTCGTGTGTGAGTGTCTGTTTTTGTTGTGTGTGTATGTTTGTGTCTGTGTGAGTGTCTGTCTGTATGTGTGTGTGGGAGGGTATTCTAAATTTATAGCCACTGGTCACAACAGGACAGTCATGGTCACTTCTGGCTGAAAGATGCTTCATTTAGAACAATTTTAACTCGCCAATTTTGGAAATGACTTTACAGCACATCCTCCTCTCAACAGAGACATTTGCAGAACTGAAGCACACGTTCATATGTTATTTACCGTATTTCATACCTTTTACTGGAGGTATTGAGTGTGAGATTTGAGGTTACGTTAAAATGCCATTTGTTGCAGTGGGTGTTTTAAATATACAATTTATTCTCGATATTTCTCTGTAATTTATTGCCAGACAGAGAGAAAACTGTTCAACATTCCAGCCACTCCTTTGGCAAAAACTGGATGAACTGGAACAGACACTGACAACAACAGCGAACTTTATTTTGAAGTAATAAAGTAATAATGTTTTATTTCTTTAGGATATTAATGCTTCCGAAGAATATCAATACGGACCGCAGGGGGACATGTTTGCTTTGCATGTTAAATCTTGGGCCAGTGTGTTCCCTGCTATGTGAACTTCCCCCTCCCTGTTCAATGAACATCCATTGTTACTGTTGGCTAAATAAGCAAAGGTTACTGTAATGTCAGACACATGCCAGAGGGAAGTGTGGAATACCACATTAACATAATCCATAGAAGATCTTACCATTCACAAAAGTAGCTGTGCTGGGCTGATCACCACAGCTCTGCAGGAGCACGTGCTTGCTCATGCTTCTGCAGCGCTATGTGTGACCAAATGACGGTTCTCTTTACATAAAACACCTGCAGGAATGTCTGGTTTAGGTATAGACCTACATCTTACCTTGCTCATGCGTTAAGATGCAATATATTATCCTATCTGACCTGCAACATAAAGATTTGGTGAGATTCCTGTTAGAGATGTGTATAAAGCCTCAAAATAAATTCTGCTTTTATTACAGTAGTATATACTCACTCAAAGAAATACAATCCAATGTTAAGAAATAGCTCTTGTATAGAAAATAAATGCTGGTCCATTCTTTGGTTCCTCTAAAAAATTACTTTAAAATAAATACAACTGAAGCCTTTTTTAAATTTATACTTTTACTGAGTTTTTAGGAACTCCAAACTACTAATACTTGAGTTTCTATTTCTCTGTCTATAAATATGATGTGATATAGAAGCCTGTTTCTTTCAGCCACTTGCCACCAAACTGGATGAGGATCCAAATCTATTAGTGTGCATGATGGTAAGGAAGGTAAAAAGAAATCTAACACTCAATGTTAGTAAACTACAACAAAGAATGGCATCTAAGGCTCATCAAATCTCTAAAACAACCATCAGATGCCATTTATATGCCAAGTAGTTGTTTGGGAGTAATGCCAGAAAAAAACCCTTTTCTGTCATAGCAATAGACACAAACATGTTGAATTGGCTAAACCCTACTGGGATTATCTAGATCTTGGAACTTCAGTAAGATAGGAAAGGGGGAACTTTCACACCAGAACGGTGTGGTCTACTTTAACTTGCCTAGGGTTCATTTATCATGTAACAAGTCATGAATATGTGGAATAGAAACCAGAACCAGTATTAAACAGGGTGGAGGATCCATGATGTATTGGGCGGTTTCTCTTCCAAAAAGAACCTTATTATAGTGCGTGGCATCATAAAACCCTTTCAATACCAGGTTTTGAATATAATTCTAGTGGCCTTTGAACACGAGTCATCAATTGTTCTTTCAACAGCATAATTATCCAAAACGCATGACAAAGTCAACAAAGACATGTTTCACCAGATGCAAACAAATAAGTCTTCCTCCATGGCAATGTCAGTTCCCAGACCTAAACATGTTTTGTGAGTCAGTATTCCCACTGACTAAATATACTCCAGTTAAAGGTTAGATGATTCTAAATTTTTCAGTTTGACATTAAGCTACTGCAATAAAAACATTTATTTTAGGGGGTTTTACACATCTTTGCCAGGGCTGCACAAATAAAGCTAGTAGTGATTCAGTAGTTCTGTGAATGTTTATTTCAGTCAATTGTTCTAGCAGTAACTAATTTCTTTTAGAATCACCACAGAAATTAACACAAAGCAGGCACGGGTCTAATATTTAAAACATTCAGTGTTAATTAGATGTTTGATGGTGTCTGAGACATGCTAACATGTTGGCCTCTCACCCACTGAGGCTGGAATCTGTGCCAGCAGTCAGGGTGATTGTTTTGATAATAACGTGTGCGCCCAAGCCAGATAAGAAGGCCCATGATGGTTTTTTTTGTTTATTTTTTCCAGAAAGGCATTTTTGTATATTTGCAGCTCAGTTTGACTTCAACAGGCAACATTATTCTGAGAAAGCCATTGTTTTCACTCACATACCTCATATTTTAATTAGTGTGTCTTTGGAAACTCCCTGCCTGTGTTGTGGTTTTTTTTGTCGGGGACTGCAGACGCCCACAGCTTCTAGGCATTTCTCAACTTCTTTTTTTTTTAACACAAGGGCCACATAAAAAAAGAAAAAAGAAAAGCTAAGTTATGTGTGGAAATCATTTCAAAATAATGTTTTTCCCCTTTGTATTTTAACGGCTAAAGCAACTTCCTCCATTTCTCCCTTCGAGTGTTTCATAGCTCCTGTCTTTTGGATGCTAGTTGTGGGTGACCTTGACGGGTAACTATAGTTCTTTCTCATTAAGTAGTAAAGATGAATGGTTCCATTATAGCGGGGGGGGGGGGGGGTTGTACGAGCACGGCCAATTAGTGGTAATTAACAGCGGAGATTGTGAAGCACTCTGGAGGGCACCCTGACCTGTACTCTGGAGGGGGCAGAAGGGAGCAGGGAACTTGTGTGTGAAGAAAGTTTAGCTTTAAAAGTGATGAAATAATGTGTGTTTGCATGTGGCCCTTGTTCATCACAAGTCAAAGCCGGATCTGTGTTTACTTGCAGACAGTTTGGCATGGTGACAGATTGAAAAAATCTCATGGGGATCCAACATGTTTGAGCAGATAGAGTTGATGAGGTCAATAGCTGGCAACACTTCACTTTGACTTTTGACTCCCGATGTGGTGCCACTTTCCCCTTCTGTTGCCCTTTAGTTTGCCGATAGGAGCTTGTTAGGTCTAAGTATAAAACGGCCCCAAATGCCAAGCCTGTATATCCCGTCAGTGCTAATGAACATAGTATTTTTGTTCTTAACTAGGGATTTGTTTTTGGCTGATCTGTGAAATTTCTCAGCCTCAATGTGAAATTCAAGATTGTTCTGTGAGAAAGTGTACTTTCTCTTCTTTTTCCTCTTTCTCAGTTGATTTACTCACCCTGCATACTTACTCAGTGTTGCACAGTGTTGTAAAGGTGTTGGTAGCACAAATTGTTGTTGCACCCAACATGCAATGCAATACAGTACCATAAAATATTTGGTGCAATATGACAGTATAATTAAAAATTCTTTAATAGCATTGTTACGTTACAGTATTATACAAAGGTGTAGGGCATGACGAGAAACGGCTTGTTATAATAGAGTAAAATTCAAAGGTATACAAAATGATTTGTTACAAAAGGTTATGAGACAATATGACCTGAAATTATAAAATGATACAAAACATTATGGTACAGCAAGACACAGTATGTTACGTTACAATACAATACTATTTCATACAATACAGTATGATTCAATGTAATACAGTACAAAACAGTGTGACGTGAGTAGAAAAAAATGCAAACAGTGTAAAGCAATGAAATATAATACAACACAACTGTTAGAAATTACACAGTATGTTAGGTAACAAAATACTATAACAGTATGATAAAAAGTTATGCAAAATAGATTGGTAAAACAAAACAATACAACACTATATAATACAACTATATGATAAAATCTGATGTGCTTCAGTGTAATACAATAGCATAAGATACAATAGGATATGATACATACAATGTGTAATATGATAAAACATATTAATGCAGTACAATTCAATAATAATCAAACAAATAGAGAATAATATGGAATGACACAACAGAATACAGCAAGATACAATGCAATACAGTACTATATACTACAATACCATATGATTCAATGTAAAACAAAACAGTATGATACAATTGGGTATGATACACAACATAATACAACATGATTAAAATCAAAAGGTAAGATACTTTAAATATTATATAATTAGAATATTCAAAATTATACAATACGACAGATTATAAAGTAATATGATAGAGTATGATAGAAAATGACAGAATGGGATTAAAAAAAAAGGTGAACAGTGTAATTGCAATATACAAAATGATACATATTTAGGATCTTTTCAGAAATGATGTGATACTTTGCAATACTATTCAACTGGATACAATACAATATGATTCAAAGTAATACAATATAATACAATGGAGTGTAATACTTTACAACATAATACAATCTAATATAGGTATGTTTTGATAGAAATAAAAACAATTTAATTTGGTACATCATTTAATAAAATCTAAAATGGTATACAATATGATAGGTTAAAAAAATAATGCAATATGAATAAAAATGATACATTGCGATATATTACAAAACAGTGTGATGAAAACAAAAAACACAACACAATATGATACAGTACAATGTAATACAATACTTACTAAATGTACACAATTAAATTCCATTCAAATGGCCAAATATATTGTTGTCTCGCTTGCATTGCACCAGAAATACAATATAATAGCCTGTATTGCATCCAAGCTTAACCATGTGCCATTGCATACATTGAACAATTGGTGACAATTGTTATTCAAAATATTGTGCAGCTCTAGTTTAAAGTATGAAATTCATACATATTTTAATAGAACAGTAATTTGTCCAAAGCAGGCCAAAATACTGAAAATTCTTAGATGCATAAATCTGAAAATTACCACATCAGATAGACAGTATGAGCATGTTGTCTGTTCCACTATGATTCGAGTTAATCAGAGAAAAGATAAATGTCAGGGACAAATACTTAATGCATAAATGCTGATAATCTGTAATCCCTTCATTGTTTGTTGTAATCTAAACTACGTCCTCTGTCAAGAAAGCTGCTGCAGTGTTTATATTTAATTGGTGGATTAAAACATCATTTGCACGTGTTATAGTTCTTGGAAAGGCAATTGAAATCAGACAACATGAGAATTAAAAAAAATGATGTTAGCCAGTAAAAGTCTGATCTTCACATCAGAAACTTTCATTAAATGAGGGAAAATAAAACCTATATTGACGGCATATTTTATTTGTAAGCACAGTGGGTCAAATTCGGGAGCACAACACAATGGTGTATAAATAAATTCCTCAAGCTGATAATGTGAAGCTGAAAAACTGCTGCCATGTGGAGACAATTGATATTCCTCATTGACTAAACATGCAAACTCATTTTTATTCAGAATTTTCAAAAACTGATGTTCAAGAGACAAAACAAAAATATATGATCAGACTTTTGCATACACTATTTCAAAGACTGCTGCACTGCAAAACAGCATATCCCCTCGATCGCTGAACTAAAACTAAGACTACATGGAAATTCTTGCACTTCACTAAAGCAATATTCAATTTACCTGGGAACATACGGTTGTGCTCTCACTTTAACAGTCATGTTAGAATTGGTACTTTCAGAGAGAGAGAAAACATTGAAGATTTGGAAAAGTGCTGCTACTTTCAAATCTACTGAAAATACAATGCCTGGTAAATGGATGGCTTGAGGAGTATACAATGTGTCGGAAGTCAATTGCGCATGGGAGAGCCTATTTTCCATACCAGTCGCTGAACAATTGCTGTTGTGTTTGAGTAGCTATCTCTACCTGCATGCCTTTTCAGGAGTTTTAAGTCACTGCTTAGTCTATATTCCCCTGTTGCTTCAACCTATTGAGACTCTCATCTGTATAGCAGTGTTGGGTGGGGGGGGGTATAATGCTTTGAGGGTGACGTGTATATAATAGAAATCATTACCAGTAATGGCCTTGTTCCCTACATTCCTCATATTCATTCCCATTTCCTCTTCTGACATTTATTTCCTGACTGCTTGCATATCAAATATTTAAATAAACAGAATCGGAGGAGAGAAGAAGGGGGGCTTCAGCTGAGTTTTCCCTGGACGTGATGGTGGGAGTAGTGGCAGAGGGAGAAAAAGGGACGGATGATGACATTCATTTTTGAAACAGGGAAAAAACAGGGTCGGTTGGGGGTGCTAGTGGGAGGAAATGCAGCCACAGCAGCACTGCAGACATAGTGGGAGTAAAAATACTTTGCTTGGCTCCAATCACATCAGATGGAGTGAGGGCGACATGTTTGTTGGCTTACGGCAGGCAGCCATGGTGACAGACGTGCATGCATGCATTCGTTTGAGTGGCCGGAGGTTGTTGGGGGGCTCATCTGCCTAGGTTTTCTGGGGAAGTTGCAGGAGGATGTGGGGGAAGACCCTGGTGGCTTGTAAAAAGCAGTCCTCTGAAGCTATATCAGTTGCATGACAAGCAGCACGGAGATCAGAGTGCAACAGAAAGTAAGGAAAGGGCGTTGGGGTAGGGGGCTGGTGTACGGACTAAAAAAGAGAGGTCAGGCCTAAGAGATGGTGAGAAGATGGAACATTCACTTCTTCTTTCCTCAATATAGAAGACTGGAGAGAAGAAGAAATACTTTAAACGATGTACATATATTTTACTTTGACTGAGTGTCTAGTTTTACTCTTGCTGGCGTCAGTGGCCGGCCCATTACTGTCAGGCTAATCTTAAAATAATTAATTGTGAAGTCGACGCTTTCTAAAGAGTATTGTAATTGAATCCTAAATTAAGCTTGGGAAAGAGGACACGTCCTGCTTTGCTTCAAGTCTGTTCCCATTCTCCTGTCACACACACACTGACGCACACACACCCACATGAGCTTCAGTGGGTCGCGTGTGCAGGCATTCAAGATAAAAAAAAAAAGGAAAACAACAGGCGAAGGAAATGCTAATGAAATGCATATTTGGGGAGAGAGGGGGCATCTATAATTTAGCCGCGCTCTTTGTGTGTGAATGATGTGTGTGCAAGTGCTGTGATTTATTTTTTGTTGTGAAGAGGGGATAATTCTGTCAGAGTAGGCTTTTATTCTTGTAAACAAATGAGTGAAAAAAAGAGCGGAATAAAAGTGTGGTAATAAAGTAAACAGAATGGTATGAATACATTTAGCTGTTGGCAAGAATAATTTGTACACGGGGAAAGTGGGGTTTGATGAAAAAGAGATGACAGAAATGAGAGCTATTATGTTGCCTGATGAAATTTTGGGTTTGGCCTCCACAGATTTGCAATTTTGTTGTGCTTGTTTTTCATTTTTTGGACTTTATCCTGTATGCGTTCTTAGATCATAAACTTAAAGCTACTAGCCAGACCTTTCTTTAAAATCAATCAGACTCACTTTAGATACTGTTTTTCACCTATAGAGCAACATGCTATGGTCAATTTTCTGTTGTTCTAATTTTTCTGTTGTTGTAAATCATAATTTAATTAAGATCTAATCTACCCTCCACAAAACAGACCTCCACAAACACATGCCTTTGATGACATCACATATGACATAAGATAACTATATCTTTTGAGAACATCTATTTGTTATTTTTTTTTATTTTTTCTCTTTGTTTACCTCCTTTAAAGGTGTTTACAAGTGCAAGCTGATCAGCTTGATTTTTGTGGCTCTCACAATGCCGTCGACCCAAATACACACAAAGCAGTTGTAGCAGTTTTTTTTCTTCCTCCGTCTTTTTTTGCCCGTTTTTAATGAAATTCATTCCTTGAAGGACTTTTTTAATTCCAGTTAATCGGCTTGATTCTTGTGCCCCTTGTGATGTCATTGATCCAAATTTACAATAGGCAAAATTGTGTGCTTTTTATTTCACATTTTTCTCGTTTATTTTTCTTTTTTTTTTTTTGTCAAATTTCTCTTTCAAGAATGTTTAATAATCCCAGTTTATTGGCATATATCGTGTGCCTCTTGTGATGTCATCAACCCAAATACACAAAGAAGAATTTGCATTTATTCTGTGTGCTTTTAATTTTTTTAATGAACAGAAAATATACCACTGGTAACTTTAACCGAAGCACACACATCTAATGACTCCTCATAACTAAGGCTTAGCTTCAAACAAGGTGCATGATGTGATTTCACTCACAACTTCTGCCCGCATTGCTCCTCATGAGTGACCCCTGCAAAGCTATAGGCAATAGAACTTGTTGGATCAAAGCTCTTGGAAAAGGGTCTACCCTCTATAAATGTCGGCCTGGCTCCCTAACCCTGGATGGAGTCTGTTAAAAAAGATTAAACAAGATGTGGGGTCAGGAGACAGTCTGGCGAGGCAGCAGTGGAAGCTAAGCAGTCCACAGATGTCTTTTATAAAAGTCAAAAGAAAAGAGAACATCTTAGTCATTTTTTTATTATCCTGTTATACAATGAGATGCTTTTTATTTTCAGATTAATCCAAAACTCTTTATTTATATTTTGTTTTCTTTAAAAGCACAAAGAAAACACTAGATTTGGTCTAAATAGCTCGGCAGCCAATAGCACTTTTTAAGCACTCTGAAACTAGTTTAACTACTCCACCAACATGTTAGTCCTTGCCATTCGCCTTAGTGAACTTGGCTGTGCACTTAAGGTTCCCCTGTTTTGAAACTGCTTTGTAGAAAATTGCATACGAGAATCTGTCTGCATCTGGATGACAAATCAAACGTTCCTTTAGCTGTTTTCCAAATGTTTGAAACCTACTCAGCTCTTTATTTGGCCCAGATCTGACAGCAACAAACTTGGCTCAGAACATCCCATTTTCTCCTGGGCTGGCAGAGATGAATAACAGCAGAGAGGACAATATTGTGGTCCAGCTAAGCACGACTGACTCTTCTGTCTCTGTGATCCTTCTATCAATAAGGAACACAGGCCTGTCAGAAGGCCTGCCAACTGTCTGGCTGTCCACGCAGCCTGCTCTCTTTGCAACATCTGGACACAGATGGTACATACTGATCACACACTCACACAATGCATGTTTTACTCATACTGGCAGGGGTTCACAGACACTTTGCACATTTACAGTTTGTCAGAGTACCAATTTCTGTGTGTAAATTCTTGTTTTTTCACACACAAACACAGTAAACTCACATTTGTTTTTTACTTGCATGTTACAGGTAAGCCCCTATTTTCTATCACAAAGTTGGACAGACTGTGGGAACTATTGAATGCCTCTCGGGGGACATGTAATTTACACATTCCTGAGTAAATCTTTTGGATATACACAACTCAGAATTTAGTGGTAATTTTTCTTTTTCCCTATTTTTTGTCACGCTTCAACCTGTAGATTTCTGCCAATTTCTCCTTTAGAACTATAATATAAGGAGATATAAGAACAGCATTCAAAATTATGTACTTTGTTTTACTAACTTTCTTGCCATGAGCTGTCAGTCTTTATTTATATTGGAAACAGAGGTGAAGTCACATGTGTGTGTAAGAGAGGAGTCACTGTGAAATAGTTTTATTTTAAAACAAAGACAAATGGTTATAAAGTTGACATTTTAAATTCTTTTGCATCTTATGTTACCATGTATGTTTCTGTTGATGTGATACATTGCATCAATAGAAAAGTGCTTCTAAATAGAGCAGATTTGAAAAGGATTGCTGGGTGCTGTGCTTTAGAGCATCAGCCACCGAGCAGACGGTTTGTCTATTTTTTTGTTTAATAGACAAAAAATAGGGACATATATTTTGACCTGCTCCATATGTCTTTTGCTTTTAAAACAGCAGTCTCCAGGTTTTCTCCCGAGTGAATGTAGATCATTGCATTAATGATATCCAAAAAACTATCTACATTTCAAAATCCTGCAGCCTAAATGAATCACAGACATGTTGTAGGAAAAACAATTTCCGTCCAAAGAAAGTAGTTGCTTTGAAACAGGATTTAAAACAAAAACAACATATTTATAGAGGTGAAATTTTAAAACGACTGTGCCATCTTATGTTAGCAATTAGCACAGGTAGCAATACTAAACAGCAGTCTAATCTCTTGAAAATGTAGATCATTATCACAACTCTGAAAGTTCAAGAGGCTGTCAACATTTTCAAAACCAGCATGTTCCATGATGGAAAGAAACTGGGTCCTCTAAAGGATAGAACAAGGCATTTTTTCTGTGCTCTGTTCAGCCTTCCTGTTGTCTGTTTAAAGTCTTGTTATCTCTTGCTCTCACTTGCCGCCTGAAGTAATCACAGGTGTAGACCTGTTTCCTTTTAAAATGACTTCTACTTCTTACAGCTTCATTTGACATTGATCTAAACCCCTCAAATGTACTAAAATAAGTAATTTTGAGTCTTCTGTAACAGCATTTACACTTAAGAGTGTTGGCAGCTTGACCTGATGACGCTTAAGCATGGTACATTTCCTGATCAGTAAAACATCCAATCTTTGAATTTCCAATCGTCCGGTTCATAAATCAAGCCAAAAATAACCAGATTCCAGTCATCAGCTGATTTCTTTGTGCAGCTCTGCAAAATCTGGCTTTTAATAAAACATAAGCGAGAAAAGTCAACAAGGTATTTATGCTGAATTACACAATTCACCATCACACTGTAACAAACACAATAATAATTATTATTTTTTTTTGTCTTCGCGGTAAAAATGAAAATGGCTGATAAAAATTCATTTCATTTGTACCAACTGAGTGTGAGATATTTATTTAAATTTTCAATAAGATCATGCTGAAATATAATGAAGTCTAAATAACTGCAGTTTCCAGGTCATATGTTATTCATATGGTCCACAGTAAACATAGCTGCCCTAGGGCTTAGTAATAATAGGAGTAAAGGTTGGAGTTCCCTGTGAGTCAGAGTGGCGCATATGCATCCAGGCCATGCTTTAAGGCTCCCACAGGCCTGGAGCTTCTCATTGATTGGCCCCCACACCCCCACCCCATGATTCCAGCCAACTTCTGTGATTGATTCACAGTCACGGACCAGGAGATGGGAGGCCTGGCCTGGGCTCACGGAGCCTGGGGCCTCCCAGAGAGTGACCTGGAGGGGGCTGCAGATGGGGGGGGGGAGAAAAGCTTATTTCCAGGGCCCTTAACCTCAGTCCAGAAGACCAATTCTAGAGAAGCCTTCACAGCAGGTATGGAGGGCAAGGAGACACATTCATTACAGGAGAAAATTAAGGCCACATCTGCTGCTGGCTTGACTGTTATATGGAACTGTCGGGGGATAAACAAGATGGGGAGTTTGTGTTTCAGAATAAGCGGAAGGTGAGAAGGTGAAGGGATATTGGTATGTGAGGGTTTGGTGGAGAAACAAGTCTAGCTTAGCAAGCTATTACACTGTCACACAATCACAATGCTCAAACCTCTAACCCGCTGCGTTTCCCATTCGCACTCAACATCACTGCTGCTGCACTTCAAGAGGACGCCCTCCACATCTCTTTACACCGGCTGAGCAGAGCAGGAAAACTTATATGAAAATCAATTTTTTTAATTAACTTTGTAAATTTCCCGCTGAGCTATCAGAGGCAGGGGAGTCTTGCGTGTCATGCTGAGACCGATAATGAAATCAATCAGGTTCAAATTGTTTCAGGTGACTATTAATGAGTATCTAATATCATCCTGAGGAGGAAGGTCAGGATGGCTGTTGTTTTTGTTTTTAAAATGATTGATCACTTGCATGAGAAATATAGATGGCTACACTCGGAGAGACTGGGCAACGCTTCAAAATGAAAAAAAAGTTCATGCAAATCCATGTTTTAGCAGTAAAACCCTTTAACTGCATGGCATGTGCGAGATAATTTCATAACTTCCCTTTTATCTAGGATTGCTACAATGTTTCTCACATTGCCAAATGAAATAATAAGCTAAAAAAACACAAGCCAAACAAAGGGCAGGGGTTTTTGTTTTTTGTTTTCTTGCTTTATATGCTTCCATATTCATGAATTTCTGCAGCTGCCTCTTCTTCAGTGGACAGCCTCCATGCCAGAGGAGCTCGTTAAGCTTTGCCTTAAAGGAAGACTAATGGATGAAGGAGAGAGTGGCCCCTCAGGACACTTTAGCATTATTTCTGTTGGTCTATGTGCTTAGAGGTTATTTACAAATTTTCACCCTATTTTGAGCACAATAGTGTTAGTAACCACTCATAAACACACTCGGCAATACGTGGAATATATTAGTAAATAACTGAGAGGATATTATATTCCTAAATTCATTCCATGTTCGGAAAAAATCCAGTCAACATATTTAATACCATAATTTCCTCTTGGCAACAAGATAGGTAGCGAAAGAACAATCCAGTGCTGTTGTTTCCCAGCTATGGGATAAAACATGGATTGAACTGTACACAATCAAAGAGGCTAGTAGGAAACTCTGCATCTTTAATTACACGCATTATCCTACTTTTAGTCCAGCCCAGGAAGGAGGAGTCACAGACTGGGCCGCCACCTTTGCTGCTCAATTCTACGCCCTTAGGACCTTCCTCATTCCTATTCATCAGAACTGCTCACATAAGAGGTGGTTTCTGGGCACAGAACATTAGTTTAAGATGAAACAATCTAAATGTTGTTTATTTCATGGTGTTGTGCTTAATTTGTGCCTGTAAAACAGCTCCCTAGTGAAAATATTGCGATCAGGCCTAAAAGCCTTGAGGCTAGTCTATTTGTTCTGTGTTGTGTTTTAAAGTTGCGACAAACTTTATTTTAATGACTGATTAAAACATAGATCATCCATATCACGCCACTGGTGCTCATATACATCTAAATATTTGTATTAATGGTATTTCAAGCACATGTAAAATAGAGGCTGACATTTTTTCGGGAGTCCCACGGGTCACGGGATTCCCACGGGATTCCCACGGGAATCCCACGGGACGGGAGACAGCATCAGTAAAGATCACGTGATTGGGACGGTACAAGATAAAACATGAACGGGAGCAGACGGGAGCGGGAACTAACCAATAGGAGGGATAATAAACTAGGATCAATTGTCTTTGGAAATGTAAAACTGAGACTTTGTTATAAACGTTAAGAAAAAAAAACTTGAATCATCATTGTGTAGTTTTTTTCCAAGAAGCCTATACTATAATGCGAGTCAAACTACACGACCCACAAGCCAACAGTGCTTCTGCTCGATGTTTTCCACCTGCATTCAGAATGGAGGGAGCAAACGCAGGTGGAGAACTGGACGTGGTAAAATTGGATTTGTAACGTAAAGTCAGAAGTAAGGACTTACCTATTAAACTCATAGAGCTGACAGGAAAGTCGCAAATATTACTGTACTTCAGGAGAGTTGAATGTAGCGGTGTTACCACGCAGTCTGCTGCTTGTAACACGTGTTTAGTCGTGATCAAGTTCACCAGTGATTAAAGGACACTTGTAAGGCAGATTCTGGATTAAATCAACCCTGCATCTCTTCATTCATCAAACCAAAAGTACCAACATGTGTCAAGTGTCATCTGACCAACAAAATTGCTGCATGTGCTCTAAAGATTTAAGAGGTAAGGTACGGAAGCCCGTGAGGGGACATGGGGAAATGTATTTCTTTTGTGTCCCCACGCAATACTTTTGCGTTCGGCATTTTGGAGCAGCAGCACAGAAAACTGCTCATAAAACAAACAGCACTGATATGTCATTAATATGGTTTATTTGTCATATGCAGTAAACAATGCGATGAAATGCTTAGGATAAGAAGAACCGTTCAAATCACGATAAAAAACAAAAACACGGCGTACAAAAAAAAGTACACATCCTGCAGCAGTTATAAGCAAACAATGTGTCACATATGTGGTTTCGTGCAGTTTTATTGTTCAGTAGTTTGTTTGACAGCTTGTGGATAAAAACTGTCTTTTAGTCTGATTTGAAGATAATTTTATTTAAGGCTGATTTCAAAATAAAACTCAATAAATCTCAAAACGGGTGTAGTGTTTGTTTCATTTTTTCAGTTATCTGGTTTGGAAACTATCCCACAAAGTATTGTGAAATAACGCAAAGACTATTGCGTGGGGACACAAAAAAGAAAAAAATCCCCCCTTGTCCCCTCGCGGACCTCGTTGAAAGGCTTCATCAAGGGAAGATATTAAATAAATACATTGTGAAATAGAAAAAAATTTACCATTAAATGTACAATTTATTTAATACATCATTAAATATTAAGTGTACCACTAATTACGTCATGTCGTCTTTAAAATGATACTTAATTATTCAGTGGCACATTTAATTGCATAATAGTCCATTTCATGATATAATGGTACATTTATTGTTTCTAATGATTTATTAAATAAATAAATGGTACCTTTAATTTAATGGCACATTTAATGTTACATTTCTTTCATGTTACATTTACTTCACTTATGGGACATTTACAACATTTATTTATTTAATGATGATTTTATTGTATTAATTTTGTCCAGTTTGACCCTCCATTCTTGATGCCTGTATAGGAGGTCATGTCAGAATTTGAATCAGGTGTTCTGGAGCAGACACACATCTAAAACTTGCAGGGAAGGGGTCCCTGAGGACCAGGGCTGTGTACCATTGAGGTACAGTTTCTAAACTGTGAAGGTAATGCCTTTTTGTCCTTTTGTTCAACAAGTACAGTTCTCTTGCTAGGTGCATTTTTCTTTCGTTTCAGCAGCTTGAAACATAAAAGTAATGTCATTGTTCAAAGGAAACAATCACTTAATAAATGAGTAAAATACAACTAGGTACATTTTGTTTATTCAACTAAGATAGACATAGCATGGTCTGTTTCCTTGTTTGATATTTTATTATTTCTTCATTATTATTCTTTTTACTTTAACTGGCCTTTACTACAGCTAAAAACAGGCACCTAACTGGTCCTTCAAACAAAGAAATTGCCAAAAGACTAAATGAAGATAACAAAAATGGGAGTGGCACAGGAGTGGGAGTCGTTCTGAATGGGAGCGGAACGGGAGTGGGAGTCAATTTACCAGGAGTGGGACGGAACAGGATTTTTTTCGTTATGCTGGCCTGGGATTGGGATGGGACAAGACATTTTTCTGTGGGAGCGGGATGGGACAGGAGAGAAAATCCACTCCCGTGTCACCCTCTAATGTAAAACTCTAAAGGCTGGGAAATAAGCTACTTTCGTTTGTTTACCAAAACCGCTAATGCCAGTGTGAGCAAAGTCAAATATTTACATACGACTCATTATCATCTTGTGAGAGTCCATTGACATTCTTCTCTGGCATGTTAGTAGTCCTTTACTCCATGTGATGGCTACTTAAAATAACATTAAGATTAATTGTCGGAAAGATTGTTGGTTTATAATTAATCAAATAATATATCCTTAAATGTTATTTTTACTTTAATAATGGTAGCTGAATAAAATCGTAATCAATTATTCAAAATGGTAAATGACTTCTAATTTGGAAATTCATTCTCTAAAATATTATTTTATTAGAATTATGTTTTATTTACGTTCGGATTTTGCATTGAGACTGGGTGTTTTAACAAATACTTTGACCTCATTTCCAAATTCTGCAAGATACATCTTGGTTCTAACATTCATATCCACATTGAACTGTCATATCATTGAATCAATTGTATTGGTTCCCTTGTTTCTTTATTTATACATAGTTCATTAGTTTTCTTTATTTCTTCATTTTGCTTGGTAGTTTAGTGTAATTGTTCTAGCCTAGTAGAGTTTAACTGAAAAATATTTAACTTGGAGTTGAATTGTTTTGAGAAATTGTTTTGTTCGGAGAGAAGTTGTTACAAAATGTTTCCAAATGTGTGCAGAGTTGGTGTTATGAGAATGCCAGGGCTCAAATCACTCTTTCATTTAATGTCCTAATGCCACTAACATATTCGGCTGGTATTCACAAGACAATACTTAACAGACCGAAAGTATTTACTGTTATTTAATTAAATATTAAATAACTTAAGCATATTATTGCACAACAGTGCATATTTATATATTTCTTCTTAACATTTAATTATTAATAAAAAATAATAATGTATGAATAATAAATACATTCCTTTGACAGACAACTTTTATTAATTGGCATTCTAAATTGTATTTTACTACATAACATTATAGCTAGAGCTGAACTGAAAATTATGTAATTATAATTACAATGATAGAAGCCGGTCCTACTCTTTGGGACTCATGGGACTTACTTATTATTGTTATTTAGCTCACCCCTCCCATTTTGTCTTTTTGTTCCCCCAGCCGTGTAACAGCATGTCCCTTCTGGGTTCTGAGAACTGAGGAAGTTGGAGAGGATCACATGCCTCTCATTCCACTGTGGCTCTCAGATGGGATTTTTTTTTTTTACTCTAAGTGCTGCTTTCGATTTAAATCTTATTGTCAAACCAAGACTTTCCTGAGGTAGAAATATCAAATATAGTTTAAAAAACCCAGCACAGAAACAATTCTTGTTTTAAAATTTCTGGAATTTATTTTTTAGCTAATAATCAAAACTGTGGAAAATGAGCTTTGTGCTCCAACTAGATTGTATGCATTGTTGATATATTTTCATCCATGAGTGCCTTCTTCCTTCAGTGGAAATCTGAATGAATTCCATCTGGGAAAACTGCATCCAGACAGGAAAATTGACTGCCAAATTCACAATGTGGCTCCTTTCACACATGCTTCCTCAACTGTTTGCACACGATTGCATTTTATTTGTTTTCATTCTCTAATGGCCTGTTGCAGGCATGTCAGCCGCATCTCGTTTTGTCACTGAGATTTTTTCCATTTCTGATTCTGTTTTTTTTTCAACCAGCCACCTCTTTAGCTCCCAGTTTCGGTGAAGGAAAAGGGCTCCAGTGACCCTGTGACCCCAATCTCACTTGAGACAGATGAAGCAGCCTCTTGCCTCCTCCTCCCCCTGTTCACTCTCTTTCTTTGCTGTCCTCTGTTCATCTCCGCTCTCTCCTCCTCCCTTCCCTTAATGACGTCTTTGTGCGGGCTGTGACAAACCTGGCAAACGCCTGGCAACTTTTTCCCGATGCACGCTGGTGGGTGTTCGAAGCACCCAGATGAATTTCCAAGCGTATGTTTTGTTTGCTGTGTAAATATTAGTGTCAAACGCAGAGGGCACGCTGATCAGCAGCTCCGAAGGACGACGCAGCAGAGACGGAGCAATTATGAAGCGTTGCGCCAAACACAAAGGAACGCATAACAACAACACCTTATCTGGCTTCTCTTTGTCTGCCTTTCTTTTTCTCAGCCTTGGGAATCATGCACAGTGTATGTAAACAATTCACTTGCCTTTTCTGCACCTCTCTTCCATTGCCAGCCACTTGTCATGCCTTGCTGCTTGTGCCATCCAGGCATGATGGTCTGAAGAAATGTACTTTGGCTCTTCCTGTCTCCCCATGGACCGGCGCTACTCTTCACACTGTCACTCCTTTTGATTCCTTTTACTAACAAGGCATACGTGCTGAGATGCAGGATCGGATTTAGTTCCAAGACATAATATGCAGAGTTTGCTCCTCTTGGAGATGAAGCACACACATGGGGATGTCAACGTGCACAGCTTCAGTTTTTTAGGGTTATAAAGATCTAAGTGACAGATGTGCAAAATCTAAGATTTTAGTTTTTTTGTTAGTATTGAATATTCAGTTTGGTGAGTCCTGACAGTGGAATAAAGGTGATGAACCGACACTAATGTGGGATCTATTTCTGACAGAGGCCGGGCAGGGAGGAGTTAAATGTGCACAGCTTCTCTTCTCTCTGCTTGATGACATCAGTATTGTCTCTGCATCCATGAAATTAATTTTTCTAATCTTAGTCAGCAGGAGCTGGGGAATTTGCACACATTAGTATGGAACTCGATCTGTATTCGCCCTCTGCTGCAGTCTCTTCTCATCTTTATAAACCTCCTTGTGTCACCTCTTCCATCTTTCCATCGTGTTTTCATTTTTCATTCTTGTTAGTCAATAGCCCCAAATGCATGGAGTTTTACTTCTGAACACTGAAGCTTTGTATTTGACTCAGAGGCATCACAGGACCCTGCAGTTCAGAAAGAGTTTAAAAGTGCTCCGCTCCATATGGTGCAAATAAATAACAGAGAAGTCAGTACTGTTTCCCCCAATAGGCTGGCTGCAGCACTTTGAGTCTCCAGAGACACAGTGGAGAGGATAAAGAGGGTCTGTTGACAATAATTATCTCTTATTTGTTTCTCCTCACATGTGCACACATGCTAAAACTCTTTTATTGTGGGTTCCTCTGCAGTCTGGAGAAGTCTGGAACTTGATAGGTAGTATCCAGATCCATCCATCCATCCATCCATCCATCCATCCCATAAATATAACTGCAAAAGTATTTTTCATCATTTTGACCTGAAAAATGTTTGGGACCCTGTTTGTTATAAAGAAATGAAAACTGGTACTCTGCAGAGGTCATTTAGTGCTTAAAAAGCATTCACTTGTGCCAATTTTCTATGAATATTTCATTATATTTGAGTCTTTTTGACATATCTTCACATTGTTAATTTGCAACATAAGATATCTAAATATGATTTATTTTTGAACAACCTAGAGTATCTTCAAACCTCTCTACAGAAACTATTACCCAGCTGACAGAAAGGGAAAAAAAAGAAATCTTGCAGCAGCCAGCAGTAAACCACCTGGTGATACAAAGGATCAAAATAGTTTGCTGAATAGCTCTTTTGGGGTTCAGCCAATTTCAGAAGTAGCTGTTTCTCAATAAAGCAGCCTGTAGCCCATAAAGAACATATGAAGGAACATCTTTTATTGCATCGTTGTTTGTATAGACACGGCCGTGCTGTTCGAATAAAAAAAAAAAAAACATACAGAAAACCGAGGTGGAGACACTCCAGTCCTAAACGATGGAATCTGTAGTTCAGTGCACTGTTGTGGGTATATTAGTAAGCCTCTTCCTTTACCTTTTCTGTATATATTGGATAGTACAAGGATCAAAAGAGAGGCTGATTTGGAAGAATCATACAGTGCCTTGCAAAGTTATTCACATGCGGAACATTTCAGCATTTGTTTTACATTTCACTTTATTTTATTACGATTTTATGTGATAGGACACAGCAATGCATAACTTGGAAGAAGGACAACGAACGATGACTTGCATGTTTTTACAAATACAAATATAAAAAGTTCATGTATTTGCTTACAAACTCTCAATACCTTTTAAAACAGATGTTCTCGCCAGTTATAGCTGTAAGTCTTTTAGGGTATGTTTGTAGTACTTTTACATAGTGGCTGAAATCGTTTCTGACTCTGCTTTGCAAAATGGCTCAGCCTTAGACAAATTGGATGGAGAGCATTTCTGAGTATCTTTTTCAGGTCTTCACACAGACTCTCAATTGGACTTTGGTCTGGACTTTGCTGGGACCATTCTAATAAATTGATATGCTTTGACCAATGTCATTCCAATATATATATATATATATATATATATATATATATATATATATATATATATATACAGTACAGACCAGAAGTTTGGACACACCTCATTCAAAGAGTTTTCTTTATTTTCATGACTATGAATATTGTAGCTTCACACTGAAGGCATCAATTAACATGTGGAATTATATACTGAACAAAAAAGTGTGAAACAACTGAAAATATGTCTTATATTCTAGGTTCTTCAAAGTAGCCACCTTTTGCTTTGATTACTGCTCCACACACTCTTGGCATTCTGTTGATGAGCTTCAAGAGGTAGTCACCTGAAATGGTTTTCACTTCACAGGTGTGCCCAGTCAGGTTTAATAAGTGGGATTTCAAGCCTTATAAATGGGGTTGGGAACATCAGTTGTGTTGTGCAGGAGGTGGATACAGTACACAGTTGATAGTCCTACTGAATAGACTGTTAGAATTTGTATTATGGCAAGAAAAAAGCAGCTAAGTAAAGAAAAACGAGTGGCCATCATTACTTTCAGAAAGGAAATGTGTGCTTTGGTCTGATGAGTCCAAGTTTCCATCCGGTTTGCGTTTAGTTGGACCATCATTTATTTTTCAACAGGACAATGACCCCAAACACACCTCCAGGCTGTGTAAGGGCTATTTGACCAAGAAGGAGAGTGATGGGGTGCTGTGCCAGATGACCTGGCCTCCACAGTCACCGGACCTGAACCCAATTGAGATGGTTTGGGGTGAGCTGGACCGCAGAGTGAAGGCAAAAGGGCCAACAAGTGCTAAGCATCTCTGGGAACTCCTTCAAGACGGTTGGAAAACCATTTCAGATGACTACCTCTTGAAGCTCATCAACAGAATGCCAAGAGTGTGCGGAGCAGTATTCAAGGCAAAAGGTGGCTACTTTGAAGAACCTAGAATATAAGACATATTTTCAGTTGTTTTACACTTTTTTGTTCAGTATATAATTCCACACGTGTTAATTCATAGTTTTGATGCCTTCAGTGTGAAGCTACAATATTCATAGTCATGAAAATAAAGAAAACTCTTTGAATGAGAAGGTGTGTCCAAACTTTTGGTCTGTACTGCATATATATATATATATATATATATATATATATATATATATATATATATATATAGCTCAAGCACGTCTTAAGTATTCTGATTCCACAGAAAACTTGTTTTCTTCAAGAATCGTCCCGTATTTAGTTCCATCCATCTTCCCATCAACTCTGTGCAGCTTCCATGACCATGCTGGAGAAAAGTATCTACACAGCATGATGCTTCCACAACCGTGTTTAACCGTGGGGATGGTGTGTTCAGGGTGTTAACTTTTCACCCCACAACGACTTTTGCATGTAGGCCAACTAATAGTTTTCCTGTCAGAAGATTCTCCTGACCGAGTTGTAGATCTGTGCAACTCCTCCAGAGTAGCCAAGGGCATCTTGGCTTCTCCTCTGCATAATGCTCCCCTTGCCATGTCTTGGTAAGTTTATATCAGAGGTGCATAACATCAGGAAAACCATTAATTGAGATACATTGTTGAGTATTGAACTGACAATATCAAGTTTTTCATGACTCTTTTACCTTCTTTTCCTTCAGCACTATATTCCAACCATTGTTTGAGTTTTAGCATCTTGGCTTCTAAAGATATACATTGTGTGGGCATTGAGGGCAGTAAAGGTCTATTAAACAGGTCAGATATATCATCCTTTCTTAAATTGCATCCAAGCAGTTTTTGAGAGAGCGACATTGTAATCACATATAGGACCTTACTGGTTTGTTCCTTGGTTTTCCTGATGCTGTTTGTTCACTAATGTTTCATTCCATCAAACCTCTGAGCCCTTCAAAGAACAGGTGTATTTACGCTGAGATTTAATTAAACACAGGTGTACTTTTACTAATTAGGTCACTTCCGAATTAGATGCTTTGCACTGGTTTTTATTTATGGGTATGAGAGTAAATTGGGTTCAGTGCAAATATCTGCAATATTTTTGAGATTTTATTTAAAAATAATATGAAAACCTTTTGTTCTTTTCCTTCCGCTTTCTAGATATCCACTACTTTTAATCTATAATGCAAAATACCAATATAATACAGGGAAGTTTGTGGCTGTAACGTGTGTTAGGCCTGCTCTAAAAAGTCATTCACCAAAGCTGATAAAAGCAGCAAACCCCCCCCCACCACCCCAGCCCTACCACCCCCAAGGAATTTCTTCATTCAAAATCGGACTGGAATAATAACCGTTTACCAATATAGTTTTATGTTTCTTTGATCCCAGTGTGTGCCTCATAATACGTATTTCCCACCCGTTTGCATCAAACCTTTTGCTTTCTCCTGATTAACAACTTAGCACATTAAAGGGAGAGGGGAGGAAAATCATTTTCAAAACATAAAAAAAATGTTGTCGATTGAGCTCTGAAAAGCAATTTAGCAGGTTTCACCCAACAGTAATTTCACCCATGTTCTCTTTTAATGGCTTTGTTTTGGAAGAAAGGGAGGAGGAAAAAAAAGAGAGCTCACAAGAATCGAGAGGAGTTCATAAATTGAATTTTAAATTTAGCAGTTGAATTACTATTGTCTCCCATGCCTCTTTTTTTCCCTCCTGCATTGAATGGTGTGCCTAGATGAACAAAAGTGAGAAACACAGTTGAAGAAAGCAAAAAAAAACTATTTGTGTAGTTCTTCTTTTTTTATCAGCAGTTCCTCCTGGCTCAACAAGCTTCCCTCTGCTTCACATTCATAGTTTTTTTTTCCAAAATGGAGAACAGTCAGTCCTCTTTAGTTAAGAGGGGAAAATTATGTTTCATTTTGTCAGGAACTGTTGTCACTTTTAGTGTGCTCAGTGGTGTGAGGAAAATATCTCAAAGAACAAGGCTGCAGTAAACTGAAATCCCATATAATGGAACTTGTCATGAGATGTTTTGGCTCTTCCTCTTTTTGTAAACAGGTGTGAATGATGCTGTGAGAAAAAATGGACCAGTGTATCAGATATAATTTCACTGTGACTCTTATATCTAAAAATTCCCCATGACAGTGTTTGAAAAAGCAGCGTGGAGATGAGGAACACTCTGAGAACTGGAAGAGCGAGCATGATAATCTGTTGCTAACATGTGTGTGTTTAATCCACTCTTCTGCTCCCAAAACTCTGTGGTTGTTTTTTCTCTTCAGTACCTTCCTAAGTGCATCATTTAATGGCTTTTTTGTGAACACGTGTGCATGCTTGGCAGCTGCATGAAGGGATTTACTTGTGTTGCGCTCAGCGTGTTTTTGGCAAACTAAGGACCTCTTGAGATGAACTAGTGAACTGGATGGAGTTTGGAAGCAGGGGGTTATTTTTCCCATATCATAAGTGGCCCAGCGCCATGGCAACTGAAGAGGGTTTTGCTGTCTGCCTCCTGGGGCTTTTTACAGTTTGAGCAGGTCATGTGCTGCCCTTTGCTCATCCAAATCACAATTATTGCTACATTAGAAACATATGTCCAGTATCTGTTTGAGAACATTATTCTTCTTGAAAAATGAATCACCCCTTTTGTTTTCAGTTAGTTAAACATATTTCCAAGGGCACTTAAGTGAAACTCTATTTTGGTGCTCCCGCAATTGAGTTAAATCTTTAAGTAATGCTCTTTAGTGTATAGTTAATAATTAACAAGCAAATATGAATTACATAATGGTTGGTCTGCAAAAATGAAAACAGAAAATTATGCTTCATCCATTAATGTTTAAAAGGTTGGCACAATGTTTATATACAAGAAATGAGAAAAGTGTTTTTCCTCACATGAACTTAGAGCAAAGATTACTCTGTTGTGTGCTTTGCATGCCCAGTAATTTTATCAAATGGTCATTTTTTAGCTTAAGCATTTCAGCTTAGATCTATTCTGCTCCAGTACTATTTATTTATCATACTTCAAAGTGCTTTCTGTGCTGGTAAAGAATAGCTGTAAACACCTGTGATTAGATTAAGCTTTGTTCAGTTTGTCTTGGAAGTTGGTTCTGGGAATGGGACCACAGCCAGGCTGAACCTGTTCTGGTTGCAAGTTGGAAAACCAGTGGGATTTAATTGTTATGATGCTAACGTCTGTTAGCAATTCAATCCGTTCAACTGATTCAAACAGCAAAGCAACATGTTCATGAATAGCGGTTACACACTACTATGCTTGTGTCTGATTTAATGATAGAAGAAACTTGAAACTCTTACAACGTTTAATATCGAGGCAGTCATATTGGATATTGAGTGGATATCGGGGGTGCCTCCTCCTATTTTCCATGTTGTAATTCCCACTTCAGTTGACATTCTGTTTTACTTTTACCACCTTTATCTTGGATAATCTCACCTCAAAGGCATACAGTTCTATTAAATTAAATGTGAGATTAGAGCACTTTATGACTATTATTCTCCATAATTGGCGAAAATACTTGCCTACAAATGAAAATAAACAGATATGCGGGGCTTTAAGTGCAAAGGTATGTAATGATTTGGCAAGACGTTTACACAAAACATTGACACTTTTTCCCTATAACATCACCAGTCTAATTTCTGATTTCTGATTGAAACTCTCTGACCTACAGTCACAATCTTACCTGAAAAAACAAATTCAACTTATTAACATTAAAGCTTCACGTTGTAAGGTTTAGTTATTAATTAGGTTTACCTTAGTCGATGTAAGTGCTTAAAGCCCCAGTCCCTGTTGAAGGAAAATATCTGGTGTTGCTGTGATGCAGCACCAGTTTTTTTTATCCGTTTGTGGTGGAAACAAGGAGAATTAGTGCTAAGCAAGTGTTAGAGCTGGTACCAGTTTCACTCTTGATTAAACTGGGAATAATTCCCCTATTAATAGCGTCACGTGAGAAAAAGGATGAAATGAAAAGAGGCACACCTTATGATTTTGACCAGAACCATGTGCCAGCACCTAATTAAATGTCACATTTAACTACTGAAATCATGATTATGTGAACCAGGAAAGAATAACCCTCCTCACATCCGCTCATATACCTCCATGCTGTGAAATAATTTCAGACCCTCATGCCTCTATCTCACTATCGTGACTCTTTTTCTAAATCAGTTTCTCTTTCTCCATCCACTCTGTACTTTCTGAAATAGTCCAAACTATCCCATGCACATGCCTCAGTAGGCAAAACCCTTAAAAAGTGGAGCATCATGGCCATCTACTCATAACCAGCTGTATAAAGTGCTCCCTTCCCCTGACATGCCTTCTTGATATTAGCCAGGCAATATGAGGCAGCTGCAATTTCTCCTCTATGGTAGACGAGGTGATATTGAGTCAGGGAGAGGAGAGGAACCAGAGGAGGAGGGTGGTGGTGGTGGTGGTGGGTGAAGGAGGAAGAGAAGGTGGTTAGAGAGAGGAGAGGAGCATTGAAAGTGTGCATGAGAAACAGTGGGAGCAAAATGTCATAAATCACTCATAATACCACATGGCAGAGACAAAAGGAAGAGAGTATGAAAGGAGAAAGGGAAGGCAGAGGAATGTCACTTTATCTTCCCTGCAGACTGGCAAACTACTGGTGGCGGATTAGCATTATCCAAATGCACTGTACAGGCATTTTCCAGTGGCTTACTGAGACCCCAAATAAACCTTTGAAACTTCACTGAAATACTTACTGTACAATGGGGAAAAAAGGCCTGAAAACATTTTCTTTATTCTCTTTGAATTTCCTTTGAATTTTTTAGGAGCTTCTGCGGAACCCAGCTCAAGCAATGTACTTTTTGAAAGCTAGTACTGACTGCTTGGTTACCTTAATTTCCAGATTCTAATTTATAAGCATGAAATGTTTCAGTTGAAATAAAGTCTGGATTCTGCATAACCATTTGTAGTTTTTTATTGGAGGATATTCTTTAGTTTCATAGTAATTTTAATACTTCTCAATATTTCTTTTTTTATTTTAATATTTTCTTCTAGACACTTATGTAGTTTTTAACAGTTTGTTTTATTTTATAACCTTTTATTGCATTTCATAAGCCTGTCCTTGCAATTTAGGCAAACAATTTGATGGATCTGGTTGCCTTGCAGTATCAGGATGGATTTGGCCTACAACTCTGAAAGAACTGAATATTATTTGAAATACATAAATATGTTAGTTTGCTATAAACAGTTTTATGGCATTTGAGCCAGGGACTAGAACTGATTTAGAAAGGAGAGTTGTTGCCTTTGCTTTAAACACCGTTTAAATCATTTTAAGGTACAGGTTTAGGTCTTCATTAAATAGTTTTTTTTAAAACAAGTTTTTGTTAGCTTACTATCATTAGCTGTTCCTTTATTATCTGTAAATATTAATGTAAAGATTCATCCTGTACAGTTTTTGAGTGAAATATTGGTTTGCTCAGTGGGCTTCTGTTTGGAGTTACAATCATTAAAGAAGCCTTTCAACCAGTCCTTTGGACAGTGATGAATGAATGTGGAAACATTTTGCCCCCACTAGTGCGAATAAATCCCTATTCTTTCCCTCCACAGGTGCCCTCCATGGACTTCATGGCTATGAAGCGCTCACAGATGTATGGAATGACCAACAATCCGTACTCCACTCCTCAGCAGCCGGGGGCCGGAAGTTACCCCTCAAGCCAATCATACACATCACCTCCTCCACATCGATATCCAATTAGCATGCAGGGGAGGAGCCAAATGGGCATGAGTAGCATGCAATACCCTCAACAGCAGGTATGTCAATAGACCGAAAGGCCTCAAGTTTGACTTGTGTTCATTAGGCATGGGCCGATTAGTTATATAAAGGTGTGCCAAGGTTTTTAGAAGGTTATGATTTTAAAGCAGCTAAAATCATCTTTCATAATGTTTCTTTGATTTAAAAGCCTTTTAATGAAATGCCAGAGTTTTTTCTTGATTCAAGGAGCAGAAAGTAAAGAGCGATGCCTCTTCCTCATCTGTTGCTGCACTCGTCTTGTCAGCTGGCTTAAGGAAGGATACTAAATGCTTTCCTTGCTTACAAAAAAAAATTATTTGACTGTTAGGAAATATTTCCAGCTGTGAAAAACAGGGAGGTTTCATATATACATATGTGTGTCAGCCCACATCATTGTCTCTCTTTGTAGCACAATAGGCCTGTGAGACAATGGTGCTTCTGTCTGCTTTACTGAGTCTTAAGTAAATCAAATTTGCACTATAGGGGTTTGGTTGTGTGGTGGTGAAAAATATGTGTGACTCAATGCTAACAGAGACTGTAGATGTGTGTATGTGGATAAAAACATAGCTTCATTAGTGTTGTTCAGGAGGGTAGTTTGCAGTGTTCCCTGCTGTCTCTGCCTGCTATATTTAACCTGCCTGGGTCAGTTGGTCGGCACTCGGAGACCTCTTACGGGGGCAACTGAGCTTCCACATAAGCAAAGCTACAAAAACAGAAGGAGTGTGTTGTACAGAAATATGTTTGGTTTGGCTGTTAGCAACTATTAATAGCTATAATTAATAATTATTAACAAAATTATTATTAAAGTTACAATATTAAACTTTCAGGCAGCCCAACAATTCAGAGCACCACTGTTAAGCAAAGTGGATTGGTTTACTTATTAGCAACTATTATTAGTTGTAATTAACAATTAATTGTTAATAGAATTACTAATAAAGTAATAATATAAAATTGTTAGCACCACCTGATCATGAATCACGAGCCAAACAACAAATGTTATTTCCAACAGCCATCATTATTTAAATAAAATTATATTTAAAAAAATATTATTTGCCAAATTAGAAATGAATAACCTTTTGGACAATTGTTTTTAACTGGTCACCAGTTTTGAATGATTTTTGAATGGAGTGATGACTACTAAAATAAGCGGCGAAGGAAGGTTTAGTGCCTCTCACAAGATGGCAAACTGACAGTTGGCGCGGTGATGTCACATTCAGATTAGTCATTCAGCTAACACAGATTAAATAGCTTATTTAGCAACCCTTTAAGTTCTACATGCACCTTCAGGTGTCATTAATACAAATATTAATTATGAGCACTGGCGCACATTGCTGCCGATCTGTTTAAAATGTTTAATACTCATTCAAATGTAGTTTGTTGTTACTTTAAAACATAACTCAAAACAAATGAACTAGCTTCAAGGCTTAGGAGCCTGTTAGCAATATCCTGTTAGTATTAGCTTAGCAGAAAACAAATACCAGCATAGCAATACACAATAAAATATTGTAATTAGTTTATCCTAAACTAATTTTCTCTGCCCAGACACCACCACTTACCCATTTCTTTTCTTCGTGTTGTTCAATGATGGTTCTCCATCCATAGCTGGGCCCAACAAGTGAAAAGTATAAGAACTGGCAGACTTCCTGTTTTGTCAAAAATTTGCACAGACATCTGCAAACATGCAATGGAGAAGAATATACCAACGTGGTTCACACAGGATTTTTCCAAGAAGAGTAGTGTAGGCTATATGAACACCAAAAAGCATTATTATCCTTTTTAGCTTCTGAAAGGGAAGTCAGAATTTTTAGATTCTGTTTTAAAAATGTTTAAAGGCAGTTAAAACCTTATGTGGAAAGGATACATTTTTTGCCGTATTAATTTAATATGAATCTGGTTTAGTTGGTCCTGGAGGCTGAAGCTAACGTCTGGTTCGAGTGGGCCCTAAACCAAAAGGGACTTCTACCACCGTGAAACAACTCTGATTTTAAAAATGTCAAAGCTGTTGTAAAATATAACCTGCTTATAACTTTCTGCATAACCACACTTTAAAACGATACATCCATTTGAACAGAGTTTGTTACGGTAAATGTATCACTCTGTTTCAAAAAGAGCATTTTGCTAAGTTATTTCTATTTTGAAGTCCCCTGGTAGGGGACTTTAATGCAGTCCCATCTCAGTCACTTCACATCTCAGACTTCATTGCTTTAGGTCCAAACCCCCCTCTGACGCATTTTTGTGATGACAACACAATCCCAAAATGATCATTACTGAGCTCAATAAGGGGTTTCGCGTTATGAAATACACACAGTTGGGAGAGAGCGGGGGAGTATATGTGAAGACATGCTGTGCTCTGAGAGTAATACCACTACACAAAGATGTACAGTCAGTCAGACACACACAAGAAAATACATCCCTGGTACTATTTTGTGATGAAATCCTCTGGCGTATTTCATAGGGGAGGCTGTGGTTGGGGTAGCAATCACTGCCTAGCGTTATGGAATGTAATTAGTTCAAATAGAATTAGTTGTTCACTCTGGCTATAGCCATGGGAACTGTGCTTCTAAAGTTTCTAATTATCTGGCTCTGGCTTTAAAAGCAGCACCACCGCATTGCCTATCTGCAGCCGGTGAAATCTAGCTCGTGGTAATGAGTTCGGAGGAGGAGGTTTAATTCCACCCTCTCAGATGAGTGTAATGAGGATCACCTACAGAAAAAGCGGTCAGGGGTCTGATCAGGCAGCAGAGGAGAGGTCTGGGAAATGAATGTTCCAAAAAACTGCGTGCTGCAGAAGGCACAGCGTGTCAGTTCCTGAAGTGACTGTTAAGTACTTGCCAAAAGACGCACTGAAATGCGGTTAGGACAAACACAACTGCAGCTGAATCCGAAAGAGGAACAATCGCCCTCTTTCCTAAGCCTGGATGTGGTGAAACTTTTCCAAGATCAGCTGCAAATGTCAATTCTGGGTGCTGCTGCATCAGCAAGGGGGATTGTGGGTGATGTAAGGCACAGCACACACTACCCCCCATGATGCATCACACTTCAGGGCTAAGATCCCAGCTTGTCACAGCCAGACTTGCTGAGTTGTTGCCAAGCAACATGACGTCAACAAAGGCAAGTGTGTTTGTCTGCGATTTCCCTGGGACGGAGTAACTGTATTTCTGTCTGTTTGCATGTAGAGGTTTAACAGTGGGACAAAATGCCTTTCATTGCTATGATTAAGTCCTACTAAAATTAAACCTGACTTATTTAAAATAAGCTCTGCTTGGTAATATTTCATTCACTGGAGTTATTAAAAATGTGTGAAGGGTTCAGTTTTGTCTTTAAAACGCACCTCTCAGAGATTGGGTCTTTACCACTGAGGACCCTGGTTTGGTTCTCTCAAAAACTCCTACCTGTCATTTCATCACTGGACCTGTCAATACGACAGATATAATCAGATAAATTCATCAAGTTAAGTAAAGTGCAGCATCACAGTATTATCTAGTTCGGTTTTTGGTTTACATGGTCTTATTATGATTACAATCATGAAAGGCATGATTTGTCATGTAGGTAGTACCTTTATTGCTTAGTTTTAAAAGATCACTGATGACCTCCTTTGACTTTCAATCCAAAAAAATATGTCAACTACGGTATAGTGCAATGAAAAAGTATAATTGTATCTCCAAATAAAGTGTTTCAGGTGACCAAACTGATGTCACTATTAGACAAAAATATGAAAAAAGATTTTGAAATGATGATTTATTTTGTTAAGGGAAAAACTACCCAAATCAACCTGGCCATATGCATAAAGGTAATTACCCCTAATGACTGGTTGCAGGTGCCATCAAGCATTTGGGATAACTGGCAATTAGTCTTTTACATCTCTCAAGAGAAATTTAGGCCCACTCTTCTTTGCAGGGGTTTTCCAGAATGAACAGCCTGTTTAAGGTTATGGCACTTCATCTCAATTGGATTTAAATCCAGAGTTTGGCTTGACTTCACTCCAACACCATTTTGTATTTTACCATTTGAACGTTGACTTCCTAGTGTTTATTGGATCATTGTCCTGCTGCATACCCTAAGTGTGCTTGAGCTTCTAGTCACAAACTGATTGCTGGAAATTCTCCTTCAGGATAATCTGTTAGAGAGCAGAATTCATGGTTCTATCATGGGAGGTAATCCAAGTTCTGAAGCAGGAATCACACTACCTCCACTAAGTATAACTGTTGATTTGATGTTCTTTTCCTGCATTGCTGCTATTTTTACCTCAGATGTAACAGGGGCTGCATGGTAAAACAGCTGATGGCACTGTTACCTTGCAGGAAAATGGCTTAGGGTTCAATTCCAGAATGGGGCAATTCTGTATAGATTTTGCATACAAATACTACAATTGGTCTTTGATGACCCACAACAGAACCACAACAAAACCTTTGGAAATATTTGTACAGATTAACAAGGCGATCTTGTTGGTCTACAAGGCTGCCAGAGTTTCTAAAACAATTACAGATCCTTCTCAAAATATTAGCATATTGTGATAAAGTTCATTATTTTCCATAATGTAATGATGAAAACTTCATCCCTGTACACATTCATGTACAGGGGTTGGACAATGAAACTGAAACACCTGTCATTTTAGTGTGGGAGGTTTCATGGCTAAATTGGACCAGCCTGGTAGCCAGTCTTCATTGATTGCACATTGCACCAGTAAGAGCAGAGTGTGAAGGTTCAATTAGCAGGGTAAGAGCACAGTCTTGCTCAAAATATTGAAATGCACACAACATTATGGGTGACATACCAGAGTTCAAAAGAGGACAAATTGTTGGTGCACGTCTTGCTGGCGCATCTGTGACCAAGACAGCAAGTCTTTGTGATGTATCAAGAGTCACGGTATCCAGGGTAATGTCAGCATACCACCAAGAAGGATGCACCACAGGATTAACTGTGGACGCAAGAGGAAGCTGTCTGAAAGGGATGTTCGGGTGCTAACCCGGATTGTATCCAAAAAACACAAAACCACGGCTGCCCAAATCACGACAGAATTAAATGTGCACCTCAACTCTCCTGTTTCCACCAGAACTGTCCGTCGGGAGCTCCACAGGGTCAATATACATGGCCGGGCTGCTATAGCCAAACCTTTGGTCACTCATGCCAATGCCAAACGTTGGTTTCAATGGTGCAAGGAGCGCAAATCTTTGGCTGTGGACAATGTGAAACATGTATTGTTCTCTGCTGAGTCCACCTTTACTGTTTTCCCCACATCCAGGAGAGTTACGGTGTGGAGAAGCCCCAAAGAAGTGTACCACCCAGACTGTTGCATGCCCAGAGTGAAGCATGGGGATGGATCAGTGATGGTTTGGGCTGCCATATCATGGCATTCCCTTGGTCCAATACTTGTGCTAGATGGGCGCGTCACTGCCAAGGACTACTGAACCATTCTTTAGGACCATGTGCATCCAATGGTTCAAACATTGTATCCTGAAGGCGGTGCCATGTATCAGGATGAAAATGCACCAATACACACAGCAAGACTGGTGAAAGATTGGTTTGATGAACATGAAAGTGAAGTTGAACATCTCCCATGGCCTGCACAGTCACTAGATCTAAATATTATTGAGCCACTTTGGGGTGTTTTGGAGGAGAGAGTCAGGAAACGTTTTCCTCCACCAGTATCACGTAGTGACCTGGCCACTATCCTGCAACAAGAATGGCTTAAAATCCCTCTGACCACTGTGCAGGACTTGTATATGTCATTCCCAAGACGTATTGACGCTGTATTGGCCCTACACCATACTAATAAATTATTATGGTCTAAAACCAGGTGTTTCAGTTTCGTTGTCCAATCCCTGTATTTTAGATTCATTGCACACTAACTGAAATATTTCAAGTCTTTTATTGTCTTAATACGGATGATTGTGGCATACAGTTCATGAAAACCCAAAATTCCTATCTCACAAAATTAGCATATCATTAAAAGGGTCTCTAAACGAGCTATGCACCTAATCATCTGAATCAACGAGTTAACTCTAAACACCTGCAAAAGATTCCTGAGGCCTTTAAAACTCCCAGCCTGGTTCATCACTCAAAACCCCAATCATGGGTAAGACTGCCGAACTGACTGCTGTCCAGAAGGCCACTATTGACACCCTCAAGCAAGAGGGTAAGACACAGAAAGAAATTTCTGAACGAATAGGCTGTTCCCAGAGTGCTGTATCAAGGCACCTCAGTGGGAAGTCTGTGGGAAGGAAAAAGTGTGGCAGAAAACGCTGCACAACGAGAAGAGGTGACCGGACCCTGAGGAAGATTGTGGAGGAGGGCCGATTCCAGACATTGGGGGACCTGCGGAAGCAGTGGACTGAGTCTGGAGTAGAAACATCCAGAGCCACCGTGCACAGGCGTGTGCAGGAAATGGGCTACAGGTGCCGCATTCCCCAGGTCAAGCCACCTTTGAACCAGAAACAGCGGCAGAAGCGCCTGACCTGGGCTACAGAGAAGCAGCACTGGACTGTTGCTCAGTGGTCCAAAGTACTTTTTTCAGATGAAAGCAAATTCTGCATGTCATTCGGAAATCAAGGTGCCAGAGTCTGGAGGAAGACTGGGGAGAAGGAAATGCCAAAATGCCAGAAGTCCAGTGTCAAGTACCCACAGTCAGTGATGGTCTGGGGTGCCGTGTAAGCTGCTGGTGTTGGTCCACTGTGTTTTATCAAGGGCAGGGTCAATGCAGCTAGCTATCAGGAGATTTTGGAGCACTTCATGCTTCCATCTGCTGAAAAGCTTTATGGAGATGAAGATTTCATTTTTCAGCACGACCTGGCACCTGCTCACAGTGCCAAAACCACTGGTAAATGGTTTACTGACCATGGTATCACTGTGCTCAATTGGCCTGCCAACTCTCCTGACCTGAACCCCATAGAGAATCTGTGGGATATTGTGAAGAGAACGTTGAGAGACTCAAGACCCAACACTCTGGATGAACTAAAGGCCGCTATCGAAGCATCCTGGGCCTCCATAAGACCTCAGCAGTGCCACAGGCTGATTGCCTCCATGCCACGCCGCATTGAAGCAGTCATTTCTGCAAAAGGATTCCCGGCCAACTATTGAGTGCATAACTGTACATGATTATTTGAAGGTTGACGTTTTTTGTATTAAAAACACTTTTCTTTTTTTGGTCGGATGAAATATGCTAATTTTGTGAGATAGGAATTTTGGGTTTTCATGAGCTGTATGCCAAAATCATCCGTATTAAGACAATAAAAGACCTGAAATATTTCAGTTAGTGTGCAATGAATCTAAAATATATGAATGTTAAATTTTCATCATGACATTATGGAAAATAATGAACTTTATCACAATATGCTAATATTTTGAGAAGGACCTGTATGTTCCATGACAGAGAGAGGTTTGAAAGCTCAGACAGATAAATCTATTAATGGCACTTTTAAATACTTTTTACACATCTCACTGTTATTGAAAATAGAAACTTTGAATCTTCTTCTGTCAGTAACAACCTCCCCTTTCAAAAAGTGTTGTTAGCCTGACCTGATAGTGCCTAAGTACAATGTGCTCACTAACTGCCAATTCTGGTCACCATGCGATTTCTCTGTGCATTTCTACTTTTACTGAATCTGCAGGAGATGAAAGAGTACTTGATGTGTATAGATCTCAGACACTATAGCTGATGTTAAGAATCTATACATTTTCACAGTAAGTAAATAAATGTTACTTTTGTTGTGGAAAATACTTCAAACTGGCAAAAGCAGAGAAACAAAAAAGCAAAAAAGACTGTTCAAAAGAAAAATTTTGAAGAAAAATTATTAAATTCATAAAATACAACAAAAACTTTGCTTTAAGTTGTTGTTAAAGTTTGTTAGCCCATTTTTTTGTGTATTCAGATTGTACACAGAGATCCATAAATCTTTATTTTAACACTAACTTCAACACTAACTTGACAGACTTGTGCTTGTGAAGTATCATTTTTCTTGCGTGGTTGATATCATGAAAACCAGAGCAAAAATCTGTTGAATATCTTTAATAACAAAAGATAACATCAAAACAGTTGAATAGGAAGGCAGGTGTTTTTGGGAATGCCAGGTCACACGAGAAAAGCGTCTGTGTGGGAAATTGGAATGAAGGTGAAAAAGGAAAAGTGTTGCCAATTCTGAGCATAGTTTCCTGTGATGTCAGTGTTGGCAGACGGAGAGGAAAAGGCATTTGAAGGAAACATTACTGTTTGAAGTGTAAGGGAAGGGAGGGAAGAGGGGAGTGATGTAGTGGGAGAAAGCAAGAGAAGAAAGATATCTTGGGAAATAGTTGGGAGTGAGAAAGAGAAGAAGAAAGGAGCATGTGTGTGTGTGTGTGTGTGTGTGTGTGTGTGTGTGTGTGTGTGTGTGTGTGTGTGTGTGTGTGTGTGTGTGTGTGTGTGGAGGAGGGCAAATGTGTCAACCAATCAGGCAGAAACCATTACCAGTGTTGGATGTTTGTTCCATACACGCTGGGCTAACTTAATAGAAGCCAAGCATATAAAGTCAAGTGGAAATGCAGCTGACCTGCCACTTGTTCACTACACACACCTAGAAGAACACAACAGCTCTTCAACCTCTCAAATGATATAAGCATCCCTTAAGGCTTTGCATAGCTTTGATCAAGTAATTTTCTCTTTTGAAAAAATATTTTATACGTATATAGCCATCAGTAAAAACTTTTGCATTTAAAATGTTTAAAATGTACTTTAATTTGCAATGAAATTAATCATCTAATACAGGTTCTATATGTTCCCCTTTTGCAAAAAAAAAACATCTGACTACTGGGACGATGTAAATTTGCAGATGTCCTATGCCAACATGTTGAAACTGTAAGCTATGGGTTGAAAATTCTATGGATTTGGTTGGAAAATTTGAATATGATTTGTGTTTGCATGCTTGGTGAAAACATCAGTCTCTTTTTTTGTCCTGTGAATCAGTCCGTGCAGTTTTGTAACATACATTATTGGGGATTTTGTAGAGCATCAAGTCCCATCACGTCTCTGAAGTATGTGTGCTGAAGTATGTTCATGTGGTTCTGGTATGAATAGTGTGTGTATTGGATCAAGGGTGTGGAAGTTTCCAATTGTGGCAGCACTGGGCACACTACTTTTGCTGTGACTTTAAAGATCAACTGACCATCTAGGAATGAAAATTCAATGCTCAAAAAATGCCCCGAGTGGTCAAATTGTCTTTAGCTGAGTTATTTAAACAGTAGGTCATGCCGCCAGTTTCACTTTCAGTTCTCACATGTTGAGAGGAGTGAATTTGCATCACGGCAGACACGATGTTTGCCACTAAAAGTCACTAAAATTAAGTATGATACAGTGTCAAATGTATAGGATTGGAAGACTGGAGCGATATTCCTTAAGGCAGTGCATCTTTTTGCACTATTACTGCGACCAGAAAAAACTACTGTTTCTTTAATTTAATTTGAAACACAGATGCTGCTTAATTTTACCACAAACATATTTATAGATAATACAGTTAAATTTTTAAACGCTTTACAAAAACTTGAAATCAATGCCAGTAAATGTGTTTTTTTTTTCTGTTGTAATGTTAATATTTAATTAATTGGCCATCTCATGAGAATTATTTATTTATTTTGCAAAACATGGAAGTTAGGAGATGCAAAATATTAAAAACAGAATTTTACAAATAAATGCAATTTGTGAGATAGTCACAGAAACTAGGTTATTAACCAGCTTATTAAAGAACATTTTTCACACTTTGCTGTTACTAAAGATGTCTTTTTTCACTCATCTGTTTTAATGTTATTGTCTTGGACCTGAAGTTCATTTGATTTAGTTTTATTTATTTTTGTGTTTGAAGAAAAGCACTTTATTTATTAAAGCTTGAAAAATAATTACGTTAAGTCAAGTTCAAGTAAATTTTTCTTTTTGTCAAAGTTACAGCGCTTGCTACGCTTTACTGTCCAAAATTAGTGCGGCTCAGGGCCATTAACAAACAATTAAAAAAATAAACTCTAATTTCTTTTGCTTCACGTTTGCCCCTTTGACCTTACTTAGAAATCAGTTTTGGACCTTTGAACAAGATGTTTGGGAATATATTTTAGAAAACCATAAGCTGTGCTACTTTCCTTGTCAGTGGTCATATTGTTATGCCTGATTGGTACATGTCTGCTTTCCCTTCAGCTGGCCAGCAGCTGTGTACATTCCTGAACAATAAGCATTGAACGATGGGCTTTTTTTCTTTTTTTATTTGCTTCATGTGTAAAACATCTTTGACTGCTTCAGATGTTTTGCATAAAAGTATGAACAAATGTGAGGCAACCATCAACTGGGCTTTTTATTTCTTTACATAAATAGCCACAGACACTCTATGCGACCTAGCTTTGGTGAAAACTGAATGTTTCAACAGCAAAGTTAATTACAGGTCCTTCTCAAAACATTAGCATATTGTGATAAAGTTCATTATTTTCCATAATGTCATGATGAAAATTTAACATTCATATATTTTAGATTCATTGCACACTAACTGAAATATTTCAGGTCTTTTATTGTCTTAATATGGATGATTTTGGCATACAGCTCATGAAAACCCAAAATTCCTATCTCACAAAATTAGCATATTTCATCCGACCAATAAAAGAAAAGTGTTTTTAATACAAAAAACGTCAACCTTCAAATAATCATGTACAGTTATGCACTCAATACCTGGTCGGGAATCCTTTTGCAGAAATGACTGCTTCAATGCGGCGTGGCATGGAGGCAATCAGCCTGTGGCACTGCTGAGGTCTTATGGAGGCCCAGGATGCTTCGATAGCGGCCTTTAGCTCATCCAGAGTGTTGGGTCTTGAGTCTCTCAACGTTCTCTTCACAATATCCCACAGATTCTCTATGGGGTTCAGGTCAGGAGAGTTGGCAGGCCAATTGAGCACAGTGATACCATGGTCAGTAAACCATTTACCAGTGGTTTTGGCACTGTGAGCAGGTGCCAGGTCGTGCTGAAAAATGAAATCTTCATCTCCATAAAGCTTTTCAGCAGATGGAAGCATGAAGTGCTCCAAAATCTCCTGATAGCTAGCTGCATTGACCCTGCCCTTGATAAAACACAGTGGACCAACACCAGCAGCTGACACGGCACCCCAGACCATCACTGACTGTGGGTACTTGACACTGGACTTCTGGCATTTTGGCATTTCCTTCTCCCCAGTCTTCCTCCAGACTCTGGCACCTTGATTTCTGAATGACATGCAGAATTTGCTTTCATCCGAAAAAAGTACATTGGACCACTGAGCAACAGTCCAGTGCTGCTTCTCTGTAACCCGGATCAGGCGCTTCTGCCGCTGTTTCTGGTTCAAAAGTGGCTTGACCTGGGGAATGCGGCACCTGTAGCCCATTTCCTGCACACGTTTGTGCACGGTGGCTCTGGATGTTTCTACTCCAGACTCAGTCCACTGCTTCCGCAGGTCCCCCAATGTCTGGAATCGACCCTTCTCCACCTCTTCTCGTTGTGCAGCGTTTTCTGCCACACTTTTTCCTTCCCACAGACTTCCCACTGAGGTGCCCTGATACAGCACTCTGGGAACAGCCTATTCGTTCAGAAATTTCTTTCTGTGTCTTACCCTCTTGCTTGAGGGTGTCAATAGTGGCCTTCTGGACAGCAGTCAGGTCGGCAGTCTTACCCATGATTGGGGTTTTGAGTGATGAACCAGGCTGGGAGTTTTAAAGGCCTCAGGAATCTTTTGCAGGTGTTTAGAGTTAACTCGTTGATTCAGATGATTAGGTTCATAGCTTGTTTAGAGACCCTTTTAATGATATGCTAATTTTGTGAGATAGGAATTTTGGGTTTTCATGAGCTGTATGCCAAAATCATCCGTATTAACACAATAAAAGACCTGAAATATTTCAGTTAGTGTGCAATGAATCTAAAATATATGAATGTTAAATTTTCATCATGACATTATGGAAAATAATGAACTTTATCACAATATGCTAATATTTTGAGAAGGACCTGTATATATCTCACATTGTGGTATAGTAACACAAACTGTCTTTTATACATAACACCTTTGTGTTTTTCTACAACTTAAAGTCACAAATTGTACGGTTGGTACTCAAATAATGCATTTAAGATAATTAATTTTTAATCTATCGCTGTCATAGTTAGTTTTCACAATTTTTGACTGTAAACCTCCAGGAATTAGAAAATAGCTCCAAAGCTTTGATTTCTCAAGTTCATCTGGGACTTGTAATTAACATTTTATTAAAATCAGAAGTGCTAAAAGGTGAGCTGCCTTCACCTGAATAGCTACAGCATCAATTCTTTGGCAAATATTCAGTATTTTCTCCACTGGTGCTTAATTAGAGTGATTGAGATCTGGGCCAATCTGAATTGAGGGCATAACTGCTGTTATAATTGTTCATGGATTAGAGGACTGCAATCATGCACTATGTTATCTCTTAATGGTAATGCTGTATTTCTGGTTCTCCTTCAGTTTACTGACAATAGAAAGAAAGAAAGAAAGAACAAAGACAATACTTGTAAGGAAATTAAGGGAATAATATAAATTTTCCTTACTCTCCACCTTTGCTGGATGTCTGCTGCTTCAGTTTGTGTGATGAACAAATCTGCCTTAAACAGTAAAACCTGCAATTTCGGACCCACATGTAACAGAACTTTGAAGGCACTAGAACAGTCCTAGCAGGCCTTTAACAGACCAGTTACAGTGTCTCAGAGGTTCAGCTCTCTGAATTGCACCCATAGTAAAAAGTTGTTAAAACCCCTAAAATAATATTTTTATATTAGTCAGTCAGTCAGTCATTTTCTACCGCTTATTCCATAGTGGGTCGCGGGGGAGCTGGTGCCTATCTCCAGCAGTCTATGGGCGAGAGGCGGGGTACACCCTGGACAAGTCGCCAGTCCATCACAGGGCAACACACAAACAACCATGCACACACCCATTCATACACCTAAGGACAATTTAGAGTGACCAATTAACCTAACAGGCATGTCTTTGGACTGTGGGAGGAAGCCGGAGTACCCGGTGAGAGCCCACGCATGCACGGGGAGAACATGCAAACTCCATGCAGAAAGACCCCCGGTCGGGAATCGAACCCAGGACCTTCTTGCTGCAAGACAACAGTGCTACCAACTGCACCACCGTGCAGCCCCCATTTTTATATTATAGTAGCAGAATTTCATACTGAAAAATTAAGAAAAATCTAAACTTTAAGTCTATTTATTCAGTGGAGAAAATCCCCCACAATAAAACAAAATGTTTTTTTAATTAATCATGTTCCACATCATTTCCACCCTAAACACTTTCCACCCTAAACAATAGATGAAATGTGACTTAACCCATTTTTTTAATGTTAACTTTTTTAACTTAACCAGGGTGGCAAGTGACTGTTTGTTCCCTGGGAAAAAAACAGTACATCACAAAAATACATTTTGTCATGTTTGTTGTCACCTTCTGCTTTGTCCGGGACCGGGTCACGGGGGCAGCAGACTCAGCAGAGACACCCAGACGTCCCTCTCCCCATACACCTCCTCCATCTCCTCCGGGGGTAGCCCAAGGCGTTCCCAGGCCAGCCGAGAGACATAGTCCCTCCAGCGTGTCCTGGGCCGTGTCCTGGGCCTCCTCCTGGTGGGACGTGCCTGGAACACCTCCCGAAGAAGGCGTCCAGGAGGCATCTCTCTTCACCACAACGAACCGGCACAGCGCCCCCATTACTGCGGCAGCCGAACCGATCAGTCTGTCGATCTCCTGCTCCATTCTCCCCTCACTCATGAACAAGACCCCAAAAGACCCCATTTTCTCATGTTGTAGTCACAAATTTCAATGCAAAAAGCTTTTACTAGTAATATCCTAAAAAGTGTGATGTGGATTTGTATTTAGCCCCCTCTTAATCTGATACCCCTGATTAAAATCCAGTGCAACTGCCTTAAGAAGGCACCGAGTTACTAATTAGAGTCCACATTATTTATTCTCAATGTACATTCTGTGAAGGCCTAGATATCAGATTAAAGGGGTTAAATATACAAGAATACCACGTTTTTTTTTTTGTAAAAATGTTGAAAACCATTTTTCCTATTCCTTCCACTTTACAGTTTGCACTAGTTCACGTGGGATTGTCATAAAAGGTTTAACTAAAACTTATTGAAGATTTAAGATGAAATGTGGCAAAATGTGAAAAATACAATTTTACGCAGCTCTGCAAATATAACGTGAAAAGCCCATTTCTTTGAACCCCTCTTTTGAAAGGGAAAGACAATAGAACATGATATGTTGGTAAGATTGACGTGTGTTAAACTTTAAAATTTAGGTAATGGCTATAAGAAAAATATACTTGCTTAAACTTACCAATATGTGCAGACAGAGTTATAATTAAATGGTTTAAAACAACTAAAGCTGTGACAAACAAGGCTTGACGAGGACCTAAAAGGTTTATCTTGACCCAATGCACAAAAAAGAATATTTTAACAGGTAAAATCCTTTGGTGCCAATAGATGTAACATTGTACCCTTTATAAGCAGGATGTACTTATACTATGGTTATATTTTGGCAAAAGGCCTTATAATGTCTTGTGTGGCCAGACCTCATCTTGTGGGCTATTGAGCTTAAAGAGCTAGATGGTCAATTTATAACACTTCTTGAATAGGTAAGGTTGTGAGGGTGGGCTGAGAAGCTCTTAGGGGGCCTGGGTGGTGGGGTTGCCCCAGGGGTTAATGCAGGCCACATTGCTCACTCTAACGGATGACTGGGAACCCCCAATAAATCAGCTTCTCTGCCAGGAAAGATGAAGGTAGAGGAGGGGAAGTGGCTGCAAAGTGGACCACTCCAGCCTCTCCTCACACCTCTTCTGACACTCTTTCTTTCCTGTGCCCTCTTAACCACTACAACTCATTCTAACTCATGATTCACACTAACTAAACAGAGGTCTGAATGAAAGCAGACAAACTTGTGTAAAACGACAACGGTAAATAAAACAAAGGACGATGATAGTGGAACACTGATTAATTAAAGGTTCCTCTCTGGCTGCAGAATAGATGAAGTTTCATGATCAATCAATTAGCAAGCTATCCTTACGCACGTCAGTGTCTCTAAAAGCCAGCTCTCATTTGTAACTTTTATTACTTTACTGCTTTGTGGTGGCCCTCAGCCAATCAAACACAACGTAGGGCCTATTCACTGTGGCCATTAACTGGAAAAAGGGAAGCCCCCCAACACCACTCCCCTACCGTCAATCTACTGGTTTAAGTGATGCTATCAATTATAAAGCATAGAGAGCATGACAAAATACTAAAAGGGACATGAATTAATAAATAGCTTACAGCAAATTATATGTTAAAATAAGTTGGATTACTTGGATTATATTCATTGTAACAGCTCTTTTACAAATACTGCTGTCATATATTCCTGATGCATTAAGTTTACAACTGCAAGCTCCATCATTATTGCTAAGAGAGAAGGATTTAAGGTTGCAATTTAATGTAATTTAGGGTTGAATTCAGGTTAGCGATGCAAAGCATCACAAAGTGTGTGTTTTTGAAAGATCAGAACTCAGCTCTTTGTGTTTTTGGCACTCTATATGTGACTATTTGATAAGATAAAAGCACCAAGAGATAAAAGTCGAGTGAAATGAAGGGAGCAAAGAAGAGAGCTGAGAAAAAAAAACGAATGCTTTGCATCTTTTCTGAGTTAGAAGGGGATTAGTCGCTCCTCTAATTGGCTCTCCGAGAATTCTTCTCAGTTTACATCCACATTAGAGATAGATTTTTAATTCATTTCTTTTTTTTTTACTCAGGTCGAGGCGGATCTGGCAACTCAGCTTGTTCATTTGTATTCCACGGACACAGAACTCCCATTTATAAACATATCAGAGAGATCATAAATTGGCATGAGCATGGTGTTGCCAAGATTAAACCACTGAGTGCATCTCGCATTCATTCATTACTCTGAGACTAGTGTGTGGGCAAAGGGAGACGCCTTGCCTTTACTTTTTCAATTTAACACCAGACGTAACTAATAAAACTCACCATCTTTAAATATAAGCTAACTCCAATGTGGGACAAACACTAAGCCTTAGCCTTTACAAAAATAATTAGTATTTGTGAATAAAAGACTTTTACCCATTTTATTGGTTTACTTTCTTGGCTCAGCAACATCTGACCATACGTGAAGAAATCCTGTGCCCCGTTGCATATTTTGTAAATAAAAATTGATTGGAAAGTGTAAAATTTTGTTGTTACTTTTATTTTGGTATCTTCATTTTTTTTTTTTTTTTGTTTCATCATACTTAAAGATTGCCTAACCATTTTGGGCTGAAAGTTCAGTGCTCTGTACTCAGTCTGAATCATCCCAGGTGGTCAAATAATTATCAGTTGAAATAATCAAAAATAGGGCCAACTCCCCTGCTGTGTCAGCCAATGGCTTTGGCATGTGGAGAGGAGTGACTCTTCATTAGTGTAGACAAAGTGAATGTTATTATCTAGCCATTGCTATAACATATGTGTAGAAATTTCTTAGCATTGTTGCATATTGCACATATATATATGGAGTTTTTAAGTTGACAAGACATATTCTACACAGTTTTTTAATTAGATGTCTTTTGTGATTGGCATGGCTGGCTAGCTTTACTAAAACCGCAGTCTCATAAATAAAATGTAAAACAATACTTTAGCACTGAGATTTTCAAAGCCTGTCAATATTTTGAAATCCATCGTGGTCCATGATCTACTGGGGTTGAAAACTGAAATGAACACAACATAGGACCTTTTCGTTACTTCATTTAGTCTTTCTGTTATTTGCAAAACGTTTCGCTCCCTCTTGCTCTCTCGCTGTATGTATAAACCACAGTCAAGTCCCAGAAAATACTGTTTTGTTTTCAAATACCTTCCTGAAACTTTTGGGCTTGCTCTCTGTTCATTTCTACGTACCTCACTGATACTGAAAATATCTTACTTTAACTTTAAGTAACATTACCCACACCAAAGAAGGGTGTTGTCAGTGCAACCCAGGAGAGTTTGAACTTTCTGACCAACTGGTCACAGGTCATTGCCAACCAGGCTAAAAATCGGCCATGTGGAAAAACATTACAAAATAAATTTTCCTTTCAAACATTTCTGTCAAGTATTAAGAACATGCTTTTAACCTGTGAACTCTGTCATCAGGCCCATCACCAGCCACTGTCTCATCGTTAACACAGAGCTGAACAGCTCACAGATCACTGTCATTCAACAAAAACGGCAGCATCTTAGCACATCAGCATCCACCTGGAGATAGCTTCACAGCAGGAGACCTAAAATTCAAACATAATCTCTTGAACTAACAGTGGCCGCTGAGGTGAAAAAGTGTGAACCAACCCCCTCCTCCCTTTTCCCTGCTTAGATGTAATTTACATGACTCCTACACAACCTGGAGCTTGTCATCGCAGCGAGAGGTAAAAAATGAGCCGAGCTGCAGTTTGCAGAAATGATTGATCTGATAAATGTTTTAGTGCTCCATTGTGATGTTTACATTTGTCACAAGCCCTCTTTTCTTGGTAATGATGATATTTTCTATCTGTCAAGAGTGAATTTTGTTTGCTTTAGATTTTTGCATGAAACTTCTTCTATGAACACTGAGAAATTACGAGTTTAGACATCTTAAAGGATCGGTTATTTGTATTAAGTATCGACAGCTGAACTATTTTCATGTCATCCACTCATTTGTTTCCTCCACAACCATTTTCAACCCCATCACCGAATCACATTTACCTTTTTTTTTTTTTTACCGTTGCCTTTCTTTCACGATTTTCTCTCTCTCGTTTCTGTCTTGCTTGGCCTCAGATTGGGGTCAGGAGTTTAGTAGGGGAAAAACATTTAGAGCTGGTGGCATAGAGCCCAGAGCCACTCAAAAAAATAAAGAAAAAACAAAAATAAATCTCTTTTCACACACACACACACACACACACACATTACAGACCACATTAACCTTTTCTGCTTCTGCAAATGTCTCCATCATGTTTCAGTCTTGAACAGCAGCAACAAGAAGCCACTTTTTGTTTCATCAGCTTATGCAGTCAGAAATTGAGTACAAGAGAAAGGGAAATTTGTTTTTGAGTCTTTAGAAAGCAAAAAAATGCAAATATCAAACATGTCTTCGCGTCAGTTTATAGCCACAGTATCTGCTCACTTTTACTCGCTTGTGTGTTATTTGATGCTATCAGCAGGTCAGTAAGTCACGATTGCTGAATAGACAGCCGCGTGTTTTCATTTGGGAATAAAAAGCTGCAGTATATGAAAAAAGTAAATTGTCTACAATTACATGTGCATCCTTTTATTTCTTTTTATGTTGACATTATCTGGATGTGTGCTTGTTTATTAAGTTTTGGCTTTACAGAACAGGTCGTCGTATTGGCAGTTCACAGTGCTGCTGTCCCTCACTCTTCCGATCCTCGAAGGGCAGCTTATTCCTGAAGTGTCAAGGGCCTGCGATGTGTTAGAAGAGGAAGGGGGGAGGTGAGAGAGATGAAAGACAGAGAGGGACGGGAATCGCCTTCACCTTGGGAGAAGAGATATGAGAGGATGACAAGAACAATGATGCATCTCCTCTTTCTCTTCCTTATGTTTAATCATGAGCTTGTTGAAGCTGACCCTGTCCTCTGGTGGTTCATGTGTCTTTACAGGACACACCTTCTTACTCACCTTCTTCTATTAGTGTGCAATGTTTTGACTGTGATGCAATGATCTCATCACCACATAGCTCCTAAACACTATTCATTATGTTTTTAGTCATTTACATTTTTGCTTGTCTAAATGAAAGCGGTGTCTAACTGTCCAACAATATAAACATTTTGTGGCTGATTTTCAATCTACATTTATTCTAAAGCTTTGTCCTGCCAATACCAGTCCTAGTCAGTTGTGATATGAACTACAAGAAGATAAATAGTTAAGCCCAAAATTATCCATACCATGTTTACAGTGAATGGATGTAATATTGAGGTTTTCTAGTGGCCCCACCAGAGTCCCAGCTAAAGATTAGGGAGATGGCATGGAAGCCCTTCAACCTCAAAGACTTGGAGCTCATCACAAAAGATAAATTGTGAAAACACATGTGAAAACATGCAAATATCTGATCAGCAATTATAAGAAGGGTTTGATTGATGCAATGCTAATAAAAAAATTGATTGATTATTGAGAAGGGTATAATTCATTTTTGACAAGACATTTTTTATAAAATGCAAATAAAACAGCAGTCTTTTTAAATAGATCTATTTTTTTTTCTTTTTAAGGATGATAAAATGCTTGAATGATCATAATATATCCAAACAGAGGTGTGAATAATTTGGGGCTTAACTGCATTTAATCTACTGTCACACTGTTTCCTGTTGTGTCATCTTTGCTGTGCGTTGAAAAATAAGTCTGGTCACATGTTAGAACCATGTGTGTCTCTTTGGTGTGCTTGCCTTCTCACTAGTGCAGGAATATTGAGGTTATGGGTGTGGATTTGACAGTGTATCAACTGAACACTTAGAAAGGCCCCAAGGAATAAAATAATTTCTAGTTAATTTAATCAGACACTAAGTGATGCCATAAAACTCACTTTCTGTTTCAAGCATCCTGCATCCTGAGGTAAGTAAAGCATCTAGGTAGCATAGTGGGAAATTAAGTCATCTTATCTTTTTGGTAATTACAGCAACATTTGACTGACGGGTGCATTAGTTTTTTATGAAATGTATTTCATTAATAAAAAAAAAAAAACAATGTAGGTTTTTTTGTATTGCTGCTGCAAATACGCTTTTAGGATTAACCTTCTGTATTTCATGCAGGAAAGAGGCTGTGTGCTGGAGCAGGATCCAATCGGTAAACATCAGTTATTTTTGTGTGAATAAAGTCGATAAAATACATTTCATGGATGCGAACCATTGTAATCCTCGTAGAACATTACTTATTCACCAACATCATATCTTTTACCCCTGTGACTTGATTTCTCTCTGTGTGTGATTTTGCTTTGGCCTCGTTTTTTATATCTGAATATGTTTAAAATAGCTTAAAATCTATGACACCCTCTCCATCCTTTCCTGTTATACTAGTATAAGTGCATATTATTTGGCGCATTCCCTTAGGTAAAGTATTTTCTGCCAACGACACAGGATTTCTGATTTCTGTTAACAACTAGCACTCACACTTTAATGTTCCATATGATACATTATTGCTCCATAAATGGTAGTGCAGATCCTGTTGCATAAAGTTCTGTCTCCAAATGTGATGGAATTTCTAATTTCTAATCTGCTTTGAAACACATTGAAAAAGCTCAGATTTATTTGAGTTGACTTTCTAGCACGAAAATGTGATGAAATATGCCTTTTTAAGTAAAAATCTAAACATTACATTCAGCGCAAACCTTTCAATACTGCTTCAGGCAAGAGCTGTCTCTGCTTGAAATAATTTCTATGCTCATTTTGGACAAAAACAACCATGATAGAAACAAGATGAGATTGGTATAGTAAAAAATGCATAGTTATTATAGATAATATTCACATTGTTTTATAGAAATGTATGTTTTTGCAGAAATCCTCAATTTACCGTTGGAACATGTGGATTTACAAAATACCTCTCTGGTATTCCAGGCAGTCTTAAATTCTTCTGTAAACATCTGAACTATTTTTTTTCCCACTACCTCAATTTTTTAGGCATTACAAGGTAGACAGTGAGGGCACACTGAGCACGGCAGGTCAACTAAAAGTTGTCATTTTGTGTTATTAAATGCCTCAACCTCTAACAGTGAAAAAGCTTTAGAGAGAAAAAAGGTGAGCCAACTGCCACTGTTGTCAGGAGTTATTTTGATAGTTGCACACCTATTCATTCTCATGACTGACACATCTGTCAACACTGCCACTCCTGCCTTACCTTTTCCCCGCTGCGTTCCCTTTACTGAAACGTCCTCTTTGATATCTGTTGTTAAGTCTGCGCTTGGATTTATCAGCTGCTGGAGATTTTAAATATGGAAAAAAAAAGTCTGTTTTTAGATGCTGTCAGTTTACAACTGGGATGGCTTTAATGTAGCTTGCTTCACATGTGCTTGTATATAAGCATTTTAAAATGATTTGAAACATTGTAACATGATGAAAATACCACCTACACGTTCTTGTTTTCTATCATTACAGTATAGAAATGAATGAATGAATATGGTATAAAACTCTTGCTCAGTTAACACATCATTGGGATCTATATCCTTCATCTAAAAGTCGTTATTTATATCTTTCCTGTGTCGCTCCGTTCTCTCCACAAATCTTTCTGCGTTGCTGTCTTTACCCGTCTCTCCCTCTCTGTCTTTATCATGTGAACCATCGTCTTATCTCCCCCTTTAAGTATCTCAGTATGTAACACCCATTCTTTATTTTTCTTCATGCCTATCTGTCCATCTCCGTCTCTCTAAACATCTTCCCTTGCCGGTGTATCATGCCAAATTTTTTGTCATACTTTTCATCCCCTGTTTTAGTTTCTGGCAGTTCAGAAGAAATTTTGTTCCTACAAATGTAGTTACATTGTCTTGCAAAAGACTTGACATCTTTTTAACTTTTTCATATTTTGTCATGTTACCATCTCAAAGTGAATTGTATTGTTTTGGATTTCAATTTGATAGGCATCGTTTTTACATATTTGTTTTTTTTTTTTTTTACAAATCTTGATCTGAAGTGTGGTGTGTATTTGCATTTCACCCCATTTACTTCAATTCCCCTTCAGCATAATAACCTAGTTGGCTTCAGAAGTCAACTTAATCTTAGAGGTGCATAATTTTTTTAGCCTGCTTCCCTGCACAAATTTATGAAGAAATGTACAGTTCATTCTAATAAATCCTAATTACAGGTCCTTCTCAAAATATTAGCATATTGTGATAAAGTTCATTATTTTCCATAATGTCATGATGAAAATTTAACATTCATATATTTTAGATTCATTGCACACTAACTGAAATATTTCAGGTCTTTTAAAATTCCTATTCAGACCTGTTCTCACTAAGCTTGAGACAATTTCAGTTTCTGGTAGAAACATATGCCCCCAAACATTTGCAGCCGTTTCAACAAAAAGACCAGGAGGGCTAAGTACAAAGGTGAGGCACAACCTTTAGATCTTTGATTGTTACAAATTTTCAAAACTGTGTGCCCTTTTCTTTCTATCCCATAAATATTCACTGCTTTGTGTTGGTCTATCATATGAAATTGTAGTAAAATACATAGAAGTTTTTGGTTTTATTGTGACAAAATGTGAAAAAGATGTGAATACATCATGTAGTAGCACTAACTCTTGCCAGTTGCCTCACTGGAATTTAAATGTTAAAAGCGATGCATCGCTGATGTGTGTGCCTGTCAGTGCTGTCAGGATGTGTGTGAATGCGTTCAGGGGTCAGTGTGATGGCACTGCTTAGCGCTCTGGTTGGCTGAGCCCATCTGTCACTCAAAATGGGGCCAACCTCTGGCCCCAGTCACTAGTCAGGCGTATCAGTGCTGTGACAGAATTATGAAGCTTTTTGGCTGTTGTTCACCAGCCCAATTGAATTACAAGCAGTGTCTTGTTCTGTGCAAGGCTTTTTAATGGCTGATTTAAGGCACTTGCACCTCACACACACCTCTTGGTTGAATGAGAGTTAGCATGACTATTTATTGCAGAAGAGAAACTTTACTGCCTGGCTTTTCATACAACTCCTGTTTTGATAGATTTTTGATTGAGTTATTCTCAGTTTGTTTGTGCTTTTTGGATCTTAATATGCCACCAAGGCTTTTGTTTTCATCACACTGTTGCGGCAGTTTATGGCGAATTATTTGCTTCACAGGACGTCTATCCTATGTCATTTCTCCCCACAGCACTTCACATCTGTTGTCGTTTCATTACAGACGTTTATTTGATACCATGTGTTTGCCAAGACACTCTGGATAAATCACACTGTTGTCTGCTTCCCTGCACCTGAGTGAAAGCAAAAAGCAGAAAAGGGTCTTATTTTCTCCCTCCTGCGCTTATTTTTATTGGCGGAGCCAGCAGCACAGCAAGTCTGTTTATCGCTAAACATATTCCCAGTCAAAGAGCATCAGGTTTCATTGAGTTGGTGTGTGCTCAACAGGTACAGTGCATTTATGCAGTCTGCCCTAGTGATCAAACAGAAGCTGCATCTGAATAACTCTTTCTTCACACCCAAAGCCACTTTGGCAGGTTGCTACTCGTTAGACCTCCAGTCTGCCTACTGCTTCTGTGCTTATTTGACTGAATGGCATGGGGTTGGTATTTTTCTCTTATATTTGTTCCTGTTTCTGTCTTATTTGATTGTCTGCATGCTATACTTCCATTTTTGCTACCCATTTCTTTTGAATGCAGACCAAACATGAACACTTTAGCTTCTCCAATAAACAGTTTAGAGAAAAATGGTGATTACACTATGAAATGAAGTCATAAGGTCTGCTTCTAGAGTTAATACATTTGATATTTAAAAAAGAGAAGCTATCAGTGGAATAATGGTAGAAAATACAGTGCATTGCAAAAGCATCAATACCCAACCTTGTAAGCAGGGTTAAAGTAACAAAAATTAACTTTAAATGAATTGAAGGTGTGAAATATTGAACATTTAAAAATTGAGTGCCATAAAAACCAACATGTGATTAATTTCACCTTTGTGAAAAGTAGAATCAGTGAATTTGGAGGGCATTAAATAATCAGAATCAGCTTTATTGCCAAGTTCGTGCATACAAACAAGGAATTTGACTCCGGTACACTTTGCTCTTTTGTTCTGTTTTTGCATTACAGAATATACAAATTTACAATTTACAATGTACAAAATACACATATCTAATAGAAAAGGTGCATTTGCAACATCTGTATGCTGTTGTTTTGTACTCTATTGAATGTTCATCAGAGAAACAGCCTGGGGGAAGAAACTGTCTTTGTGGCGGCTGGTTTTAGTGAACATTGCTCTGTAGCGGCGGCCTGAAGGTAAAAGTCTAAACAGTTTATGTGCAGGGTGTGTGGGGTCTGCAGAGATTTTGGCAGCTCTTTTCTTGACCCTAGACCTGTATAAGTCCTGGATGGAGGGAAAGTCAGCCCTGATTATTCTCTCTGCAGACCTGATTATTCGTTGCAGTCTGGACCTGTCCTGTTTTGTGGATGAGCCAAACCACACTGAGATGGATAAAGACAGTACAGACTGAATGATGGCAGTGTAGAAGATGACCAGCAGCTCCTGTGGAAGGTTGTACTTCTTGAGTTGCCTCAGGAAGTACAGTCTCTGCTGGGCCTTCTTTCGAACAGTGTCTATGTGCGAAGACCATCTCAGGTCCTCAGAGATGGTGGTTCCTAAGAACCTGAAGTGGTCCACGGCCGATACAGTGTTGTTGAGGATGGTGAGGGGGGTGTATGGGGGTGGTGTTCTCCGAATGTCCACCACCATTTCCACAGTCTTGAGTGGGTTCAGTTCAAGGTAGTTCTGACCGCACCAGTGTACCAGCCGATCCACCTGCTGTCTGCATACAGACAGCAGGTGGATCGGTAGCAGCAGCAGCCGATCCACCTCCTGTCTGTATGCAGACTCATCACCGTCCTGGATCAGTCCAATGACAGTGGTGTCATCTGCAAACTTAAGGAGTTTCATGGACGAGTCCGATGAGGTGCAGTCATTTGTGTACAGAGAGAAGAGGAGTGGGGATAGAACACACCCCTGGGGGGCACCAGTACTTATTGATCTGGATCGGGAGAAGATGCTACCCAGTCTCACCTGCTGCTGTCGGTCTGTCAGGAAGCTGTTGATCCACTGACAGGTGGAGGCTGGGAAGTTGAGCTGTGTGAGCTTCTGGTGGAGGATGTCTGGTATGATGGTGTTGAAGGCCGAGCTGAAGTCTACAAACAGGATCCTGGCGTACGTCCCTGGGTGGTCGAGGTGTTGCAGGATGAAGTGTAGACCTAAGTTAACAGCATCATCTGCTGACAAGTTTGCTCGGTAAGCAAATTGCAGGGGGTCCAGCAGGGGGCCTGTGATGTCTTTCAGGTGCTTCAACACCAGCCGCTCAAAGGATTTCATGACCACAGACGTCAGGGCTTCAGGCCTGTAGTCATTTAATCCTACGATGGTGGGTTTCTTGGGAACCGGGATGATGGTGGATCGTTTGAGGCAGGAGGGGACCTCACATTTCTCCAGTGACTTGTTGAAGATCCTTGTGAGGATCGGAGCAAGTTGATGTGCGCAGGCTTTCAGACATGATGGGGAGACGTTATCAGGTCCTACAGCTTTCTTTGTTTTCATGCGCTGAAAGAGCCTGTTTACCTCTTCCTCGGAGATCTTTAGTGCAGGCAGAGGATCTGATGGTGGGGGGTTGGTTGCTTTATGGGAGGAATTTGTTCCTGAATGGGATGTGGAGGAGATGATTTGAGGTGTGAATGACTTCTTGTCATGTCTGCAGTTGAGTGTAATTTTTGTCATGGATTCTAATTTTCACAGAGGAGGAAATAATCACATGTTGGTTTTTACGACACTCAAATTTACCATGTTCCCTGTTTCACACCTTCAATTCATTTCAAGTTAATTTTTGTTACTTTGACCCTTCATAACCTTGTCATGTTATGATTACATACTTTAAAATCTTGTATTCATGTGATTGTCCAAAACAAGGTAGCACATATTGTGGTGTTTAATAGAACATACAGTATATGTGGGTTTATAAAAACGTCTAAGAATACAAACTGTGAATGTTTGCATGTGCATTATGTCCCCTTTACTCTGAGACAAATATATAAAATCCAGTGTTTACATTCAGAAATCACCTAAATAGAGTTTTGAATATGGGAAGAAACTTGTGCCATCAGAAACTGAATTTGAATTGTTCAAACTGAATCTGTATTTGTGTAATTTGAAATTAAATGCATTGGTTTGAAAATGAATTTCACTAAACTGAAACTGAATATAATGGTTTAAAACTGAATTTGTTTGATTTGAAAATTGCTTTGCTTTGTATTGAAAATTCAGTTTGATTACTTTCACTCTCAGGTCTGAAATTCAATTTCAGTTCCAAAATTCAGTTTTTTGTGTCACACATCTGGGTTCTTGAAGCCACAGATTAATCAAACACAGATTTACTGATTCATGGATGTCATTCCCTGTTGCTGTGTCCAAATTCAGGACTGCATTCTTTTGAAGGACGCATTTGTAGGCTGATACCGTCCTGGATGAGGCGACGAATGCTGTCCAATCTCCAATGTTCCAACAAATGCGTCCTTCTTATCCCCAGATTTGAAGGATGGGTCTGGGTGTATTCTCCATGTTCCACCCTATCCCATGATTCATTGCGGGTCGAAGTAGATTGTTCAAACGGAAGTAGCAAAAGCCGGAGGAGAGAGAAAAGTTGTGAATAAAATTGGATATATTGCGCATTCTGTGAAACAACTGAACTTTTACAATGTTTTTAGACAAGAATGTAGTTGTGTAAACCTAAAATATCTGATCAGTTTATCAAGATATCGCTTAATTACACAAATGCGCCGATGTGTTCGTCCGCTGCTCCAGCAGCCGCTTGCCTCGGCAGCTGTCAGCTGACTGGGTGGTTGAGGTGCGCTAAACCCCGAGAGAACAGTTGACTGCCTGCACATTGTTTTCAAAATCCCGCTGGGTTTCCCCAATGGATAGAAGTTAGACAGATATAATTCAGTCAGATGAAATCTAATATTAATGTTTTGTTTATTTATTATAATGATAATAATAATTATTATTATGCTCTGCAAATAAACTGATTTAAACTTTGTTCCTAAAGTTAATATTTTAGTGTTTAAGTTGTTGAAAGCTTTACAAATAAATTAAACAAATGGTATTTGTCATCAATGTATTTTATCTAGTGTTTATGTCTATGAACACAAAAAAATATTTTCAACATTTTAAATGGCTGAATAATGAACAAGATCATAAAACAATAACATTTTAAAACAAAACAGCATCATAAGCCATCAGCAATATGTAACGGGGTAAATAAAAACCATGTAGTTATTTACAGTAGAGACCGCTTTATTAACCTTCAGGCTTCATTTGTTCGGCTTCACAGCTCTGTGCTTCTTGCTAACACGGTTGCTAGGCAACAGAGTTATGCTGAGGTAGAGGCAAGAGAAACGCAGACCGATGTAACACCGGCGGCACACTATGCTAATGTGGCATTTTTAGCTAATAGCTACAGGTAGCTTGTTGTTAAATGATGTTTGACCATCATTTGTTTATATGACGCTTCTTATAGATACTCATTTGACTTGGTGATTGACATCCGCCAAGCTCATGTAAGCTGCACTGCTCCAGCTCAACATGCCGTAAATGAAGTTTAATCTGATGTGAAACGTAAATCGATGAATCTGTTTGATTAATCTGTGGCTATCCTCAAGGACCCGGATGTGTGACACAAAAAACTGAATTTTGCAACTGAAATTGAATTTTAGAACTGAAAGTGAAAGTAGTCAAACTGAATTTTTAATACAATGAAATACATTTTAAAAGCAAATGAATTCAGTTTCACACCATTAAATTCAGTTTAGTAAAATTCATTTTAAAACCAATGCATTTAATTAAAAATTACACAAATACAGTCAGAGCAATTCAAATTCAGTTTCTGATGGCACAAGTTTTTTCCCATTATTGAACAAACATCATCATGCAGACCTATGAAGGTAGCAGTCGGGTCCGATATAAAGCTTTGGAGTAATTAGCAGGGTTACATTATAAAACAATATCTCAAGCTTTGGAGGAATTCTCAACCCATCATCCAATAGCTGAGGGAGCATGGCACATGGTTGCCCACCTTAACTGGCCTGGCAGGGAAAGCATTCATTGGAAAAGTAGTCAAGAGACCCATGGTAGCTTTGGAACTGCAGAGAGCCACATCTCAGATGGGGGAATGTTTTACCAGGACAACTGTTTTTCAAATCTGGTCATTATGGAACAGTACCGTGAAAAAATAAATTACTGTTTAAAGAAAGCTTTAATTAGTCCCATAAACTTTTGTCCACAAGCCATTTAAGAGAGACGGCAAACATGGAAGAAGGTTTTGTGGTCAGATGAAGTTAAATTGAAGTTTCTGGCCAGCTTACGTATCACCATGTCTGTCAAATGGCAAACCTTGCACTTCAACCTAAAAAACATCCTTACCATGGTGATACATGGTAGTGGCAGCATGATGCTATGGGATGGTCTTCTTCAATAGGTATAAGAAAACCGATCAGAGTTGATATTAAAAGGGATAGGGCTATACATCCGGCAGTCCTGGAAGGAAATCTGTTAGAGGCTGCACAAGACGTACAACTGGGGCGGAGGTTTACCAGCAAGACAGCAATCTTAAACATACAGCCACAGCTACAATATATGGTTTAGACCAAAGCATATACATGACTTAAATGTCCCAGTCAAAGTTCAGAGGTAAATGCATTTGAGAATCTTTGGCAAGACTTGAAAATGATGCTCACAGTGCTTTCGACTGACAGAGCATGAGCTATTTTGCAAAGTATGGGAACCCGAATCACTGTACAAAGCTGGTAGAGACAGACCCTAGAAGGCTGTAACTGGAGGAAAAGATGAGAACAGTGGTAATCCTGATGAAACCCACCGTGTTACACCAGACTGTCAACATTAATAACTGGACAGTTATGCTTCACTTTTACTGGCGGAGCTTCGATACAAGTCTAATGATACGCATATGTGAGAGAGTTTATCTTTCTGCATTCAGTCAAGTATTAAATCATCAAACAGTAGCTTAGTAAATGTGTGTATGGAGTTCTGTCTGCTGGTAATGAATCCAGTGGTGCTGCTGGCATGGGTAGGGCCATGCTATTAACCTCTCTGCCAGCCGGACAGATCTCACCTTGTCTGTCGGTCTCATCGGCCTAATGACAGACTCTCTCACTGTAAGCTCCACTAATGCACACACACCTACACACACAGAGAGACACACGTACAAACCTGTCCTCTCTAATCAAATTCCCACTGAAGTGAAAAGTATTCAACACTGTCCAATCACTGCTATTGAGAAAGTCAAAAGTATTGAGAGAATATTTCTTTTCTTACAGCCCAGTCAATGTAAGCCACTCTTCAACACCTGTTTTAGCTGTATTAATCTCCACTGGTACTCTGCTGTCACCAGATCAGATTTCGCTCTGTTCTCCACCAGCCTTGAGTTTCATCACGACTTTTATGTTAGAGGGGTTTTTCTCTCATAAAGCTTCTGCTCCGACTGCATGCTCTTATCTGACAAAGCTGTATAGTGTGGTAGTTATGTTATGTCAGACGGGCCCCGTAACACCATCATTTGAAATATAAATCAAGCTAAGTTTAAGAGTTTTGCTTTGCTCGAGAAGATTTAAGGGGACATCTTAAAGTTAATCACTGGAAGTGGACAAGCTTGACAGATGCCCTAAATGAAGGCCAGGTGTAGGTTTAATGAGTTTGTGGCAGAGCAACAAGATGTGATGAGAAGGAAATATGACATTAAAATTGCTGTCAGTAATTGTAAATGTTGTTTAATAATCTGTTGGCTGTTAGTGTAAATGTGTATGTGTGACTGTGTGAATAAGGAGTCGACGCAGCAGTTAGGAGCACCTGGTGCTTGCTGTAGTCATAACAAACAACACGAAGGGATTAAGACTACATTTGTATTTGTGCCAGCTTGTTACATTCAATCCTTGTTCGCTTTTTCTCTAAAAAGCACCATGTAATGCAGCATTTCCTCTTGGCATTACTTTGCCCTTATGAGTTGGTTTTTCTTTTTTTGTTCTGCCCTGGAATGCTACCACTCATCCATGTGTCCCTCATTAAGGTTACGGCCTGGGACGGGCCTACTGTAATATCCACCACTTCTCAACTCATCTGTGAGCTGACTGAGTCAGAGATAATGTAAAGAGGTGGATGCATTTGGCAAACTAGAAGACATAAAGTTAGAGGTGTCTGCAGCCTGAATTCATCAGGCGGAGGACTGTTGGGAGACTGCTGTTTGCTCTTGATCTCTCTAAGAGCCTGCAGATGGGGGACATGGTCATAATAAGATTTTTTTTTTTTGCATAGGTTTTGTATGCCTTTTTTCTTTTTTTATTTATATGCCAAAAGCAGTCTTCTAACAGGTTAGAAACTCCTTTTATGAGATTGATGACTACAGATCCTACTCCTATCTTCTCAGATTGTGAAGTTAGAGTTGTGACGTTCAAGAACAGTTGAATCCAAACACTGGCTCTGTAACACAAACAACTGAATCACAGTTGCTGCAACATCTCCCATCTAATCAGCTTGATTTTCATTTTTCAGCAGGTTGCGCCATATGCCCAGCAGTCAATGGGGGGATTCAGCAGGGAGCAGCAGGGAGGGCAGCAAGCAACCCCTCCGTACTTCAGTCCTCCTCAGCAGACTCCCACAGGTCCATCCCAGAGTTCCTACCTGCAATCTCGACCACCACCGCAGCAGGTACTGTCACTCACCTACAGACTGCACCTTCCTTTCTAAGACAAAGATGCATGCAGGAGTTTCTTGCTAAAATATTTCCTTCCTGTGCTGTTCCCAAATAATTAAAGGAAGTATTTAAGAAACCACAATTTTCTCCAGCTCTATAAAGCATTGATTAGCACAGCACTGCCCCCTTCAAAATAAAAACACATCCTCTTTGATTTATGAAAGAAGTTGACAGAAACTGGCATTAGCACTAATCTATTCTACTATTACCTTTGAACATAAATTCATATTTATATTTCTTATGGGGTAATTAATTTTCTAAACAACTGACATCAGTCTTTTGTGTTTTGAAGTGAATGTTCTGAAATAGACCATGTTAAATGTTCATGTGTTTAATTAGGCTTGAGGATATTAGTTTGAATCTATAACCTACAGTAATCGAGTGTTAGAGAAAGACTAGAATGCATGTTTCCATTGTGAGATTGTCAGTTTCAGTCATTAGAAACTGGAGACTTGACTTGGACTTGCTGGTTCAGTATTGGAAAAATTGACATAGACTGGGTAAAATCACTATAGATGATCTCTGGGACAAATAGTTGTAATAATGTAATAATTAGTATATTCTAATATTTGTAGCAGTAGGTGTACATTTTTCCTTTTCTGTATTAAATAAAAGCAATTAGATCATCTCAAACAATTGTTGTTTATTTTGTGGAAATACCATAAACTGGGGTATATTCCACTCAATGTTATCATACTATGTTGACGCCTTACACCTGGCCTAACCCAAACACTTAAAGGGGACATATCATCCCTCCTTTTCACACTTAAATCATTCAGTTGTGGTCTATATACAGTGGAACTGCAATGCTTTGGTCTGAACTCCACGTTATTGTAGCTCCACAGGCTTCCTCTCGGTGTGCTTCTTTAAATGCTATTGACACACTTCACACTTCGCCCCCCACAAGTTCAAAAAGCGCTGCATTTTACTCCTTCGGCCATTTTTGTAGTTTGATAACAATTATCTAGCACCTCAGAAACAAGACAAAACGGCAAAAACAATACAAAACTGTTTATGTAATAATACTATTAAAACATGCAGTACGGTTATGTCTTCAAGGAGCTAAAAGCAGCACACAGCACTAACATAAGTAGAAGGCATGATGCTACTGCTATCAAAACAATGGCCAGGACGTCATATCAACACATAATAAATTCATGTCTAAAATAAATGTTGTCATTTCAGCGTTATTTGCAGCTAATTGCTTTGCACGGTTGCTTGTGTGTTGCCCTGCGATGGACTGGCGACTTGTCCAGGGCGTACCCTGCCTTTCGCCCATAGACTGCTGGAGATAGGCACCAGCTCCCCCGCGACCCACTATGGAATAAGTGGTAGAAAATGACTGACTGACTGCTTTGCTGTGTCCGTTGTTTTCAATGGACAGAAGGAACTGACCCCTTAATCAGATGACGTCTTTCAGCAAATCCTTTTTGATACTGGCTGGGGGTGTTGAAGGCACTCGTCCTTGAAGTGGGGGAAATAGGAATTTCCCCACTGATGTGGAAACATCTCCATTAAAAAATAAAATTTGGACTACAAAATCGCTGCGAGAAATAGATATAGTGGATACGCGAAATTGATCAGCCGGAAGTCCATGACTTTATTTAGCTGTTCCGCAGCACATACTGTGACGTAACAGATAATAGAGAAATCTGAATGGACTGAAAAATACACTGCTCAAAAAAATAAAGGGAACACTCAAATAACACATCTGAATGAATTAATGAAATATTCTCATTGAATACTTTGTTCTGTACAAAGTTGAATGTGCTGACAACAAAATTACACAAAAATCATCAATGGAAATCAAATTTATTAACCAATGGAGGCCTGGATTTGGAGTCACACACAAAATTAAAGTGGTAAAACACTACAGGCTGATCCAACTTTGATGTAATGTCCTTAAAACAAGTCAAAATGAGGCTCAGTATTGTGTGTGGCCTCCACGTGCCTGTATGACCTCCCTACAACGCCTGGGCATGCTCCTGATGAGACGGCGAATGGTCTCCTGAGGGATCTCCTTCCAGACCTGGACTAAAGCAACCGCCAACTCCTGGACAGTCTGTGGTGCAACGTGACATTGGTGGATGGAGCGAGACATGATGTCCCAGATGTGCTCAATCAGATTCAGGTCTGGGGAACGGGCGGGCCAGTCCATAGCTTCAATGTCTTCATCTTGCAGGAACTGCTGACACACTCCAGCCACATGAGGTCTAGCATTGTCCTTCATTAGGAGGAACCCAGGGCCAACCGCACCAGCATATGGTCTCACAAGGGGTCTGAGGATCTCATCTTGGTACCTAATGGCAGTCAGGCTACCTCTGGCAAGCACATGGAGGGATGTGCGGCCCTTCAAAGAAATGCCGCCCCACACCATTACTGACCCACTGCCAAACCGGTCATGCTGAAGGATGTTGCAGGCAGCAGATCGCTCTCCACGGTGTCTCCAGACTCTGTCACATGTGCTCAGTGTGAACCTGCTTTCATCTGTGAAGAGCACAGGGCACCAGCGGCGAATTTGCCAATCCTGGTGTTCTCTAGCAAATGCCAAGCATCCTGCACGGCGTTGGGCTGTGAGCACAACCCCTATTTGTGGACGTCGGGCCCTCATACCATCCTCATGGAGTCGGTTTCTAACCGTTTGTGCCGACACATGCACATTTGTGGCCTGCTGGAGGTCATTTTGCAGGGCTCTGGCAGTGCTCCTCATGTTCCTCCTTGCACAAAGGTGGAGGTAGCGGTCCTGCTGCTGGGTTGTTGCCCTACTACGGGCTCCTCCACATCTCCTGGTGTACTGGCCTGTCTCCTGGTAGCACCTCCAGGCTCTGGACTCTACGCTGACAGACACAGCAAACCTTCTTGCCACAGCTCGCATTGATGTGCCATCCTGGATGAGCTGCACTACCTGAGCCACTTGTGTGGGTCTCATGCTACCACGAGTGTGAAAGCACCACCAACATTCAAAAGTGACGAAAACATCAGCCAGAAAGCATAGGTACTGAGAAGTGATCTGTGGTCACCACCTGCAGAACCACTCCTTTATTGAGTGTCTTGCTAATCACCAAAGATTTCCCCCTGTTGTCTATTCCATTTGCACAACATCATGTGAAATTGATTGTCAATCAGTGTTGCTTCCTAAGTGGACAGTTTGATTTCACAGAAGTTTGATTTACTTGGAGTTACATTGTGTTGTTTAAGTGTTCCCTTAATTTTTTTGAGCAGTGTATGACCCACACAGAAAATAAAGATATCTCCGCAACACCTGGAGACTAAATTCAACTTTTCTGCACTCCTACAGACTCCCAAGTACACAACAAAATGTATTTAAAGGCTAAAAAGGTGGATTTTGCATGATATATCCCCTTTAAATGTCTTATTTGGGCTCATTAGGACTAAGCTTTTTTTCTAAGAAGACTGCTGGTCTTGACAAGGTTGATGTTTGCACCTAAAAGGGACAAACAAAAGCAAAAATTAACATGCACACCTTTTAGATACATTGCATTTGTATGCATTACATGCTCACATCCAAACCTGTCCTAGTGCGGTCACACATGTTGAAACTTTTGTATGCACAAAACCCAATTCTCAGAACAACAAAGGGTTTGTACTGGAATTCTAATTTCCCCTCGGGTATCAATAAAGTATCTTTGAATTGAATTCAATTTAATTGAATTGGAGTGCAGATATGAATCGAGACTTCCTTCCAAGTTTCCAGCTGCTTTTCTGCAAATCATTTCCACCCTGTAGCTGAGGTTCAAGGAGTTGTGTTTTTGGAGTTAAGTGAAGGCTGCCAATGTGTTTCTCATCCACTCTTAAGCATGAGGGATCTGTCCGGCTGTATGGAACGACTGTGAGCCATAGCCCTGCACAGATGGGAACAGAATGAAACAAGAGAAAGACATGAGCAAGATCAGAAACACTGCAACAGATTTAGGCGTGAAAGAAGAGATCAGATTTTATTCTGGCAAGAGGACAATTATGCTTGATAAACCTCGATAATGCCAATCGGTATCAGTCCACATCTCTTCCTTCTGCACTATGTTGCAAACAAATGAAGACTATCGGTATGCAACTAAACAAGAGGGGTAAGACATTTATAGCTACCACGCAATAACATCCAGATTTCTCAAAAATTTATTTTATTTTGTAACGGTTTATAATTTGATCAAAATAACCTTTTAAATTGCATATAGATCAGTACAAGTATTACATTTTTTAAGCATGTTACAGAATGCAAGACAAACAAAAGAGAAGCATTTACCCTATATGCCTTCCTCCAGACAGGATGTATATAGTATCATCACGTTAACTACTTGAGATTTAATTTTAATGTGGAAAAAATGTCTCGTAAACAACTCTTAATTCAACAGACTGCATCAGTTGAACTTGATTCCAGGAAATCTATTGTCTTGTTAGTCGATATAAAATAAATGGTTACCTTTCTAACACTCCTTATTGCTGCAGATTTGCTTAACAGTAAAAGTAACTTTGTGTACAAACCAAAAATTCTGTACGCTCTGAGCATGTGAAACCAAAGTCCAGTACATGACATATCAGGGATCAGGTACTTTTATTAGAAGGTCCATCCTTGCAGTACACTGCTGCATGTTCAGTTATTGTCCCAAATGTCTTTTTTGTTATCCCAGATGCTAAAAACATGCATTTAAAGTTTTTGCAGATTTATTTAAAATATCTACCAGCTGATGCTATCTGGCAATAGGCACTGATACTCTAATTAACCAAGAGGTAAATAAACCCCTTATTCATACAAACTGCAGTGTTCACTCACACAAACAGCTGTGCAGAAAGACGTGATCACAAAGGCAGATTGTCACAAAAAGGAAACTGTAAATCTTAGCATCGTAATTTACATACTGTTTCAGCCAATGTGGTTTTGTCTCTTACTCTTGTTTCCTTACTTAGCACACACACACACACACGCACGCCTGGAATGGTTTGGATCCATGGCCACATTGACATTTTCCAATAGTAATGGTGTGTTTTCGGCATCGCTGATGATATGGTGGTAGTTGACCCACACTGACATGTATACACCAGGTAGTTCAGCTAGAACACACTGATTGGCCCAAGTCTCATTTCACCTTTGCTGATAGGTTCCTGATTGGTTACTATGCCAACGTCTGGGGTGACCAAAGAGCGGACTTCATGTTGTTTCTCATTGTAATGCATGCACAGAATTTTATATTTCAATCAACGTGCATATTTGCATAAGTGCTGCATCCTGCTGTCTTTACCTATAATCAAGAAATCCTTCCTACGGTATGTGTTACAGCTATAAAGCATTTTATGCCCCAGCAGCACAGCAGGGGATATGTGTGAACTCCTAGCTTCTATCTGCACACCAGGACAATATAGAGTCAATAAATTCACACCTTTTTATCAGCTAATAAGCCTCTAGCTTTTATACTTTTCATTTTTATACGAGTTAACGGCTCAACAATCAGCAGTCCACTTCACAGTAAAGTTAATGTACACTTTGTAAAAAATTGAAATATAGGCAACAATACTTTTGAAAAAGGGTAAAATGCCTAATATTTTCCCTGTAAATCCAGCCTAAGCTTTGATTCCAATTCTGAAATGATGAATAATACATATTATCAATAAATAGAAAGCGACATTTTACACATGATAAGCATGCCTGTATGATGGCTTTGGGACATTAAGGTTGTACATTCTCCATTCAGTGAGGGTTTCAGAGTAAGAAATAAATACTAGAAAATATCACAATGAATTTAAATAACAAAGAAGCTCAGTGCTTGCTTTTGATTTAGCATCTAAGAGGTAAACATGTCTGAAAATTAAACTTGCACAGCAGAGTTGGGCACGATTACAAAAAGATGATTTTTTTGTATGCTTTGAGCTTTGTGTTATTACTTTCATTTTTCTGTTCTGAGCGAGTGTGTTCATATCCTTCAGCGTCTATACGTGTGTCTGCTTGTGTCTGCGTGTTCTCTAATCAGGCAGGCGTGGTGCTGCAATTCTGAGCTGTGAAAAGGTCAAACAGTGACCTTTGTCTGTGATTTCTGGACCAAAATGAAACATGATGTGAGCCGCACCGAACGGATTACATGCACGCACCCGTGCACAATTGCAAGCACACGTCAGATTACGATGTCATTGTGGTTTTGACCCCTGTTTTCTGACCCTGCATTACTCTGAGAAATCCAAGCTGAAAAGTTCTTTATTTTGTTCTCCTGGTGTTCTCAGCAGTTCGTTTTCCCGCTACTCCACTCCCATTAACCCTAGCCAGAGGACATCCTCTCGCTGATGGAACCATTCCAGCTGCCTTTGACACAGAGTTTGCTGTGCAACAACTGCTATTAGTTGGTTTTTGTAACGAAATGGAGCAAAAATGTCTTCCTTCTTTGAGTCTGTTGCCCTCTCATGACCTCACTTGATTGCAAGGAGGAAAGCAGAATAAAAAATACATTTTCCAAGACATCAGCAATCATACAGAAAATAAAAATATATGTAACACCACTTTGGGGAAGAGGCTGGTGAATCGCTGGTGGATTTTAAAGGTCTTGGATATTTGAAAGAAGCAGATTTTTTTTTTTTTACTGGTGACTGAGAAACAGAGTGGTATGTAGTTATATTTAAATAACTGGCGCTTTCTAACTACAGTGCTGTGAAAAATCACTTGCTCCCTACAGACGTCATACTCCATTACAAATCATAGTTCTGTTGAAAGTAAATTCTGTTGGGATATTTATATACACTGGATAAAAGCAGTCAAATTTGCTTCTAACCTTTGAGCCAGTTTAATAATAAGTCCAGGCCAACAGCTTAAATGCCTAACAATTTACCAGATAGCCCAATGGTAACCTAAAAGTGGTACAGGGCCAGTCAGTCAGTCATTTTCTACTGCTTATTCCATAGTGGGTCGCGGGGAAGCTGGTGCCTATCTTCAGCAGTCTATGGGCGAGAGGCGGGGTACACCCTGGACAGGTCACCAGTTCATCGCAGGGCAACACACAAACACACACTCATTCATACACCTAAGGGCAATTTAGAGTGACCAATTAACCTAACAGGCATGTCTTTGGACTGTGGGAGGAAGCCGGAGTACCCGGTGAGAACCCACGCATGCACAGGAAGAACATGCAAACTCCATGCAGAAAGACCCAGGCCGGGAATCAAACCCAGGACCTTCTTGCTGCAAGGCAACAGTGCTACCAACTGCGCCACTGTGCAGCCCTATAGGTACAGGGCCATTAAAACGCATTTGCCCTATTACAGATTTCTGCAGTTATTATTATTATAATTTTTTTTGAGTCTTTCACATCACCACAGATGAATTTTGGCCAACTCTTCTTTGAAGAAATGTTTTAACTCTGCAATTTTTAGGGCTTTTAAGCATAAACGACTTGTTTAAGATCATGTTACAGCATCTCAAATTGATATAGTCCAGGCTTTGACTAGGCCAATCAAACACATTGACCTTTTTTTGTTTCTTTTTTGTTTTTTTGGGACTAATTGGTGCACATCGAATCATTGTCCTGCTGTATAACCAAACTGAGCTTGAGCTTAAGTTCCCCAACTAAGGGGCAGACATTCTCCATAGGGATTTTTTAGCAGAGAGCAGATTTCATGGTTCCAACAAGTAGGGCAATTTGATAGTTGGGCAACCCCGGGAAGATTAAACTCTCTTTTCTTAATTTGTGGTCAGTAGGTCTTACTATGGTTCATTGAAGTCCCAAGGCTTTAAAACTGAATCTCTTAACTCTTTCCAGGCTACAGATGCCTATTACCCTGTTTCTTATCTGTTGTTGAATTTCTGTCGATCGGGACATGATGTGTTGCTTTTTAAAGTAATTTGGGCTACTTTGTGTTGACAGGCAGGTTGTTCTAAAGGGATTTCTTAAGCTTCAGCTGAAATGATTCTGTAGATCAGGCAGTAATCCGTCTTTGCTATAGCAAGTGAAATTGAACCAAAAAATGGGGTTAAACACATTTTACTTTTGCACAGCAGTGTTACAGTCTACTGTTGAGTCTTTAAACTTGCAATTAAACTCATGTATAATTTATGTTATGACTAAACTGACTGAATACTAATATTTATGATAAGACACAGAAATAGATAGAAACTGCTCCTTTTTTATTTAAAAGACTACCAATAGGGATTTTAATTGATAGGGGAATAATGTCCTTATTTGTGAGAGGGGTATAATTCCAGGAAGAGGATATTTTATGGTGTATACATCATATAGCAGTGGGTGAGAGCAGGCTCTGTAGATGAAGAGAGAAGGTGAAAAGCGACTCTGGCCACCCGCCAGACCTAAACTCATAATGTTGTTCTGTCTTTGATCAGCTTTTCCTTGGAGCACACACCATTTAATTTTCACTGAGAAACAGTGTGTTAAATTGATGTTTATAGACTCATAACGTTTAACAGAATTTAGCCGCAACTTGTTTTAGTGTTCTTGAGAATCTGTGGTATATCAAGTGCTGGATTCAAGTGAGGTTTGAACTTGACTGCTGGTCTTTGGATAAAAAAACAGTCAGCTCTTTTTCAAAATCCTTTTTTCACTTTCCTCTGTGTGAAACCGATCCCAATTGCTCTATTGACTTTTACCATTTCCTCTTCCTGTATGAGAATGGGCCCTGGGGACCAGTGCTTTAACATAGATGAACTCTGAGCTGATTGGAGGGGACATGCTCACTTTACAGGGACTTGGGCAGATAGAAGCAGATTCCCTGAGGTGACGTGCTGCAATGTTTTAACTGGTGTCAGCTGACAAGAAAACCAGACAACGCAATATTATTAGTACAGCACCATTCATGCACACGTAAATCTACGTGCTTTGCAGGACAATAACAACTTTTTTCTGATCTTATAAAGCAAAAAACGTGTTAAATAAACAAATAGTACTTTGTGTTTTACCTAAAATTTGAAATTTTACAAAGATTTTAATTTGTCAGCATCTTTTGTCAAGTGCCTTGCGTTACTGAAAATTTCACTCTAAAAATTGAGAGAGCTGTCTCTCTGCATTAATTAGGAATTAAAGGGTTAGTGTCTTTTTAATGACACGTTAATTTTCTCATTTTTATCCTGCTATTGTAGGATTGCAACAATATGAAAATGTTGCATTGTGATTAGGGTGGTCAAATTCTTCACGGTTGTCAAAATCATCATGCTTTTGTAAAAATGAAATCTGGAAAAAGGTTTTTTCCATATTTGACATTGCTGTAGAACAAATATGAACTCAGTTTTCCTGCAGCATAAATGGCCTCAACATTGTTAGTAGTATTAATATTGTTAGTAGTAGTCACATATTGACTCTCATAAACACACATACTGGGATGTCCCTATTCATTTTTAACTTTAAAGTTTTATCTTTACAGTGAGATCCTGTTCATCAGTGATTTACCTTTTTATAAAAGTAAAATGAAGAAATACAGAATAATAATAATAAATTTAATTCCAAAATATGCAAAATTTGCTAATTGGTGCATTTTTGAGCAGGGTTATTGGTTCCTGAAAAAATAAACCTATGCCTATCAAAATAGAAATGTATTTATTGAACATGAACTGTTCCAAATCTGTCTGTCAGCATCACTTATGGCATTTCCAGTATTTCTAAAGTTTAATACAAACAGCGATTAACAAAGTGATGAAATTTAGTAACTGCACTTAAATAAACCAAGCCACAAATTACAGTCTACAAACACAATGCACCCAGCATTTTATCAGCCCTAAAACATGTTGTTGGAAGAGTGCAATATAGATGTTAAAGGCTCTTACTGTGTAGATTTTAAAGAAGTTGTGTCTTACTTCATCTGCTGTGTTGGTGCTTTTGACAAAGTAGGCACTTGTCAATCACCTTGGTGAAAACCTTGGATTAATTATTTGGCTGTCCTGCTGAATGTAGAAAGAACATTGGCTAAAATGCTGATGGTCCAAGCTGGTAACAAGTGGAACTTGCTTACTTAGTATTAGCTGGATAGAGGCTGCTGGAAATAATTACTTTCCCTTTGCTTGAGGTGAGGACAAAAACACCTTCAGTAGCATTTTCCCCCTAAGAACTCTTCTGTTTTTGCTTTTTTCATCATGCTTAAATGTTTAGATGATCAAACAATTTAAATATCGAAGATAACCTGAGTGATTGCAACAAGCAATTTTTAGTTGATGGTTTAATTATGGAGGGCAAAAAGCGGTCAGAACCAACTTGGTCATATGTGAGAATATATTGAATCGCTTTGTTAAATAATAAAGTGACTTTGGTTAAGCACATTATTTTTTAGTTTCATTGGACACACATATTTGGACATATATAATTACAAGATCACTTAAATAGCAGCTTTCTGTCAAGACGAAGTAGACTAAATAATTTATAAAAGCAATACATAAACTTAGAGTAGTTGCTATGTCTCAGTTTGGAAAGGGGTAGAAAATCATCTATTAGGCTTTTAGACTCCAGTGAACCACAATAAAAGCCATTATCCACAAATGGAGAAAAAATGCAACAGTGGAAAACCTCCTCAGGAATGGCCAGCCTACAAAATGTACTGCAACCACACATCCAGGAGGTCACCGAAGAACTCTAGAAAATCTAAAGCTCTGCAGGCCTCACTTGCCTCAACTAATGTCAGTTTTTATGATTTAAGAATAAGAGCTAGACTGTGCAGAAATGCCATCCTTGGCAGAGCTCCAAGGCCAAAACCGCTGCTGACACTGCTACCTAAACAAACAAATACTCGTCTCAAATCTGCATTGCTTCTTCAGGACCAGTAGGACTTCTTGCAATTGATTTGATCATTACCAATTATCATAATGCTTGATGGCTGATGTTGCTGCTAAGAGTGGCAAAACCAGTTATTAGGTTCACATGTAATTACTCTTTCAGATGGGGCTAGGCTGGTTTGGATAGCTTTTTTCCCTTACTAAATGAAAACATGATTCAATTCAATTCCGTTTTATTTATATAGCGCCAATTCACAACACATGTTGTCTCAAGGCACTTCACAACAGTCAGGTACATACATTCCAATTAGTCCTAACCATTGACCAGTGCAGTCAGATTCAGTTATTTATTCAAATTGGATTAAAAACAATTCTGTCTAAGGAAACCCAGCAGATTGCATCCAGTCAGTGACTTGCTGCATTCACTCCTCCTGGATGAGCATGTAGAGACAGTGGACAGTCACTGGCGTTGACTTTGCAGCAATCCCTCATACTGAGCATGCATGTAGCGACAGTGGAGAGGAAAAACTCCCTTTTAACAGGAAGAAACCTCCAGCAGAACCAGGCTCAGTGTGAGCGGCCATCTGCCACGACCGACTGGGGGTTTGAGAGAACAGAGCAGAGACACAAAAAGAACAAAGAAGCACTGATCCAGGAGTACTTTCTATGGGAAGGAAAAGTAAATGTTAATGGATGTAGCTCCTTTAGTCTTTTCACCTAGAAAGAAAGAACAGATAAACTCTGAGCCAGTTTTCAAGGTTAGAGTCTGAAAAAGAGCACATATAATTAGTTACAGTTAAGCTCAGTCAATCGCCATGTCTAGGAGAGAGAAAGGGTTAAATACTGAAAGACAGGGCCATGTGGATCATTGGTAGAGGGTGAGCATTAAGTTGTTGCCAGCAGAAGCTCAGACGATGCCCCTCTCCAGAAAGGTGTCACAGGTAGACACCGAGCCAGGCCAGGTGTAGCTTCTAGGAAGAGAAAAGAGAGAACAAGGTTAAAAGCTGAAATAACAGCAAATATTGCAAAATTGGAGAGTAGTGTGAGAATGTAGTGAAGAGGGTGAAAGTGGTCATTATGTCCTCCAGAAGCCTAAGCCTATAGCAGCATAACTACACAGATAGTTTCAGTTCAGATTATTTAGTTAAACGGCGCTTATTTTCAACAATGTCGACTCAAGGAACCCCACAAAGGGTCCCACCGATGGTCATTGTTATACTAAAAACCACAAGGATTGGGATACCTCCCTCTGTCAGACTGATTATAACCATTGGAAAAGAGAGGGGGTCATACAGGTAGCAGAAATGGAGGGTGTGTTTGCACCTCAACCATAACTGAGCCGGTTTACGCTAAACCTGACTCCCCCTTACTCCAACCAACAGGGAGGGAAGAAGACGGAGGTAAAAAATAAGGAAGATAGCTCAGGATAAACTAAGCCACTCTAACTATAAGCTTTATCAAAAAGGAAAGTTTTAAGCCTAGCCTTAAAAGTAGACAGGGTGTCTGCCTCAAGGACTTAAACTGGGAGCTGGTTCCACAGGAGAGGAGCCTGATAACTAAAGGATCTGCCTCCCTACTGCCTTCTACTTCTAGAGACTCTAGGAACCACCAGTAAACCTGCAGTCTGAGAACGAAGTGCTCTGTTAGGAACATATGGAACAATCAGATCTCTGATGTATGATGGAGCTAGATCATTAAGGGCTTTATATGTGAGAAGGAGAATTTTAAATTCTATTCTGGATTTAACAGGGAGCCAATGAAGGGAAGCTAAAATAGGAGAAATATGATCTCTCTTTTTAATTTTCATCAGAACTCTTGCTGCAGCATTTTGAATCAGCTGAAGGCTTTTAACTGCATTTTGTGGACATCCTGATTGTAAAGAATTACAATACTCCAGCCTTGAAGTAACAAATGCATTGACTAGTTTTTCAGCGTCACTCCTGGATAGGATATTTCTAATTTTGGCAATGTTCCGGAGATGAAAGAAGGAAATCCTAGAAACCTGTTTAATATGGGATTTAAATGACATGTCCTGGTCAAAAATAAACACCAAAGTTTTTTACTTTATTATCGGAGGTCAATTTAATGCCATCCAGGTTAAGTGATAGACTAAGCAGTTTCTTTTTTAAAGACTCCGGTCCAAAGACGACAACTTCTGTCTTGTCTGAATTTAGAAGCAAAAAATTTAAAGTCATCCAAGTTTTTATATCTTCAAGACATGCTTGTAGTCTATCTAACTGGTTGGGCTCATCAGGATTTATGGATAAGTAAAGCTGAGTATCATCAGCGTAACAGTGAAAATTTATCCTATGCTGCCTGATAATTTGACCTATTGGAAGCATATATATAGTAAAGAGAATTGGCCCAAGTACTGAACCCTGTGGTACTCCACAATTAACCCTGGAGTTTAAAGATGATTTATCATTTACATGAACAAACTGGAATCTGTCAGACAGATAAGATTTAAACCAGCCTAGCGCTGTTCCTCTGATCCCTACAGCATATTCCAGCCTTTTTAAGAGAATATTATGGTCGACTGTATCAAATGCAGCACTGAGATCTAACAGAACCAGAACAGACACAAGTCCATTATCTGAGGCCATAAGAATATCATTATAGACTTTCAGCAGAGCTGTTTCAGTACTATGATGAGCTCTGAAGCCTGACTAAAACTCTTCAAACAGGTCATTGCTGTGTAAATGCTCACACATTTGATTAGCAACTATTTTCTCAAGAATTTTAGATAAGAATGGAAGATTGGATATAGGTCTGTAATTTTTCAATTCATTCCAATTAAGTGAAGGTTTCTTAAGTAAAGGTTTAATTACAGCTACCTTAAAAGCTTGTGGTACATATCCATTTACTAAAGATAGATTAATCATATCTAAAATGGGGCTGGTAATCAGAGGGAACACTTCCTTAAATAATTTGGTTGGGATTGGGTCTAACATACAAGTTAAAGGTTTAGATGAAGCTAATATTTCTGATAACTCAGGAAGCTCCACTGGATCAAAGCAGTCCAAACACAAATCAGGTTCTACAGTTATTTCCAATGTTGTCTCACTTGCTGAGGATGAAGTAATCATCTTCAGGAGTATGTCAAAGATTTTATTTTTAATAGAATCAATTTTATTTAAGAAGAATCCCACAAAGTCATGACTGCTAAGAGCTAAGGGAATGGATGGCTCAACAGAGCTATGACTCTGTGTAAGTTTAGCAACTGTACTAAAGAGAAACCTAGGATTATTCTTGTTCTCTTCTATTAATGATGAGAAATAAGCTGTTCTGGCTTGGTGAAGTGTCTTTTTATACAACAGTAGGCTATTTTTCCAGATTAAGTAGGAATCCTCTAGGTGTGTAGAGCGCCATTTTCTCTCCAATTTTCTGACATTGTGCTTTAAAGTACGCAGATCTAAATTAAACCAAGGAGCCTGCCTCCTATGATGATCTTAAATATTTAAGCTTTTTTGCCTTAAGGTGGCTGTAATATCTCTACTTTACTTTCTGATTCCTGGTTGCATCTGTTTATGCCCCTGAAATGTTTGATGGACATTCAGAAAGATTTTATTATTCACCAAAGAAAGTTATTAAAATTATTAATTGGTAAAACAAGTTATCACTTAATTTCTATGCTGTTGTCAAAAAAAATCTAATCTATTACTTTTTTATTGCAATCACTAATGGATGTAAAGACTATCAAATGCCTACATTTTAGTGCACGAGTTGCATGGATTCTGTAACATTCATTACTTCTCATGTTATTTCCCATTTCTTGTCTGTCACCTCTCAGCCCCCCAACCGGCTGCAGCAGCAGGTCTTTTTCCTCTCGCCCCTTATCCAGCCACCCCCCCACCCCCGCTTTTAATCACACCAGGTTAATTAAAAGGCCATCGTGCCTTTCTGCGGCCTGCCCCTCTGGCTTTATTACCCCCTCATCGTATACTGGCTCTGCTGCCTCAGCCACCCCCGGACACCCCTCATCACACAGACACTTACACAGGGAGCTCACCTTGGCAATGGCAGGAAAGCTGAGAGGACGAAATGGAGGAAATGAGAGACAGGAAGGAGTATGTTTGTGTGTGAGTGGGGGCAGTTAATAGGACTGAAACAAAGGTTTGTAGGTGGGTGTGTGTGGCGGGGGAGTGCCCAAAGTTCAATGTCATTAATTGGTCAGCATTTGAATATTAGGTGAAGAAGTCTGTTAATTAACGGGATAATAAAAGTGCTGCTGGGAGAAAGGGGGTGCAGGGAGGGCCGGAGGTGGCAGAGGGGGAAGTAAGGGAGGACAGGATGTGGAAATGGAGGGCATATGGCGAGATAGTGAGAAGGAGGCAGAGAGAGGAAGCGAGGCTGGGTGCGAGGTGATAAGAGGGAGAGAGACGTCCGCGGGTAAAGGTCTGGCAGTGGTAATTTGCAGAGAGCCACGTTAATTGTCATAACCTTTTAAATGGCAGAGTTTATCGGAGTCCTCTAAATGTCCTCGCGCATTGCCACAGCAACCCTGGGCCTGCCACACTCTGATTGGCCACCACAGACGAGCACTTAAGCTTGATGAGTTTTGAAGCAAAGCTAAATGATGAAACTGAAAAAAAAAAAAAAAAAAAAATATATATATATATATATATATATATATATATATATATATATATATATGTATATGTGTGTGTATGTATGTAAACCTTATATTGTATGTCAGTTTGTTTTCTAGTGTGTGCGTGTTTGATAGTGTCTCTACATGCAATGTTTTTAATTTAGCGGCTTTTTTTTTTTTTTTACCCTAACATTGACTGACATTCGCTAATTGCTTGGCCAGAATTTGCCATAGTTTTTTTCCTCTGTTTTTCTCCTCATTTTTTGATTTATGTTTGTTTTTGTACAGCTGAGCTGCAATTCAAATGCAAATGAACGAGAACGAGAGAGGTGTTTTTGGAATGGTTAGGACAATCATAATGGCTCAAAGGAAGGGGGGGGTAGTTAGCATCGCAGCAACCCCAGGGCCCCATTTAGCTGCCATTTGTTAGGAAATGCCGCTACATTTGTTCCTGGATGCAGACTTCACAGACTGAAAGAAAAACACACAGTACCCCAAAAAAATGTCACAGTCAATGTCATGCTCGCCAACACACTGCCATTGTCCCTCAGTTCTTTAGCAAAAGTCATGTGGGTGTACACCAGTTTAATGGTGTGCCAAAGGGAGTTGAAGTGAACGAGAGGTAGGGCTGGTCGTGACAGGGACTTGCAAAGCACTTGTGAAGTGAAGATGGGCTTTCATTTGATTGGCTTTTGTAGGAGAATTAAAGCAAACGCCCCGGCAATGAGCTCCATCTGACATCATCCCACAGGGAATGCCCGTACAAATGCAGAGGAGTGTGTGGAGTAAAGTAAATGTGTGCATATTAATTTACCTTTGAGTCTGCAAGTGTGATTGTTTCTCTTCATGATGAACACTTTCCTAGTGTGTGTGTGTGTGTGTGTGTGTGTGTGTGTGTGTGAATCTTGTGTCAGAGCTCTGGTCCTTTCTTGTAGTCTCTTCGAGCTAAAGGTCAGGGGGATTGCTGAGATAGAATCCAATCTGAAGGACACAGCACTAGAACAGGCCCTGCTACAAATGGACCTATTACGATAGGCTGCAAGCACAGGCAAACTCTCTCTCTCACACACACGCGCACGCGCGCGCACACACACACACACACACACACACATGCACACACACACAAACACACACACACACCACTCAGGGTTAAAAACATATACTGATGCAGGCAATGTGTTCCACACAGCTTTTTCTACTTTAATGGTCACCTTTTCTAGTTACATGGAGTGGCAGTTGGTCAGATTGTCCTCTTAAAGCCATTTAAAACATACCATGTTTGCAAAAAATCTGAATGTAAAAACTGTCTTTAAAGTATTCCTCAGTGGATGTATAAAATACTTTTGTAAAACATGATACATTAGAGCAAAAAATACTTTTTTAGATTTTTTTTTTAGATACAGAAAAAAGCTGAAATCAGTTCTTCCCTGTATGTTGTTTCAGGCTGATTGTTGTGAGCTTGTGTGCCTATCTGCACGTCTGAACCAAAGCAGCCTCTTGAATATGGATGTCCTGCTCCCCACCCCCTCCTTGATGTGAAAAGGCTGTTTTGTGTGTTGTTTTTTATTCTAACATGATTTTTGCACATTTCTCTTGTCAACAGCTTAGTCAACGTAAATTAAACGAGGATGCTTTTTTTACGGTAATGACAGAACATAAAGAACTTTTTATGGATGTAATTCTGTGGATGTGGTTATTGTTCATATGGACATTGCAGGAATCCTAATTTCAGGGTTGCATAACATAAAGCTTTCATACAGCGCTTTGCAAAAAGTAGCCACATCACCTGAACTTTGTCACATTTTGTCTAGTCACATCTGAATAAATGTTGCATGAATTTGATGTGACTGATTAATTCATACATCCTTTTACATAGGAAAATATCAGAAAATGATGGTAACACTTTTGAGTCAATAATGCACCACATTTTGACTGAGTCATAGCTACAAGTCTTTTTGTGGTATGTCTCTACCAGCTATATTAAGTAACTTAGAATCTTATTGAAAAGCTCATATATTTCATTAACTCAATTCACTAAGTGAAATACATTATATAGATTAATTACACACGGACTGTTTCAAGCCTTCATTGATGATTTTCTGTTAATTGAAACAAAGCATTTAAGATTAGAATATTACATCAGACAGATAAAAAACATTTTTAATACAGAAATGTGGGCTTAATGAAAAGTATGTATAATTCCTGCCTAAATGTTATTTTCAAAAGAAACTTTTAATCTAACAAATAATCTTCATTGAAATGCTTATTCTAAGTTAATAAGAACGACTGTATTCTATTGTTGCTCCTGCTGTGTGTTCATGGTCATTTCCTGCTAGAAGGTGAACCTGCTTATTTAGCTTTTGCCATCTTCTCACAAACTCTGACCTACTTCCCTGTCCCTGTGAAGAAAAGCATTCTCTTAGCATGATTATATCACATCCATGTTTTACTTGATAATTATTTTACTTGCCTATCTGTCCAGGTGGATGTTGATGTCTTGGTAGGTTGTGCCATTCTCTTTCCATTTTTGGACTATGGATTAAACAGTGTTGTAAAATGTTCACAGCTTTGGAGTTGTTGGTATTGTTTTCTAACCTAATCCTGCTTTAAACCTCTCCACAGCTTTGTCCTTGACTTAGCTGCTGTGATCTTTGGTCTTCATAATGCTGTTTGTTCACTAATGTTCTCTAGCAATCCTCTGAGACATAGAAGAGTTTTATACTGGACTTCATTCAGTAATTAGGTGACTTATGAAGGAAATTGTTTGGACTGGATTTGAATTTTGTGTATCAAATTAAAAGAGGGCTTATTACATATACATGGCTTGCCTCTCAGATTTTTAAAGGAAAAAAATGACAACCATGTATTATTTTTATTCCACTTGACAAATATGCATCCCTTTGTGTTAACCGTTCACATGAAATCTCAATAAAATATGCTGAAATGTGAGAAAGTTCCAAGCATATGATTACTTTTGCAAGGAACTGTATGTTCTAGTATGCAAGGGGTATGGTGAAGTAGTTTGGGTTGCGTCCATATGGGAGCCTCTCTTATAGATATGCAATTAAGCTTAATTTTTAATGAATATTAATGGAATTAGCATAGTATTTGGTAGAGATTTGCATTTGCCATGGTGCAGGGGAAAGGGAGATGACTAATTCGTTTGGTAATCATGAAAAGGGCAGTGGAGATAGGGAGAGACGAGGAAGGGAAGGATGGATGTGTCACTGATGAAGATCAAGAGAAGGAAAAATGGGGAGGTATCCTAAAGGTGACAAGGGGAAATTGATATAAGAAGAAAGACATCGGAGGGAAATGCTTGGACCAGGAACGATGAAAGAAAACTGAGCAATTTTGACTGTTACAAAAAACTATTTAAAATGAACCAAAATGTAGTTTGAGCTATGTTACAAAAGCTCAAGGTTTTGAACACAACGGTTAAAAAAAGGACCAAGAGCAGAATGAGGCTGTGCACACGGGATTCAAATTTAAAAGCTAAAGAATTAAAAAATATACATATACTGTGACAAGTTTTGTTTCTGTAAAGCACATCTAATGCTCATTGTTAGAAGACGAAAGAATAAGTCTAACGTCAGTCAAAAATCTGCCTAACTTAACATCTTGGAGTTTTTTTTAGGTTGCTTCCTGCTTGTCCTGCACTGACATCAAGCACTCACTAGCTGTCATGCCAGTTTTTCTGCTTCTCTGTTCCAAGAGCATGAATTGAAACGAGCAGAGCATGACAAGGACTTCACCTGGCTCCCCCATTAGAAAATGTGGATGGCAACCAGCCAAAAAGGCTGAAAAGAACATCCTTAAATGAGGTGTGAGGAAGGTGTAGTTGTGTCCACGTCTGCTAATTTATAAAAATAAAAAAATCTGAACAATGCTCAAACACTTAACTTAAAAGCTGGGCAATGATGCAAGCTTATTTTTAAAAGCAGGTTTGCTCAAGTGTCGAATTACAAAAAAAACAACAGTCTACGAGCACAAGCAACACATTTCTGCTTTACGCTCACTGCCTGACTCTCGCTTACTTGCAACTGATTTGAGTTGCTGATGCAATATTGATTTACTTCTGTATAAAACCTCTCCGGCTCTATATATATTACACCACATTCAGCAGTCATCTATTCAATCAAATCTAATATTACGCTGCCTCTCCACACTGCTGTCTAATAGCATTTAACTCTCAGTTTGATTCCTGCATTCCCTTATGTACATCAAACACTTTCCTTCAATATCCTTCATTCGCTTTCACTATGCCAAGATGAAGTCTTTTCAAAAGCACTGAGGATGAATGAGTGTCGCGGCGAGTGTGTGTGCATGAAGACAGGATTAGCTGTGGCCTTAGGCTTAAGGTATGGAGTGGAGTGTATTTTAGAGGCTTCTAAATTAACTGGGAAATGGGATTTTGAGACAATGGGCTGTAAAAAAAAAAACTTAAATGAAAGGATGCACTTGCAGCACTCCTTCATTTGGTTTTGATGTTCTTTTGCTCTCACTTTTTCAATTCAGTTTTCATCTTTTTTGCTACTCAGGGATTTACAATATCTCTTTCTTTTGCATCTATCATTTCAGATTCCTCTCTTATCTATCTTTGGATCCTCAACTTCTGTGTTCATATGTTTAACTGCTATGATGTAAGAACGTGAGAGTAAATGGTAGTAAGAAGCTAACCTCACTTTGACCCACTTAAAACCCCCAGGGTGCGCACACACACACACACACACACACACACACACACACACACACACACACACACACACACACACGTGCACTCACACACAAACATTAGAGACTCACCCCGGTGTAAATATTGAACTTGAGTCAGCAGCCTCTTTTCTATTCTGGGTTCCCTGTGTGTGTGTGCATTTTTGTTTATGAGCCATCCACAAGCGTCCACACATCAGAAGGCCATGGTGTCCTGTCCTCTCTACCTCCTGCCTCTATTTAACTGGGGAGGTGTATTTGTGTCTGCGAAGGGCTTCTGCTTCAAACACCTCCAGGCCTGTATTAAAGGGCTGTTGTTGGGCGTGCATCTATGATGTTTGTGTGCACATACAAACACAGCTTGCCCAGGGGCATGACACAGAAGCTAACATAGCCCCCTGTGTAAAAAAAAACCCTCCTCTGTGTTGTGGTCCTGTTGTTAAGCATCTCTCAGTGCCCAGCCACCTCTAGCAGAATACGTGATCCTCTAACTGAACCACATCTGGTAGTTACTGGGGTTCACCCCTGGCTTTCAGATGTGTTTAGAGGGAATTTTGTGTTTACATGTTTTAGTATATGAATGAAAGAGTTAATGACTCCCAGTTTTTACACTGTACAGGTCCTTCTCAAAACATTAGCATATTGTGATAAAGTTCATTATTTTCTATAATGTAATGATGAAAATTTAACATTCATATATTTTAGATTCATTGCACACTAACTAAAATATTTCAGGTCCTTTATTGTCTTAATACGAATGATTTTGGCATACAGCTCATGAAAACCCAAAATTCCTATCTCACAAAATTAGCATATTTCATCCGACCAATAAAAGAAAAGTATTTTTAATACAAAAAACGTCAACCTTCAAATAATCACGTACAGTTATGCACTCAATACTTGGTCGGGAATCCTTTTGCAGAAATGACTGCTTCAATGCGGCGTGGCATGGAGGCAATCAGCCTGTGGCACTGCTGAGGTCTTATGGAGGCCCAGGATGCTTCGATAGCGGCCTTTAGCTCATCCAGAGTGTTGGGTCTTGAGTCTCTCAACGTTCTCTTCACAATATCCCACAGATTCTCTATGGGGTTCAGGTCAGGAGAGTTGGCAGGCCAATTGAGCACAGTGATACCATGGTCAGTAAACCATTTACCAGTGGTTTAGCACTGTGAGCAGGTGCTAGGTCGTGCTGAAAAATGAAATCTTCATCTCCATAAAGCTTTTCAGCAGATGGAAGCATGAAGTGCTCCAAAATCTCCTGATAGCTAGCTGCATTGACCCTGCCCTTGATAAAACACAGTGGACCAACACCAGCAGCTGACACGGCACCCCAGACCATCACTGACTGTGGGTACTAGACACTGGACTTCTGGCATTTTGGCATTTCCTTCTCCCCAGTCTTCCTCCAGACTCCGGCACCGTGATTTCCGAATGACATGCTGAATTTGCTATCATCCGAAAAAAGTACTTTGGACCACTGAGCAACAGTCCAGTGCTGCTTCTCTGTAGCCCAGGTCTGGGGAATGCGGCACCTGTAGCCCATTTCCTGCACACGCCTGTGCATGGTGGCTCTGGATGTTTCTACTCCAGACTCAGTCCACTGCTTCCGCAGGTCCCCCAAGGTCTGGAATCGGCCCTTCTCCACAATCTTCCTCAGGGTCCGGTCACCTCTTCTCGTTGTGCAGCGTTTTCTGCCACACTTTTTCCTTCCCACAGACTTCCCACTGAGGTGCCTTGATACAGCACTCTGGGAACAGCCTATTCGTTCAGAAATTTCTTTTTGTGTCTTACCCTCTTGCTTGAGGGTGTCAATAGTGGCCTTCTGGACAGCAGTCAGGTCGGCAGTCTTACCCATGATTGGGGTTTTGAGTGATGAACCAGGCTGGGAGTTTTAAAGGCCTCAGGAATCTTTTGCAGGTGTTTAGAGTTAACTCGTTGATTCAGAAGATTAGGTTCATAGCTCGTTTAGAGACCCCTTTAATGATATGCTAATTTTGTGAGATAGGAATTTTGGGTTTTCATGAGCTGTATGCCAAAATCATCCGTATTAAGACAATAAAAGACCTGAAATATTTCAGTTAGTGTGCAATAAATCTAAAATATATGAATGTTAAATTTTCATCATGACATTATGGAAAATAATGAACTTTATCACAATATGCTAATTTTTTGAGAAGGACCTGTATTGTGTATATTTGTGTAACTGATTCATTCTCATGTTTATTGGGTGTGTTAAAAAGTGTGTGTTTTCTGTCTGTGATTAAGTTCAGTTACAAGATTCAATTCCGTTCAGTTTATATAGCAATTTACAACAAATGTCGTCTTAAAGCTCTCTACAGGACAAACTGGTCTAATTATAAACTCAGTTCAATTACATCACATTAATTCCAGTAAAGTCATATATACACCGCTCAAAAAAATAAAAGGAACACTCAAATAACACATCCTAGATCTGAATGAATGAAATATTCTCTTTGTTCAATACTTTGTTCTGTACAAAGTTGAATGTGCTGATAACAAAATCACACAAAAATCATCAATGGAAATCAAATTTATTAACCAATGGAGGCCTGGATTTGGAGTCACACACAAAATTAAAGTGGTAAAACACTACAGGCTCATCCAACTTTGATGTAATGTCCTTAAAATGAGGCTCAGTATTGTGTGTGGCCTCCACGTGCCTGTATGACCTCCCTACAACACCTGGGCATGCTCCTGATGAGACGGCAGATGGTCTCCTGAGGGATCTCCTCCCAGACGTGGACTAAAGCATCCACTAACTCCTGGACAGTCTGTGATGCAACGTGACGTTGGTGGATGGAGCGAAACATGATGTCCCAGATGTGCTCAATCGGATTCAGGTCAGGGGAACGGGCGGGCCAGTCCATAGCTTCAATATCTTCATCTTGCAGGAACTGCTGACACACTCCAGCCACATGAGGTCTAGCATTGTCCTGCATTAGGAGGAATCCAGGGTCAACCGCACCAGCATATGGTCTCACAAGGGGTCTGAGGATCTCATCTTGGTACCTAATGGCAGTCAGGCTACCTCTGGCGAGCACATGGAGGGCCATGCAGCCCTCCAAATAAATGCCACCCCACACCATTACTGACCCACTGCTAAACCGGTCATGCTGAAGGATGTTGCAGGCAACAGATTGCTCTCCACGGTGTCTCCAGACTCTGTCACATCTGTCACATGTGCTCAGTGTGAACCTGCTTTCATCTGTGAAGAGCACAGGGCGCCGGTGGCAAACTTGCCAATCCTGGTGTTCTCTGGCAAATGCCAAGCGTCCTGCACGGTGTTGGGCTGTGAGCACAACCCCCATTTGTGGACGTCGGGCCCTCATACCATCCTCTTGGAGTCGGTTTGTAACCGTTTGTACAGACACATGCACATTTGTGGCCCGCTGGAGGTCATTTTGCAGGGCTCTGGCAGTGCTCCTCCTGTTCCTCCTTGCACAAAGGTGGAGGTAATGGTCCTGCTGCTGGGTTGTTGCCCTCCTACGGCTTCCTCCACGTCTCCTGGTGTACTGGCCTGTCTCCTGGTATCGCCTCCAGGCTCTGGACACTACGCTGATAGACACAATTCAATTCAATTCAGTTTTATTTATATAGCGGCAATTCACAACATATGTTGTCTCAAGGCACTTCACAACAGTCAGGTACATACATTCCAATTAATCCTAACCATTGAACAGTGCAGTCAGAGTTAGCTTTTTATTCAAATTGGATAAAAAGTTTTTCTATCTAAGGAAACCCAGCAGATTGCATCCAGTCAGTGACTTGCAGCATTCCCTCCTGCCGGATGAGCATGTAGAGACAGTGGATAGTCACTAGCGTTGACTTTGCAACAATCCCTCATACTGAGCATGCATGTAGCGACAGCGGAGAGGAAAAACTCCCTTTTAACACGAAGAAACCTCCAGCAGAACCAGGCTCAGTGTGAGCGGCCATCCGCCACGACCGACTGGGGGTTTGAGAGAACAGAGCAGAGACACAAAAAGAACACAGAAGCACTGATCCAGGAGTACTTTCTATGGGAAGGAAAAGTAAATGTTGATGGATGTAGCTCCTTTAGTCGTTTCACCTAGAAAGAAAGAACAGATAAACTCTGAGCCAGTTTTCAAGGTTAGAGTCTGAAAAAGAGCACATATAATTAGTTACAGTAAAGCTCAGTCAATTGCCATGTCTAGGAGAGAGAAAGGGTTAAACACTAAAAGACAGGGCTATGTGGATCATTGGTAGAGGGTGAGCATTAAGTTGTTGCCAGCAGAAGCTCGGACGATTCCCCTCTCCAGAAAGGTGTCACAGGTAGACACAGAGCCAGGCCAGGTGTAGCTTCTAGGAAGAGAAAAGAGAGAACAAGGTTAAAAGCTGAAATAACAGCAAATAATGCAAAATTGGAGAGTAGTGTGAGAATGTAGCGAAGAGGGTGAAAGTGGTCGTTATGTCCTCCAGCAGCCTAAGGCTATAGCAGCATAACTACACAGATAGTTTCAGTTCAGATTATTTAGTTAAACGGTGCTTTTTTACAACAATGTCGACTCAAGGAACCCCACAAAGGGTCCCACTGATGGTCATTGTTATACTAAAAACCACAAGGATTGGGATACCTCTCTGTCAGACTGATTATAACCATTGGAAAAGAGAAGGGGGTCATACAGTTAGCAGAAATGGAGGATGTGTTTGCACCTCAACCATAACTGAGCCGGTTTAGGCTAAGCCTGACTCCCTCCCTGATAAACTAAGCCACTCGAACTATAAGTTCTATCAAAAAGGAAAGTTTTAAGCCTAGCCTTAAAAGTAGACAGGGTGTCTGCCTCACGGACTAAAACTGGGAGCTGGTTCCACATGAGAGGAGCCTGATAACTAAAGGATCTGCCTCCCATTCTACTTCTAGAGACTCTAGGAACAACCAGTAAACCACAGCAAACCTTCTTGCCACCCATTCCATGATGCTCTCTATGCATTGTTCTTGAGCTAATCAGAAGGCCACATGAAGTTTGGATGTCTGTAGCGATTGATCTTTCAGAAAGTCAGCAACATCTGCGCATTATGTTCATCAGCATCCGCAGCCCCCGCTCTATTGGTTTAAGTGGCCTACCACTTTCGTGGCTGAGTTGCTGTCGTTCCCAAATGCTTCCACCTTCTTCTAATACCACTGACAGTTGATGGTGGAATACTTAAGAGCGAGGAAATTTCACAACTGGACTTGTTGCAGGTGTGGAATCCTATCACAGTACCATTCTGGAACTTGACTGGCCTCAATGTCATATTGGTTGGCTGCCCTGACCTGATAAGCCCAATTTACTGTTTTATTTGAGTGGATGTGTACACCCCAAAGGTAACAGTGACACAGTAAGAGGTTTTTATTTTTTATTTTTTAGGAAATGCAAATGAAAACATAGAATATTTTCTATTTTACTTTGCGAATGTAAGGACAGATTCTGGTGATATATAGCCCCGAGCATAAATTATAACTCATACATATAAGATGTGATTCCACAGACACTTTGACTTAATTACAAGTAATAGTTGGATGAATGCAGTTTCCTATTATTAGTAGCTATTAAAGGAGTTTGTAAAGGTTAGTATAAGAGAATGAAATGAACTTTCAAAGGTCCTGATCATTCCTACATCATTCATACTCATCCTGAAGCTAAAATGGTTTTACAGTTAATAATAGGCCAGTTTTCACATGATACATCTCCTGCTGTGAAGGATTATCTCCTGCTATAAAATTATATCACCTAGCTGACAGAAATATTGCCCACCTACTACAGTATAATCACACCAAGGATAAGAAATCAAACTGGAGGGGAGAGATGGATTTTGAGTTGTGTGTGTTTCACATAAACACATGGCTTTACGTGTGTGCGAGCGCCTGTGTGTGATCTCTCGCCGTGACTCGCTGATCAGTTATCACTAATCCCTCCACTCAGAGCTCTTTAACAAGTTGCCATTGTGCTGCCGACACTTTACATGATGGAGGAACGACCTTCATGGTGAATGAAAAGAAGAGGCAGAGGGAAGGAGGGAGAGATGCAGACGGAGGGAGCGAGAGAGGGCAACACCTCCGACAATGGAGAGAAAATTGGTTTACACTAGATAGGCTTGTGATTACAGAGGGAAAGAAAATGACTTGGATTGAACAATAGGACTGAGTGTGTGTCTTGATGTGGATTTGTATGTGAGTGTGCATGTTTGGAGGATTAGTGGGTGGTTAGGCTGGATTTGGTTGAAATGAATTGGTTGGCGCAGTGTGCTGATGGATGTGCGTTTGGATGGTGTTTCTGTGTATTTCTTCATGCAGTGTCCCATTTGTGTTGTCACTCCGTCTAACCGGGAACATCAGAGTCTATCACAGCCTTGTAAAACTAAGAATCTCTAACAGTTTATTCTGTCCCTTCATCACTTTAACACAGATATGAAGCTTCTGTTTTAATATCAGCTTGTGGTGTTGACATGCTGTATTTATAAAGTTGTTTTTGGTGCAAAAACTTATACGGCAAACACCCTGGAATGCAGTTGTATTAGAGGAATAACATGCAAACTTTTTTAAATATCTGTTATACTTCGTGGATATGTTCTATTGTCTTTTCCATTTTGAAGGGTTTTAAGAGAAACAGACCAGTGGTTGGATATTTATACTCAGGGACCCGCAGACAATTAAAAGTTCCAAGACACTCAACTACAAAAGTAAAGTGCAAAAGACTAAAATGATTCTGTTACATTTGTTTGGGGACCTGAACAAGTGTAGAACCAGTGGTCTGGATAAAAACTATTTTTCTTGATATGGAATTTTTTTTCTACACTGAATTAATGTACTCAAATTAGAGGGTTGACTTTTCTAAAGGTGTAATCATATTTGTATATCAAAGAGTGTTGAGGCATATTATTTTACATCCAACCAGGTCTACAAACTTGAAATTTAACATGTTTTCTGGGCTTTAACTTGCCAATACCAGTTTTAGCCTAGATCTTTCTAGATTTTTCTATAATGTAAAACTATAGTATAAAATTACAAAGGTACAAAGTATTCATGTTTTTTCTAGCCTTCTTGCTGTGAGCAGTCATACGTTACTCATATTAAGAGCAGAGGCAACTTCACACAATGTGTGTGAAAGTGCACAATTTTGCTAAAAGGGAGGAAGAAAAACAAACAAAATTATTACAGAGTTGCCATTTTAAACTTTTTTAGCACCATATATTAACGGTTAGCACTTCCATATCATGCCTGTTCTATGACAAACAGAAGTTTAAAGTCAAAGGCTTTAAACAAAGCAACTTTTTGTATTCTGTTCAGCCTTCCTGTTATTTGCTTCAATAACAAGTTATCTTGTTTTCTCTTTCTCTGTCACAGCCTCAGAGATTCACAGACATTTTTCAACATTGAGTAGGAACATGGTTTCCTTTTAAATAGATAGTACAATTCACTGATACTGAAAAAGCGTATTTTGTATGCTTCCTACAGTAACAGCTTCTAAGGCAAAGAGTGTTACAGTAACCTGGTTGTGTTTTAGAAATGGTGCAGTCACAAGAATATCGGATTTTAAGTTTTCAACCGGTCACTTATTAAGTTGAAAATTTCCTGATACCGATCACTGGCCGATTTTCCGGTGCAAAAGTCTAACACTTAAAGAGATTTTGCAGCACATTCAGTCCCAGCTGTTTCTAATTGTAGGGGAAAAAAGTTATCAAAGAGAAGCATTTCTGCAATTTTATTTCTCTTTCTTATTCAAGCATTAGTCAGAATCAAAATATAACATATCTAAATATCCTTTTTTATGTTTTGTTCTTGTCTATCATGTTAGGAGGCTCTGCAGGAAAGCTACAGAGGACCTGCGCAAGGGAAGTCTGGGAAGACCAACAACGAGGAAGGAGTCTCCCAGGACCGTCCTTCCAGTCTGCCGGTGAGTTATTGTCTGCCATGTTCCCCAAGAACATCCCAAAAAAGCACTGTTGTTGTAAATCTACACCACATTACTTTACAATTATACAAATACACATCACATTATAAAACCACAAAAAAGAAAAAGAGGATTTTTTTTTCTTCACACAATATGTAATATATTTCCATCTGACTCTGCAATGTTGGCTTTAAGCTGCATTGTCTAACGAGAATCCTCTGCTCACCTTGTGACCCGCTTCTTTGTCTGACATCTCCTGGGATTTGACTGCTCATTTCAGAGCTTACGTCTGTGTTTTGACTGGTGTTCCTGCCAAAGGCAGAAAGGCCACTTTTTATCGTGCCATGGCCCCACACCATACATCCACTTTTACACACACACACACACACACACACACACACATACACACACACACACAACCACGTGCACAGACAAGCATATGCACCAAGCGAAGATATTCCTTGTGAGGACACTCAAACTCACATGCGCCAACGTCTTAACGTTTGGCTGAGTTTTAAAAAATTGTTGAGCAGCTTGACTGGAGGAGTAATTGAGAAGAAAAGGTGTGACCAGCTTGATCTGAAGTATGAGAGTTGCTCTGGCTTTTTTTGGCTTCACTAATTGCTTTTTTTACGCCATCATTTCTCTCCCAACAAATAGACATTTGCAAATGGTCACAAATATTGGCACTGCTTGAGCTGCGTGCAGTTTAATTTACCAAATACTTTTGAGAAGCCCCAGGAGTGGAGGAATAAACTGCAAGAGAAAACTAAATTAAGTGGGCAAACTCCAATTAGGCTGTGAAATCTTTCTCATACCGGTCCTTCTAAAGTCTGTGCACTCTGGTCATCACGACAAACATTGATGTTTGACTTTTCTTTGTGTCAAATCCGCTGACTTATCTGTCATATGTCAAGGGATTCTAAACTGGCAGACACACTTTTTTCTCTTTTCCTTCCTAACGTACTAATAGTGTATTATCTGGCTTCATCTTGGTGTTTGTCCATTTTTCTTTCATTCTATTTCTCCCACACTCTTTTACCCCCTCTCATACTCATTTCTCTCCTTCTAAAGCAGCGCCATGAAAGCTCTTTCGCCTCCTGATGCTATAATGAGAAATGGCCTTGATGTATCAATGTGTGAATCCACAGCAAGAGGGAACAAGAATGAGGCGAGGAACCACTGCAGTCGCGGGGGCCGATCTATTTGAACCGGTGCCACTATCACCCCGTTATTCCCTCACCACTTTAATCCTGGCGTTTTACCCCTTTGGGTTCTCTGTGTGTTTTCACATCTCATCCCAAAGCGCATGGCTCGCAGAGATCCTAATCGGCAGCAAGTTTTGATGAGAGACACACAGAGATGGGGGGGTGGATAGATAGACCGGGATGGAGAGCAGGAGAGTGAAATTGCTCGGCATTTTGCGAGGCTCTTCTAGCAAGCTGTCACGGAGGAGATGTAACTGTTTTTTTCCCTCTATCTCTCTTTCTCACTCTTTCGTCTGCGTTTGATGTCAGATCTAAAGCTGCTGTCATACTTTCTCCCCTCCTCCCTCTCTCTCTCTATCTCTGCCAGGAGCAAGGGAGAGCGGGTCGGCGAAGTGTCATGTTTTTGTTTTGGGGATGAGTCTGCTGTGTGATCTGGCGGGATTTTTGAAGATAGACCAAAGGAAAAAAAAGGCTTTAGTAACTTATATGATTGAGAGTCACGATGTCTCTCATATCTTCAAACGTAATGTGTTGGATGTACATCACTGCACAATTATGCATTGGGAACTTTGAGTTAAAATCAGTTCATTTAGTATAATAATTACATTAAAGAACATATAACATCTTTAGTGTTTGATAGTTAGTTGTTCTATTCCTTCAAAAAAGCTTCTTGAAGAAAGTTGTAGAGTGATGGTGTTACATTTTGAATGCTAACCAAAGGAATCAGTGTGTAATGCAATGCCCATCTAAGACAAGAGCACCAAAAGTAAACTCTGAGGTTTGAATTTGAGTGACTTAAAGTCAATATTTAAAAGGAGATTTATTCAGTAAAGAGGAGAAAGTCAGGCAACATGTTGTCTGAGAGCAGTAGCCTGGAGACTTAACAAACAGCGCCGTTTGGAGGGTTTGGTGGTGAACCTAGCCTGCCTGTAACTCATTAAAGTGGTGCTTTACCACCTATGACAAAAACTAATGCATTGAGGGTGTCAGCACCCTTTTATTCCTCAAACTGTGCCACCAGAATACTTCATGTTTGCTAGCCATGCAGTGCTTGTGCAAGTCTCACTTTTCTTCACACAATCAGTCTATCTTTGACATATTTAAGGACATAGCCTGTCACACAATTTAAACTGTGTAACTCTATCTGCAGTTAGTTTATACACAGCAAGATGTTGTTTGGTCCTGAAGGTCAATTTGAGTTAATGCTACACATCGGGGATCGAAGGGAAGTTAAGACAGCATCTGCAGTCAGATTTTCTCTGTATTCACAACATCAAGAGACATTTGTATTGATAAAAAGTAAAAATCACTTAGAAATTTTACCTGATAAACTTTATGCTCACAAACAACATTCACAGTTACATCAGTGGTCTGGCTGTTGACTCCGTGCTCAAACTATTTGTTCTAGCTATGACATAAACTGTGTTGAGTCCTCACCCCAATTATTGGGGCAAAAGTGTTTCCAACAGAGATACCATTTATGGAGGGTAAGCAGAAATATGTCCTTTTCACCTGTTTAACCTGCTCTTTTGCATAGATGATGTTTGCAGCAAAAGTGCTCACTACATCCTTTTTCCATGTTGCTATAGGCAATCCATTAAAAATATTGTTTACAATCATAGAAATGCATAGGTTTCAAGGTGGTTTGATTACATTATTCATATATGGAAATGTTTCCTGTTCTAGAGGGCGTGACTTAAAAGGGACATTTAGCTTCAGAAAAGTGCTTTTTGAAAATACGTTTCCACCTTGAAAAACCATGAACAGGCTTATTTTGATTTTTGTACGTTCGTACGTTCAGTATTATTAGGCTAATCAGTCTCTAAATACAAACTAACATAGCCCCAGATTGAATGGTCTGCTGGTTGAATAATTGGCCTTTATTGTCTGTACATGTTTGATGCAGCAAAATGTCTGTTAAAAAGTAGACTCCACATTTGTTTTAGATGTGTTGTCCAATTTGAAACTGATATCAATTTGAGATCCAGCTAATAACTATAGAACTGGCCTAATTTGGTTTTGCTGGTATGGGCTCTATTTAGTCACCCCATTTGGGCCACATTGGGAAGAAGATCCATTTGAGGCCTACAAACACATGTTAACTGGGATCATGTCTCTGATCTTTCTGAATGTTTCAAATAACACCAGCACAGTTGTGAAATCAGGTGGTTGTTCAAAAGAAAAGACCGATCTCTAAAAGAAAAAAGCAAATATTTAAACCTTAATCCCACTTATTCCTGTTGCCAGCACTTCTGTTTTGATTTTATGTGGAAATCATTACAAATTTGATTTTGTTTTCTAATTCAAAGGTCATAACTTTGAAAAGACTCTTATTTGATTGCTTTTCTTTTCATGCTATACATCAGAAATCGCTGCTTAGATTGCACGGGGACTTGATGGAATCATGCTTTTCTTGGCTGAGTGGTGCAATTTTCAAAATTGCTCTGATTTCCTCATGATGTGTGCAATTGCGGGTCAATAAAGGTAACATGTTGGATGCTGGCATTATGTCGGAGCAAGAGTGCGTGATTGGCACCGACTGCCCTGTCGTCTGCTGCCTTGTTATTTCCAGCTGTGCTTGGGAGTGATTATTTGTATGTGAAAGATCCTAGCTTTTGTTTCTTTCTACACAACCATTTCTCCACATCTTTTCTTTGTATCCATTCCCTTATAGAGGTAGTTCAGGAGGTTTGAAGAGAGGTCCTGTTAAAATTTTATAAATAGTTAATATCTTACTTGCAGTAGATAACTCCCTTGATGTCTTTGTTTAGTATAAATCCAAATTAGTTGGACCCAACGGCTGAAGCTAAAGGCTAATTTCAGAGGGACAAAGACCAAAGAGGTCTTTTTTTGCTTTGTTAAACCTGAAGATAGGTCAACCACTTCTTTATGTGGTTTAATCTCTTATATTTGGCATTAGATTAAAACCTTCTTAACTGAAGCTCGGGTTCAGATAGAAAACTGCTTACAATTCCCCTAAACAATGAGCACAAGTGTACCTTTAAACAAATTTTAGTGATCAGAAACAATTTACAACTGCGAACCTTCAATCACCCCTTATTCCAAATAGAGTAGACTCCATCCTGGTATTAAAAATAGGTAACTCTAAATAATGAGAATAGTAGGGTTTTTGCGTCCTTCCCTTAAATAGTAATTTAATGTTAAACAAAATAAGTAAACTAAATACAGTTTAATTTTATTAAAAATAATCTAAATAAATTTGGTGGTGATATATTTTTAGAATTAAATTATGGTACTTAAAGTACATTTTATGCACATTGTGTTTATTATTTGCTGTTATTGTTTATTTTCTTTTTAGGGTATTGTTAATTTTTGTCTCAGGTATTAATACTACAATGGACATATATTCTTTATTAAAAAGTAGGTAAGGGTGAGTGACAAATGAAGCTTACAATTAACCATAAAGGTCAGTTGGTTTTCACTAGATAAATGGTAAATGGACTAAACTTATATAACAGCTTTCCAGTTGTGGAAAGATGATGCAACATTTTATTCACTGATATTATTTCTTAACTTCACAATTAAACCTTTGTGTTTTGGGGTTTTTGACCTCGTTATTTGACAGCATGCAAATTGCTGGATAAAGGTTTTCCAGTTATCTCAATATGCTTCAAACTATTGGTATTTGTAAAATTTGGGTTACCTAAAAGCTTTCAAACATGAAGTCATGCCAAAGTATTTTCTTTTAAGTTTATTACCAAAAATGTACCAGTTTTATTAAACATCATGTTGTGTTCAATTATTTGGAGAGTTTTCCACCTGACATTTTGGAGGCCAAAACATAAAATAGTTTAAATTATTTGCATGTAGTAAAAGTGTATTCAGACTAAATAGATTTAATAGAATATCATTACATATGTCATCATAAATGGATAAAATTATTTAGGAAGGAAACATTTCTCTTGTACACGATAATATGTGTGTACTTTTACTCTCCCTGAGTTTTAGGGTCACTAAGATCTAGGTGTCAGGTATTTGCATAAATAATAATGAAAGTCCATCCAATAGGCCCCATATATATTATTAGCAGAGTTTTAATGCCTAAAAATATTTTTAGCCTATACCAAAGATCACACGAGAGGGTTATCTAATGCGGATATCCTTTTACATGGTTCCTACACGTTTTTTATTAAAATATTGTATAATGTTGCAGATTCAAATATCTAGATTCCCATAGTCTTTAGTCCATTTTAAATTACAATACTAATTATAAACCTTGAATGTGCTTCATTGGCAGCTTTAGCTTCCACAAATAATTCAATTTAATAATTCTTAGACTTGCTAATTTGGAATGGACTATTCTAGACTTAATGCAGATTCTTCAAAGCAGTTAGGGAAATCTGGTATCTTTAATTTGTTGGTAGAAATTTTCCAAAATATTCTTTTGTGCTTTTGCATTGATATTTTAACACCACAGGTCAAGTTCAACCTTAATTTAAAGTTATCTGGTAATGTACCAGGTAGTGACATGGTCCTTTTTTGATCTTTTGAATTTGAGTCATTCAGTAAAAAAACAAAACTCTAATTGGTATAAAAAGTTAAAATGAAGGTATAATGTGGGACATCAAAAAAAAACGTGTCAATTTAATGAAGTCTATGTGAAATCAATGCATTTTTGTACAAGATGGAAAAATTACAAAATAAAACAAAACATTTTCCCATACTCCTTTATGGCGTACTTATCCAAACCTGGAAAATGATAAAAGCTAATTTAATACTTTTAAAATGTAAAACTTTTATATTTAAAAACTTTTCAAATCTGCATAGCAACCCTCCTTTTAAAACAGCCTTACTTGATACAATTCTAACCTATCCCTTTAAGCTGCTGGGTCAAACTACTTCTTCCTCTGCTTCGTTGAGGTGAGGACACAGGGTTTCAGACCCACCACACCCACCCCAACGCTCTGTCTCACTACTGTTCCAGTCATTGTATGTTCCCAGTTCTCCTGCGTTCCCCTGACAGCCTGCCAAGCTGCCGCACAGCCTCCCATCCTCTGGGACATTGGAGAGGCTGGCCAGCCATGTGGAAAGACAGAGTGAGAGATGGGGGTGGGAGAGTGAGGTGAGGAAGCAGAGAGCGAAGGGGGGAGAGAAAGGGCGTGAAGCGCTGAAGTGAAACGTGGTTATCTTTTTGTCACTTGTTCAGGGTGAGCGATGTTGAATTTAGGCTGTAGGGTTTCAGCAGTGGTCTGTTATGCACACTGCTACACACACATGCACACTCACACAGTGACAAAACCTTCTTGTATGTCTTTCAGAGCTCATTTGCCCCTCCTTGACTTATTTTCCACCAGACAAAAGGAAAAAATTCAGAAACATAATCTGTCTCTCTTCTTTCACGCCTGTCCACCTTAGCCTCCTCTGTTTTTCTGAGTGAGGTCATAAAAGATTGACAGGGCACAGCTGGAGAGACCTACAGCTCTCCGTTCTCCTTCTCCAAAACCACACAAACGCACAGAGCTATCTTAGCGGCCAGTCAGCCTGTACTTTGATACACTTTCTGTCCTCTGTGAACGCTTTCACACATTGTGTGTGTGTGTGTGTTCTGTTTCTCTTTTGTGTGTGTGTCTCTTTATCTAGACCGCTGATGCCTATTCTTAGAACACAGAACATGCACTGAAGGCCACAACAGGTCCCTACCATTGCTGGGATATCAGCTCTGAGAGTAGGACAACTGATCTGAAGCTGGTTTCACGCTGATGTAGAGGGATTGGTTCACAGTCCCACTAGCCTTAAACCTGTAGGCTTAATATGTTTGAATTCTTGTCACTTTATAATAGTAGAAATTACTCAAAGTACTACACAAGAAAAGAAAATCCACCAGACAATTTCTACTATATTAAACTCTTAGGTTGTCTATTATTTCTTACCTTTATTGATTTATTAAAGTTGTTTCAACTAAGCATGAGTCAGTCTGGGATTGTCACTGTATGATAAATGGCTAAACAACGGCAGGTAAAGTCTGAATGAAAGTTGTAGATGTTTTCAAACCATAACTAGAGAAACACGGTGTAGACAGATTACAGAAACTGATCATACTTAGTCTTGAGTTAGTTGTTCAGGCCTTTTAAAACCCTTTTAATGTTTTCTTTAGATATTGGCTGATTTTACATATAAAAGTTGAACAATGTTCCTGTGGTGTTAATAACATAAAATATGCAATCACCTGTGTTAGAACAGTAATAATAAAGTTATTTTATTCTTTTTGCCCTTGTAATATATTTCTCCATTTTACGGACAGAAGACCTTCTCCGGATCTGTCCACGGTTCCCCTCCTCGTTTTGTTTATTGAGTCAGGGTTCTCCGACATTCACATTAGTTCAGTGCGTGCCCTGTATTTTATGGACAATTAAAAGGCAAGGCTGTTCTTGGCTGTTTGTGTTTTCCATGACTGGGATTATTTCCTAAAAGCTAAATCTTTCCTTCTTTTCAGTGGGGTAAAATCAGTAGTACCAATATTTAGCCAGCTGAACTGCAGTGCTAAGCAACAGTTGGGGGAAGTTGTATCCTTGATAATATGTGATCCAGTTTGGACAAAAGAAAATGTGACAGGACTCAAACGAATATTTCTAAATAGATAAGAAGCCTCTGAAAGGGATTTCCATTGGAAATGGGAAAGCAGTGTACACGGTGACAGAGTGAATGAGAAAATATGAAAAGTAAGCACAGTGAGAATAACACGATTGACTAACCCTTCCCGCTAACAGGGCTAAAGTTAGCATTAGCTTCGTAGATTTTTTTTGGCACCTTTTGCTGTTTTTTAGGAATCTGGACTACATTTAATTTTCTGAAATCTAACATTTAAAATACTTTGACTACATGTACACTACATTTAACAGAGACACCCATGATAGTTTTTATGTTCTGAAAAAAAAGCATAAAAAATGCAATGTTTCAGACTACCTCAACCTGGTTGGGAATATTCTAAACCGATGATACTTTTTAAAGCACAGTTTCTGATTTTAAATCCTTTACTCTGCAAACATCAAAGAATTAATTTTAAAGATCTTGCTAAAATCTCTTCAACCTTGTGACAATGAATTGTCACACTTCTATTAAGTTTACCAAATAAGTTTAATAATTTTAAATAAGTGAAAATATAGAGACCAGCATTTGGGGGGGAAAAAAACTGTAAATTCATTGTTGAAGCCTGTTTCAACATATATAGGAAGTCCAAACAACTGCTCACACATAATCTGTGTTCTCTCCACTGCTCTGGTTCACCGATATCATGACACAGCAAGTCAGAGGACTCCATCTTCATGTATAATGCAGACGGGCTATTTTACAACTTGTATGTCAGGCCTGTTTTCATGTGCTCCTTATGAATCATTTACTGCGTGCACACCATTTCATGTATTTTTGTGTTGTTTTTCCAAGCTACTCGAACATGCGTTATTTTTGCTAGGGCTTAATATTTGTTTCCCTAAGGCCCAAACACACAGTGAACAAGAAAACGGATTGATCCGTAGGGGGGAAACTCTTTCATCTGTAAGTCTCATCAAACTGGGTTTCGACACTGTCTTTAAAAATCTGTAATTTAGTTTCTGTATTTTCCAGTATATATCCAAACTTTATTCCCTATCCCATTCTTCAAATGCTGTCCTTCCTTCCTTCCTTCCTTACTTCCTTCCTGGTCCTTTTGATTTATTGACGAAAATAGCTGAGTTCAGCAGATTTATAAACATTAAAGTTTAAAATAGTTAGAAACCCAGAATATCAAAATTTTAACTTTTACATTAACAACTGTTCGAGCTGACAAAGTGTCCTTTAGCAGGGCTTTGACTCCATACTAGCACACTTTAGCAGCACACACTCTACCCTCATCCCCTGCAGAGGAGATAGAGCTTTTTTAATAGGAATCACTTTTTTCTTTTTTTGCCAGCTGGAGTTTTAGTTGGCAAAATTTGATGGCTACATGCTGTTCTACCCAACAGGAACTGTGCTGACCAATGGTGGTTGTTAAAGCAACTGGTAACACAAGGCTGAGCAGCAGAGGTTACAGAGATGTGGGAGGGAGGGAGAACCTCGTCGGTTGCAGAGCTGGTCATGTTAATAACCAACCACCCTTGACAGACTGAAGCCCAGCACAGCAGAACAAAAGTGCAAATAGTAAACCTGTCTGTATTTGTCCAAGTATTCTTCTTACACGGTCCCTCATTTTTACACAGGCGTACAATCCCAGTGTGTCAGGTGGGATGATTTCAAAGCGAGTAAGGAAATGGAGAAGGATGAACTTGGTTAAGAAAACAGCGATCTGGCTTCACTGGCGCCTCTCCACTGAGCTCTCATACAGAGGAGGAGAGACACTGGGGGAGATAAGAAGGGAGGAGGAGGAAGGCAAGCAAGCAGATACCGACCCTACAAGGAGAAAAACATTCCCCCTGTTTGGCCATCAGTTCCCCTTCCATGGCTCTTGTCTTTTGTCAAGGCTTATTTGGAAGGCTGGTTAAAATACAGAACAAAAGAGGACAAAGAAGCAGCCACAGCTTTTTGGTAGTATAGCCCATCAACACAGCTGCATACACACACGACTAATCTCCAGTATAGTGACGGGCAGTGTGAACAGTGCCTTGCTAAATGTAGATGTTGTAAATGAAAATGACTAGGTTTCTGCCCTGTCTGGAATTTGATTTTGGTCTTTTCCAAGTCTGCACAATTATGAAAATTTTAAATAGTGTGTGGGAAAATATCAGTATTTCCAGACCTCATACCCAGTCACTGTTTGTGATATCAGAATCTGCTACTTTGGGGGTTCAATATGTACAAAAGTTAATGTTGAACATTTTTGGATGTTCAGTAGTTTTCAAAAAATGCTAAATGTTTTTGTTGGAAATTAGTTTTTTTTAGATTCCATTAGTCTCATTTGATGCAAACATGTACATAGATTATTTACAATAACTAAAAATCACAATGTTGTTTGGCCAATCTAACCTGGTCATTACAAATCTATCTATTTTACATTTAAACAGTTTTCATGCCATTTCAGTATTTGAACATGCAAAATCTTTCAACGGTGCATCTTTTTATGCTTCTGTCTATTCTTTTGGCTTCAACAAGTCAATAGTCAATGAATTGCTGTTCTAGATAAGGAGAAAGAAAATAAATGATTTATTTTTAATTATTATTTCCTCATTATCTGCTTCTGTATTGCCTTACTGCATTACTAATCATCCACATTTCTTGGATTATTTTTTCTTGGTCGCAGCCGACAGATGATGGAGCGTTAGTCAGCTCAGAATTAACAAGTAGGGAGTATAGAAGTAGCCACCAGAGGAATGATCAGCCTTCACTATGGCTCCCTCTGGCTGTTGGGAGGCTGAAATTACATCTGACTTTGAAGTTAAGGGCAGCTATCACCGCAGTTGCTATGACGACAGGATGTATATGTGTGTGTGAGTGGAAAAACTCCTTGGGAGGTTTATTATGCATGATACACAGTGTGACTAGTCCTGATGGCATTACAGTGCCGGCTTTAATCTAGTCTCATAAGATACGTGCACTTTAAACACATCCCAAAGCACCCACCGACGTCTGCGAGCTCGTACAAAAAAAGAAGCATGCACACACACATGCTCCCAACCCATTTCACAGCTGGACACAAGCTTGATGTTGGACCTTTAAAAGATTAAGATAAAGTTTTTTTTTCCTCTTATCATCTTTAAGAATGTTTAGTTAGCTGTATATCTTGCTTGTGGACAAAGTCACGCACAAGAAACACACTCAGGCGCATGCATGCTCATGCAGAGTTGTTTAGATTGCTGATAGCAGCGCTTGGGTTGTTTAAGCTGCTAATACTCAGCTGAATTCAAATCTTCTTTTGTCAGATCTTTTCACAATCGTGAAAGAAGATGGATGGATGGATGGATGGAGTAGAGGGGAGTAAAAAGTGTGAGTGTAATGTTCCATTAATGCAGAGGCAGGCTCTTGCTGAGGGCCTAGCGCCAATCTACATCTCCCTACAGTTAGGCTGCTATACATTTTTCATGAACACTGAGCGAGAATTAGCAACGGATTGCTGCTGCAAATTGCTTCTCCTTGGTTGGGGGGGTTAGAGAGAAGGGCAATATTTAAGAAGGGCGGGAACAATGCAGAGGTGGAAGATGGTGTAAAAGATAATTGTGAGAGATGTGGAGAATGAATGAGAGAGGAGTGGGGAGAGTGTATTGTAATCTTTCAGAACCATCTTGCCCTAATATGATATCAGTTTATGTAAATTCAGCACGATGTTTGAATGCCCAACAACTGCACTTAGTAAGTGCATTTCCCCAGATACAACAATGTGGTTATGATAACATTATATTTCTGTTAGTTTCTGCAGTAGACTGTTTCTTCCTCTTGGCCTAAGCAACTTTTAGTTTTGACCCCAATCACCGTATGCTCCCTTCACTCGAATGCGGCCCACTTTTTAATTCTAAATGGTAGCCTTGGCTGCTGTTGTGGACCCTCTGTGTCTGGCTGATTGACTTCCTGAGTCCTAGATTGACTTGTTTACAGACTGGATTTTGGCTCCTCAAGTTTGACCTTTTGGACTAGGATGACATGTAGGTGTTAAATTTAGAGTAGCCTTATCTGAAATACTATCATTTATGCAGTCATATAAAACATATGTTTTATATGACTGCATAAATGTATGCAGTCATATAAACATTGATAAGAACTGTTTAAGCCACTATCTGACAGAACACGCAAGGGAGCATTACTCCGAGAAGCAGTCAAGAGGGCTTTGGAGTAACTTTGGAGGAACTGCAGAGATAGACAGCTCAGGATGGAGAATCTGTTGACAGGACAATTATCAGTCACGCACTCACAAATGTGGCCCTTATGGAAGAGCGGCAAGAAGAGAGATGTTCTGAATGCATGTAGGAAATAAAGCAGTTATGCTGTGGATCTTCGAAGAGGGATATGAAGAGGGTTTGTGTTGGTTTATTGCATAAAATACTAGTAAAATTATTGAAGTTTGTAATGTGACAAAACTGAAAAGGTTTAAATCTGGCTTTCTCCAACAGTTTAAATATGCATGTTAGGTTATTTGCAGCTCGGTATGAGTGTTTTTGTGCGCAGTTTTTTCATGTGAAGAAGACATGATTGATAGTTCTGATGGCTCTTTATTTTCTTTAGCTGATTTTCAGCAAACAGGTCTTTGGCGAGACACTATGTTGCTGTTAATGTATTTTTATGCTGCAAAGGGGAAAAATGTCTCAAACGTTTTGCACTTCACGGTGCATAATAGACTTTCTTTGCATATATTGTCCTAATATTATTTACTACGTCAATACTATGGCATCATCAATCTTGAGACATGTGTGCTGCTGTACTAACGATGAACAGAGACAAGTTCCTTGATGAAAATATATATATCCGTGTGTGTGTTTGTGCCTGTGTGTGTGCTTTGGCCCTATTATTGCTGCTGTAATCTGTTCTCTTCTGCCAGCCACAGTTATTACAGTTGTCGATATGGTGCTTGGGGCTTCATAGACAGAAGCAACAAGACTCTGTCTGGAAGGCCGCCAGAATGTTTTTGTGTGTGCATGCTATTTTATTTATTTATTTAATTTACACTCTTGTGTGTATTTGTGTGGGAGCGAGGGTTTGCCATATGTGTATGCAATTGATCTCTGGGCTCATGTCAAGGCTGGTTCAGCCCTGTGTTAATTGCTTATGTTACAAAGTGTTAGTCCCAGCAGTATTTATATCTGAGGTGTGGCTGTTTGCTTTACTGCTGCTTAAATGTGTGTTTATCTGGATTTGTCTATTGGGGGGAAGGGGGTGGGGGTGGATGTAACAGGACAAAAAAGAGAGGTAGCAATGACAGTGAAGCATCGAGGGAAGAAAAGAAGAGGTGTTAGAAGAACAAAGAATCAGAGTTAAAAAGAAAGATGGATGTGGAGAAAAGCACGTTGGACTGTGACGCAAAGAGAAATAACAAAGAGTCACTGAAATGTAGAAGATTTTTGTCCTCATGCCTGTTCTTGACTTCCTCAATTTACCGTCCTGCCAGCTTATTACTGACAGGTCCTGGTGGTGAGTTTCCCTGGTACTGAAGGGACACTTGCGTAGAATTTCCCTTTATAACAGCAACAAACATGCATAAGCACCATGAGGGTCACCAATGGCCAGTTGTGTCCTGCCGCTCTGCTCTTATGGAAGTGCAGCACCATCTGTCTGATTTGGCAAAATGCTTCAACAAATATTCTCTCTCTAATTGAGAATGTGTGGCTGCAAAAATCAATAACCTGTGACCCCCAAGTAGCACAAAACTCCCGTTGCCAACAGTGCTTGTTTGTGTGTATTCAGCATTTTTGTTTTGTTTGAATAAAACTGTCTCCTCTCTATGAGTGCACCACAACACTTTCACTTCAGCTCAGAGGAAACATCTTGCTTTAATGGAATTTTTATGAGCTCTAATTTCTGCAAATGTATTTGAGTGTTCTGAGTAAGTTTTGGGTTTTATAATTGATTCTTATTAAGTATTAATTTTTTGTAACCATTCCATAAATTCAGAGTTCATAAAACTAAAAAAGGAAGTTTTCCTCCTTACATAAATCATAATTTTTAATGTAATGAAACCCATTACTATTTCTAAACAAATTTTTACATTTTCTTTTATATAAACGAAAGAATGATTTTTATATTAATTGAGGATTTCATGTCTCCTGTTATACCTGCTGTGAAAGTAATTGTCTTTATGTCAGTTCAGTCCAACTTGAAAAATGAAGTGACACATACAGGGGTTGGACAATGAAACTGAAACACCTGTCATTTAAGTGTGGGAGGTTTCATGGCTAAATTGGACCAGCCTGGTAGCCAGTCTTCATTGATTGCACATTGCACCAGTAAGAGCAGAGTGTGAAGGTTCAATTAGCAGGGTAAGAGCACAGTTTTGCTCAAAATATTGAAATGCACACAACATTATGGGTGACATACCAGAGTTCAAAAGAGGACAAATTGTTGGTGCACGTCTTGCTGGCGCATCTGTGACCAAGACAGCAAGTCTTTGTGATGTATCAAGACCCACGGTATCCAGGGTAATGTCAGCATACCACCAAGAAGGACGAACCACATCCAACAGGATTAACTGTGGACGCAAGAGGAAGCTGTCTGAAAGGGATGTTCGGGTGCTAACCCGGATTGTATCCAAAAAACATAAAATCACGGCTGCCCAAATCAGGGCAGAATTAAATGTGCACCTCAACTCTCCTGTTTCTACCAGAACTGTCCGTCGGGAGCTCCACAGGGTCAATATACACGGCCGGGCTGCTATAGCCAAACCTTTGGTCACTCATGCCAATGCCAAACGTCGGTTTCAATGGTGCAAGGAGCACAAATCTTGGGCTGTGGACAATGTGAAACATGTATTGTTCTCTGATGAGTCCACCTTTACTGTTTTCCCCACATCCAGGAGAGTTACGGTGTGGAGAAGCCCCAAAGAAGCGTACCACCCAGACTGTTGCATGCCCAGAGTGAAGCATGGGGGTGGATCAGTGATGGTTTGGGCTGCCATATCATGGCATTCCCTTGGCCCAATACTTGTACTAGATGGGCGTGTCACTGCCAAGGACTACCGAACCATTCTTGAGGACCATGTGCATCCAATGGTTCAAACATTGTATCCTGAAGGCGGTGCCGTGTCAGGATGACAATGCACCAATACACACAGCAAGACTGGTGAAAGATTGGTTTGATGAACATGAAAGTGAAGTTGAACATCTCCCATGGCCTGCACAGTCACCAGATCTAAATATTATTGAGCCACTTTGGGGTGTTTTGGAGGAGCGAGTCAGGAAACGTTTTCCCCCACCAGTATAACGTAGTGACCTGGCCACTATCCTGCTAGAAGAATGGCTTAAATCCCTCTGACCACTGTGCAGGACTTGTATATGTCATTCCCAAGACGAATTGATGCTGTATTGGCCGCAAAAGGAGGCCCTACATCATACTAATAAATTATTGTGGTCTAAAACCAGGTGTTTCAGTTTCATTGTCCAACTCCTGTAACTACAAGCCATATTCTGCTGTTTGAGGAAGTTTTCCTCACATATTTGAATCAGCAGAAGCCCCTAGTGCTGAAAGAGAGCTCATCCCAAAAGTTGACACAGCCCTGATAAAAGGCTGCATTTTAAAGATGAGAGAACAAATGTAAATTGCTTGAAATTGTTTTTTGCCTTTAATGTAACATATAATGAAACATATAATGTGGACAATTTACCTGGAAAACAAACAACTTCTGGTAATGTATTCAGTCCTCTTTCTCCAATTCTGGAGAATCTGATAGTAGGATTTTCCTGACATTTTAACCAGAGGATCTCGTTTTGCAAATTGTTGCAATCAGAAGAAGGCTACAACAAAATCTGCAACATTATATCTACAAAGTGTTGCAGTAAAGTTGTTAATAATTGTAGAAAATATGGGTCAACAGTGGCTGATTAAAAGACGAGGTAAACTGATCAAGAAGCTACCAAGACCCCAACAGCAATACTAATGGAAGTGTGGAAATTTATGGCACTGGTTGTGTTTTGCGTTTAATGGAAACCTTCTGTATTCTCCATTCATCTTGACTAAGAAGTGGGGTTGCAAGACAGAAGCTTTTTTTGTTTGTTTGTTTTCTTTTTTTTCCGGACAAAAAATTTAATTCTTTTGGGTGAATGTGAGACAGTCTGAAAAGTTCAATCTTCTGATCTTCAACTTTTGCGGCACATTTCCAAATTGTATTTGAGGCAGAAAAACTTCACCATCAAAAGAAAACCAATCCCGCACTTAAGCATGGTGGTGGCAGCATGATTCTGTGTGGTTATTAGCCACCAGCTGGAACTGTTTTTTTTTTCCAAACATGAGTCAGAGGTAAAAATCATCAGGTGTCTGTTGGAAGCTGGAGATAGATTTTATTTTTCTGCATCACACTGCGTTCATCCATATACAAAAGAACACCTTTATCCAAAAGGATTTTGCTGTTGGGAATAGCCTAACAGAGTCCAGAGCTAAATCTGCCAGAACATCTGTGTGGTCATCTGTGACAAGAGATGTCCTATTAACTTAACACATTTAGAGAACACTTGCAAAACAAAGTAGGAAAATATCTGACGTACTGATAGACTCAAACCAAACAAGAGTAAAAGCTGACACCAAATCACAACATGCTTCGCAAAACTGTTCAGCCAGCTTATTGTATGTTTTTTTCCATGGAGGTTTCAAACAATTTATGATTTTCTCCTTTATACATCACAAAACCTTAGGATTTTACAATGGGTGTGTACACATCTTATATCTTTGGCTAATTGGGCCTTTTGCTTAAGTCCGTAACCATCTGCAGTGGCATTGCCTTGTTACTGCTTTGGTCGACGCTTTTCTTCAAACCTTTTCTCATATCATCTCTAGGCTTTAAAAATAATCTAAATTCTTTCACTTCTGATCAAAGGACACACATCTGTTTATCCAAGCAACCTTTAAAATGCACACACACACACACACACACACACACGCACACACACACAAACACACACACACACACACAGTTGAAAAAGTTTGAAAGTCTTCTGGTAGCTTTGTATAGCATTTGGGCTAATGGTGTGCCGCGTGCTTCCTCCCAGGTCAGTGCATCCATTAGCAATCATATTACTGCCACATAATGGCTTATTGGTTGGCGGGAAAAAATTACCATGAAGGCAGAGTAGGGAAAGAGGGAGCGAGAGACAGACAAAGAGATGAAGAGAGAAGGAAAGAGATGAAGAAAGCCATCTCTAGCAGGGCCGCTGAATTAAGTTACAGCTGTTATGATTTGTCGTCTCTCAACTCTCTTTCTCTCTCTTCTTTTTCTTCATTAATTGTTCCCAACGCCTTTTCTCCCCCCTCGGGCCTTTTAGGACGTTTTTATCTTTCTAATGAGCCGTTGATTCTTTTTTCTCTTTTCTTCTCTTTTTGTCATTACCTCATTCGTTCTGGATTGAAGGCAATATTTGTCATTCTGTCAGGCCAGTTTTTGCATGGTTTTGTGTGGTGCATGGCGGAGCTAAGTGGTGTGAAGTGTTTATGTCCAGGTTTTTGGTTGGCGTTGGCGACTGAAGTGCACGCAGGGATCATAGCAGTTCGGCCGTGATCTCCCCATTCCACTTGCAGCCTTATCAACATGCAACACGGTGGGCGAATTGCACTTGATTTGATTGGTTTAATTGACCGGACCCAAACACACACACACTCAGGGTTAAAACTGCAGCGTAACTGTTGTGTTGTGTTACTTTGTCCAATAGCACCGTTTAATTCAACTTTGCGTGAGTCATTCTGCTCCTACACACTCAATATGCATACTCTGTAAACACCCGCACACATATACAAACAGACTGTTTGCAGAAGAGAGAAGTTTAAAGGTGATCCTCTGTTATGAGGAAAATTTATAAATATGTATGAGATAAAGTATAGACTCAGTGGCTTCTCTGAGGTAGCTCAGCAAGCATGTGCCTGCTTGCAGGCTCAGTTTGGGCAGCACGTGTATTTGTGTGTGTGGGTTAAAACAAAGTGGAAATCAAATTCACCTTGAAGTGTCCTTCTCTCTCCCCCGTATTTTTGCCTTCGCCTTCACTTTGAACGCACTGCAGCGTTCAGTTCAAAGAGAAATGCCGTCTTGTGAGAGTGTGTGTGTGTGTAATAAAAAGGGAGTGTGCGTGTATGTGCGTGTGTGTGTGTGTTGGGAGTGGTAGTAGGGTTTTAGATGGGAAAAAGGAAAGAGAGACTGCACTCTCCTTCCCTCATCAAAGAGCAGCCAGGCTTAGAGGAGCGCTCGTCCTTCCCTCCATCAGCCCACTTCCCAATTAAAAACAACCTGGAACACAGAAGAGAAGGAGAAGAGGAGGGGAGCGATGAGGCAAGGTCGACGTGGAGAAGGAGTGACAGAAGGTGAGGTGATTGGACTCATGATGGCGTTATCGTGGAGATGTAACAGAGAGAATGGTGGAGAACAGTTTTCATTTGTTGATGACCTCTCACCTTCCTGTTTGTACTCAGGACAAGAATGAGCAACAGAGGTCCATTTTCCACATGACGATATAAACCAGGGGACATGTATTGTCCCCCCTCATGGAGCTAAAGTGGAACATTTTGTGACTATTGTTATTTTGAAGGCCTTTGTGAAGTGCACATGCTTGAATTTCTCATCTGAGCACATGTGCACTGTAGGCTTCGGCTGGTTAGGGGTATCAAGGCTTTACAGTTACAGTTTCATAACCACACTTTTCTTTCATACCAGTTTTATGATTTGAAGTCTTTTTTGAGATATCAGAGATTTATATGCCAGAGTCATCAGTTTTCTGAGGCTGAATGCAGTACCTCCCCTCCTCTACCAGTTATGGTGTGCTGCCAGAACCATATTCACATTAATGCATATCATTTCAATAGCATAGGAATCAATAATGCCATAAGATGATAACATTCATGTAGTTAGTTTCTGATAGAATATGACACTGACATCCCACAAGTGAAAATTAAAGAATTTATAATAGTAGTATAGTATTCATTTTAAAAAAAATTCATTTACGTCAATTTGGATGTCAAACATTTTATATAATATCCTTTTTAATGCCAAAGATAAAATCTTTATAGGCATTAGAGCAATCTAACTTTTTCAGTTGCTGACCAGCTTTTTCCATGTTTCCAATGGGAATTTCATTATTTATCTTTAGTGATGAGCTCCAAGTTTTTGATGTTTGAAGGCCTACTTGCCATCACCCTGATCTTTAGCTTCTTCCACAGAGTCTCTATCGGATTTAAGTCAGGATTTTGACTAGATCTCGGAACAGTAATATAACTTCCAGTCAGAAATACTATGTTGATAAAATTAAAAGATTACTTTTTAACTAAAGCTGCCAAGGTCTGAATATGTTTGAGTCAAGGTTTTAATAGTTTTGTAGTTTTTATTAGTTTTTATTTTTATTTAGTTTTGACTTCACATTTTCAATTCTATTTTAGTTTTAATTAGTTTTTAGCATTTGTTTGCTAGTTTAGTTTTTTTTTTTTTTTTTTAAATGCTTACTTGCAGTTTAGTTTTTATTAGTTTTAGTTGTAGTTTTAGTCTTTTTCCTGAAATCACATCTGGGGACATTCGCAGCTCAGATATTAAAAGAATTAAATGTTATCAAGATATGAAAATAAAAAAAACATTGGTACAGTTACATTTTAATTTATTTTAAAATATTTATTCAGAATTAAACACAAAAAATCAAGCGTTATAGCAGGAAAGTCTCTCCTCCTTTTTCTAACACTTATCTGCTCTTTCCCTGCTCTTAGCTTTACTCTTCTTTCTATCAGTCTATTTTCATTCTCTCTCTCTCTAACTCTTCCAATTTCCCTCTGTTCTTTCACTCTTTTTTTTCTAAGTCTTTCTATTTTCCTCCTCTCTCCTCTTCTATCTGATGTCCACTATTCTAAAAGAGCCATAATATAATCATGAACCTCTCCAAAAATATTACATATACCATCATAAATAATTACAATTTAACAAATAAAATAAGATTTTTGTTTCAGATACCCTTTAGTAGTTGGATATTTTTAGATACTAGGAAACTAGGATAATCCTTTAAATATGAACTTTTCTTTAATTATTCAACTATTTTCCTCAGTTGATGAAATACCAAAATTGCTATATTTAGCAAAAAAACAACTATTTTTACTTGGAGCTACAAGCTCATACAACAGAAAAAAATGCACATTTAACCAGGTGATTCCCTCTCCCTCCTCATCATTCTCAATTAATGCTGTTCTTGCCTCATTCAGTTTCCCTGTTACTGACTCCTTTCAGTGACTTTCATATGTCCAAACTGAGTGGAAAACACCCCCAGCCCCAGAGTTCACAAATCACTTTGATAAATTAGCAAAACAACTCAAAACTGACCCAGGAAATATTAACTAATGGTCACCGATCAATTCTAAAACATTTTACTTCAGACGAATTCTTGTTGACACTGTAGCTCCAATTTCCCAAATCAAGGAGTTGTTTTAATCATTCTGTTATTATTTCTCTCTCTCACTCAGCTGCAGCTAATCCCTTGTCGTTCTATTTGCTGTTCTGTTCGTTCATAAAAACTTGGTTTATTTGCATTCGAGACCTCACCTTTAGTAAAACAAAACACATCCAAGACTTTTTTTTTTTTTACCTGGACAGTGAATGTTGATAACACTAGTAACGTTTCCTACTCCGAAAGAAACCTTCATGACAGCCAGGATCAGTCCAGTCCAAGGCGGCGCACTCAGCTCTTCTTCTTCTGCTCTGTCTGTAACGTTAACAGCACCGTGACCAGCTACCGTAACAACTGTTGTTGCGTGAAACATGCTCTCTCGTGATTTTTAACCCCCGACCACCATAATAACTGTACACACAACATTTGTTTTTATCATTCACAAAACGCTAAAATCAGGGACATTTCCAGGGACAGCTTTAGCTGGGAACAGGTTGTCTTAATCGGGGACACCTGGTCACCCTACACTACAAGACACTTTCTTTTATCTAAAACACAATCATAATCCCAATTTGGACTCTGGCGCTTTATCCCAAGTTTTGCTGACTTGACGCTAGGTGTGGATGGACCTCACAGATGACTTGACTGACGTACCTGCCAGGTGCTGACGTAATGCGGCACAGCGAGAAAAAACAACAACAATCAGAAACTAGACTTCATACTAATGTATGAGACACACAAGCACATTATCTCTATACATTCAGTTAATTTTAGTTAGTTTTGTGAACACTCATTGCAGTTTCAGTTGATTTTTCGTTTTTTTGCAGTCTCGTTTTTATTTTTATTTCAGTTAACAAAAATGTTTTTTACTTCTAGTTTTCATTATTTTGCTAGTTTTCATTTGCTAGCGTTTCATGTGTGTATCGAAAATGTGTATATTGTTATAGGGATAAATAAAAAAATTATCACACTTGATTTTGGTTTGTTTCACATCCTACCAAGTTAAATGATTAAAGATGACAAGTAAGAAAGCAAAAGAGCAAATATTCACATCATGACCAGGCTCAGATAGGGAACATGTGTTCTCCCATCTCTATCGGTGGGACTCACCCCTCCCGGGTCCGCAGATGCTGGTTAAAGATGGGGAAGCAGCAGGGATGGAGACAGTAAAGGTCAACCTGTCTTTTTCTTCCTCCTCTCTTTTCCTCAATTTTTTTTACGTCTCAGCAACGATTTTCATTCAACTTCCTTCACTGACTTAATTCTGCCTTTATTTCATGAAGAAATTTCAGAGCTTCACAAAGAAAAAATGAAATGTTGCACCTTTTCTCTAAAAGTGGGCTCACCAATTTGTAACTAATCGGTTTATTCAGAAACATTTTGCATTATTTTTATTGTCTGATCTACAAGTTATTTTAGTTTGAAGATGTTCATTGAACTGCTGGCTGAGTAACTATTAGTTATCTCAATTAAATATATAGAAAATAGTAAAGTATCGACAGTGGAATATGAATGTAAATATGGTACTGTCGTAGTAGCAAGGATGTTTTAGCTGTAACTCTAAATGTTTGCACCTGTTTCTCATTATTTGCACTGGCCGTCTATCTGTTTCAGCTTCTTCCTCTCCTAATTTCTCTTCATCCCTGTGATCTCATTTCTATCTCGTCTTCTCTATCCAGTTTTTTTTTTCTTTTTGACCTCATCACCTTCTTATTTCCTGCCTTCCTCTTTCTCTTCTCTTATCAGACTCAGGAGGCTGTAGTCTCCCAAAAGGTCAGTCCCCGCTGACATTTTCTGTGGAACTTCATTGATTTCTGTTTGCTGCTCTGTGATTGGCTAACAGGTGCTGCTTCTATTTCCCACCAATCCCCTTTAACCAGGAAGCTAGCCAGCTAGAAGACCTCGAGGTCAACCAGCTCCAAATAGCTTTTTCTGGAGTGCCAATTTTGTCTCTGTTCTATATTTCCTTCCCCTCTGCTGGTGCACCTCCCTGCAGGCTGCAGAATGAGGAATAAGAGAAGGATGGAGAGAAGACTTAGTCTCAAAATGATAGTTCTTCAAGCCTTTGCTCCTTGGTTTCTGCTTTCTGGACTCATGATTATATGCAGTCGTGGTAAAGTCTTATAAATGTAATTGTTAACAGAGCACAAATGCATCATACTTTGATATACAACAACTTACCATGTTCCATAGCGTCCTTTCCAATTTTGAACCTTTTAACATCTATGTAACAGTTGATGAATTGAAGAAGTATTCAATACAATTCAATTAAAAAATCATTTATTAATCCCAAAGTGAAATTAAATGTTGTTGTAGCTCATATTATGAAGGTTTCTTCAAAGAGCCGTTGTAGATGCTGATGGCTGTGGGCAGGAAGGATCTCCTGTAGCGCTCCGTCTTACAGCAGATCTGAAGAAGCCTCTGACTGAAGACACTCTGTTGTTGTAGGACAGTCTCATGAAGAGGATGCTCAGGGTTCTCCATAATGTTCTTCATTTTATGAAGAATCCTTCTTTGCACAATGATCTCCAGAGGTTCCAGAGGAGTCCCCAGAACAGAGCCAGCCTTCTTTATCAGCTTATTGAGCTTTTTTAAGTCCCTGGCTCTGATGCAGCTTCCCCAGCAGTCTCCACAACAGACTTATAGAAGATATGATATATAATATAATATATATATATATATATATATATATATATATATATATATATATATATATATATATATATATATATATATATATATATATATATATATAAGATATTGACTTTTGACCAGCAGGTCATAGACTCCTGACCATGCAACTGGCATGGCGTAGAGAGGAGTCCCTCCACAAAAGGGGGCGGATCTAAATGCAGTCAAGTAAGACTCGTACATTGAATTGCCTATACATCTGACCAAGTCCAAATTGAATGAATTATTTTATCAGTAAATCTCAGCATAGACACAAAAACTCCTAAAAAGCACCTGTAAGGTAATAATGTAATCTCAGCCAGACGGCCAGTAATGTGCAAGAATCACTAGCCCATATCTTGGTGTATTGTATTAAGTTAGGGATTATTGCCTATCTTTGTTTTCAAGCATAATGCACTGTATCAACTTCAGGAAGCAGTCTACCATTTTGGATGGGGATACTCAAATCAGTACTCTTTGTGACTTTAATAGGGGCTGATAAATATTCTTTGGTTGAGATGTAGGAGTAGAAAATCTGATTCGGCCTTCACTTTGGGAAATAATTCATACATATTTTTCTGGTTCATTATCCAAATATTTACTCTGAGTCATGCTGATGCTTTTGCACCAAAATCAGTATATTTTGCATCCACTGCCAATTGTTTCTCTATATGCTCATGTCTTTCTCCTCCTGCACCTCCTGGCTCAGCTGCAGAAAACTCCACATTTTCATCAGACAGCAGTGCCAGCACCGCTAGAAAATGTCTGAATGCAACAACTATGTAAACAAACAGGAAGACAGTTCTTGGTCTCTCTCGCTCTGTGAAACGATAATGTGTTCTCCACACTGTTTTTTGTTCTTATTCTAATGAAGTGGACTGCATTGGTAATCACTTTCAAACCTTCAGCCGGGAAAAACGTAGAACTGGCAAAACAAAGGCGTAAACAGGGGGATGCTGTGCTGTTGGTGTGTGTGTGCAGAAGTGGAAGGACAAATACAATTGTGTGTGTGTTTTGAGTGGGCCTATTTTCTGTATTTTTGCAAGCCCACAAGTGTACTCCTAACTACAAGGCAAGCTGGAGCTGCAAGGGAAGGTCAGCAGCGACTGCATCCAGCTGGTAATAAAAGGTCATATACAGTGGCATAGAATCACTTGTAGATTTGATTAAAAGTGATAATATGTGAGATAAAAGCTGTCCACCACTTTATCACTTACATGTCCTAAATTATGCTTCCCTGAAGGCATTTAATACCCTCTTAAAGCAACCTTTAGAGATGCTTGATGTAGCTAGTCTCAGCATATCTGTGATAATCACCCTGGAAAACCTATTCGAGTATGTCTTTCTGCCGTGACTCTTCCTTTTTCAGTAACTTCTCATCTTGCAGCGAGTGTTAGACAGCTCCAGGAGATACATTCTCACTTTGTTACTTTGAAGAAATAAAAGTCTAGTCAGAGCAGCTCCACCACTCACCATCTGCTACTATGCTACAGCTGGGGCTGACTGTCAATACCACTCTCTCATGTGATTATGCATTGATCACTGGCAACTTGTAAGAATGGATGGCCTGCCCTTTGACCTTTTTATGACTTATTAAAAGCAGGAATTCAGCCCATTTCCATTAAGAAATGGTTGAAGTGAGGTGTGAAGTAAAACACTTTAGCAGATAAAGAGAGCCTTCCATAAATTAATTTTCTGCAAATCCACTTTATTCCTATAACCAATAATGCTTTGTGTGAATTATGTACATGACATCCGGACCAGGATTCATGTAGACAAACAACTCACAGAGCAAATATGGATTCAAACTTTTACACTTAACATAATCAAATGAACGCTGATTATATGAACTGGTATGTTTAGCTGTTTGTTGAGCTCCACTGGTAAAGACCGTAAACGAATGTAAAAAAAATTTTTAATTCGATATTGATCTGACATTTTGTATGCACCAAGAGCTCTTTATTTGAGTATTTGACTATTTTTAAGAGGCAGTTTTCAGATGTAGGTGCACAATGTGTTGAGGGATGGAAAAACTGTGATGTCCTGCACTAATGTATTATTACCGATCATAAAAGGACATAAACAGGTCACCTGATATTTGTCCTCAGTCACCCTCCTTTTTAACTCATCTAGACTTCTTTACTTTCTCTTCGACTATTTGTTTACAGGAGATGTTTAAAATTAGCATGTTGTCCAAAACTAGGTAAAGTAACAAAACAAAAAAAAATCAGCATTTTTCCATCCTATTGCATACATGCTTGACTGTTGGCCCAAAGCACTGATGCTCATCCTCTTTGAATGTATTGTGTTTGTGTCAGCTCTCTCAGTGAAAGACGTTAGGCCACAGTAACAAGCTATTGATTTGACTGTCCTGGATGCTCCTGCTGATCATCTCATATGGAAAAATACTGCACAAGATCAGCAATTATACAGTTCTGACAAGATGCATACAATGCTCTAAACCAGTAGCCTTGTGACTTTGTCTCTTTTTTCTTTTTGTTTTTTTGTATTTCTACTTCATCTTGGTTTCTATACCTACCAAACAGCTCTTGGGAAATCAGGCTGTTTTGTTTCTTATTGATGAAGTTCCCCTTTTTGCTCTCTGTTTTTCTTCCTTGTTGCAGAGAAACTTTTAAAAGCAACAACATATTTATTGTAATAATTTATTGTAATATTTCCAGAATTTGTACATGTGGAGGCAAAAACTGTCCCTTTGAAAACTAATGGAAGAATTCTTAATTTGTGGTGTACACGAAAAACGTTGACAAAAAAGATCAATATTAGATAAGAGATGAACATTTGATTTTTTAAATTACAATAAAAAGTGTAGAAGTTTTGTTGTACTCTTGTCAATTAGAGATTAGAGGACAATATTATTACAATATTGACAATTTTGGATCTTTCGTTTTTATAAAGCTTTAATCTGTTGGTAGTAGTTTTAGCAGTTTCCAACTTCTCTTAACTATAAAACAAGGTTTTACCAATATTTAAAATGAAGGAGCCAAAACAGCAACAGCAACCACACCAAAGAGCATTGTCACTTGGTAGGGCTTATGTTCCCTGATTGGAAAAATATAGCAAGCAGCAGGGTTCTAGTTTAAGCCAGTCAAACTAAAACATGGTTGATTAAGGTCTTCAGACAATTACTAACTGCATTTCTATAGTATACATGGTTTTGCTGCATTTTGCATTCCTGACCCAAAAATCCCTAGTAAAACCACTAATGTGTTCATTAGGTTAAACATTTGTATAGTTTCAGGGAATCCAACTGAATCTCCACACTAGTCTCACACAGCTAAATTTAATCTGCTGAAAAGGAGACTAGATAAACATTGTAGTTACAGCTTTAAAAACCAATCACAAAATAAAACTCTTAAACTTTAAGGACCAGTTAAAGACAGAATAAAATTTTAAAAAGAAAGACACTGGCCTGGCTGTACTATTTGTTCGGGACTTTAGAACCAGAGGAAAATCAACAGTCAAGAGTCTAATTCTTTCTTGAGCTGAAACATTCACACATACACACAACTTGTCATGAAAGGGTTTGAGGGTGGACCAAAGTGCAGACAAGAGCTGGGCAGCAGCATGTTGTAAAAGGTTTTAGCTTTATTTCCAGAGGTTTTCAAAATAAATCAAACAAGGCACTGCAAATACAAACAAAGTCCTGATCCAAAAACGTACAAGAGGTTCTGCAGGCACATGGAAAAAACTCAGCACGAATACGTGGGTTGAGAACGGGGTATGACAAACACAAGGAACCAGCAACAAACAATGACACAAAACCAACTAATATACTGAGGGATAACAAACGGCAGGTAATCAGAGAAAACAGGGAACAGGTGTGACAAGGAGGCAGGGAGGCAGAAGGAACAGGTGAAACAAATACAAAGGCTGAGGATGGGCAAAGTAACTAATAAACACAGACCAAGCAAACCTATAGACAAAGATAAATAATCAAATGGGGAATAAGAAAACTAGAATAATCATGACTAAAGTAAACAGGGAAACTAGAGGGAACATAGGAACAACAATAACAACCTGAAAACAAACAAAGAACCCATGAAGAAAACCTGAATACAAAAGTAAACAAACCTAACCACACTGACTGAATTAACTGGAAAGGAAACAGAAAAATAAACTAGTAAGCAAGAAGAGTGCAAAGGAACAAATAAAACATAATTAACCACAAAGATACTAAAGAGAAATAAAACTAGAGAATCCAGGGAACACCAAGAACTATAATAATTACAATAATAGTAATAATAATAATAAAAAACCATACAAAGTAATAAGAAAACAACCATAAAAGAACTTAAGAAGTAAACACTAGGAGACGGAAGAGGGAGAAAAGAAAACATGATATAAAAACCAAAATAGAAACATTTAAACAAAATAAATCACAAGAAACTATAACACAAAGTCCAAAATGTCACTCCGTGACACAACTAGTTTTGCCGCTGGCGTGATGTTGGCGTCCCAGAGGTAATTAGACTGAGGCTGTTGCTAGCTGTGCTACAACAGCTCAAATACCTCAAATGACTTTACTACATATGTCTAGAGGGAAACACTGAGTGTGTTTATATGTGCTGTACACCCTGTGAATGTGTGTGTGTGTGTGTGTATGCTTGATGACTCTAGGTGTGAATGCTGGCAAAGTGTATAAGCAAATGAATCGGTTTCAGAGATGATAATCTGGTGAATGTGCTGTGTTGTCACCTGCCAGTACGCGGTTATTTTGACATTACTCTGATCTGTGAGAAAAAGGCATAGCAAAAGGAGCATATATGATCATCTTCTCTCTGTAGCTCTCTCTCTCTCTCTCACACACACACACACACACACACACACATACGCACACACACACATACGTACACACACAAGCTGTTTGAGATGAAAGAAATTGCGTCTGGATTATGGAGAAGCTAACATGACAAGGCTGTAATCTGCTATGCTCTTTATGAATATCACTAGATGGTCTTTAGGATAGATAGCGCAGGCTTTGATGAACGTTGTGTTACTGGAATAACATTTTGGCAGTTGTGTACGCTCTAAGACATGCCACAACATAATGCACCGGGCTAACATTCACATGCTCAAATGTGGGGATTTTCATGCAAGCTGTCGACTTCACGTCTCTCACACATTTTTTTGGAAAGCACGTTGTTACATCTCTTGCTCTTTTTCTTTGTGTTTCACACACACAAACATGCAAACTCTTTGCTGTGACTTGTGAGGAAGTCAGACCTCTGCCTCTTATACTAAGCCTCTTTGTGTTCAGCCTCATCAATTGGAAAGGTAAAAAAAAAAAAAGAAAAACACTAACTAGAGGCTAACATTAGCTTTGCAATTGGGATGAGTTTAGGAATGAAGTAATAAAAAAGAGAGGGAAAGTCTTGTCCCGTTTGCACGCTGTATTTCATTTAAAACTGAGCTTTCTCGTCACTGTTTATTTCTAATGGCTTGGTGCCACCAGACATATAGTAATATGATTTTTACCCATAAATTAACTCTGTTCTCCTTGAGGGCCGATTCTGCTCTTTGACCACTCACTGTTTAATTATAGCTTTCTTTAGATTGTTTTATTATTAAATGCGGCCAATTTCAGAGTCCCTCCTTCATGGCTGAAATAGAATTTTCTTAAAAAGGGTTTCTCTGCTTTTGCATGGGAAATGAAAATCTGGAAGAACAAAAACCTGAATTTATTTATTTATCAGCCCGTTTTTATTCTTGCTTGAAAAGCTTCTGAATCTTTGTAGTCCTACAAAGACTTAAGATGAACCGTGCAGCAATACTTTGCTCTTTTTCTGAACTTGGAAATATTTTTTGTTTTTCATTTAAGGTTTTTAACACAGATTCTGTGTTTGTGTGAAGTAAAAGGGAGTGATTCATGGAGGTCATGCACCAAATACATAAGTGTCAGTTACTTTCATATTTTACTACATCACAACTACAACATTTTATTGGGATTTGGTGACCAACACAAAGTAGTGCATAAATATGAAGTGAAAGGAAACGACTTGTTTAAAAATAGATATCTGAGTAATGTGATTTACACCTGTATTCAACTCCCCTGGGTCTGTAGAACCACATGTTACTGCATTTATAGCTACAAATCTTTTGGCATATGTCTTTACCACCTTTGTACATCTAAAGAAGAAAATATTTTTGAAAAATTGTTTGCAAAATTAGCTCAAGCTCAGTCAGATTTGATGGAAAGTATCTGTGGGTATCAGGTATTAAGTCTTGCCTCTCAATTGGATTTAGGTCTGGACTTGAAGTTGGCCATTCTAGCACATGGATATTCTTTGATTATTGCCATGCCATTGTTGATCTGTTTGTATGTTTAAGGTCCCTGTCCTGTTAGAGGGTGAATCTCGCTCTAGTCTTGACTTTTGTAGCCTGGTTTTTCTTCGAGCACTGCCCTGTATTTTGCTCTATCCATCTTCCTATCAACCGTGACTAGCTTCGGTGTCCGTGCTGTAGAAAAGCCTCTCTTTGACATGAGGGTGTCATGATATGTAGGTCTTTGTGTTTTGTTAGTCACTTTGTTTTGGTATTTTGATTGATTTATATTGTGTCTCATAATTTGTTTCATAAACTGTTTACAATACTGCTCTAGATATACAGTTATTGTTTAAAATGCATCTCGGTCCAGATGAAAAGCAGAGATTCCAGCTGAAGCACGCAATTTTGTGATTAACAACCATTAACAAGCGATTTTTCGACACCATTTACAATATCCTCTCAGTCATTAACCTTCCTACCATGATCAGAGTTTAATTCCAGGAGGATTAGGTCAGTTCTCACTAGAATAGTAAAAAGCTAAAAATAGCTTCATTGTTGTTATGATTTCTACCTCATAAAGCAAATGTGAAGACATATGATGCAGTTTGGTGTGTCGTTGTTCTTAGAAAAACACTTAGTTTTACTTTTTTTTCTCTAAGATGTTATTTGCATGCAGGTGAGAGGTCCAAATACAGCAGAAACTGTTCTTTTTGCAAAATATTTCTTGGAGGCAGCAACTCAATCTGGATGTTCTCATAGAAATGAGGACATTGCAATTATGTTGAGGTTTCTCATGAAGCAAACTTTGCAGAAAATACAGTTTCAGCTGTACCTGTGTCAAATCAGTACTGTCTGCTCTGTAGCTTGAGCTTAAGTTTGGAAGGTGCAGGAAATAATAGTTTTTGGCCCCATGATAGTTTTTCTCAGTCTAAATATGATATGACACAAAGTGCCATCTCTTTTCAAAATGGTTAAGACAATAGAACATGTCAGGTCAGATGAGATTAAGAAAGAATAAAAAAGCGTATAAGAGTAGAAAAGCACCTCATGTGCCCCTGTTAGGTAAGGTAGCTCTATGATCCTGTGGGCCTGTTTCACTGCCAAAGCACCTATGACCCTTGATATGGTGGATGCCATTATAAAGTATTTGAAATACCAGGACATGCAGGTAAAATCTGGTGCCGTTTGTCAAAAGAATATAGGCTGGTGTCACTGGGTCTTTCATCAGCACAGTGACAAACACCTGTGGCCAAATAGAGCCAGAAATGGTTCTGATTTAACATGCATGATTTAATAAAACTGCTTGGTTTTGCAGCATATCTGTGTATGTATAAAGAAGCTCTCAAACATTTTCACACCCCTAATAATACGCGAGGATTTTGTGACGTAAAGGTTAAACCATGATAAATCAAAACCTTCCCATACATAATGCAGCATTTATCCTGTACATTTATATTTGAATACAAACAAATGTGTTTGAAGAGAAGACATTTAAAAATGCCTACATACATGCGTACACCCTTTAACTGATACATTTCTTGTCGCACATTTTAATTTGATTTTAGCTGTCAGTCTTTTTTCGTGCAAGTCAATATCTCACATCTTTCCTTGACCATATTTGTCCATGCAAAAATTAACCAAATCTACCAGACTGGGAGGATATCTTGTTCCTCTTCAGTTGACCCCAGAGATTGTCTGTCCAATGTGATTCTGAGCTCTGGCTAGGCTACTACAAAACTTTTATTTTCCTCTAATGAAGTGATTCACATGTGGATTTGAACTAAATCTTGACTTTGGCTCACTGTGATGTGGGAAAATAAAATCCGTCTTCATGTTCAGCTTTCTAGCAGATACCTAAACGTTTTGGACCAAAATGTCTAGTATTTGAAACTGTTCATAATTTCATCCAGACTGAAAAAACCCCCAATTTCATCTGAAGAAAAGCAACCCCAGAACATAATACTTCATCTAGCATGTTTCACTGGCGTTGGGATATTTAGCATGATCTAAATGTTCCCTTCGAAATAAAAGACATTTGTCTTGAAACCCTACTTCTTAGCTTACACATACAGGGAAGACAGGAGACACAACCACTCCTTGTTGGAAATTCCCGCAGCTCCTGCAGTGTCGTTGTCGGCCTCCTGGAAGTCTCCCTGGCCAGTTTCTATCTTGTCTTTTTAATCATTTTGGAGAAACTCATAGTTTTTGCGATGCCACTGTCCCACTTTTTTTCAGTAACTGATAACTGCATTCTCTGTGTCATAGTGTTTATAAATAAGGCTTTAAAACATTTTGTACCTTTCTCCTGACTGATACCTTTTTACAATCAGTTTCTTGTGACCCTTTGTAACCTGTGTGCAAATTCTGGCTTGTGTGGACTTTTGAAAGCCACTGCACGCGAAGCAGACAACCACAAGGATTTGTTTTTGTGTATGTCTGTAAAAAAAACAATAAAGTCTACTTCCCCCCTTGAAAATGGTAGATCAAGGACTTTTCTCAGCTCAATTTGGCGAAACAGAGAGATAGAGAGGGAGAGATAGAGGGAGAGCAGCCACAGAGGGAAAACAAGAAAGAGGATAAAAGGAGAGGAAAACTGCCAGCCTGTTTGCTCCCACCTGTCTTGACTTGAAAGAAGAAGGAGGGGGGGAGACAAAGACGCCTGGGAAGACTTGAAAAGGGGAACAAAAAGTAGAGAAAAGGAGGAAGAGAGGGAGAGAAGAAAAAGGAAGAGAGGAGATATGTGAGGAGCCCCAAAAGGCACGTTGGCGTTTGAAGCCGCAGCACTGGAACAAGCAGGAGCTTTGACTTCATAGAGAATCAGTCCCCGGGTAAACGAGTGGAGTGGAAGGAGACGTTTGATACTGGGAGTGCTGGAAGGGAAGCATCGCTCATTAGAAGCATCCGGCAGCACAGATGTACTAAACCACAACCACACAGCCTGTGATATCTACAGGATTAGGATATGTAAACAAAGCAGAAAGTTATTTTTGAAGAAAACCTCAATTGGAAAAAAGTGTTTTTAGCTGATGTATTTTCCTGTGTTTATAAATCAGTTTAGTTACATTTTCATTTGTATTTAACCTTTATTTATACAATTGTTTTATTAGTCTAACTATGCAAATGATGCCATGTACAATGCATTTCTTTACACCCAAACTGTTACCTCACTGTTTAGGAGGTAAACACAACAGTCAGCTGGATTGTGCATCGCATAATGTGACCTAAATTAAACGGTGCGTGTGCTGATGCAGGTTCTGAGCCTCATATTACAAAGTTTTTGATGTCAAAATTTATCTGAAGAACAATACAGACTGACCAGCTGGGATCAAGATTTATCCTGAGGCAGTAATGTTTTATCTCTTCGTAGGAGGGTCAAAGGTCTGATCCACAGTCTCCACTCCCAACCTCCTTTATGACCAATCAGTCTCACCCACAAATTCCACTTCTCCTTTCTATAACCAGTCAGTCATTTTCTACTGGTTCTTCCATAGTAGTTTGCAGGGAAGCTGGTGCTCATCTCCAGCAGTCTATGGGGGGGGGGGGACATCGCAGGGCCTTTCTATGACCAATCAATTGTAATTTTGTCACATATTCTCTATTGTATAAAACATGTATGTCTGGCGGCTTCTGTTGGTGTCATGTGCGCTTTAGCATGTGCAGTGGGCTGAATGGAGAGGAGGTCCTTGTACAACCTAATCCTGACCTCTATGAAATCCTCAACGTAGAGAAGTAGCTTGTGGTCTGTCTTACATCAACAAACTTGGAGTTTTTAAACTCAACAAACCAGTTTCTAAGAAATAAGATTATATAAAAGGAAACATTTTAATGCTGTTACAGTTTGGCTCAAAGACTGCAAGAAAGAAGGGAGGTGGCACTGTTTAATCAAAGTAATGTGTTTAAATTTACCAACATGTTTAATCAGTTTGTTAGTGATAAAAGATGTGTGGAGATGGGAATGATGTAAAAACCCTTACCCAGAACCAAAAGTCAGGGGTGGTCAGGGTGAACTCCTCACTGCTCAGGGATCACCTCCTCCCCCTGAAGAGCAGGCAAGAGCAGCGTTTAAAGGACCGGAAACACACAGGCCCCAGGTGGGTCTCAAGTATCCAGTCTGAGAGGAATAATTGAAACAAACAGACCCTCTACTGGAGGGGTCTTCACAATACAGAAATGGTATGGCCACCTTATAGTCTACACAGTCATCGGGTAGACTCTCAGTTCTTCCTCAAGACTTTATATTCAAATTTAAATCCAGTTGCTGACTCAGTTGCCAACGTTTATGCCCTTTTGTATCTCTTCCAAACTCATTACTGGTCTTTGCTTTAGAATCCTCTCAGTGGTTACCTTTTCCATGTTGGTTGTGTATTTTTTTCACCAGACTTTTTCCTTCCACTCAACTTTCATTTACTAAACTTGGACACAAAACGCCTAGTAGCCAGTTTCTTTACAGGGTTTCTATGCTATCTGGAAAAGTATGGAAACTGATTTTAGTCTTTTCCAGGTCTGGATAAGTATGGAAACAAAAAACACAGGTTTGAAAATATATTGCATTTCCAGACTTTTATCCACTCCTTGTGACTTTCATTCATTTTGTCCTTGCTTCCTTGTGTTGTTCGTTCTTCCTTTGCTTGTGGTGTTCCCTGTGTTGTATCTTCCTTCTTTCCGTGGCTTCCCTTCCATCCTTCCTTGTATCATTCACCCATTCCATCCTATTGTAATTTGGCACTTTATCTCTTGTGTCCTTCTTTCTTCCTTATGAACTATATCCCTTCTTTCCTTGTGTTGTTCCCTTCTTCCCTTCTTGTGTTGTTTCCCCCTTCCTTTTTTTCTCCACACTCTTGTGTCAATGGTGGTTTATTGAAAATGGAGAAAACAGGACAAATTACTTGGGTCCAATTAGGGATGCCTTATTTTTATGTGGTGGGTTGCAGGTGATTTTGTCAAAACACCTCTCTATCATGCACTGTGATTGAGAATATGTTTCTCATCTGTTCTTGAAGAGTAATTCAAACCTTGACTTTTATCATCTGTATCCGTTTGCCTGAACGTACACTGCCTTGCAGACTTCATGTTGCATGTTCTCCGTCACACTTGTGAGCGACAGAGTGTGCATCTTTGAAGTTTCTGCGAGTGTGTGTATTTTTTCTTAAGCTCCTTGGGAAATTACTCGTATATTTAAAGTAAAAAAAGATCTGTCACTGTCAAAGAAGATTCAGCGCAGGCTCAGATGTGTGCATATTTACTGTAATCAGCTTTATGAGAAGAAATGGCGATACAGAGTTGGCAGTTTGTTGTGTTTATCCTTCTTAATGATGTCCAACCTCTTCTCCGCTGTATAGTTTTACATCTACTTTCCGACATGCAATCTTTTTCTTTTATGCCTCTGCCGGCTTGTTTGGCCCTTCCTTTCCTCCTTTAATTAACAAACAAAGAATGAAAGAAAACATATCTGTGATGTTTCAGCTGTCTTTGCTGTCACATTTAATTAAGCAAGCCTCTGTGTCGGTGTGTGTGTGCATTTGCATTCAATCTAAAAGTGTGTGTATTTGTCATAGGTAAACACAGCCCACCATATTTCTGCTTACATTAACCTCAGTAAAACAGTTAACCTGCTTATCTGTAAAAACGTGGAGCTGTGACAGTGGTTTAGCTAGATGCGTAGCTTTGCTGTGAGCGGGTTTGTGAAGGTTCATTTGTAAATGAAAGCTTATGAGTTAAGTGCTTTAATCTTTGTGTGCGCGGCTGCATGCATGTCAGGTGGAGGGACTGGAGCCGACTTTGCATTTTGGTTTAGCTGTATAAACAGGCTGCTCCTCAGTCAGCCGTGCCTCGGCTGCATAATGAAGGACGCCAATCTGCTGATTTTCCAGCTGTGTTCAGACAGAACAACCAACACGCTGCAGTTTGCACATAAATTCACCAACTTAATTCTTTCATACTGTCTTGCTGTGCCTTTTCTACTCACTTGATTATCATTTTTCTTTTCCTCATTGTCTTCTTCTGTTTGTTTTTTCCCTCTTAACCTTTGAATTTTTGTCTGCAATTTTTCGCCTCTTAATCCCTATTGATGCTCCAAATTAAATAATTGAAACTTCACTTTCTGTTTCTTTTGTATGATAATCGGACTGAATTGCCATTTAGTTTTTGCTCTATTATGCAGTTTGACAGAGTCAACAACAACCTTGATTTCCATGCTTTCAGAAGGAAAAACAATAGTCAAAGCAAGTTAAGTATATTTGTACAGTACTTTTCAGCAACAAGACAATTTAAAGTGCTTCACCTGATGGAAATGTAAGAAAAAATTTACATTGCATGACATAATAAAGTAAAGAAAAGTTGGACTAACAACTGAAAATGATGATTTTTCAGTTAATAGTTTGAATAGAGCAGTCAACGAGAACTCTAAAATGCTGAGTGGGGATGTGGGTGGGATTTGGGGGAAAGAAAGATTGGGGTCTTCTGTTGAAGTCTAGGGAGATTCTACTTGTAGTGATGTAGAAGTCTCTTTCTGGGTCCCCTGTCCTCCATGTTTTATCCTTATCTTAGCAGGCTGCAGTTGTCATTCAGTTGTTGTGGGCTTTCTTGTCGTCTCCTGTATGTGGCAGAGCCTTCTGGTGTCTGATTCACAGAATAAAAAATGTTGGAAGGGAAGAGTTGTACTCTTTACTAAGCCAAAATCCTTCTTCCTTGAAAAGATCTCTGTGTTCACAAAAATATTGAAGTTGTCGATAAGGTTCACTGATTTGGCAGCTCTTCATCTGCAAGCCATTTGTTAAGCATCAGCAGTCTGCTGAATCTCTCATCTCCATGCCAAACTGTTGGCAAAGGTCCACTGAAAACATCTTGATATTGAGACCTTGAACTGTTTAACAAATGAATAAAATGCTCGTTCAGAATTTCTGATTGTTGCTACAAAACATTGAGGGCTCCTCTGTGTGTGATGAGGTTTTTCACTGTTGGATGCTCATCTGTGATCATCAGCATTTTCTCTCGGATATAATACACCATGTTGTTGACAAAACTAAGTACTTTGATGTTTTTCTTGTTGCAAAAGAGTTTAATCTCATCACTGGCTTTATCACTCACTATTAGGGGTTGTGGTCTGATGGCTGACTCTTTCTGAAGCCGTTTTGGAGGAAATTGTTTGGCAGGCAATCTGGTCTCATACCTCTTGCCTGGTGTATGAAGATGAGCTTTCCTTCATGGAGTCAGTCTTGTAGAAGTGGAGCTTCCTGTGTTTTCAGTTGGTTTGCTCCAACCATTTGTTGTGACCACAGTCTGCTGCAGTTTTCTCTTTGGTGCTGGGGTGGCAGAGACTTTTTCCTGCAGTCCCGGCCAGGCTGTTTTATCTAGGTGCAGGGTTCTTTTACCCGTCTTCCCAGATCTGAAGAAAGAGATTCATCCTTTGGCTTCTCGCCAAGAGAGTTCCATGGAGAGCTGTTGCTCAGTTTACTCTCATTTAGTACAACACCATTCTTTTTCTTGTCAGTCTTTTCACTGTTTTGAATCATTGGGTCATTTCATTTCCATATACAGCATTTACTTCCACATTTATTTCCACCCCTGCTATTTTCTGGACAATTGTGTCATAGTCATATGTGGAAAACGGAGGCATCTTGTGCTCTGCAAGTCTGGTTCATCCTTAGTTTCAGTCTCTAAAGGTCTGAAGGTGCCACATTCAGCTGTTCAAGCAATCATATCTAAGAATAAACACCATGGAAACATCCAGTCATCATACTGTTCAGAAGGGAGGCTTGTTCTGTGCCCCAGAGATGAATGTGTTTTGCTGTGAAATGTGTGAATCAACACTGCAACAAAAGGAAAAGACTTAGTGAAGATGCTGGCTAAGGTTGGTAAGATAATGTCCTTATCCCCAGTGAAATCAGTCTTATACCGACATGCACTGAAAGGCCAATCGGCAAAGAAGAACACATTACTTCAAAATGACATGAAAAGCCAAATTACAGCTTGCAAATGCTCTCAGGGACAGAAACCTTAGTTTTTAGAGACATGTCATTTGGTCTGAGTAAACATAGAGTGAAATGTTTGGACAAAAAGACCATTGTTATGTTTGGAGAAAAGAGGGGGCAGCTTGCAAGCCCAAGAACACCATTCCAATTTTAGAGTACAGAGGTGGCAGTGTCATGTGACGGTTTTTTGCTGCAGCAGAGACTGGTGCACTTTACAGAATAGATGGCATCAAAAGGACAGTGCATCATGTGGCAAAGATATCAGCCAGGATCTTAAAGCCTGGGCCCAAATTGGTCTTCTAAATGAACAATGATGCTAAGGATAATAGCAAATTCGTTCCGAAGTGGGTCAAGGATACCAAAGTCAATTATTTGGAATGGCCATCACAAAGCCTTGAACTCAGTACCCTAGAAAATATGTGGGCAGAACTGAAAAGATACAAGTCCTTCTCAAAATATTAGCATATTGTGATAAAGTTCATTATTTTCCATAATGTCATGATGAAAATTTAACATTCATATATTTTAGATTCATTGCACACTCACTGAAATATTTCAGGTCTTTTATTGTCTTAATACGGATGATTTTGGCATACAGCTCATGAAAACCCAAAATTCCTATCTCATAAAATTAGCATATTTCATCCGACCAATAAAAGAAAAGTGTTTTTAATACAAAAAACGTCAACCTTCAAATAATCATGTACAGTTATGCACTCAATACTTGGTCGGGAATCCTTTTGCAGAAATGACTGCTTCAATGCGGCGTGGCATGGAGGCAATCAGCCTGTGGCACTGCTGAGGTCTTATGGAGGCCCAGGATGCTTCGATAGCGGCCTTTAGCTCATCCAGAGTGTTGGGTCTTGAGTCTCTCAACGTTCTCTTCACAATATCCCACAGATTTTCTATGGGGTTCAGGTCAGGAGAGTTGGCAGGCCAATTGAGCACAGTGATACCATGGTCAGTAAACCATTTACCAGTGGTTTTGGCACTGTGAACAGGTGCCAGGTCGTGCTGAAAAATGAAATCTTCATCTCCATAAAGCTTTTCAGCAGATGGAAGCATGAAGTGCTCCAAAATCTCCTGATAGCTAGCTGCATTGACCCTGCCCTTGATAAAACACAGTGGACCAACACCAGCAGCTGACACGGCACCCCAGACCATCACTGACTGTGGGTACTTGACACTGGACTTCTGGCATTTTGGCATTTCCTTCTACCCAGTCTTCCTCCAGACTCTGGCACCTTGATTTCTGAATGATATGCAGAATTTGCTTTCATCCGAAAAAGTACTTTGGACCACTGAGCAACAGTCCAGTGCTGCTTCTCTGTAGCCCAGGTCAGGCGCTTCTGCCGCTGTTTCTGGTTCAAAAGTGGCTTGACTTGAGGAATGCGGCACCTGTAGCCCATTTCCTGCACACGCCTGTGCACGGTGGCTCTGGATGTTTCTACTCCAGACTCAGTCCACTGCTTCCACAGGTCCCCCAAGGTCTGGAATGGGCTCTTCTCCACAATCTTCCTCAGGGTCCGGTCACCTCTTCTCGTTGTGCAGCGTTTTCTGCCACACTTTTTCCTTCCCACAGACTTCCCACTGAGGTGCCTTGATACAGCACTCTGGGAACAGCCTATTCGTTCAGAAATTTATTTCTGTGTCTTACCCTCTTGCTTGAGGGTGTCAATAGTGGCCTTCTGGACAGCAGTCAGGTCGGCAGCCTTACCCATGATTGGGGTTTTGAGTGATGAACCAGGCTGGGAGTTTTAAAGGCCTCAGGAATCTTTTGCAGGTGTTTAGAGTTGACTTGTTGATTCAGATGATTAGGTTCATATCTCGTTTAGAGACCCTTTTAATGATATGCTAATGTTGTGAGATAGGAATTTTGGGTTTTCATGAGCTGTATGCCAAAATCATCCGTATTAAGACAATAAAAGACCTGAAATATTTCAGTTAGTGTGCAATGAATCTAAAATATATGAATGTTAAATTTTCATCATGACATTATGGAAAATAATGAACTTTATCACAATATGCTAATATTTTGAGAAGGACCTGTATATGTTACAGCAGCTCTGTCAGGGGAAATGTGCCAAAGTTCAAACTAATGTGAGATGCTTTTGGAAGGAACCCCAAAATGTTTGACCCATGTTATACAGAAATGTATGGAAACATTTTACTTAAATATGGTGACTATAAATATTTGGTTACAACTGTATCTACAGTACACCTGCAGATTAAACTGTTCTGCTGCAACACACTACCTTCAGCTTGGCACTTAATTTCAAAACAATGATAAAATATTGGTCTTAAGATAATCAGATTTAGAAAAGCAAAGCATAATCACATAATGAACATTATTTGAATACCAAAAAATACCCTACACATCATCAATGAATATCAGTAAATGGAAAAAGTACTAAAAACAAATATTAAAGCACCTATAAAATAAACTAGATTTGGTCTTACATGAGGAAAAAAAAAAGTTAAATAATACAAAGGCTGTGCTTGAGTTAGTAAGTTCTGGTACATTCAAGCATTAGTAATAATAGTGACCACCATTAAAGAATTTATTAATTAAATAATTTTATAATTTTCTGTTTAACAAAATACAGAAATTGGTTGTTGATGTCCTCACAGGTTATTTGACAATTTTATTTTGTCAGGTGTTGAAAGATGATTCCTCCATTCTTATTCCCTTGAAAGAGTACTGATTGGTTCCCTTGTTTTCTCTCTTGGGAAACGACTCTCATCAAACATCACATTGATTTGAATGAGTCAATAACTGAAAGACGGTGACAGTTGTTTGCAGTCCTGGAATCAGGTTACAGGAGATGCTTTTTATCTGTGTTTTTGCTTCTTTATACTTTCCTCTGACCTCTTCGTTCTCTCTCTCCCTGCTTTTGTGTTTCTTATCTAACAATCTCCCTTTCATTCCTGCCATCAACCGCTGTCACCGTCTCTCACTTTCACTTTTTCTGCTGTGGCCCTGATTGATCCCACTGTCCTGCAGCTTACAATCTTACACTAGAGCATTTTTTGCCTCCATTTAACACTGATAATATTTTTCTTGTTCTCCGTTGCATTATGTCTCTCACTCTCTCCATAAAGAAAATGGGAAGGCAGATTGAAGGAAAATGAGAGGCGGCGGGAAAGATAATTTGTCCTTGCACTTAAAACAGCAAAATATTTAAACTGCAGAGGAGTGAAGGAGTAAAGTAGGCAGTCTAGTTTAGAAACTGAGAAAAAGAAGAATGGCAAGTGAGAAAATTATTAAAATGTCTTTAGGGGTATGGGAGTGGTGGATCATTTTCAAACACAAGGATAAGCGGACCAACAAAAGAAAGAAAAAGCATGATTCGTAGAGAGCTTTCAAACGCTGATCTTGGAGTTTTTACCTTCCAAACAAAATATGTTTTGTGTGTTGGAAAAGCTCAAAAAGAAAGCAACTTCACTTTCATCTCTTTCCTTTTTTAGCGTGTCTGTGATCTCAACTCTGGAGGATTTAATTTCACAGCTTTTGAAATCATGTCCCCATTCCCCTTTCTGCTTTGCTTCCTTCCTGCATGCATGCGCGCAAGTTACACGCTTGGCTACAACACAGATGTACTGATAGAAATCCAGAAGCTAGCACAGAGGTTCCAAGGAACACATTTGCCCAGTGACAGGACACAAAAGAAGAAGGACATGTTAGTGGATCTCTGCGAGACACGCAAGCTAACAAAAATGAATTGAATTAAATGCTAAAATGCATCTCTGTTGTTCCTTAGCGCCATTAGAGAAATTGACTGAATATTGCATCAGCTGTTACCTCTGACTTTAACCTCATTGACCTCTTGGTCGCTTCATGATAAAAATCACCCTTCTTTCCTCATCCATTTTAAACCCTTCCCCTTCTCCGATTCTAATTCAATTAAAGGGTTAGATTGTTTATCATCCCATCTGAAGCTGCAAACCACCTCCCTCCATCTTTTACCTTTTATGCCATCCCTCCCCCCTTCTGTTGCCTGCCTGCCTCAGTGCTCTTCATTTTCCTTTTCTAATTTCTCGCAAAGGCTCCTCGACATTTTTCTGGGTAATTAAAAAGAGAAGAGGGAGATTGGAAGGAGGAAGAATAAAGGAGGTGTGGAATGAAGAGATACCTAGTCTGAAAGGCTCTGTTGTTAGGGATGAAACAGAAGAGGAATTTATATGTTCATACATCCTAAGCTGAGGTAGTGATGGACAATTTGTGAGATACAATTGGCCTACATTAGTGACTGTCATCACAGCAGCCAATCAGAGAGCCAGAAATCCTCCCCATCATCTTTCTGTTGCTTTCTTCTGCCTTTTTTTCCTGTCTATTTGCTCATTAAGCAGTTTACGGTGCCTCGCAAAAGTACTCCCCAAACATTCTCACATTTTGTTTTCAGCCCCCTGTAAATACAGCTGCAAATCTGAAATATGTGTCTGTTTTTGGGCATCAAGGGTCTGAAACTTTTCCCTTTTCTTTTTGACAACATTGCTCTAGCTCAGTCAGTTAGATGTGATTTAGAGTGGCTATGAACAGCAATGTTCAGGTTTTGCCACAGATTTTTAAATGGATTTAAGTTTACACTTAGATTGGGACATTCTAACACATGAATATCCTTTGCTGTGAACTTTTCCTAGTGTCTCTGCCTGTATGTTTATAATCATTGTTCTCCTGGAAGGTGAACCTGCACCCCTGTTCCAAGTCTTCTTAAGAAGACTCTAACAGGTTTTTCTTCCAGTATTGCCCTTTAGCCCCATCCATGTTTTCTAACCAGCTTCCCTGTCCCTGCTAAAGAGCAACATCCCCACAGCATGATGTTGCCACCATAATGTTTCATTTCACAGATGGTGTGTGTTGGGTGTTTGGTTTGCAAGCACTAAGAAAAACAAACAGTTTAAGTTTGGTGTGTTTTTTTTTTAGTCTTTCAGATGTTTGCTGTTTTCCCTCCAGGACTTGTGGCAAACCTCCTACAGCACTTCTTATGGTTTTCTTTCAACAATAGCTTTTTTCCTGTCACTCTCCCAAAAGGGCCATATTTGGTCTGAGTTCTGACAGGCTGACCCCCCCCCCCCCAAACTCTGCAGAAATCTGGCAGCACCCAACATCTAGAAATTAAGCTGAAAATGTGCACTCAATATCTTTGGTTAACCATGGCGATGCCTGTTTGAGTGGAACCTGTCCTGGTAAACAGCTGTGTGGTTTTGGCCACCGTGCCGCAGCTCAGTTTCAGGGTTTCTGGCAGTCTTCCTACAGCCTAGGGCGTCTATATGTAGAGCAGTTCTTTGCGATGAGGTACCATGTTGACCAGTATGACAGAGTTAGAACACCAAATTTAACGCAGCTGTTTAATATTCACACCTGAGACCCTCTAACACTTAACGCTAACATGACATCTGTTGAAGAAAATTGCTAATTGGGTAAAATTTGGGTACATTTTTACTTAGGGGTGTACTCACTTTTGCTGCCAGTGGTTTAGACATTAATAGCTATGTGTTGAGTTATTTTGAGAGGACAATAAATAGACTGTTGTACAAGCTGTACACTGAGAACTTTAAATTGTGTCAAAGTGTCATATCTTCAATGTTCCCCCATGAAATGATAAAAGAAAATTGTTACAAAAATGTGAGTGGGTACTCCGTTTTGCAAGATACTGTGTGCACAGCTAACATTTCTTTTTTTTCTTTTTTAATGAAAGTACAAAATACATAGTCCGTGGTAATAAAGTGACAAAGCATTGAAAGCTTCAGAGGTGTGAATACTTTTAGGTTCTTTGAATGGGTTTTCCCGTTTATCCCTTCATTCCTGCAGATTTATCCCTAATTCTCTGCCACTTCTGCCTCTTGCAACATCATGTGCAAATACAGCCATTATAAGGCTGTGAAATCTACTGTGAATCTCAAAAGCGTTAATGATCCAACAAGCACTTAAATAGTACATCTCTCAAACAAACGCGCACACACACACACACACGCACATACTCAAAACCACACTGAAAGTGTCACCAGGGCTGAAAAACATTCTCGAGAATATATATGTAATTAAATCCAAAATGCCTCTTGTAAATGCAGGCATGTAAAATTAATGAATTGCATGTTTGTACATTGGAGTAAATTTATGCAAATGCTATGGAATATAAGAGTAATTACAGTGAAATCATAGTGCTGATCGCATTATAATTATGTCCTTTCTCTCTTCCTCTATGTCTTTGTCGCTGCTGGTTGGGTTGCACCTTCATCATGTAGGTGAGTGATTTCCTCTGTGTGGTTTATTGCTGTTTTTACATCCCCAACAAGTCTATTAAATTCATTAAAACAACCAACAGAGTCATTTCAACATATTTTATCATTTTGAAACCCATGTATGCATTACGTATTTGGAACAGTACCACTGTTAGAGATGTATTTGTGACTTTTTATGCAAAACACAAGGAAATCATTTACAGCCCACATAATGTTTTGATATTTAGTCCCTTGAAATAGTATTCAGACCCTTTGGACCTTTTGACATTTTGTTATATTACAACTACACACTTCAGTTTATTTGTTTGCAGTTCTGGAATCAGGTTACAGGAGATGCTTTTTATCAGTGTTTATCTGTGCATATCTGTGCATATCACACAATTTAAATTTTTAGATGGACAAGGTCAAATTAAACCATGGATCATTTTCCTTCTGTTTCACAGCTAAGCGCTTTGTGTTGATCCATCACTTAGATTCTCATAAAATGCACTGAAGTCTGCAGTTGTAATGTGTCAAAATGTGCATAAATGTAAATGGTGTGAATACTTTTGCAAGGCATTGTAAACTAACAGAAAGACACCACAGTGGTGTTCCCTGGACAACAAAAATAAACATTAGAACTACAAGAGTGTGAATGTGTTTTCTCTGTGTGTGAGTGACAGAAGTATGAGGTAAAAAGGAGGGTAAAAAGAAAAAAGGACAAGCAGAGAGTGATCCAAATAAAAGCTGGCTGTGTGAATAAAGGGCTCTGCAGATTTCCACTGAGGAACATGCCTTTTCAGATGTTTCTCCTACTGCTCTGCTTGTCCCTCTAAGGGCTCCCATAACAGGCCTTATCTAGGAGCCACGCATGGCTACTCATCTTTGACACTCTGAATATTCACCACATTTTAACACACACACACACACACACACACACAGTTAAGCACTCTTCCACACATGCGCCTCCCCATTATTCACAGCAAATGCCTAAATGCTGCCTTTTCTGTGCTCTTCAAAAGACTACGCTTGGACGACGGTGCGATTTGACACCGCAAAGGCATTGTGGGATGGAAAGAGTGGCTATGAGGGACACTAGTGAGGGCTGCATTAGAGATAGGGCCATCATGTGCCAGCATGGATTAGGAATGTGGTGAATTTTCACTATTTGTGGATGAGTGAGATGCACGTGTGCTTGTCTGTCAGCGGGAGATGTGGCCTGATTTGTTCAATTTTGGCACAGTGAGGAGGGCAACCGTACAGGATGTTATGTTGGGGCATCTATAAGGTCATGCCAAGGAAAACAAGATGTTGTTGGTAGCCTATCACAATAAACAAATAAAAAAATGTCTCTGAAAAACATAAAGTGACGATTTTAATTAAGTCTCGTTGTTTATTCCATTTTTAACACATTAGATTTTTCCTTTGATTATTGATTTTGTTTAATATTTCCTATAATTAAACAAATAGAAATAACATGAAGAAAAAAAATTTTTAATTAAAAAGATATTTAATGCTTCGTGGCAGCACCTTTTGCAGTAATCACTGCCAACAAGTACTCCACAATGAGCCATCTTCACCTGCCAACATGTAGTTTGATTATACTTTTCATGAGAAAACTGTGCATGGTCTCTCAAATTTGATGGGAAGCACCTCCACTCTGCAATTTTCAGATCTTTCCATAGCTGTTAAATAGGATTATAAACTGGGCTGATGAAGGCAATTCAGAATAGAACAAAGTTGTTTCGTCAGTTATTGTTCACTGTTTTAGCTGTATGTATTGGTCACTTTCCTACTAGAGGACCTGAAAAAATATTTTTGTTTGATCAGTCTAAGGGATATTTTCCACGAAACATTTTGCTTGGGGCTGCACGGTGGCACAGTTGATAGCACTGTTGCCTTGCAGTGAGAAAGTCCCAGGTTTGATTACCAGCCGGGGGTCTTTGTGCATGAAGTCTGCATGTTCTCCCCATGCATGCGTGGGTTCTTTCTGGGTACTCCGTCTTCCTCCCACTGTCCAAAGACATGCCTGTTAGGTTAATTTGTCTCTGTAAATTGCCCTTAGGTGTGTGAATGAGTGTGTGCATGGTTGTTTGTGTGTTTTTTAATGCATTCCATCTGTCTGATCAACTGGTGGTTATATTTCCTCTTGTGTACATGTGCTAAGAGATTGACTTTTATGGGGTCTTGTGTGCAGAGGTCGATATCTATCATAGAGATCCAAGAAAGGAACAGTGGTAAAACAGCAACAGGATCATGGAAGTCACTGAAGGTTGAGCCCTGTGTTCTGATCCACCAGATGAGCTGCTGTAGCTCAGATTCCTGAAGAACTGACGGCTGGTTCTGGGTATTAGTGTAAATAAAGACCTCTGACCACCACTAAAAGCACCAACAATAAGTAATTGAGCATCGGAACTGGAGCAGGAGAAGACGGTCCAATAACCCAGGCTTTCTTTAACATCACATGGATGGCCAGCTATATCACTTACCTGGGGAGACATGGCACAAAGATACTCTATGGGAAGAAGGTAATCTAGTGGTAGCAATGTGATGGTTTGGGCAATGTTCTGTTAGGAAACATTGAGGCATGCAAAGCAAAAATGGTTCAGGAATGGTTTAAAGAGCACTACAAGTTTGATGGGTTGACTTAGTCTCCAAAGTCCCCAGATCTCAGTCCCATTGAGCACCTTAGGGATGTGCTGGATAAACAAGTCTAATCTATTGTTACTCTACCTTGTAACGTACGGTGTTCTAAAGCTATGTTGTTATATTTTTTTTTACACTCCATAGCAGCATAGCCAGAGCGTTTTGCTGAAGTTTTGGTCCAACAAAACCCAGATTGATTTATCTAAGAACAAGTAGAACCTGTTTAGATCAACCAAGTAGTGTATTAGGTAATGCTTACCTCCCAAAATCAACTGAACTGATATATTGGCACATGCTTAATTATCATTCTCTAGGTCGACTCTCCACCATAAATGGAAAATAGTTCTCATAGAATGCCTTTTTGTTTAATGCCTGTTTTTAATGGTGAAAATGGCATATTCTACAGTAACGAATGTGGCCTTTTGGCTGAATAAATGGTCCATTAACTAACATTTAGTCTGTAGGAAGCAGTTAAACCTTTCATGGCAATATCATTTTTGTGTTATTTATTCGTTTTGTTATACATACACAATCTTCTTTATGGTTATCCTTAAAAAAGTATTGTAATTATTTTTTTGTAGATTAAATTATTTGATCTAACTCAAAACTCTTTTGCTAAAACAAGAAACAACATTGTTTTTGACAAAGTCTGAGAATAAAAACAATGCTATTTGTGTCTTTTTGAGCACTGTTGCATCACTGACCTTGCCCTGAGTCATCAGAAATGGATAGATCTTCCTCTAAATCCTTTCTCTCTCTCAAATCAATAGGCTAATGGTGAATACAGGACCTTTGCTATAGTTGTGTGTCTACATATTTGTGTGTGTGTGTGTGTATGCGTGCGTGCATGCATGCGTGTGTGTGTATCAGTCTCTTAAGGTATTAGTCTCTTAATGCATACTGGGTATGTCTCTGTGGCGAAAAAAGGGGAATTCGGAATGTGTCTTAATAGGAGAATTTTCCCATTTCTTCCAATTCTTTTTTACACTCTGTGGGCTGTAAAAAGCAAAGAGCTACCCTGAGCTCTGCCACAGTGGAAATCTCTAAACATGACTTTCTTAGACTTCCACACAGTTGCAGAATAACACACAGATATTCTGTTGCGTTTCAGTCAGCATGTTCCTGCTGCAGTGTGAAGAATTTGCGAATTGGTGCTCCTCTGTGGAGTCCTCTTTCTTTCATCCAGTACACACACACACACACACACACACACACCTTCAGAGGATTTATTGTGCCGTGTTAGATATTTGCTTTGTCCAACATCTTGGCAATAATACAAAAGCTCTGGGAATATCCACCGACCATTTCTGGAATTGGTTCTATCGCTCTTTTTCTTCAGAGCTGACACGTTATTTTGCCCCTTCTCTATTTTCCCTCACTCTCCCGCTCTAGGTACCTGTCCCTCAGGTGAGTGAAGAAGTTTGGTGCCCTTTCCCTCCATCTAGGCGTCCCAGTTTAGGACAGAAAATCAGACAGAGTTATACATATTAGATCAGGGGACCAGCAGAACCAAATTACCTTCGCCTAAGGTTCCCAATCTCCTTCCCAACCTCCTCTCCTGTTTTTATGCTCCTCTGCTCCACCCTTCTATTCCCATACGAATTTAAAAGCTACCGTCCTCTTCTTTCTTGCTGTTACTCAATTTACCCTTGTCCTTTACCTTATCAACATGTGTTGCGTTAAGGCATCTTGATGACTCAACAGTTTCTGTAGTCTTGTTTTTGTTGTCGAACCTGCTAAAAGTCTACTTTAAATATAAAAATTACTAGAAAAATAATTTTCTGGTTGGTTTTACATGTCATTTCTACCTACACTTTTTTCACTATAACTCGTATTTTGATTTTCCTGAAATTATTTTTATAAATTGCCTTGCAAAGTGAAAAGTACCAACCCACAACCCAAAAATAAATTTTTGTTGCTCCAATTAAAACTTCTGTACCAGCTTTGCCCACCTAGAGATTTGAACTTTTGCCCTTTCTTCTTTGCTAAATAGCTCAAACGTATTTGCCATATTCTATTATGAATCCTCAGTTGGTTTTGGGTCTGGACTTTTTCTGGGCCATTCATACACATGAATATGCTGTGATCTAAATCATTCCATTGTAGCTATGGTCGTATCTGTAGGGTTGTTGTCCTGCTGGAAGGTGAACATTGAGCCCAGTCTCAAGTCTTTTGCAGACTCTAATAGGTGACTCCAACCAGCTTCCTGATCGAAGCTGACAAAAAAGCCTCCCCACAGCATGATACTGCCACAACCGTGTTTCACCATGTGGATGTCTGTAAATAGGCTAAAATCTTCCATTTTGGTCTCTGCTAACTAGAACACCTGCTTCTGTGGTTTGCTGCGACCCCTACATGGCTTATAGCAAACTTCAAGCAGGACTACTTATGGATTTCTTTCAACAATATATTTGTTCTTGTCAAAATAATATGGATAGATTTATGGGTGCCCAGCCTATCAGTTTAGGTAGATGGCAATGTATGGTAGGTTTGCAGTTGCACCATGCTCCTGCCATTTTTGAAAGCTTGGGATATTATTTTATAACCTGACCTTTTTAAGGTTTAAACTTTCCACAACTTTCTCCCTGATCTGTCTGCTGTGTTTCTTGGTCTTCATGATACTGTTGGTTCAGTAATGTTCTCTAACAAACCTCTGAGGCCTTCACAGAACAGCTGGTTTTTTTTTAACTGAAATTATATTACACCCAAGTGGACTTGATTTACTAATTCAGCGATTTCTAGAATTTATTTATAGAGTATAGTGTGCCTCAACATATTTGCACGGCACACTGTTTATATTAAGAAAATTAAAAACCCTGTGTTATTTTGCTTCCACTTGAGTTATGCAGTAGTTTGTGCTTGACTGTCACACAGAACTCCATTTGGAAACAATGGGAGAGGTTTCGGGGGGTATGAATACTTTTGCAAGGCACTGTAAAAAGTAAAATATTCATTTTTAGATATTTTCAACACTTTTACTTCATCTATCCCTCCATCCCGCCACCTCCCCTTCCCCCTTCCTTTAGTGATCCCATCTCGCTTGGAAAATGGGAAGCTTGACTTTTACCTCTCAGTGGCTCGAACTGAGACATGGGCAGTGAGCCAGGACATTGCCTTGAAAATATGTGCTATCCATTTGATTTAGTATCTTTGCTTACATCGTTGGGTTTCTTGTGTTGTAAATCTGTCACATCTGCAGCACTTCATTCAATAATTTGTTTTGATTAGAGCTGTATTTTAACCTAATTAACTCTGCATGTGAGGAATGAAATGTGGAGAGGCTGCATACTGCCCCTCTACTTCTGCACACATAAAGCAAATAAAAACTTGGGTATCAAGTCAGACACATGCAAGACACCATTCATGTCTTTTCTTTCCTCACTGGCTAAATGGCATTAAATGCAAACCCTGACAGAGGCAATTGGGTCTCTGCTAAAAGGTCTTGCAAAATCATTTGACTTCCATGCAAGAGTGGTTTAGTACCTACCAAAGTCTGACAGATATTCTTAAGCAGCACGAAGACCTTTTAAATCTCCACAGATGCTACAGATGTTGTTTTCCAGGAAAGCCTTCTTATCATACCATCAGTGCACCATTTTTTTTATTAATCTAAACATGACTTGAACATTAACAGTGTAAATAAAAAAAGTCTAGTTTTGTGTCCTGCAGACCTTGAAACAAATTTTTATGTCCTCTATCCATTTTCTAAATTAAATTAAAATTGCCCACAAATGAAGCGGAACATGTAGTGTAGTTTTTTTTGGCACTTCTGAGGCCGGGGCATTGATTATGTTAATGAGTCACTCATGCAAATATTCATTAACAGATAGCGCTCATCAGATCGGGAGCCCAGAAATTTGTGCCCCAAGTGTTACGCTGCGAGGAGAAGCTGGTGAAGTTTATACTTTAGTGAAAGATAAGGTAAGACAAGAGTGAGGAAATGTCCCTGCCTATTTAATGTTGCACAATCAGCTCTTTTTTTGGTGTCTTTTTAGGTAAATCGTAGCAACATTTGACTTTCAGGTGAATTACTCCGGTGCAGAGCAAAAATATACTGTAGCTGTCATGTTAAATGTGTTTTGGTTTTTTTTCAGATTTTGCTCTCTGTTTCTCTGTTGTGTCTCGCTAGGTTTTTAATTTAACTGCTGTCATAACACACTAACACACTATCATCTCTGGTTAAGATGCAGGATTTAGGAAGAAAAACCTTTGACTGTGTTTTTTCCTTCAACATGTCATGATTTCTTTTCATTGCTTTCTTGTAAAGCTGTATTTGTTACAGCAATACAAGCTTTGTATCGTTTGAGGGCTGTCCTCAGGCAGTTCAAGCCTTGGTTGGACTTTTTCTCTGTCCTAAGTTTTCCTCTTGCTGTGTCAAAGCTTTTAAACAACGGGTAATTAAGGGATATATGGGAATACTGGTGCATCTTTTGTTGAAAATCAGTGGTATTTTCATGCCTGGATCATGATATTTATTGTTTCTCCTCTGCTTACAATGCCAAAATGTAGAGATGTGCTAATCAGGCTTTTCCTGGCCGATAGAAATTTCTGGTTTTCTTTGTGGTTTAACCTTCTGATTCTAATTTTGGCTAGTTATAATTTTATAAGGAACATAACGCATACAAAATTATTTGTTAATCATTTGTTTAATTCAACAGTTAAATTGATTAACTTTGACCGAGATGTACTCAACAGACCTTTCCTGTTTTTTCTTAGGGGTCTGACTAGAAATCTTGGTAGGGGTCATAGGTTTAAATCCAACATTATTCTTTGTTGTTTAATCAAACTCAAAAAGGTGGATAGTTGTTCTTGTAGTAGAGGTTGGTTGATGTGTTTATTGGCCAATAACAGTGTAAGTTTTGTTTTGCCAACCAGTACCGCCATTTTGTACTCACATGGTTCCTTTTTGCCCCTTCTTCTGTCTTTTAAATCTTGCTTATACATTACATTAATCTGAATGTTTGCTTTTTTAAGATTTAAAATTGCAGCCAATTTCCATTGAGTATGGTTCTGGTTGCCATGTGGGTCAGTTGACTCCTATGAAATATGAAATGTAATGACCACTGATCAAAACAAAACAACTGCTGACAGATTAAACTATTAAAGTCAAATAATTTATGTTATACTGATAGAAAATTACTTTAGATCAAAGTTTGTCTAAGTGGGTTGGAAATTGTACAATGAATATTGTGCAATTTTGGGGTTTTTCTTGTATACAAAAGGTGGGGTACAAAGACCTAACCTGAAGAAAGTATTAAATGATGAGGCGTTGTGTGGTGCAGTGGTAGACGCAGCCATCCTAGGTTCAATTCCTGAACTTAAGACCTTTGCTGCATGTCTTCCCCCTTCTCTCTCTGCATATTTCCGGTCTGGTAATTGTCAATAAAGGTAACTAGTGCCAAAAAAAAGTATTTAAAAATAAAAAGTAGTAAATGATAAATGGTGAAAGTAACCAGCAAAAAGAAAAAGGTCCCAGGACAACTGCAGTTATCCCAGGGTACGAATTATCTGTTATCAAACAGAAACAGTGAGCAAAACAATAAACATCCCTTTTCGCTTTTATGGAGCTTGTGTTTCTAATTAAGCATTTGAGACTGTTTCAATAGGCTTTAATCAGAAATAGGTTTGTTTCGAAAGGAACGACTCGGCGTTCAGCCATGCCAGACCCTTATTGCCATAAGACGGGCATGATTCTCTTTCCCACTGTGCTTCGTTGATCACCACAAGATTAAATAAAAAACAGGAAGGAATAAGAGAGTGATATGAGAGGCCTAATTATGGGGTCTGATCATTTGCATCAAAGATAATGAAAGTCTTGGACAGTCTCCCAAACATCTCTTGAGTATTTGTATCATCCTCTGTTTTCTTTTTCTCCTCTTCTTTTAATTGAATCTAGTTTATTACCCAAAGCTTACTTAAATGCCAATGTGTGATTTTTAAAGAGAAAAGCCTGAAAACAAAGCTAGGTTTCAGCTTTTGAGGTGAACCTCAACCACTCAACCATGAACATTATGCTAATACTCTCTAAGCTCGCTCACTCTGCCTCCTTTTGTGAGTGTCTGTCATTCTATTTAGCCCGATAAACAAGTCTGATTTTCAATTATCTCTATTCAGATGAGGCCTGCGGCAGTATTAGCTCAGCGAGGGCAGATTGGTGTGCACATTGTGTGTGCGTGCATGCATGGTAGGAGTGGTTCTCGGTAGACATGCTGCAATATCAATATATGGTTTTCTTTATATCCAATTTTGGATATTTTGGAACTGTTTTGGTTTTGTTTCTTACATTCAACAACTTTAACATAAAAAGAGAAGAAAAATCTGCTTAAATGTTTGCATAAATTTATTTTTTTTAATTTAGCAGCAAAAATTATGGGAGATGTTTTATGCATCAAATAAATAGGAAAGAATTGTTCATTTTTATAATTTCACGTGCTGATCACTGATCAGAGCTGATCAAGAAAAACTGATCAGTGCATATTTAGCTCTCAGCTCTCTTTGTCTGCTTCTAGAGTATTTAAATTATGTTTTTCTTTATATCTGAGGATGTTTTGTATGTGTGTATGTATGCTCTACCTGCAAGGATACATCCCTGGCATTCATCGCTTTTTTTATTGGGATGCTATAAAGCTGTAAGTGGTGCTTTCTTTCTTTTACCACCCTCTTATACCCACGGGGGTTCCTGTCTTTGACGTATTTGGAGAACTACATCTGACATATTCAAGCAAACAGACCAATAAACCTGGTATTGATCACGTGAGTCAGTTAGACAGTCTGACCCGAAGTGAACAGTCAGATAACAGAAGGACGAACAGAGCAGAACACAATTCATCTTCCTTCCTTTCTCTCTTCCTCTCCCTCCTCCCCTTTTCCCAGAATCTCTCTCTCTCATCTTCTTCCTCTACTTCCCCCGCCCTTTCTCTCACCCTCCCTTCCTCTCTGTCCTCTATTTATGAATTCCCCTTGCTCAATGTGGTGGCCGATGGAGAAGTTTTTAGTATGCAGCCTCTCTCAAGGACGGAGCCTTGTTAGAAAGCCTATTGAGCTGTGGAGCAATAGCTCGCTGCAGCCCGGCAGTGGACTCAGTTCATCTCTCGCTCCCTGCATCCCTCTCTCTCCCTCCTTCTCATTAATGATGTATTAGTTTATTAGGCGTTGGATATTGGGTCGGGGACCCTGCGACGGACTTCATCACGACGCAGCATAGAGAAGAAACACTGCGAAGAGGAATAGGGTATAAGGAACCGGAGGTGCATACAGATGTACGACCATCCACTAAAGTGCAACACATGCTTCACATACACACACATACACACAACACACACATACACACAAATCTAAAATAAACATGCTGAAACTTAATAACACATGCACACTCTGTCAGTATTCATGAACACGGACGGCTCACTCTGGTGATTCAGTCAGAGCGCTTGGATTAGGAAGTCTGCTCGCGCTTTTGTTGATGATGCTGTTAGCAGAAAACAACGGCGCCCGTAAGCCACGGCCTCCATGGTCACCAGGACCTGAGGTGATTTCCCATAATGCATTTGCTCTCTGTATAGCCTTTCTGTCATGCAAAGTGATACATTTCAAGTGCCATACAGCGATGATTGTGGTTTTGTTGCATTTGTTTGCGGAAGCATTATGGAGCAGCCTGCTGTATAATTCATACAGTGCAATGTTCAACTGTCATGACCCTTTAGTAATCCTGTTTATATAGCATTTTATTTTTCTTGGTGTTTTGTCTTTTTTCCTGTTTATCACTATATTTTAGTCAAAGATCTTTGATTTTATTTTGTATTTTATTAGGTTTTCCAGGTGACTCACTTGGATTCATAATTTCAGACATTTTCTCTGTTTTTATTCGTACCCTTACTCTTTTTTTCTAACAGATTCTTATCAACATTTTTTATTTTACACACATTTAAACCCACAACATTCTTGTCCTTGCACTAAGAGATGAGAGGAGCACTCACTAAGTGAATAGGAGTATGTTGTTGTGATGTGTGTGTGCGTGTGTGTGTGTGTGTTTGTGTAGCCAGAATAAGCTGAACCATGTGAATGTTGTTAAAGGTGGGAGCATTTGTGGTTCAGTGTTAACAAAGGGTTTCCGGGAAAATCAGAAGACCCCTTTCAGCTTGGAGCATTTTAATTCTTTTTTTATCTGTGATGATTTAAATCATACGTTCACTTGGAGATGATGAAGAAACTCCACAATCCTGACACAAGAAGGTACAAGAAGGTAAAAATATTTAAATACATTTGGTGCATAAATATAGAAATAAAGCTCTTTTTTTTACCTAGTGATATTAAAAGTCTTAAAAAAATTTTTAAATAACATTTAATAATTTAGTTTATGGTTTGCTTTTGAGCCACAACATTCAATCTTTTGTATAAACTGTAACTATATTTCTTTCCTTAAGTACAAAATATGTTTTAATTCTACAGATGCACAAATCAGAATTTTGCGCACAAATTTAAATCTCCACGTTTTGTGAAACTTTCACAGCCCAATACCAATTTAAGCTGGTTCTGATTCCTTGTTAAAAACCAGAACATATGAACATATTAGAAATTCAGAATGGTTTTCCCAGCTTTCATGCTGTGAGCATCATTATTTACATTTAGAGCAGAGACAACATAATGTGTGATTAAGAGCTGACATTTTATATTAGCTTGGTTAGTGCAGCTAACATTACAAAAACTGCCATTTCCATTTGTAAGATGGAGAAAATGTAGATCCTTTCCTAAACTTTGAGATTTCCAAATCGATGCCAGCATTTCTAAATCCAATATGTTGCTTCACAGATAGCGTTTGAAAAGTTCGAAAAGATAAAATAGTGCTTAGATCTGGTCAGCCTTAGTGTTATCTGCTTTAAGTCTTGCTCTCTCTTGCTCTCTTGCAACCTGAATAAACCGCAGACATGTCTCGACAAAATATAGCTATAGTTTACTTTATTTTTAAACATTTCACTTATACTGAAAATAGTGAACATTGGTTCTTCTTCACTCAGTAACATCAACACTAAAGAGGGCTATTGTGCTTAGACATGGTGCGTTCATTGGATAGAAAAAGGTTGGAGTTTTGCGTTTCTGACCAGCTGATCATCAGCCATGACCGATCGAGCTGAAAGCCCTTTGAAAAGTTTAATCTCAAATCAGCTGTCAGGAATTTCACGGACTTGACATACCTGCCCCTCTTGTGTCTTTTCAACTGTACCATACTGATGACGCTCCATTTTTGACTGGGATAATTAAAAAAGCTTCAGAAATTAATGAACACAGAAATGTACATAACAATTCACATGTATTAAATGGAATACAAAGTTTAAAGTATTTAAGCCTTGTTGCGGTATAACTAAGTCCTTTAATAAAAGCTTAACTAATAATGTCCTGACTTCATACAAATAATGCTTGCTCACACAATCAAATCTTTGTAGACGCAATGTCCACTTCAGCAGCTTCATGTCAACACTGCAGTCAAAGATGTTGGATGAGCAAAAGAGGTCACTTTTGGTCTCTTCTTCTGGTTCTGGAAATTTCTTTGGCCTTTTTTTCATGTACAAGGATTTCCAAAAAGGAGGTGGTAATTCTTCAGCAGGTGCTGGGAGATTATATGTTCTGGTAGATGTTTGGTGGCTCATTCCAGTTTGGATTGGGATAAAGTTCACAAAAACTTTCAATTCAGTTTATTTGTTTAGTGCCAGTTTATAACAGCTGTCATCTCAAAGCACTTTACAAGACAAAATGATCAGATTTATACAAAGAAATATATAGTTGAATTAATATAGTCATATTGACAGATTCAAATCCAGTTACATACATTCTAATTTGATTCTACGTATTTAACAATTCTGTCAAAGGATATGTGACATTTTACTGTCAGCAGACAAGCTGTTAAAAGTGTACACAAAATATGCTGAATTCTTAAAGAAAGCACAAAAATGCTTGATAGCACTAAAAAAGAACTGGTTCAAAGTTGCAACAATCATCTTGCCTAAGCATTGGTACATAAATAAGCATTACTTGCTTGTGCAGGCAAAGTGACTGATAAACAGAGAAAAACTGCAGCTCTCTGAATTGAGCTTTCTTTTAAATGCTGTTTGTAAACAACATAAGCACAGAGTATGAAATTTACTGTAACTGTATTTGCAAGAATATCAGAGAAGGAGCTATGGTGTAAATTATGCCCCAATGGGTGCAACAGATTTTTCAAAGTGAGAGGGAAATGTTAGTCAGGAGGCAGTCTGTGCACATTCAGGCAAAGCACAGGTCTGGTTAGACACCGTATGTGAAAAACACCTGTGCCTTTGCCATGTGTGTGTGTGGGGCTTTAATTCAGTTTCCCCAGCTTTGTAAATTTGGCAGATTTTCTGTTCTGAATAACATTATTTTAAACGTTGACCAGTTGCATTAACAACAAACTGGTGGGAAACTTTGAAATTCACAGGGAATTAATTGTTTTTTTTTTTTTTTTTTTGTACAAAACTGCTCTAAAATTCCATTTAGCTTTAAAAGCTAAACTTGTTAGTAAGGGCAACATGCTGCTGTCATTTTGGGCGTTCACTAAAGGAGCCTGCAGCTGTCAGCTTGTTTCTTTTTCTCCTCTGTCTATTTCAGCAGGTTTGCTCTTTCGCCCTTCCTCCCTCCTCATCTTCCTCTTTCTGACGTTTGCTCAATCATAACTGTTCTTCTGGCCCTTATGGAACAAGACTGTGATAACTTCCCTGGCAACTCCTGCAGAGAGCGTTTTAATGGCATCACAGTTTGCCAATGAGCCATGATAGTCTGTACACGCCACAGAGTTTCCACAGAGAAAGCTTGATGTGATATGAAAAATTATGATAGAAAAAACATGTGACACAAACTCACACATATGCAAATTAAAATTTCACATAAAGACATATTAACACATTTTTAATTGCACTTGCTACATTCACACACCTGCCATATTATATGTCAATGATTCATTTATTTCATCAAACATTATTTCACCAAAACAACAGGTTGAATTCAGTGTCTAAGGATTTCGGTATCATAGAATATCATTGAAAGGTATGTCTGACCTAAATATCATTCAGACATGAAAAAGCATTCCAGCAACGTCTGTGTGATATTGCAGGAAATGTAGTGTGATATACAGCTAAAATTTACGTAAATGAAAAAGCAAGACTAAAAAATACCATTTCTGGGTACCATTATGCTACACAGTGCAGACACTCTGGCTTCACTAATGTCAACACAATCACTACAGCATGCCAAATGCTTGGATTGGTTGACAAACTTAGTTACCACAGAGATTAAATGTTAAGCCTGTCATGTCATATATCTGGTTTGCTTAGTTTTCTTTTGTCTCTCGTTAGTGTTTACTCATATCACTTGTCTTTTTTACAAAATGCAAACTTGTTTACCTTTACATTGCGGATTTTGGGGCTGCAGACACTCCCTGTGTTCCTACTACACTTCTTGTATAATTATAGTGGTGTAATAATGCATAAACAGACTAATTTTGTATCCATCTCATTAACACAAAAGGGCTGCCCTTTATGTTCCAATTTGTTGTTGATTTAAAGTTAAGGCTGCTTTATGTGAGTCAACCGCCTACCCCTTCTGAAATTAAGCTAATATCAAGAAAAGCGAAGCAAAGTAATAAATACCATGGTACTATTAAAGCAAAACAGTAAATAAGTTATTTGAGTATTTGCTTCATCATGAAGATAATGTTTATGTAACTAAAAAACACATACATCAACGCAGTTGTTGTTTCTTTAGGTCATCATATACTAAATTAAATACAGAACATTAATAATGTTACCATGTGCAATCAGTTAGCAGCAAACATATGTTTTACATGGTAATGATATGGAATAGAATACTTTATTGTCATTATTTATTTGGTACAATTTAAACAATCTTATTACTTATGCTTTCTTCAACATCTTTAGCTGAAGGAAGCAATCAGAAAGACAGAAATAAGACTGTAACATGGCTGTTCTTTTCAAAGTCCAAAACTCTACAGCTGCTAATGGACGAGGTTAGATGTCAATCTTAGCTTTGTTCGTATTATTCTGTGAGAATGTTTGCTTCTCTACAGGAACACTAAGTGTTTTTGTGAGATAATGGCACACTATTGAAAGACGTTTTATTAAATAGGTTACAGCTTGATTTTTTACACTTAAGTATGCAGTTGAATATTGTTTCTCAGTTTTCACACTAACAAGGTCACCTCTTGTGCAAAATATTGTTTCCCAGCTTTGTGAATGAATAAAATCAGCTGATAACCAATAGCACAACAATAATTGCATCACTCTCACTCTGGATTGGAAAAGAAGATAAACGGGTTGAAATCAATGATTGTTGGCAGCTAAGGTTACTGCCAGGTTTCATTTTTCATATCTTAGGGCTGCAGCCTGAAGAAGATGAGGATTAAACACACTTTGCATTACAAGAAACACTGCATGGATTTCCTTAACACCTAAAACTAAGATTTACCTCACATTTTCATGCATTGTTCCTGACCTGGCTGTGAATGGTATAATGAAGTGTCAACATATGGAGTTCTCTGCAGGGAACATGCTGTGATCTAGTTTGTAGATTTTAAGGTAGTTAAGCATTTATATTCCAACTCTTAATGGTTGTTATTGTTATTTATTCATGTATGCATGGCCTTATTTACTTGCATGAGCAGAGGTGGAAGAAGATAAGTTATTTAGTTTTTCTTGTCCATGCTTTCTTCCACACTCTTCATCCATTCTCTTTCAATCTATACAGCTTCTCTCTATTGTGCCCTTCTCTTGGAGACCACAAAGGCAATAAATAAAAGCTGTGAGAAGGTCAGTCTGTGTAACCTGTGCGAACCGTTTGTATAAAAGCCACCAAACTGCAAAGCTAGGTCCCATTGAGCTATCCTGAGGTTTAATGGGAAAACTGTCTTCTCCTTCACTTTGTGCTTTTCATGTATGAAGGCCCATGTTTCCTCATTGTCCGGTCTGACAGAAGCAAAAATGTAGAAATAACCAGCAGATTTCAGAAGTTCCAGGGTCGAGACATTAACTCCAGTCACCAAAGACTTATAAAGTGTCAGTTCAAACAGAAAGTGAGAGACGGAGAAAACTAGTCACACACCTGTCAGCCTATGCCCTTTGTGCTCTTTGTATTCAGGCTTCTCGGCAGCCTTGGCTTCCACTTAAGTCTAAGTGCTAAATCAGTAATGGTATGTAGAATTGGTATTCGCTTGACTGTTGAAGGGGGTTCGGGGAAAGAAAACACGCTGAGATTGAAAATGAATGTGAGCTGGATGATAGTCCGCCTCCTTCCGCTCCTTTATTGTTCCGTATTCTCCCCCCGTGTCACCGTCTCTCTTCCTCCTCCTCTCTTTCCCTCCCTCGCTCCCTCCAGAGGGATTTGACTCTAACTGGCCTTGGCGCCCATAATGAAACCAAATCTATTTAAAGCCAAAAGCGATGCAAGTTTTAATTTCCTATTCCAGACTTAACCTTTTTGGCTGTGCTGCATTTTCACATCCACTTAATAACTTTTTACCCTGCTCTTCCTCCTCTTCTTCTTCTCCTCCTTTGCTCTCCCCCATCACTCTCACTCTGCGGCTTCCTCTCCTCCATCACTACCCCCCACTACAACCTCAACCCCCCCCTCCCCCTCCCCCCTCCCCCCCACACCCTCCATTGCTCTCAGTGGCGAGGCACAGGCTGCCTCTTCAAGGGCAATATCTGTCAAATGATTCCCTTGTGAAATTAAGACAGAGGCCATGAGAGGGGAACGAGAAGGGGTGGTGGGCGCAGAGTAACAGGAAAAAGCGAGGCTGGTGTGTTTGTGAGAGGGGGAACCAGGTGGAAAACCTTCCTTCTTTCACTGAAATCAATCTCATCTGACAGGGAAAAAATTAAAGCAGTTTAAAGATAGCTCTGGCAGCATCTCCCTTTGTTCCCGTTTTTACATTAAAACAGCGCCGTCTGGGAAATAATAGACTCAAGGAAAGAGGAGGGAGGAACAGCTACAAAAAGACTTCAGAAAAAAGGAGATTTTCTCTTGTATTTTAATGACCATGGCCCATGCATTAAGATGGTTCTTTTTAAAGAATTATGTGATTATGTTTTATATGTAATTAGAAAGGAAATACGTGAAAAGCGAAAAACTGGAACCAAATCACATAATTTTATTGCATCTTAATAAATTAGAATATTAATTTATTTCAGCAATTTTTGGCAAAAAGTTAAAATTGTATACAAAACAGACTACTGACACAGAGTGAAATACTTTAAGAATAAATTTTTTTAAATGTTTGTGCTTAACCTAAAACTTAGTTCCTCTGTAAATTAAAATAATACATAAGAGCAATAAAAATATGAGTTTTATTTTAGAAAAATGCTATGCCTTCATAGTTGACCAGCAGAAAGTCAATGAACTGGTTGTTGCTTAAGAAGCTGCCTGTTCAATTTACTGTACCTAGGCATATTTAATGGAAAGTCGAGTGGAAGAATAACCTTTGGGAGGATTTTGAAGTAAAGCTCATGCAAGAGTTTTGATGAGATTCGGAAGCTTTATGTCAGGGTTGGTGGTAGACCCACAGGCAGAGCAGAGCCGAGGAGCATGGTGGTTAGTAGTTTTTTTAATGAATAGCTGAACAAGACTTACAGGTAGGGTTCAGAACAAGAACAAACTAGTCGTAAGCAAACCTGGCTCGATTGGCAGATCATAGGGCAATTAACAAAGAACAGACTGGGTAACACACACAGGGTCCGTGGAAGTTACAAGAGGAACCAGCGAGGAATAATACAGATGAACAAGCTTATATACAGAGGGAGGTGGAGTATGAACCAATGAGAAGGGGAGACAGGTAATCAGCTGAATAGTGAACAGGTGTGAGGACCAGCTGCAGGGAACTGAGGGAGATAATGTTGCTATGGCTACCGGTGCATGGGAACAAAGAGACCTGGAAAGAAACTAGACTAATGACAAACTCAGGGAAACAGATCCAAGGATAACTACAACCAAACATAAAATATAAGAATCTGGAGAGTAACAACTAACAAGAGTAATGTGAGGACGTGAGGAACAACCTAACTGGGAAAAGTAAACAAACACAAAACACCAAGTGACAGACTGCAACTAATGAGACCTGACAGTGAACATAAACATGAGGGACTAACCAAAAGAGAACTATACTAAATAACAAACCTGGGGGAAATGACTCCAGAACACCAGAATCTAGACAGCGATAATTTAACAGAAGTAACTACTAATCAGAAAGGAACAGAAAAACACCTAACAAAGAAAAAGTAGACTAACAAAAACCCAAAATGGCAGATCCTTAAACTTTAGACTGTGACGAAAGTGTTTTAAGACCCACCGCACACAGACATATCCAAGACATGGGCTACAACTGTTGCGTTCCTTATGTTAAGCCACTTCTGAACCAGAGATGAACTCTGTACCATCTTACTCGGGTTTAGGAGTAAAAAGACTGTTGTCCAAAGATTTATTTTCAGATGAAAGTAAATCAGAATTTGATTTAAATCTTGCATTTCATCTGAAAATCAAGAGTGAAGAAGCCCCAACTCCAAGTTGAGCTTGAGCTTCAGTGTGAAGTTTCTGCAGTCTGTGATTTGGGGAGTTGGTGTTGGTCCACTGAGCTTTATCTAGCCCAAACTGAGTGCAGCTGTCTACACAGAATGTTTAGAGCACTTCATGTTTACCTCTACTGGCAAGCTTTATAGTTACGCTGATTTCATTTTCCAGCAGGACTTGGCACCTGTTCATACGGCCAAAGGTGCAAAAGCTGGTTCATGACCATGGTGTTGCTGTGCTTAATTGGCCAGCAGACTGGCCTCACCTGAACCCATTAGAATCTATAGAGTATTGTCAAGAGGAAGGTGACAGACCCTACACCCAACAATGCACGTAGGCTGAATGTCACTTTTATAGCTACCTTGGCTTTCTTAACACCATGCCACGCTGTATTTATGCAGTAATTCATGCAAAAGGAGCTCAAAATATTTAGTGCATATATAAATCCCTTTTTATTAGTCTTTTGTAGTTGTCATTGTCAGTAAACTGTTCTCATAAATAAGTTTCTCCCTTTTTTTTCAAACATGTTGAGCTGCACCAGTAAAATCCTGGACACATGATGTACAAAACCAAGGAGTCTTGTTTCACATTATTCTGTTTCCATTAAAAGCTGAACATGAGATATCCAGATTACTGGACTTTTTTTTTTTCCTTTTATTCTGAGCTACAGTTAAAACTGGGCATGTCAGCAGTTAAAATCAAATTATGAAACACTGAGTAATGTTGCTTTACCCTGAATGCTACCTTCGAGCCTCATATCATCTCTTACGCCATCTCCTGTTAAAACTTGCTACTGCATCCAGGGAACAATATACAGAAATCTGACCCGCCTTTCTGTCAAAGTTGTCTGTTAAAATTTCAAATGTTTTCCCTCCACCTGCTTTGCATTTATCATTGTAATAAATTTCTTCCACCTAATTATTTAGTATGTCAATTATCAGAGCTGATGGCCTGATGGTGCACCTCGAGAGCTTAAATTTACAACCCTATTCTGGAAAATGTCTAAAATGAAATTAACTTTTTACAAGGTGTCATCTGTGGCTTTTAAGTGGTGAAATTGAAGTACCACCCCCCCACCGCCGCCGCCGCAGCCACCACAGCCACACACACATACACATACACATGCACCTCATAATGAGGAGCCATTATTAGGCCGTGATTGGGGCCGGGGTGCTGATATTAAAAGTGGCAGGAGAGGCAATATCACCACAGTGTCTAATACCCCAGCAGATATGTCATATATTTTAAGACAGCTGCTCCGCTATTTATAATTAATAGCAATTTTGTCTCAGCAAAAAAACTGGAAGACAGTTAACAGAGAAATCCTGTTCCATTAAGTGCAGACTCAGAATCAATGTCACCCCAACATAGTGCACTTATTTTTTCTTCTTCTTTTGTAAGTGTTTGGTCCAGGTTCTGCAGGGATTATATTAATACCACAAGTGATTCTCTGTGTGTTCTGCAAGGAAGTCAATCCCTCTTTGATTCAGAGTAAAAATAAGTGCAGTGCAAACAAAAGAGGAATGAAGTCAGCCTCTAAAGACACATGAATAAAAATAATCTGTCTTTATTCTCGCATCGCACAGTCATAAATCACTCCTTCCCAAATGACAGTCTCATGTACAGCGCGCTGTATCAGGGTGGCAAATGACTATCTTATTATAGCAATGTAGCACATAGCAATATTATCTGCTGCGGAGTATTGTAGTGCATGTGTCTCAGCGCTGTGCCCTGGAGCAGTAGCCAGATTATGCCGGGCCCAGCGACAGTCTTATAATAAGAACTTGCCCATTAAATCATATCAGCACTGCTTTTTATAGGCTAACACCTCGGCTACCACACTATGAAACTGTCTATCACGCAGATATGTGTCACAATCTGTGATGATGTGTGTGTCTGTGTGTGTGTATGTATGTGAAAAAAGCAGAGGTAGTGTGTGAGACATTCTGGGAGGAGACACGTGTGTGTTTTACCAAACGTTGCCGGCATGTGAGCTTCTCGCCGCCGCTTCTGACAGCGTTTCATCTTCCGCTTTTATTAGATCAGCCTCGCTCTGCTGTCACCTCTCTTTTCCCTGTGCTTACATCACACAAATGTGCACACACATGCACAGACAGTTATGCACACAGCACGACGACCATTGGCTCACAGGTTGGCATAGGCTGGTAAAGGATTCTCATAGTATGATAACCTTGAATAAAAATACTTTGTTTCATCACAGTATTTAAAAATAAGATGTATAATACATCTTTATTACAGCTCTTCGTGTTATTTATTTTTTCTTTGGTGCATACGCTTTAGCTAAAATATAGAATAAACACTCATTAAATTTATGCTCAAGCAGGTTAAGAAACTGATTTGTATATTAGGCAGGCTATCTGCTGAGGTAGCCACCCTGCAGTCTGTTTTTAAAGGGACATGCAGCTTGTAGCTCACAAGATGTAGTTTTAAATAAAGATTCACTAGTCAGCCAGAGGTCGCTAGATCAGTTCTTTTTAGTGATCCACAAGTAAATAACTGTAAAACCTGAACTTTTTTTTCCTTTTCATTAAATGCAGCAAAACTTGGAACTCTCATTATTTTTTGTCTATAAACTGACCGTGTGTTACGTTGGTGCTCTTCTATGCTTTGGTGCATGATTGATATAATCTTGGATTTTTTTTCATTTTCTGTTGGACACAAAATTATTATCTTTATTAAAGAACCTGTTGCGCATTTGTCTTTAAATGTTGTAGTAGAAAAAAAATCTGAATCGATTCAAATCAGAGCCAGCAAGTGAGATCTCAAAGAAAAGTGAAAATCAGTATCAGCCAAGAAAGGTCTAATTGGTGCATCTCTAGTTGGAAAACAGTGTTACCTTCATGGAATTCCTTTAGCTACTAAACCATAACTGTCTGTTTTTCAAAGCCTAAAATATTTCTACGTAAGCAAATTTGTCTTTCTTTCATACATGTGGAATTATGTAGGAGCCTTCTTTCAGTCACCTGATTAGCAGTGAGCAGCAACAAGTGAGGGAGGGGCAGGGCTGGTTACTCTATGTAAATCTTTATATACTCTTCTCTTAAAACTTATTAGAATGATTTTAAACCTTAGGAATGATGTAATGGAAAGATTTTAATGATTTGAATACTTAACTTTGTTATTCAATGGCTACTCACTAGATCTGTGTTTTTTCATTGGAAAAATGGTTTCCAACACCACTTTCCAGGTCAACTACATGTGTAAATATCAAAATCGATGCAGGCTTTTGGCGAGTTTAGTTAGGTTTAACTATTGGTCGATTCTGTGGTTCCCAGATGAACATAAAAGGCTTACCCACTGCAGGACTTGCACATAGTCCTTCTGTGGTTAAGCCTTTTCTGTTCTTCTGGATGCTTTTCACTCACATTGTGGCTAAGCACCTGCTTTCTTTGTCTGAGGTGTGGGTGTGCACATTTTTTGTATACAAAAATTGTTTCCCTAGTGTGTGCAACCCTTCTTCTTCTCCCCATTTTTATCTTTGTTTTGTAATTGTTGCTGCCTATTCACCTAGTTGCCCTAACCAGATGTTTTTAATGCTATAAAGTCAAATTATGCTCGTACTCGTCATCTTCTGCTTTATCCGGGAATGGGTCACGGGGGCAGCAGACTCAGTAGAGATGCCCAGACGTTCCTCTCCCCAGACACCACCTCCAGCTCCTCCAGGGGGAGCCCAAGGCGTTCCCAGGCCAGCCGAGAGACATAGTCCCTCCAGCGTGTCCTGGGTCGTCCCCTGGGCCTCTTCCCGGTGGGATGTGCCTGGAACACCTCCCGAGGAATGCGTCCAGGAGGAATCCGGTATAGATGCCCAAGCCACCTCAACGGGCTCCTCTCAATGTGGAGGAGCAGGGGCTCTACTCCGAGTCCCTCCCGGATGGCCGAGCTCCTCACCCTATCTCTAAGGGAGTGCCCGGCCACCCTACGGAGGAAGCTTATTTCAGCCGCTTGTATTCGGGATCTCGTTCTTTCGGTCATGACCCAAAGTTCATGGCCATTGGTGAGGGTAGAAACGTAGACCGACCGGTAAATTGAGAGCTTCGCTTTTTGGCTCAGCTCTCTCTTCACCACAACGGACCGGCACAGTGCACCCATTACTGCAGCAGCCGCACCGATCCGTCTGTCCTGTCGATCTCCCGCTCCATTCTTCCCTCACTCGTGAACAAGACCCCGAGATACTTGAACTCCTCCACTTGAGGCAGGAACTCCCCTCCAAACTTAAGAGGACAAGCCACCCTTTTCCGGTCGAGAAGCATGGCCTCGGACTTGGAAGAGCTGATCTTCATCCCAGCCGCTTCACGCTCACCTGCGATCCACCCCAGCGCATGCTGTAGGTCTTGGCTAGAGGGGGCCAGCAGGACCATGTCATCTGCAAAAAAAAGAGATGAAATCCACTGATCCCCAAACCAGAACCCCTTGGCTGCACCTAGAAATCCTGTCCATAAAAGTTATGAAAAGGATCGGTGACAAAGGGCAGCCCTGCCGGAGTCCAACATGCCCCAGGAACAGGTCCGACTTAGTGCCGGAAATGCGGACCAAACTCCTGCTCCACTTGTACAGAAACCGGATTGCCCCCCACAGGGCACCACAAGGGACACAGTCGAATGCTTTTTCCAGGTCCACAAAACAAATGTGGACTGGTTGGTCAAACTCCCATGAACCCTCAAGTACCCTGTAGAGGGTATTGAGCTGGTCCAGTGTTCCATGGCCAAGGTTCGACTATCGGCCGGACTCTCCTCTCCAATACCCTGGCGTAGGCCTTACCAGGGAGGCTGAGGAGTGTGATCCCCCTGTAGTTGAAACACACTCTCCGGTCACTCTTCTTATGAAGGGGGACTACTACCCCAGTCTACTAATCCAAAGGCACTGTCCCCGACCGCTGCGCAATGTTGAAGAGGCGTGTCAAGCATGACAGCCCTACAACATCCAGAGACTTGAGGTACTCAGGGCAGATCTCATCCACCCCCGAAGCCTTGCCACCGCGGAACTTTTTAACCACCTCGGTGACTTCAGCCTGGGTGATGAAAGAGTCCAACCCCGAGTCCCCAGCCTCTGTTTCCACCAGGGAATGCGTGATGGCAGGATTGAGGAGATCCTCGAAGTACTCCTTCCACCGCCCGATAATGTCCCCAGTCGAGGTCAGCAGCCTCCCACCCCCACTGTAAACAGTGTTGGCGAAGCACTGCTTCCCCCTCCTGAGGCGCCAGAGGGTTTGCCAGAATCGCTTCGAGGCCAACCGGTAGTCCGTCTCCATGGCCTCACTGAACTCCTCCCAGGGCTGAGTTTGTGCCACTGCCACAGCCCGGACCGCGGCACGCCTGGCCTCACGGTACCCGTCACCTGCCTCAGGAGTCTCTCAAGCCAACCACGGCCGATAGGACTCCTTCTTCAGCTTGACAGCGTCCCTTACTGCCGATGTCCACCACCGGGTTCGGGGATTGCTGCTGCGACAGGCACCGCAGACCTTACGACCGCAGCTACAGGCAGCAGCATCGACAACAGATGCGGAGAACATGGTCCACTCGGACTCTATGTCTCCAACATCCCCCGGAATCCGGTCAAAGCTCTCCCGGAGGTGGGAGTTGAATACATCCCTGGCCGAGGGCTCTGGCAGACGTTCCCAGCAGACCCTCACTATGCGCTTGTGCCCGCCAAGTCTTTCCGGCTTTCTCCTCTTCCAGCGGATCCAACTCACCACCAGGTGGTGATCAGTGGACAGCTCAGCCCCTCTCTTCACCCAAGTGTCCAAAACATGCGGCCGAAGGTCTGACGATACAACAACAAAGTCGATCATCGACCTCCTGCCTAGGGTGTCCTGGTGCCAAGTGCACTGATGGACACCCTTATGTTTGAACATGGTGTTCATTATGGACAATCCGTGACTAGCACAGAAGTCCAATAACGAAACACAACTCGGATTCAGATCAGGAAGGCCATTCCTCCCGATCACGCCTCACCAGGTGTCACTGTCGTTTCCCACGTGGGCGTTGAAGTCCCGCAGCAGAATAATGGAGTTCCCGGGAAGGGCACTGTCCAGCGCCCCTAACAGGGACACCAAGAAGGCTGGGTACTCCGCACTACCGCCTACCCCATAGGCCGTAACGACAGTCAGAGACCTGTCCCCAACCCGAAGACGCAGGGTTGGGACCCTCTCATCCACTGGGGTAAACCCCAACACGAGACGGCTGAGCTGGGGGGCAACAAGCAAACCCGCCCCAGCCTGCCGCCTCTCCCCATGGGCCCTCCAGAGAAGAAGAGAGTCCAGCCCCTCTCGAGGAGATGGAATCCAGAGCCCACGCTGTGTGTGGATGTGAGCCCGACTATTTCGAGTCGATATTTCTCGACCTCCTGCACATGCTCAGGCTCATTTAGTCATTCATGTCATTTAGAGACAGTTTTTTTTCTTTCATTTCCTAAGAGGATCAAATGACAATTACTGAATTTCCTGAAATTAAGAGTTTTATGACATCTACTGAATTCAAAACTATAACTCTGTGATGTCAAATAGGCTTTTTAAGCCTCCTCCTTCGCTTATTTAAAAATGCCATTTCCAAGAAACGTCCCCTTCGTGCAGACTGTACTGGCTGTGAGTAGTTTTCCATCTGCAGCTTCCCGAGCAGAGCTGTCATGTCATATTTGTCACCTTCTGACGGATGACGTCAACATTGAGCAGGGAAGAGTTAAAGAAACGATCTCTCAGAGGACACAGCGGAGCAGCTCTGATTCGTTTTTGGACGAAGCAGATTGACGTGTTTTTGTTCCTCACGTTTTACTTGCAGGCTTGTAAGAAGCTTTTTTTTTGTACAGCTGTGTGTTTGCCTGCTCAACTGTGGCAGCGCAGCAGTAAAGTTAATTCAGAGGATGCATGTGCCTGTTCTTTTTTTTCATTTCTGACAGCTTTGTGATTTCTTTTCTTATTGTCAGATTTTTAGATTTGGTTGTGTTGTCACTTTTCATGACATTTCTCCCATGTCTCGGTTTGTTGTATCTTCAAAACGTAGGATGCAGATTGTTCTGAAAATTATTGCTCAGGGCTTTCTGCAAAATGTCAGTGGAAAAAGAGGTGTTATTTTGCAAATTATATCAGGGCTACTTTTCAATTGTCAGAAATCGTTAAGATGCTGCTGGAATCATTCTGTTTTGCCACATGCGCTAAAAACATGTTAATATTTCATTTCTTCCTTTAATCAAAGGATCCACACATTTGGATTAAATTGAAATGCATGACGTATTGTGATTTTTATCCTTACATAAAACCTTTTTCTGTCATTTACATAAACCCACAATATGCAGACAGCATCAACTGAGCAAAGAAAACACACACATCAATGCTGATGCTGCGACAACATACACACACACTAACAAAGCAGCTGACAGGCAAAGAAAGACACACACACACACACACACCATCCCAAGGCCTTCCACATCTCCGTTAATCCAAGCCGTCAGTCAGTGCTCCGGGGCCTGGATGCCGCCGTTAGATTGTAATTGCAAAAACCGGAGTCAGACAAGGGAGAGCCAGGGATGTCGATAGACAGGTGGAGGGATGGAGGGATGGATTCCTCATGCCTACCCACAAGCCCCCGCTCGGCGCGCTGTGCGACTTTGTGTCAGCAGTTTGTCTTGTGCATAGCTAATGACGGCTCGGCGGAGGGGCGGGCTGGGATCTGCTGCTGCCACTCTCATTCGATTTCTTTCCTCCTATCCTCTGGTCTTCTGCTGAATCCCTGACAAATGAGATTGTGCCTGAGGTAGATGGAAAGACGGTATGCAGAGCAAGGCCTGCACCAACTTGGTTGTTGCCTGCCTGCAAAGAAATCTTACAAGCTATAAAGGACCCAGAGGATTTTCCTCCTCCTAAAACCTCCCATTCTCTCCTTTGACCATATTTTCTTTAGCCTCCTCTCTTCCTGCTTATGTTTCTCTCCTTGAAACTGATTAGAGAAGGAAAAGGAGAATAAGGTATGAGGGAGGTGAAGAGATCAAGAAAGTACACTAACGTAGAAAAACAATGAAGCAGAGTTTAGAAAGAAAAACCCTGCTCCAATTAATGGAGAAGTTATTTTTTGTTTTTCTGTCATGGCCAGTCAGTCATACTCATTTCTGTTGAGTGTTTGATGAATTACGACCCCTCCATTCGCTCTTCTCTGCCTTTGTTGTGGCGAACCTCTAGCCGTTTGTACCTCCTACAATATCTATTGCGCTGTGAATTCTCCATGCTTGTTTATACCAGCCAGCATTCTTTTGAACTGGCTGAGAGAAATTGTGAGGTTTTGAAAAGTCTCTTTGATGGTGAGCCCAATTTGCTTTCACCATTAAAAAATTTGTTTGAGCTTTCTGAAATGCAGTCTGACATTGACGGTGAATGGGCTGTCCTGAGAGCGTTGGTGCTTTTTTGTTTGGGTTTGGTTTGCCTGACTTCGTCAACATCAAATGAGAATAATATGCATCCAGCATGGGTCAATATGAGCTTCTTACTGCGTGAAAACCTTAAATAAAAATCCCATAATTTGATAATATCACCGTATTTAAAAGAAAGGGTAATGACATGGGCAACTTTTTTTATTTAAAACAGAAAAACTATTATTTTCAATGATGTCATATATTTATTTTTTCCTTTTGATACATTGACTTAAGGAAAAATGTAGAAAAAGAATTTGGTAAAGTTTAGGCGAAACTTTCAAGTACACTTTCCGTTAATTCATTTTTCTTTTCTGTTCTTTATAGTGAACCATTGGGAGCATAACAGCTGATATTAAAGTTAATCAGTTAGTTGACTCTAGGTGCTTCACAGACAGAATTACTTTATCAGAATCGATCATTTTTGCATCATGACTGAGTTTTTTCGTGACAGGAAATATTTCCAAACAGCCAAATTAGCAATTGTAAGCAAAGTAAAATTGTGATATCCTTCCTTTAGTCAGCTGATCAGCAGTGTGCAGAAACAGGTGGGGGAAGGGTAGTGTTATGTTACTCTGTGCATCATTAAGCCAAAGAAGTCTCCGGTCTCAAAACAAAGGGATGACTGTTATATTCCACCTTCATCCCCCGGCGTGTGTTGATGCACCCCTAGATAAAAGGCTCTTAGCCCCATATTCCAGTCCAGGTTTGCATAGACTATCTTTTACTGTTTTTTTTTGCTGCTCTTTTTCTAGGGTGGTAATCAAGTGAAAGAAGCGTTGTTATTTTTCCATTTTCACAAATAAAATAAAGGTTTAATAAATCGCAAGCTGTGTTTTTAAAGAATCTCCATTAAAAGTAGAATTTGGTGAAAGGTCAGGTCTCATCTTTCTGAGTCTTTTTATAAATATATACTCCTATTATTTTTCTTCAAACAACCCATACAAACGTAATCTGCTCGCCGGCTGATGCGATCCTTTTTCAACCTGTTCTGTTCAGAAGCACCGATTCTTTTGATAAAACTATCCAAAGCTGGGATCCAGTAATCTATCGTCACACTTCAGCCCAATGTGTATAATGTGTGATAAAAGCTCCAACGAACGCACTTCAATTTTCAACACACACCATCGTGCTCCAAAGGAAGTGTTGTTAGCTAGGCTGACTATAAGAACCTCCTTTCTTAGCGGACTCCTTCAGCTCAACGGAACACCTCTACCAGATGAAGTCACACACTGTGAGCAACCGGATAGCGCTCCGCCAGACAGGCTTTACTTTTGCCGTAGTGCTAGTAGTAGTGCTTATGTAACAGCTTTTATTAATAGATTAAGACTAAAGCTATAAAGACTAAAATAGAGTGCAGAAAGTTTCCTTATTTAATTTTTTTTCCTAAAGCTAAACGAAAAAAAAAGCGTCCATTTTTAATATTTGTGTTTTGTAATTCTAATGGAGACAAATGAGGATAAGAGATATCTCAAAATTTTACCACTCCCATTATTGATTCCCAGCTCATGCTGATTGATTACCGAAGCGGACCCAATGACAGGCGGAACGTCCAGCGGGGGGAAAGCGCCTTGCTCTGATCAAGCCAACCTCCCCCCCTCCCTTCTCTCTCCCTACCTTCTCCCACTCCTTCTTTTTGTTCAGTCATTTTGACAGTGATGCATAGGTCTCTGCAGAACAGGGCAGCCCGACTGGCAGGAAATGCCACAGATCTCACGAGAGCAGTGGAATGGGGCTTCGACAGGGAAAGACACCCCCTTTAAAAAAAACAGTAAATAGGAAATCAATGTTCTCTCTGAGGACAGCGAGAGATGCTTCAAAATGCTTCCAACTCTTGTGTTTTCTGTCAACTTTACTCTTCAAAAGAGGCTGTTTATGTTTGTGTTTCAACTGCTTTGCCTCAGCGTTGATCTTTTCGTCCCTTTGTTTGTAATAGACTGATGTTCACCACACTGATTAAATCAAGGCAAACCATCACTGTCATTCCCTTCACTGTCCTTGTCTGCTTCCCTATCCAATTCTTTCAGTCTCTTACCTCTACTTCTATCCAAAAGGAGTGAACGGCGTGTGTTTCATCTCTCCAAAGCAGCAGTGAGGCTGAAACACCGCAGAGGCGGTGCTGGCCAACACAGAACTGGATTGGGTAAAGTAGATACAAAAGCATGAGGGGAAAAAGAAAGGAGCTGGGGAGACACAAAAGGATGGAGCTGCAGATGGGGACTAACCTTGCCTGGGTTTCTTCTGATGTTCCTTCACACGCTCACCTCCACCGCACCCGTCACTGTCAAGCCAGCTCTTTTCTTCCTCTCTCAAGTCGTCCCTTTTATTTGTCATGTTCAGAGGACGGCACTGGAGCATCTGAGGAATAGAGGTTACAGAGTATTAAAGGAAATGTTGTTTTACAAAAAAAAAAAGGCCGTTCCTCTTTCAGTGGGAAAACAGAGGCTGTGCAGCCATCGCACTTCAAAGCTGCCCTGAAAACTTCCCATGAAACGGCTCTGATTGCCCGAATCTAACGAGGACAAGTGAGGATTTTTTTTCCCTCAGGTGTTCGAGTGCACTCGTTCTCCCGCAGTTCTTGGCTGTTCTTAAGGTTACTCTTTGTTGCAGTATGCAAGCAGAAGACTATAATTTAATAGCTCTCACAGGACACCTGCAAACATGATGAAACACATTAGATGCCAGCAATTAGGCCTAAAAGAAATCTCCCACCTTTGGATATTCAGCAGAAACAATCCCTTACTAAAGAAAATTTTAAAATACAAATTTTCTGTTTAAAAAGTTAGTTATTATTTCATACAAAAAACCTTCACCTTTATTGCATACCACAATATAAAATACAGTATAAAGGAAGATGTGCACTTTAAAGTTTAAATATATGTATAAAGTGACCCTAATCTCCAGAATGAGAAAAATAAATCAATGAATCCTCTGTTATGTATGGAGCTACAAATTAAAAAGCCTTTGTATCCATAATGTTAAATTTAATAAGAATAAAGTGAAAATAAATAAAGAAAGGGCCCTAATTCAAGCATAGGTGCAACATTTTATCTAAATTGTAATATTTCTATGCAACTTAGTTGTTTACATTATTTAGGAGTTATCTAATTGAAATTTGATTAATTTAGATGGTAACAATATCTACACAATTAAATACGATTAATAATTGGATAAAGTAAAATTGACTTGGTCTGCATGTTAACACATGAAGGAACAATATTAATCCATTAAACATGGATCTAAAAGTTCCCTGGGATATTTATTCAGTGAAAAATGTAGCAGACAGGCAACTGTGAAGTCAAACTTCACAGAGTGGCTTCAACAGCACTGTGTTTGTTTTTTCATTTAGCTCATCAGTGGCCCCTGCTTGTCGTCTCTGCAGATGCACATCATGCATCACACATGTGTTGCCGGTATTCCTCTGTATTTTAGACCACACTGGTCTTTGGGGACTTTGAAAAACTTTTATTAGCTGTCTCATTTGTTATTGACATTCATCATTTTAAGCCTTTAAATCCTGTCCAAAGGCAGCAATGAAGGAGATGTTGGTATTCATATTCATTGAAAAACAAAGACATTATCGTTTGGTAATATTTCAGAAGGAAGGACATCTGTAATGAAACCTGTCACTCATGAATCACTTAAATGCTATAAAAATGACTTCCTGATCAATTTGGATGAAAAATATCACTTGGAAATAATCTACAAGAGTCTACTAGCTGCAAATATTTGCAATTTAGTGGAACAGAGAGCACAAGAGCAAACCAAGGGAAAGTTAGTGTGGTTGTTTGAACGTGTTAGTTTGAAGTCTGCACTTGGTGGGCTGTCTTCCCTGTGACACACACACATGAATTTAGCCTTACACAACCCACCCCACCCCCAACCCAACTCCTCCAATGGCCCTGTCGGTGTGCCAGGGCGGGTGATTACCGACGCTCTCCCCCAATTATGGGCTGATTATTCCGCCGCGCTCTAATTGACTGGGGAGATATGCAAATGGCTGTCATTTGGGATGATAAAGGATGCGGGTGCTGGATGCCCCCTGCATTATTTAGCCTCGGCTGTACGCAGCGTGAAGGATGTGGCGTGTGCTTTAATTGCTGAGGAGAGAGAGGTTAAGCTGAACGAGCAGTTGAATTAGAAATGAGGAATTTGGGCCCTTTATTTTCCTCCTCTACTTCCATCCCTCTCTCTTTCTTGCACACACACACACATACACACACACACATATATGTGCACTTGTGCACTTTCTGTGTCATGTGTTGTTTTTCAGCTCCCTCTTGGATGAGTGGAGGGGTGAGGAGGTGGAGGGTGGATGGCAGGATGTCATGCTGGAATGCCATAAATAAAAACATTAGTGGAACCAATATGTGCAGAACAAATAGAGTGCGAGTGTGTGTTGGTGTAAAAAGGAGGCGGTGAGTGGATGGCTTGTGCATTAGAAACTAAATTGTGAAGAACTGTTGCTGGCTGGTTAATTTTCTAAAGTTACAACTGCTCAGAAAATGGGAAGGCTCTGTTTGCCCCTAAGAATCTGATATCCTAAATGAAAAGAAATTCAAATCCACTCTTTAGACCAGAATAACCGCATCTTAATTTACAGATTAAAGATTGCAGCTTCTTTGGGGATGAGGTTTGGGGCATTTTTTCAAACAAACCTGGTGGCCAGACCTTCATATGCTACGTAAAGTTTACCTTCTATTAATATCAAATGCCACTGCCAATTTTTGCAGAACTTACTTTTAATAGCTAGATATACCTATCTTTTATAGGTATATCAGAAACAGTAAGTTTTTTCTATACTTAATAATTTTCTCCCTTTATTGTAGTTGATTGCTTACATGCACATCAAGAATTGTATACATTTTTGCAATATTCTTTATATTCTTTATTTTTTAGCCTCTTAATGCCTTTAAAAGGGGCCGCATGGTGTATAAGATACTGAAGGGTTTGGCCCCATCGCCATTGTGTATTATTCCACTTAGATGTACTACCTTTGGTCAGTCACTTCTGTCTGTTATAGGGGGTAACCTTTGGAACACCCTACCAGTCACTGTTAGAAAATGTCCAACTTTTAATACTTTTAAAAAGCAGCTGTTTGGATGGCTTGTATCCACCCAAGTTTGTCAACATAGTTAGTAGTTTGTATTCCATGTGTTATTATGGATAGCGTGTGTGTGTGTGTGTGTGTGTGTGTGTGTGTGTGTGTGTGTGTGTGTGTGTGTGTGTGTGTGTGTCTATGTGTGTGTGTGTATTTGTGCGTTTGCTACATATGGGGCCATGTGCATAGACAGACAAACAGTTGTGTACATATGTCTTGCTTATGCACACCTGTGTAAGTATGTAAATTAATGTTTTTTTATTGGAGGTTGGGTTACTATATAAAACTGTGATATTGTGTATATGATGTTAATACATGCAATTTAACAACTAGCCTGAAATGTTGTGGATATGATGTATTTTATTGTTATTTTATCTGGCAGACAAACAATGAAAAAAAAGCTTTGGCTGTAAATTTGTGTTGTTCAAAATGATCATTAATGCACAGGATCCATCTTCAGCAAAAAATAAACAAAATTAATGCAATTTGTTTTTATTTCATTGTAAATCTTTACTTAACTGGAAAAGATATTCCCCTTACACCAAACCAACTTTCACATTTTATGTAAGTGATTCCATAGACGTCACAGCTGGTGTTAATATATACAACAGACTAGTTCTAGTTTGCTCAAAGTATGACTATTTATGTTTTCTGTGTGTTTATTCCCATTTGTTAAGTGGTGTTTAAATGCCTAGAGAACATGTGAGAACACTGTATAGGTGTCTGAACAATTTGGCAACAAATAAAATCATGGAAGTGGTTCCTAAAGTGGACCAAGGTGAACTGGTGAACTGGCTTACCCTGATTGAAGTGTCAAGTACCAAATATACAGTCATGTTCAATAAATCAGAGTATGCGGTGCTATGAGGCTCTTCCATAATATCATCACCCACAAAATGCCAAGAATAATGGCCAGGCAGACAGACTTGAGATGGATCCAGTCAATCTAATTAGCCTCACCATGCCTCTGCTTACAGTACAGCCAATACCATCACCATCTTTCCAGCCAGCAACCAGTCTAAGCAGGAAACATTATTCATGCTACATTGTTACACCAAAAAGATCAAAATACACTGTTGCAGCTGAATGTATTAACAATTCAAACACAGTCAGAAAATGTTTCCACTCTGGATGGTCACAGGTGCTCAACATGCTCAAAAACCAATCGGAAACCTTCAAACAGAAATATAAACAGATTCGTAACAGTTTAAGTTATTGTTTCCTCAGCACTCATAAGGGTGCAACCATAAAACAACATGGATTTTATTTTTTTTTTAAAGTTGCACCTAGCTACTGTACAGGTCCTTCTCAAAATATTAGCATATTGTGATAAAGTTAATTATTTTCCATAATGTCATGATGAAAATTTAACATTCATATATTTTAGATTCATTGCACCCTAACGGAAATATTTCAGGTCTTTTATTGTCTTAATACGGATGATTGTGGCATACAGCTCAAGAAAACCCAAAATTCCTATCTCACAAAATTAGCATATTTCATCCGACCAATAAAAGAAAAGTGTTTTTAATACAAAAAACATCAACCTTCAAATAATCATGTACAGTTATGCACTCAATACTTGGTCAGGAATCCTTTTGCAGAAATGACTGCTTCAATGCGGCGTGACATGGAGGCAATCAGCCTGTGGCACTGCTGAGGTCTTATGGAGGCCCAGGATGCTTCGATAACGGCCTTTAGCTCATCCAGAGTGTTGGGTCTTGAGTCTCTCAACGTTCTCTTCACAATATCCCACAGATTCTCTATGGGGTTCAGGTCAGGAGAGTTGGCAGGCCAATTGAGCACAGTGATACCATGGTCAGTAAACCATTTACCAGTGGTTTTGGCAATGTGAGCAGGTGCCAGGTCGTGCTGAAAAATGAAATCTTCATCTCCATAAAGCTTTTCAGCAGATGGAAGCATGAAGTGCTCCAAAATCTCCTGATAGCTAGCTGCATTGACCCTGCCCTTGATAAAACACAGTGGACCAACACCAGCAGCTGACACGGCACCCCAGACCATCACTGACTGTGGGTACTTGACACTGGACTTCTGGCATTTTGGCATTTCCTTCTCCCCAGTCTTCCTCCAGACTCTGGCACCTTGATTTCCGAATGACATGCAGAATTTGCTTTCATCCGAAAAAAGTACTTTGGACCACTGAGCAACAGTCCAGTGCTGCTTCTCTGTAGCCCAGGTCTGGGGAATGCGGCACCTGTAGCCCATTTCCTGCACACGCCTGTGCACGGTGGCTCTGGATGTTTCTACTCCAGACTCAGTCCGCTGCTTCCGCAGGTCCTCCAAGGTCTGGAATCAGCCCTTCTCCACAATCTTCCTCAGGGTCCGGTCACCTCTTCTCGTTGTGCAGCGTTTTCTGCCACACTTTTTCCTTCCCACAGACTTCCCACTGAGGTGCCTTGATACAGCACTCTGGGAACAGCCTATTCGTTCAGAAATTTCTTTCTGTGTCTTACCCTCTTGCTTGAGGGTGTCAATAGTGGCCTTCTGGACAGCAGTCAGGTCGGGAGTCTTACCCATGATTGGGGTTTTGAGTGATGAACCAGGCTGGGAGTTTTAAAGGCCTCAGGAATCTTTTGCAGGTGTTTAGAGTTAACTCGTTGATTCAGATGATTAGGTTCATAGCTCGTTTAGAGACCCTTTTAATGATATGCTAATGTTGTGAGATAGGAATTTTGGGTTTTCATGAGCTGTATGCCAAAATCATCCGTATTAAGACAATAAAAGACCTGAAATATTTCAGTTAGTGTGCAATGAATCTAAAATATATGAATGTTAAATTTTCATCATGACATTATGGAAAATAATTAACTTTATCACAATATGCTAATATTTTGAGAAGGACCTGTATATCTGTGACAATGGCAATAAAACAGCTTACATGATAATGCCATCCTAAAACAATTTATGTTTATTAATTTATTTATTAATTTATTAACAAGTGTTAACAGATCTAAACAGTATAGAGCATGAATGCATGGTTCATTCCACGCAGTTCCTTACTATATTTATATTTGTTGTATTTGTCAGGGAAAAAGTATTTTGTGGCACTAGTTGCCTTTATTTTTCCCAGTAGACAGAAAATGGGGTTGGAGACAGAGGGGAAGACATGCAGCAAATGTTACTGGGACTCAAACCCACAACAGCCGCGTCAGGGCTAAAGCCTCCGAATATGGGTTGCGCGCTTAACCCCCTACACCACAAGCGCTGCACTGACTAACATTGTTTTATTAGAATGATAGTGTAATTTGACAAGAAAATAGAGAGAGTTCATAGAGAAGTTGATCTGAGTCTGTTTAGGTGATTAAACCACACAACTGTCATTATTTTTGGTGTTGGTAGTAGTAAAGAAGCATAAACTGCCACACACTGATATCTGGGGGGGGATTCAGAATATAACCCAACTGTAATCCATTAGGTTTAGACACAAGAAGTACCAGATTTGGGTTGTCTTTATCAGCTTATAGGTGATGCTGTCTCAAATGTACCTTTCAGAGTATTTATACCCATATCTCAACATTACTAAAGGCTTTAATAGACAGGGCAGGTATCATTCAAGAAAGCCCTCTCTGGAGAAACAGCAATTATTACTAATGCAGCAAGGGGCTGCTAGCATTAACATTCGATTTAGTGAATCTGTATGAATCATGAGTCAGGCATCCATGTGACTGTTTAGTCCATTTGTATCTCATTGTTGCTTTTAGAAAACAGATTTTTTTTTGTGGAGCAGAAACATCATAAAGTGATGGTTTGGCCTTTGTAAAGTGTGTACAAGCAGAAAGGAAGAGAAAAACAGATTTGCTTTATGGTGCTGCACAAATGTCCCTGCACAGTTATTTCTAAAGCAGATTTTATTCCTGAAAACCAAAACACTTTTTAATGTAGTTTCTAAGAACAATGCAGCATCCCATAAATTAGTTTGTTTATGGACTTTTCTGTTTATGTATAAAATTATCTTACCGTTTTGATGTTATTTTCAAGCTTTAAGAAACAGTGAGCTAAGTTCAGAAATGTTTTTCCCTGCAAATTGTATGTCTTTATACCCATTTGGACATCATACAGTGCTTTTATTGTTTACATTGGGGAGCACTTCGAGCAGGGCCATGACTGTGGTCACTTACCTGGTTTAACACTTTGACATGTACCTTCTCTTATATTGTGTTTCTCAGTTGGAGATCTATACATTTAGGTTTAAATGCAGTTAAAAAAAACTTGAGGCACTTCAGACTGAAACATTTATCTTTGAAGCTCATTGAAAAAGCAGAGGTTCATGGGTTGGCACCGTAACAAGCTCGTTCTCCTGTTGGGGTGCTTTCTGCCAAGCAAACAGAGCAAAATTGCCCCCTCCATTCTGTGTTTCTGAGCCTGTTTTGTGCTTTGCAGAGACCCTCTGGAAGTGCTAGAGACTCTTATCTTCACACATCTTGTTTCCACAGTCCTGTCAACATAAAGCAAAGAAAAACAAAAAACATTGAAGCCATACTAAGACATACTGTACTGTTGTTTTTCAGGCACAGTTTGATGAAGGTGTCATAGTTGAGACAGCCCTCATTTCTATCAGTTCTCATCATCGTGAACACTAATTATCATCATCACTTCAGCCTCTGTAAACATCCCAGCTGATTGATGTGAAAAAAATTAAATATAATGAGGGCATCTTGTAAAGAAATTCTCTTCCACATAGTTTCTTACTCTCTTTTCTGTGCTTAATAGCACTTATTGAAGGGTATTACAGCCACGGCTCTGCATGTGGCATTGCATTAAAACCCTCTTTAAAACATACACACACAGAGAGGCGTTCAGCAGTCCATTTGGATTCATTTGCACAGCATTTCATTTGGTTTCCGCCTCAATCGACGGTTCGGGGGTAAGAATTTAAAGAATAACGCCTTAGTAATAGCATTTCCTTGCTGTCTCCAGTGTACTATAAAAATAGAAAGTACAACGGCCAGAGCCGATAAATGAGCGCAGAGCTGCCAAGAGGAGACCCGTCCCTCAGGCCTACAAACGATAGCTATTGAAGTTAATTACAGTTTATATCATTATGTTTACCCAGAAAAGAAAAACAGAGAATAACACTGTCTGCTGAGCTCTGAGGTGTTTTTTTCAAAGTATATTGCATCACATGCAAGAGCTATGTTTGATGTTGTGAAATATTATTATGGATATTACTGTTTAACAATAGAAACAGGTTTCCAAGACCTACTTCTTTATGCTAAGTGAGTTTTCAAATAGTTCTGATTATTGTTGTTGTGCTCATTAGTAGATGCCTGCCAGATATAGTTTTAGTTTTAGGTAAATGTGTCTTATCTGTTTCATTTTATGCATTTTGACAAGGAAACAATACACATTATATGCAAAGAAAGTAAATAATAAATACAAACACATGTAAAGCAAAAATATGCATGGAAAGGTATAACTCAAAACTCTTTTATGATAAGCTTTAAACATTTCATTAATAGTATGCTAAACTGAATCGCTGTCCTGATGCTTAATTTCTATTTGTTCTCAAATGTATAAATGCTGCAGGCAAAACTCTGGAAGGAAAAAATTGCCGTGATAAGGGTAAAGTGTTGCAAAAGTATTCATATAGTTTGCAGTTTTTACATCTTCTCACATTACAAACCACAAACCTTAATCTGTTATTGAAATTTTAGGTGATAGATCAATGCAAAGTGGTGCAAAATTGTGGAAGAAAAATAATCGTTTTCAGTAAAATTCTGAAAGTGGCATGCATTTGTATTTAGTCCCTCTGGACAACATATTGTTGTAGGTTTGCAGGTGTGTAAAAACTGGTTTTAATGCTTTTGCAAGGCACATAAATAAATGTGAAAGCGAAAGTCAACTTTTTTGGTTATGTGCAGCTGAAAGGATGGTTGTGTTGAAGTGCTGCCCCCTCACAGTGCTCACTTGCTTTATTTGCGTTTGTATTTCAGGCTTTCAGGCTCTAGTTAGCTGGCTAGCCATCTGCTGCAGAGCTCTGAGCCATTTAACACCTCTGACTGGGACAGACAGATCGAGACTGGAAAATAGACACTTGATGTAGGAAATGGGAGACAAGGAAAGTCACAGTCGCTCTATCTTCCTCGACCCTGTAGGAAGCTGTAATCATTGGCTCCTCCTTGTCTAGACCAAGAACCACTTGTGCACTCACACACACTCACTCATTGCCTACTACCATAGAACTTTGATTAATTCCCAGAGTGCTGTGAGAGGAGACAGCATTAGCAACGTGGTCAGGGGAGAAGACACACAGTCAGCTGGATGTGACAGCTCCCTGCTTCACACTGATCCCTCAGAGTGTGGATATGTGTGTGTGGGTTAGCAGCATGAGTGAGGGGTAGGATATATGTGTGTAAAAAGCCTCATCTGTCCCCTTGGTCACGTCGGTGCTCAAGCATGTCTTGCCGTGACAGCCTAGCAGCCTGCGTTCCTGTCACACTCGCACACACAAACAGAGGAGCACTAACACCAGCGAGGTGAAGGGTCATGAGCAACTGCCTCTCCAATGTTGTGTGAAATGTGTAGATGACCCAAAGTGTGTTTGCGAAAATGTGAATGTATATGTGACTCTGTGTCTTGAATCCAGTTAGGGGGGCATTTCAAAGTAACTGGTTATTATCACCTCAATATTTTTCTTATTATGACAATTACATGCTCCAGGAGCGAATTAAGCGATACAGGACGCCAGGCGGGAGTGGTTGACAGCTATTTGGAGACTCAATACACAGAGCAATTTGCAGCCCCGAGCCCAACAAATTGGATTTGGGCCACTTTGGATGGGGGCCACAGATTGTTGGGCGTTTGGATCCTGAGATCTGTTGCAAGCTGGTTAGCTAGATTTAATTCTTTTTATCGAACCAAGGTAACAATGCTCTATGGCTACTGACGATGATTAAATCTTATGTTTGCGTACACATCACACCTCACTGTCTGTGGGGTATTTACGGTTTTAAGTCTATGAGCATTAAACGTCCCCACCTCTGCATGTTAAACAGCATTTTTTTTTTGGTCTTGGGCCACACAGCTGTGCTCAAGTGTGTGTGTAATCCAAATGAGCCTAACAGCCTCTAAACAAATTACTGGTACACATTTTCCCACCCCTAAACTGCCACAGGAAAAGCTGGCAACAGCACCCAATTAGGTGAAATGCAATTATTCCGATCCATTCACACAATTAGCCTGTAGGTTAACAACCTAGCTGTACATCCGGCTGGCTCCCAGTGTTTTTGGAAAAGCCGCGGTCACACTGGCTCTCATGGTAACCCCTCCATGTCAAATGGCATGCACTCGAAGCAGCCGCTGGGACAAAAAATAACATTCGGCCCCATTGGAGGAGGCGGCACATGACGCAAGTCAGCTCAGTGCAAAGAACGGCTCGATTGGCTGAAGTAGAGAGTGAGATCATCGGTTAGCGAGAGGAAAGAGACTGGATGTTGTGCCCAGTGGAGCAAAGGTAGATAATGCCAGGTGACAGACTGGCAGGCTGTTGGAGCGGTTGGGCACTCACAGCAGCATGATGGAAAACAAAGGCTCTATGTGTCACAGTTGAGATTGCATTAACCAAAACAATCAGGCATGAACGGGCTGCCACACTGACTTGGTTGTCTGTTCCAACGGCTAAGCCAGGAACCATGAATGCAAAGAACGGATGGAGGCATACCTGCCTGCTTATTGATCTGATACTGCATTGTGTTATTGTAATGTGAAAAGTAGTATAGCTTTGATACTAAACTGACAGTATGTCAGAGCTGTTAAAGTTTTTGCTGGTATTTGTTCAGGCCACCAAGTATGTTTAAATTTAATCCTGAGGAGTGAGATTTCTTTAAAATGATTTATCTATAGTCTGCTTTTAATAAAATATGAAAATATTTATTTATGTATTTCGGCACCACAGTTTTACCTTTATCATCTTATGCATTATATACATTTACCATGAAAAATCCCAATGACACACATTTTGCCCTGGCGTTTTTTCAGCCCATAAAATCTACGTTCAAAAACGTTAAAAATTAATAAAATACATCAGACAAAAAAAGGCATGAACTGAGATGATGGTCCCCGTAACTATGAGTAAATATATTATCTTCTGCTGGGTTTCCTTAGACAGAAAAACTTTTTATCCAATTTGAATAAATAACTGAATCTGACTGCACTGTTCAATGGTTAGGATTAATTGGAATGTATGTACCTGACTTTTGTGAAGTGCCTTGAGACGACATGTGTTGTGAATTGGCGCTATATAAATAAACTGAATTGAATTGAATATATTAAACGATAAACAACAACCAATATTATCTGGTTAGTTACTTGGACAATTTCATCTGGTAGAGTCTGCCATAGGCTGATTAATAGACATGTTGTTCATAGTTCACCAGCTGTAGATTTCAAACATTATTACCTTAATAACAATGATTGGTGGAACTTCCTTAGTTTCCATGTCATGACAATTTTCACACCTAAAATATCCAAATAGTTGAATTTGTCATTCTTGTATGAAATGTAAAATTGTAGAAGACCTTTTTCAGCATATTCCTTCACTCGAGGCACCACAGTCATAGGCGTGTAACTTTGTGTATGATGTGTCATCTTTTTTAGTAATGAGTCCAATAATTGTTGTTCTCTGCAAATGTCACAATATCATTTATTAGCCTCACAATCATATGTTCACTGACAGGGCCAGCCCTTACTATTGGCAGTATAGGCAAATACTTGAGGGTTGAGGGTTTTTTTTCTTCATACTAACAGCATACTACTTTATATACTATTTTGTGACATTGTCGTGAAGCGACATCTTTGGTCTTTGTTGTGGTCTTGTGTTTTCGACCTTTCATTTAGTTTGGGTTTTGTCTAAGTTCCTTTAGTGGTTTCTTTTCTATTACTTGTTATGGTTTTCTTATGACTATTATTATATTCGTTGTTATTCTAGCTCCTTTGTCTTCCTTGTAGTTTCTAGTTTAGTTTCCCATTTAGTAAATCTGTGTTTATTTATGTGTTAGTATTTGTTCACCTGCGCTCTTTGTTTACTAGTTTATTTTCTCTGTTCCTCCTCGTCCTGGTTCCCTTTCTGTGGATTAGGTTTTATTTACAGTCAGGGTTTCTTTATGGCTTCTTTGTTAAATATTAGGTTTTGGTGTTTCTTCTATTCCCTCTAGTTTCTCAGTTTACTTTAGTTAATGATTATTCTAGGTTTTTATGTCTCTTTTGGTTTATTATCTTCGTCTATAGTTTTGCTTAGTTCTGTTTCCCTGAGTTTTATTGTTTATAGTTTTGTTTTTGTAGTCAGGTTTCTTTGGTTATGTTATTGCCTAGCTTCCCTCATGTTCCCTTTCTATTCTAGTTTGGTCACCTTAGCAACCATCCAGATTCCCTTAGTTCTCTATAGCCTGGTCCACACCTGATTTCCATTCTCATCTGATTACCTGCCTCAGTATCTCATTGGTCCATACTCCACTTCCCTCTGTTCATAAGCTTGTTTGTTCTTCGCTGGTTCCTTGGTTCATTCACCTTTCCTCGTCTAAAGCTTTGACTACTATGTTCCTGCAGAGTCAACTCTGTACGTTTTTGGAGTTTCGACTTGTGTTTTTTATCTGCAGTGATTTTTGCTACGTTCTTGCTATGTTTGGAAAACCTTTTGAACTTATCTTTGAATAAAAGAAGAAGACTCCTTTAAACATGCAGCTGCCGAGCTCTTGTCTGTGCTTTGGTCACTCTAAACCTCAGAATGCGACAGACATTACCAAAACCTACTACAACTTAAATGAAGCATATTGGTCAAAAGATACTCCTTCAGCAGTGCACAGTCGTCTGCTGGCCAGACAGCTTTGAGTTGCTGCTCAGTTTAACAAACGCTTAGAGGCAGCCAGCCCAACAGACAGTGACGCTGCTGACACTAACCACACACCAACCAGCCGGTCACGGTCATCACTACACAGCATATTTACAATGAACAAGTTAAACTGACATGTCAAAAAGGCCAAAGTTCTCGGGTGCTCAGGGAAGAAAGAGAAAAAAGGAAGAGGAGACAAAACAGGAAAAACACACAGGTGATTGATGTCTGTTGAAAATCAATGCATAACTTTCTCTTGCTAGCTAGCTTAATTGGAGCAGAAGGTGGAGTGAGCATAACGTTACATGCAGCAAGTGAACGACTGGCTAAACTAGTTTACTTTAGAGGACAACAGAGTAAACATCGCTAATTTAAAAGTAATAGCAGGAGTTTCCATCAGTGACTCCCACCTTAAGGAAGTTGGAAAGAATTCAGGCGTAGAAATAGCCAACACTTTTTCTCCTATGTCCTGGAAAGACCACACAGGTATAATGTTACATTTGTATCGACCAGACATCCAACATCAGACCAGAACTGGGTGATATAATCCATAAGCATATCTCATTTGATGCTGGGGGTGAAGTAGCCTGTCATCATCATGTTATAATCACTTTTATTGATACAAGACTGTGATTAAAATAAAATAAAAATTTTGTTTCCAAGTTAAAGTTAATTTTGCAATAAATTTACATAATGCAGCTTTTGATAAATATTTATCAGTAATCTGGATATGATAGTGGATGAGGTAGCTAATATGAATAAAACTACTAGGATAGTCGGGCAAGTACACAAAATGACATCACTTTACTGTAAGTCTAATGTAGCCTTTAAATCAGGAAAAGACAACATTATGCAACATCACAATATTATTACAATAAAATGCAATTTGAGTTGTCACAATTTCCTAAATCTAATCTTGCTGTTTGTTTTTAGACTGATACAGGGCAAGGTTAATGTGGTTTATTAACGGTAATCATCTCTTTTCAAATGCACCTCTTAAATATCTAAGATCTGCATCTTCAAAACCTGGGCCAGTTGCAGACAGCTCTACATTTACCATCAAACCTGACAAACACAATGTTTGCAACTCTTGACCCTTTTACATGACAAGAAGCTCACAAATATTTACCCAAATATGTGGGTAGCTCTGAGAATCTGTCAATCTACCAGTTACAGTTGCTGCTGCTGAAAGGAGCTTCTCAAAGCTCAAACTCATTAAAACCTACCTGAGAACTATTATGATACAAGAATATCTCAGTGGACTTTCCATCATAAGTTATGATGATCTTATAGATGAATTTGCTGCAACAAAGGCAAGACGAGTGAGCCTGTAGATTAGAGGTACCAAGTCAACTTGAGGCTTTAAGACTTCTCAAAATGTAGACAAATGTAGATAAAAATTGCCCCACTGATTTGCCTTAATAAAACTGAGGCAAATCAGTGAGGCAATTTTTATTTATTTTTTTGTTTACAGAGATATTTTTAATATAGGACAGTGCAACAATATGCACATTATTGCACATAGTTTTTTTGACCCAGATCTCTTTTTTGTTATATTTACATTTTATTACGTCTACACTAGGCTCTGTTGTGCAATAACAATATTATTTAAATTGGGGTTCCTTTTGTGTACATTTTGCATGTGCTTTATTTGTTTTGTATTTTGTTTTATTTATTTTTGATTCTTATTGCTTTGATATTTTCTCTGTTTGGTATCCAAGTGTGAAATAAAGTGCAGTTAGATTGATATTGAATTGTGCCACTTTACTGAAACTGTTTTAATTTTTGTATTAATTAATTTTGGGATATTTTGTTGCATCTAAGATGGAGCTGTATTTACCCGTTTGTGCTGTAGAACAATGCTACATGATGTATAATATCCTGAAGTTTCTCTAATATAGTTAGTCGGGGTGCAGGGGTGTAGGTGGGCAACCAACACATAATTTTGCCTAGGGTTCCCAAATGGCCGGCTGTGTTCACTGACAATACAGGAAGGGACTGAGATATCAGCCTTGTGGGACGCCACTATAGTGGATGACAATCTATATCTATCTGGATTAGTTCAGTCAGTAAACCACTGGTAGAATACAGATGGTATGATGAGTGTTAAAAGCACAGCTGTGATCTACAAACAATATTCTGACACCATATGTGCCTGGAATCACATTACCAAAACAGAGCAAAAGAAAAATCTAAACATGATGTTGTTTCTGTTTTAAGTTGTTAGCAGGGTCGTTTTCCATTTTCCACATGATTCTTCCCCATCACTGACACTGAGATACTGATGTATCTTTGTTGACAGTGAATGGTTAGGGCTCAGGTGGAATGGGACTGTGGAGTCCACAGGCCCTGGTATAGCTGGTAGGATCAGCTGGCGTCCACTTGCAACTGTTCCACTTTCTTCCTGAAGTGGACACCAGCCAGAAAAACAGGGGTCATCCACAGGTGACCTCCCCACGAAGTTGCATGTGACTGAGCCGCAGCCTTAGTTCATTGTGAATGTGTGTGTGACGGTGGCTGGTGCGCAGAAATAACAATTCATCTCATCACTTTATATCTGGTCTGCTCTTTACTTCCATCACTGCCTCTCTCAGCTTCCTTTGGCGCTCTGCAATTTATGCAGTCAGCGGTGTGTCAGTAGTAATATTGGGGGATTCCCTGGAATCGTTTTAGAACGGGGGAATACCTGCTATCTGCACACTCGCACACACACACACACACACACACACACACACACACACAAATATGCAGCCGATTGCTCACCACAGGGAATTGAAACTGTAATATGAACTCACCCTTGGTCTGAAAGGAAGCCCATTACAATTTATTTTTACCACCGCAGCCTAGCCAGTTAAGTGGCTTGTTCTTTGGAATATTTGGGATTTTCTACCACTGTCACTGAGACTATTAAGATGTCTTCTTGAGGGTGTTGAGGGTCATATAAAAGTCAGGTTTAATTTACATGCAATCAGATAAGAGCTTTAAAGTTTAAATATTTCTGTCATTAACCATATGTCTAATCTTTGCCTATAATATTTTGTAGAGCCGCTTCTTCTCTATAACATAACGGGCTCTGGGAATATGATGCAGTTGCTTGAGCCTACATTTAAATTTGTCACCTGCTGCTTGACAGCGCTCGTCAAATGCTTGGATGAGGTTCACAAAAACTCACTGTAAGTCTCTCCTTTTGTTCCAGGATCTGTCTGGCTCGATTGATGACCTCCCCACTGGGACGGAGGCCGGCCTGGGCTCATCCGTCGGCGCAGGTGGATCCTCTAACGGCAGCAGCAGCAGTAGTAGCCAAGGGGAGCCAGGAGGTGCCAGTAACCAGGGACAGCCCCCCTTTTCCCCTCATGCCTCCCCTCACCTTCCTGGTCAGAGGAGCGGGCTTTCTCCCTCTCCAGTGGGGTCCCCAGCGGGCTCCAATCAGTCCCAGCAGTCCCGTTCAGGCTCAGGACCAATTTCTCCTGCCAGTGGACCCCCTCCCAACACCACAGCTCCAGGTAGAGTTTCCCTTTGATCCACATGGATATTAACTATTTGGTTTAACTTGATTAAAAAGCTGGTATGGCAACTATTGTTTTGTTTTTTTTATCTTTTATAAAAATTGTCAGGATGTGCCATGGATGCCAGAGACAAAGATGCGTTTTACATTTAGTGTTTTGAATTCCTGCTGAAAGCTTTTTTGGAATTTTCTTAGGAAAGTGCTGCTAGAAAGCAAAAGAGACAAAGGTCAAAACATCCCCCAGTCAGCAAAGTCAGGAAATATGTATTGGATTTAACAGCTAATGAACAATGCCTGCTCTGACATGTTTGAACCACCTCAGCACCATTTCTCATCAAACCACTCATGCCAGACTTACTGCATGTGAAAATAGGACACTGTTTTCAGCGTCTGTTATAAATCATAATCTGAAAAGTGTGGCATGCATTCATAATGAGCCCCTAGAGTCAATATTTAGCAGAACCACCTTCTGAAGCAGTGAAAGCTGCAAGTCTTCTGAGGTATGTCTCTACTAACTTTGCACAGGTTGAGATTAAATATCTGCCCGTTTTTTAGGGGAAATGGCTTAAGCTGATTCAAACTGGACAGGGTCTGTGAAAAACAAATTTTAAGTTATGTCACGATTTTTCAGTTGTGTTTAGTTTGTGACGTTCACTGAGCCTTTGTAACATGCAAGTTTGATTTGATCTAAACCGGGGGTCTTCAATGTTTTTCAGTATGGGACCCCCAAATGATGTCCCTGCATCAGTTTGGGGGTCCTGTCCAGTATGAATAGGGGTGCGTCCTTCTATTTGTGAGCAGAATGAATGGAGGGTCAGGCTGTGAGTGAAGCAGATTTAGACGGGTGTGCAATGAATGTGTGCCTTTTTGACTGAAATACATTATTTTATGCCTCCATTTATCAACTTGCCACAGCATGTTCGATTCATGTTAATGTGCGTTTAAAGACATCACTTTTAAATAAAAAATATTTTAAAAAAGGCTGATAAAAACAAAAATCTCACGTCCCCACTGCGGCACCTCCACGGACCCACTGTGGGTTGTGACCCCACCATTGAAGATGGGTATTGTAGCTCTGGCTGAATGTTTAGTGTTGTTGTCCATTAGGAAGGTAAAGCTTCACCTTATCTTCAGGTCTGGTTCAGCCTCCAGTTGTTATTCTTTTAGAGCTGCCATGTATTTGACTCCATCTACCCATCAACTCTATCCAGGCTCTCGTTCCCTGCTGAAGGCATCCCTACAGCATTATGCTCCCACTACCATTTTTCACTGTGGGGATAGTGTACGCAGCATGTTGGTTTTTTGCCATACATGTAGGCATCTTACTAGAGATGTTCTACTACCATCTTCCATATGTGTGCCGTGTCTCCTGCATGGATAGTAGCAAACTATCAAACTATTATTTTGTACTACTATGCTAACAAGAGTTCTTGTGGCTTTCTTTTAATGAGTCTCTTACTCAAGAGGCCTGTTGGCTGCTTATCCGATTAATGCTCTAATCACAAGTGAAATTTATTTAGAAATAGGCAACTTCTGAAGGAAATTCCTTGATTGCACTAAAGTTCATGTTTCTTCTTCTTCAGTTTTTCTTCTTCAGTTTTTCAAGGTACTATAACTCTCATTTGAAACCTGGTTCTCCAAGGAAGCCACAACATTAGGTGCTCATATCTGTCATAGCCGTGAAGAACAACCAAACCTGTTTTGTTTTCCCTTTGCAAATGTTAGTTGGATCTTCCTGATGTCAGCACCATTAGTGCACCTGTTGCTTCTGAAAGCTTTTCGCAGTAATCACACCCACGTTTATGTCTGATCTTCTTCCACATTTGTGTTTGTTTTGAAATATGTGGAGTTAAAGGAGTTTATGTTTCAAAATATTATTTATTGAAAATATCATTGGTGAAACCATTAAAAGCAGATTTAAATGTTGTGTGTTGGACTAGGTTGTAGGAATAATACTTCAGCATCACAATGTTTTTACTTAACCTCAATCAGGGTCTTAATTCAACATGATCATCAACAATGGGTTAAGGTTGGAGCTTTTTTTGTTTGTTTCTGTCTTTCTTATCTGCATCTTCAAATCGTTGTTTAAGCTGCCTAGATCAATTTCCATTTTGCCAGTTTGCACAAAGGATGATGATAAAAACTCACTATGACAGACAACCAAATGCTTTCCATCCTGCATATCTACACTTTGATGTTCTCCAATCCATTTAAAATTCTAATTCAGGCAACTTAAGTTTTGCTGCATAACCCGGACTCTTTATGCAATATTTCTCGTTTCGTTTTTTTTCTCATATAATTTTACTCTGGCTGCATTACAGAGATATCTTCTCACATCCCTGGAGATGTTTTCTTAATATTCTCCTATCTTCCAGCTACCTGTGGATCACACCAACATTTATTGTACCTTGCAAAGTATTCAAAATCAATAGAGTTGGTTCAAGAGGCTTGAAAAAGTTTCAAATTCTTTCTAAATAAAGCTCTGAAAGGTGTGGAGTGCATTTTTACCTCTCCCCTTTTACTGTGATACCCCTAAATATAATCCCTACCTCTGTGGAGGACTAATGCCTCCATACATGGGTCAGATGCTCTACCCCTGTGCCACCATCGTGCCCTGTGTGATTTAATCTTAGTATAAATTCTGTTGTCCGGTGAAGGCTTAGGAGTCTATTGAGAACATTAACAAACAAACTACATCATGAAGATCAAGGAACACAGCAGATGGGTCAGGGATACACTTCAAAAGATTTAAAGCAGAGTTGGATTATAAAACATTATCCCAAGCTTTTAACACCTAACAGAGCACTGTTGAGTGCTCTTCCTTTTTGATAAAGCTTATAGTTAGAGTGGCTTAGTTTATCCTGAGTTTATCTTCCTTATTTTTTACCTCCGTCTTGTTCCCTCCCTGTTGGTTGGAGTAAGGTTGAGTCAGGTTTAGCCTAAACCGGCTCAGTTATGGTTGAGGTGCAAACACACCCTCTATTTCTGCTACCTGTGTGACCCCTTCTCTTTTCCAATGGTTATAATCAGTCTGACAGAGGGAGGTATCCCAATCCTTGTGGTTTTTAGTATTACAATGACCATCAGTGGGACCCTTTGTGGGGTACCTTGAGACGACATTGTTGTAAATAAGCACCGTTTAACTAAATAATCTGAACTGAAACTATCTGTGTAGTTATGCTGCTATAGGCTTAGGCTTCTGGAGGACATAATGACCACTTTCACCCTCTTCACTACATTCTCACACTACTCTCCAATTTTGCATTATTTGCTGTTATTTCAGCTCTTAACTTTGTTCTCTCTTTTCTTTTCCTTGAAGCTACACCTGGCCTAGCTCTGTGTCTACCTGTGACACCTTTCTGGAGAGGGGAATCGTCCAAGCTTCTGCTGGCAACAACTTAATGCTCACCCTCTACCGATGATCCACATAGCCCTGTCTTTCAGTGTTTAACCCTTTCTCTCTCCTAGAAATGGCGATTGACTGAGCTTAACTGTAACTAATTATATGTGCTCTCTTTCAGACTCTAACCTTGAAAACTGGCTCAGAGTTTATCTGTTCTTTCTTTCTAGGTGAAACGACTAAAGGAGCTACATCCATTAACATTTACTTTTCCTTCCCATAGAAAGTACTCCTGGATGTTTCTTTGTTCTTTTTGTGTCTCTGCTCTGTTCTCTCAAACCCCCAGTCGGTCGTGGCAGATGGCCGCTCACACTGAGCCTGGTTCTGCTGGAGGTTTCTTCCTGTTAAAAGGGAGTTTTTCCTCTCCACTGTCGCTACATGCATGCTCAGTATGAGGGATTGCTTCAAAGTCAACGCCAGTGACTGTCCACTGTCTCTACATGCTCATCCGGGAGGAGTGAATGCTGCAAGTCACTGACTGGATGCAATCTGCTGGGTTTCCTTAGATAGAAAAACTTTTTATCCAATTTGAATAAAAAGCTAACTCTGACTGCACTGTTCAATTGTTAGGGTTAATTGGAATGTATGTACCTGACTGTTGTGAAGTGCCTTGAGACAACATGTGTTGTGAATTGGCGCTATACAAACACAACTGAATTGAATTGAATTGAATAAACTTCATCACTGATACAGCAAATATGTTTGAGAAGTTTCTCTGGTCAGATGAGACAACAGTTGAACTATTTGGCCAACATGCAAAATGTTATGTGTGAAGTAAAATGAACACTATACATCATCTGGAACACATCATCCTCATAGTGAAACATGGTGGTGACAGCATCATGCTGTGGGGCTGTTTTTTGAGCAAAGGTTAATACAGGGAAACCAATTAGACATTTTTAGACTGTGAGAGGTTAATCTTCCAGCTGGACAACGACCCTAAACAAATAGCCAGAACGACAATGGATCGGTTTCAGATAAAGCATATTTACATGTTAGAATGGCTCAGTCAAAGTACAGACCTAAACCTAATTGAGAATCTGCAAAACTTCAAAATTACTGTTCAGAGACACTCTCCATCTAGTCCAACTCAGCTAGAGCTATTTTGCAAAGAAAAATTGTCAAGAATTTCAGTCTCTAGATGTGCAAAGCTGTTAGAGACATACCCTAAAAGACATTCGACATTATTTGCAGTGGAAGTCAGCTTTAGAAAGTATTGACTTGGAGTGGGTCCTATGGAAAAGCACAGCACAAAATTTGTATTTCTTACATTTATCATTGTCCTTCCATTTTACAATTGAGCACTGTTTTGTGTTGATCTATTACTAAAAAGCTCAGTAAAATATATTAAAGTGTGGAAATAAGGTGCTGCAAGGCATATTTTCTCCCTGCTTGGAGTGTTAATGTGTTATGACTGACTGTTTGAGGTTGATTTACCCTCGGATTTGTAGCCTTATCTAAAAAAAGGAAGTAACAGGACTATCAGACAACATCCAGTGTGTCTGGCTGTCTCCTGAGGCCATAACAGAGCATTTAGATAAATAAACAGTGAACATTTTACGTAAATGAATTATTTGCCTGCAACTGCCTTGCAAGTGTATGTGTGTGGCCTCCATGTCATCCTGCCAGTGCTCTTCCTGAGTGAGCGGCTGACCGGCCCATCAGCTTGTCTAAGACCTGCCAATCACTCCGACAAGGAGGGGCAAAGTGTCTGGAGTGAGATCTAAACTCCAACTCCTCCACCACCTCCTCCTTGCTCTTCCTCTCCTCCCTCTCTGCCTCTTACACAAGTGATTGACACTAATGAAAAACTGGGACAGTGGGTTTTTTTTCAGGCGCTCATGCCAAGAATCATGACAAGACTCCAGAGTGAGACAGTGAAGACAGGAGGCGAAACCGATCGCTGGGACATGATTAATAATAAAATATTTAAAAATATGCCCAGCGTCCAATAAGTGGTGATAAAGCATGCAGCAGTGAGTAACATCTGGCATGTTTTTGCTGCTGCACTACAATCAGTTCAAATTAGATCAAGAAGAAACCAGCTTTAGAGAGACACGGGAGAACTAATGTGGTTAGCAACCATCTGATTGCAAATGCACCACTTTGCAACACTTTGTCACAAGTTAGGATGTATCTGCTGATGTTGAAGGTCTACTTTGGCAGGACCCAGCGAGGACAGACAAGACTTTTTGCAAGCTGTGTGCATTTGCTTTTTGCGTTATTAAAGCAAGTTGTGTCCTGTAAAAAATAAAATCAAAAAATCAGACGAGACGGCAAATAATAAGCTATTTAATTTGTGTGAAGACCTCATCTGCTGCAGTTTGAGCTACAGTCAAAACACAGCCTATCTAGCGGCTCCTCACTCTGCTTCATTTAGCCCGCTGTCAGTGGTGAAATTGGTATCGCAGGTTGTTTCTTAAATTGATTCTGCACCTAAACCGCTGTCAAAATGTGTTGTTTTCATTGACATTTTTGGATATTTAGATTTATCTTCCCCCAATTGGACTTATAACTTTGCCATAAATGTCAGCACATGATGATGTGTGGATAGTATTGGCAGGCTTTGTATAAGTGCAAAGAAATTAGAAAATAATAATGATCTGTTTTGGCATTGAACAAAAAATTGTTTAGCTGATTCTTTTTGTTTTAATTCAAGCATAGTCGATTTTTTATAAGAAATCAAAAAATTGTTCTTCTAATGCAGTAATTAAATCTCACTGAAAATATCTGAAAAATCCAACTTTTAATTTGAGTTCATTTATTAGGCAAGGAACCTAAAGCTATACTACAACACTAAGATATAATTATATTTGTTGGGGTTTTCTTCTATTAAAACACATCTCTGAACTTTTAATAAGTAATTTATTACTTCCTTTTTCCCTGTGGCATACATTTATAAAACAGAGATCCATATCCTCTAGCCATTCTTCAAAATAGGAAAGACAGGAGAACATGCTACTCAAGGCGTATCACAGCAACATCTAGAAAACACTTACTCACCTAAACGCACACACATCTACAGCCAGAACAATAATTAAAACATTTTTAAAAACTGGAACTTTGACCAACAAGGCTGGATGACGACCCTGGCTCAAAGTACAACCTTGGGGAAGGGGATCAAAAAGTCACATTTGGCGTCCATGGCAGCAGTTAAACACGTCTACAAATCTACATGTCGGCTAGTTGTTTAGAAGGCAGGCCAGGAACAGGCCTTTTCTGTTCTACCATCACCAACATATGTGGAATTTGTAAAGCTCTTCTGGGATTATGATTTGAACTGCATTAATTGATCATATAACTCTGAGATTGCTTCTTAATATGAAGTGGTGGTCGCTGCACATCACTTCAAAACACATTCATGCGTTTATGTGTTGCTTGATGGCAGCACCCTGTGCTGTGTGATGTAATCACTGAGCATCCAATCAGAAGGAATCACGCATACAAAATGTATCTGCGTGTTTGTGAACTGATCCATGCAAGCTGATCACAAGGACCTTCCGAAACCAAAGATTTGTTAGTTTTATCGTGCAACAGGCTGCCACACTGCTCGTAGTGTCAAGTGAACTCAACCACAATGTTGCTGCCCACTTGCTTTTCGCCCTCATTATCAGATTATATATGTGCAGGGCTTTTCTTTAGTAGACACCCACAAGCTGCGTTCAGACTACAGCACCGCCAAGCTTGGGGGGGGGGGGTCATTTCTAGGGCTATTTCCGACCCCAGACATAAATTATATGACAAACTTGTGAAGAGGGCAAAAAAAAAGAGATTTGCAAAAAAGAAATGCTATAGAAGATTACCAAGTGGTGTCTTATAGGCAAAAGGAGGGTCGTTTTAACAGCAGGAATAGCAATTATTGGATGAGTATATCAATGTATATATATATATATATATATATATATATATACATATATATGTGTGTGTGTGTGTTCCTTTCTTGGCATCACAGTGAGAACCATTTTCCCGATTTCACCATCAAATTGAGGACCATTTGTACCAGAGGACATTTTGCTGGTCCTCACAACCTATTTTGCTAATGGTTAGGTTTAGGACTAAGGTGTGAATTGACTTTAGGTTAAGGTTAGGGTTAGGTAAGCACTGGTAATGGTTAGGCTTAGGGTTATTGTCAGGGTTAGGGCATAGAAAGGGTTGAAAATGACTGAAAATCAATGGAAGTCAATGGGAGTCAACACATGGTCCTCACTACATATAGCAAAACAAGAGAGTGTGCGTGTGTGTGTGTGTGTGTGTGTGTGTGTGTGTGTGTGTCAACAACAAAAATCTAAACATTAGAATTTTTTTCTTACTGTATAAATGAAGCCCAGTTAAATGTTGGATTTGTCCATTGTTTTCATGTGAGCCTATGCCACTTAAACTAAAGATAAAAGATTTTTCCACCTCTTTACCAGAGGCACCAATAAGCACATTCTATAAAGGTTTCAAGAGGAGAAAGTTTTCCAAGTAAAGTCGTTTGAAGCTCTGTATAGTTGCTCACTCACATCCATATGCATCGTGTTTGTGTCTGCCAGCAGTCAGGTTTCCTCGCGGGAGTGATGCGACACGTCACATGGATGAGTACATTCATTCCCCTTGACAGCGGTCAGAGGAGAGCAATTTCATTATGTCATCTTTTCACCTGGCTGTCAAACAAATGTACACACGCAGTGTGGAAAATACCAGCCAAGACAGGCAGAGGGAGCATACGGAGCAGCACACATACCTGTGAGAAGTGTATTTTATTCTAGACACTTTATATATATATTGTTGTTTGGATGAATTACTTCTATGTGTGTGCTCACGTGGATGAGTGACAGTGGTGTGTCGGTGCATGTGTGAGAGTGTTGCACTGTGAGAGTGTTAAAGAGGGGTATGTTGACAGATTGCCAGCCTATCATACACCCATACACTTGCACAAATCTATCTTGTCGGAGCACCACAGCAAGCCTGTGATTCCCTCGTCTCCTCACTTCTCCTCTTACCCCCCCACCCCCAACCCTCTGTCAGTCTCTCCATGAAGCAAATCCAATACACTGTAACATTATCCGGAGCCTTGCCTTGCTATTTGGATTCTCTCCCGGAGCCAAAAAGGCACACACAGGGCCAAATTGATTTTCCTGTTGCGCTAGATTTGTAACAGTCGAGCAGAAATCACATTGCACAGCCGCCAACCTCCCCCCCTCCTCATCCGCCATCTCATATGTGCACACAAACACATATAAACACCTCTTGGTGTCTGTCAAGAAATTCAGAGCATCCTCAGAATATTTTTTCCCAACTGTGAGACATCAGGGACAATGAAGAAAGATTTCTGTCTTTAAGTTGGATAAATCCTCCATGAGTTACTGTGAGCAGTGGAGGAAAGAAGAGTGGTAGTCCAGTTAAAGTGCATAACACAAGGTCTTTAGAAAGTACACAAATCACAAAATCTAAGATTAGAGGTGTAAAGTTTCAGATTGGAGGGAAGAGATTGCTATTTCGTTTTCTTGCGTGCACCTTCTGGTTTGACAAGATTTCTACAGCAACAAGCTGTCAGAGCAGCATCATCTTCTGTCAAGACTTAGCAGGCCTGTCAGTTCTCCTAAAATGAGCCAAAGATGTATCCATTACCAAGCTGAATCTGATGCATATTACATCAAACTTCACACAAATACAGCAGAGAAAGTCAGCTGTCATTAGCTGGGAGCGCTGTTGCTGATAACATGGAGGTAAGCCTGCATAGGAAAAATCACTCAACAGGTTTCACCCCTGCAAGAGAAGAAGAATGTAAGCTAGAATTTTATTTACAATAAGTTAATGAACTCTTCTAGTTAGGCCCATGCTGACAAAAGCAAATTTAGATCCAACAGATCTCAAACGTTTCACATCTCAATCCTGTTGACTATTTTCAACAAGATTTTAAAAAAGCTTGCATTTTATTCGTAAAAACAACTTTAAAAAACATAATTTTGGAGCCGATCTGTCATGATTTGGGGTTGTTTGTTTTTTGGTTTCGGGTTTTTTCCTTATGTTTTTCACTGTTCAAGTTTTGAATCATGCTTCTGTTTATTTTCCTGGTCATACTTTTGTTTTGTCATATTGTTCATGTTTTGTCAAGTTTGGTTTTCGGATCTGGTTATGCTTTTACTTCATGTTTTCAAGAGTCTGTTTTGCTCCAGTCACGTTTTGTTCTGTTAATTAAGTTTATTCGGTTCACCTGCTTCAAGTTAATCTGTCTCCTTGCTCCACCTGGTTTTCACGTCATATATTCACACCTGTTCTGTTAGTCGTCGCGGAGACATCTCTCATGCTCATGTCTTGCTCTCATGCTCATGTCTTGCTCTCATGCTCATGTCTTGTTCTCTAACCAAGTCTTGTTTTTTTTTTTTGATCATGCCATTCCTGTCTCGCCTGCCCGTTTTTTTGTTCCTACCTCCTGCTGTGAGTGAGTTTTTGTAATTAAACCTTTTTTCACTTACCATCATGCTGCCTGCTCGTCTGCATTCTGGGGTCCGATATCAAGTAAACCGTGACACGATCAGGCTGTTCTGACCAACCACAGTATGGAGACTGCTCTAAGAAAAACCTGAAATTATTTGAGATGCATCCCTGATAAAACCTTTGCATCCTTGTCCTGCATTTCCAAGCACTCTCTTTGAGACCGTAGATCATGCACACCCACAGCTGGCCTCTGTTGTCTCTAATTGGTTCAGGTCTTATCTAATGTATAAAAAAAAATTTATAAGCATCATAAGATTTCAAGTTTTTTCTGAACTAAATTATGGTGTTCCCCAAGGTTCAATATTAGGTCCCACCATTTTCAATCTGTACATGCTGACCTTTGGAGATGTCATCAGAAAACGGGATGAAACAAAGCTTTATATTAATTTCTCTCCTCATGACAAAGGGGCATTAGATTCCCTTTGTGTCCATAACCTTGACATCAAAATGTGGATGACAGAAAAGGTTCTTCAGCTTAACTAGGACAAAAGAGAGGTGGTAGTCATATTACACAAGGAGAAACTGTACATCTAATTAATTGTTTTGGCACTTCAAGTGAAGAAATAAAAAAAGATTTATGCTATGTTTGATTTTTTAATCCAATCCCGTTGATATGTTTTACTTCTAAACAAGATAAAACACTAAATCTTTAATCAAACATCCAAACTACATTATGATATAGGCACCAGGTGCATTTTTTAATAAAACGATATTCCCTGAGGATGTATTCACTCTTTAAAAAAGAACCAGCTGACAGATGTTGAGTCCTGAATCAATATTATGTTAAACTGTAAGAAGTTAGAAAAATGTTTATAAGTCTAACAAGGCAGATTGCCAGAGGGAGTTTGGTGTGTATTTACCCACAGATTTGCAACATGATTTAGGAGGAAAAGAAGTCCTCTTTTAATGAAGTTTGTACAGTGCCTCCTGATTAGAGTGTCACAATGAAAACCCCAGCTGTGATAAACTCAGGTGTTCTCAGCATGAGAGAGACAAAAGTTTTAAGCAGGATGATTACAAAAACATTTTGGATTTAAGGTTACTTTCATTCAGCACAACAGTCGTGCATCTCGGAAACCACCTTGAAATCCTGTGCATGAACGTGTGTGTGCGTGTACCTGTCTGCATGCAATCTTGACTCTAATTAGTGAGGTGCAGCTTCTTTATCAGTGCAAGCAGGGACAATTGAAAGATAGGAACCACTGTGAGAATTTGATTAAAATGCAATACAAAATTCTAAATCTGCATTGCTTTCATGATTTTGGCTGTGTTTTATCTATGACCTGTATTATTCGTGGAATATGTAAAGCACTTCGAGGATACCATTTTATATAAAATTTGTTAAAAGTGTCCTAAAAGCAGATTATTGATCAAAATGTGTTAACAGAGTTAACATATTTCTAACTTTAAAGAATACTGAAAAATGTGATATATTAAATTAGGACATTTCACAAAATGTCCTCAGTTTTTTGGTCAAAATTTAAAAATACAGTAAAAACTATCCAACTCTCTGAACACTTTAAGATAAAGCAGAAAGAAACATTCCTTATTTTTCAAATTTGCATACAGTATTTGGTTATAGTTTTTTATTTGTGTGTGCCTGCCTGCCTTTGAAAGCAGAGCAGCAACATTTTCTCCACATTTTGTAGCTGCTAATATCCACAGCGGACTTCCTTGCTCCACCACATCCCAGCACTCTGTCTGATGCAGAAGATCACAAATACTCCTCTCAGCTCCTTCCATTTTTTTTCATTCTTTGTCTTTTTCAAACCACAGTCCTTGGAGGTCCAGTTAACATTGCCCTGCCTGGTCTCTCTCTCTCTCTCTTCTACCTCATCCATCCGCTTCTTCCACTATTCCATTTTTCACCTCCCCTCCAAGTTTTTATTTTCCTCTAATAAGGTGAATGGAGCTTGTGGGCGAGCACTCTGGAGAGTTTAAGCTGTTTATCTGTGCTTCGCTTCAAGAGCTTCCGGGGCCCAGCAAAGGATAGAGAGGTCAGAGAAAGTGGAAGGAAGGAATGAGAAGAATGGTAGGAGAAAAGACTTAACCTGTTCTTTATAGCTAAAAGGCACTTCTTTAACCAAATCTTTTTTTCAATTATTTCGTTATTTTCACCAAAGCTTTAAATTTGTTTTCTTTACATCAACCTACATCTTAGCCCTGAGTTTGCAGACAGATTTTATTTATTATATAAGTACACAGAAAAAGTGTAATTGGGAACTTAGACCAACAAGGCTGAATGAGGGTATTGCTGTTTTACTCTGTTCAAAGTCAGTAGCAGTTCTTTGAATATATATGAGTAAAGAAGTTATTTTACCTATAATTCAACAAACATTAGGAATCCGTATTTTGGGGGGTTTCTCAAATACATTTTCAAGTAGAAATTTAAAAGGGAGTTGCTTTGATTTAAAAAGATCTTTCATACCTACTGGAGTTAACTCAGTCTGTTCCAGTTAACCCAAAAAACAGAAAATTTACTCAGAAATACATCTTAAGGTTCAGTAAAACTGGATTCAGGTTTGGTAATGAACATCAGGACATCATCTACATACAAATATATTTTATTCACACAGTCTACAGGTATGATACTGAGATTATCAGATTTCATGCAGATAGATCCATGCAGCCCCTTCAGTCTTGTTAGCAAGCTGCGCTGAATGGCCATATTTACCTACACTACTTAGACTAAAGAGAGAGACGCACATTCCACATTGACTGGGCATGCAAATAGACCAGAAAATGGACGTTGTTTTTAATGTGTGTGGTGTCTACTGACATAATGGCACCCGGGGAGGTGAGCCATTTTACCTATTTTAAAAACCGCCACTGGTCAAAGGTGGAGCATAGATCCTTGCAAATGACTCTCTCGATTACAGTGAAAACACATTTTTACCGCAACAGAAATGCCATGGGGACAAACAGTCGAATATTTCCCCCATTGCTTCTGGTGAAAGTTACCAGAGAGGTGCAAGAAGGAGGGGTTGGGGGAGTTGTTTTATGTGTTTTTCTGCATCGGGTGTGTGGAACATGGCAAATTTTCTGGTCACACCACTCCCTAAGAGGCTGTGTGGTGGGAACACCGCCTCTGGCTGTGCCTGTCCCCCTCTCTTTCTCTCATTATTTTCAACGCGCTTGCTTTCTCTTATGTTCCCTCTTGTGTCTCGCATTCCCTCGTCCCCACCCTCTCGCCTTGCCATCACTGTTTGTCTCTGCTTTATTCGCTCAGAGCGTTGCTGTGGCGCAGGCCTCCCACCGAGGAACAAGGCTGGATTTTTCCATCCACATCTCTTCCTCCATGCCTCCCTCTCATTTCTCTGCATCTCTCCTCCAGCCTTTTTTTCTCTCCTTGTGTATTCCTTTTTCATCTTCTTTCCCCACCACCCACCCATCCACCCTCCTAACTTTTTCCCCCCTCTTCCCCGCATTTCTCTTACTCGCGGTTAGAAGTGAGACAGCAAAATGCTGTCCCTCTAGGCATTATATGCACAAAGCACACCGTCGGCCAAAATAGGAGGGTAAAAGGAGCATGCCTGCTGTGTTAGCCGTTTAGAGAAATCCCATTCTAACTCTGTCCAACTAGAAAACCCTAAACGGAGCACAGTTTACAATTATTTTCCCTCCCCGACACCTATTTTCATGCTTTCTCCTGCTCCATTGCTCCCTCTCTCACTGTTTTAAGCTTAAGCTGCAGTTTTTCTTTACTTACAGTTGCTACTCAGCGTTGGAAGTAATGAGGATCTTGGGAGAGCACTTGTTTTTGTGAGCCACTGCAGGCCTATGTTCAGCCCCCACAGGGAGTTAACATTAGCCCCCGGCTTGGAGAAGCATTGACTTGCACCCATTGAGATCTAAACCACCGTTATTGGAGCCTGCTGTTTGTCTGCCTCTTCCCCTAAAGACATGGCAAATGGGGGGTTTTACCTCAACGTGTGTGTGTTTGTTGGGTGGTGCAGGTGTGTGCGCATTTATTGCCTGAGGCTTGTATTAGGAGATGGTGCTGAAGCAGCCTTTTCTCTGTCTTTTGTACCAGTCTATTAGCACCCACCACACTTACCAGTCTATTAGCACCCACCACACTTACCTCACCTAATCCAAAATGGCCCTCATTGCTCAACGCTACTATGGTTTTATGAGAAAAAAACTGTGCATGTGTACAGGAAACCAACAACATTACACCTTTGCATGCACACACATGGTAGCTAATGCACCTGCACTGCTGTTGCATGCACTTGATCGCCCCCATTTTTACATTTATGGCAGATCATTCTACATCAGTGTCATTTATACAGTCTGGGGGAGCTCAGACACTTTATATTTCCAGGGACTTGAAACAAAATAAATGTAATACCATAAGTTCCCTCCCAAGGCTTTGAACTCCACCACCATTTACGTTTGAAACCATGATGAAAACAAATCTTCAAAGACCACACTCACTCTCTTCAAAGGGGACTAAGGGTTGGCTCAACAGTCCTCTGGGATGAAAAATTTAAAGTGTGCATCAGGTTCTTTGCATGGTGTATTAAGTCCAAAAGAAGCAACAAATTGTCATTAAATTTAGCTCTTCTGCCTTTTATCCAGAGGAAAGACTTGAAAATAAATGTTTGGATTGTAAAATGCATTACCTTTATTAATTTCTTGTTCTCGTTTTATACACAGATAAGACCAACAGATCAGTGTTAGAGAAACACTTTTAAACTTGTGGATTTAGACCTTTTATTTATAAATAACAACTTGTAAATGTAATCCCCATTGTTTAAAATAAGAATGCATTCAAGTGAGTGACGGAACGTATTTCTAATCATGTTTATTTGTGAGATATTTGGTTGTTAATGTGTTTGTGCACAGCTGGCTGTTTTTAAAGGTGCAAATTGTGAACAGGAAATAAAAATGCAGTGTGATGCAAGGGAGTGGGACAACAAGATATTGCCACACCATTGATTGTTACATGTGTTAATTACATCAAAGCTCCTGTGGAAACATTATTGTCAGAACAAAATAGTGCAAAAAGCATAATTTCATGGAAAAAAATAACACTTCAAGGCAGGCCCACTTTCAACAAATAAAAAGTGAAACAACTTAGAGAATTGTATGTGAAATTAAGTATTAAAACAGAATTTAAGATGGCTAAAATGTACAAAAGCTTTTGAAAAATGTATAAAGGAATACATTAAATTACACTTTTCTTAAAAAGTTAGCCTTTTAAACAAGTGAACAAACACATGCACTTAAAAAAAAGTTTAAATTGTGGGACACATGTATTTTGTGCTCTATAAAATGCATCAAAATACATATTAAAAATTACTTGTTGTGATGATCGACTGGTGTTTGTGTTTTGGTTTTCCTTTGTGTTTCTTTTCTGTGTTCCAGTTGTTAGTTATTGTCATTAGGTTTTTGCCATATAGGTTAAATCCTTTGTTTTCAGTTTGTTATTTTATTATTTTTTTCTAGTGTTCTTTCATCTATTTTGGTTTATTCTCTTATGTTAGTTTCATACTTTTTCCCTAGTTTGTAAATTCTTCTGCTGTGGCTCTGCGACATGACGGAGAGCCCTCCACCCTCAGAAATAGGGATTGAGTCTATTTTTGAGCAATCACGGAGTTGTTATCGGTTGCATGAATGGATCGTAAATGAAAATGTCCAGTGTGAATTGTGGCACTGCACCATTTGCGAGATTGACAGAGCAGAAACGCAACATAGTCAGTGTGAACAAGGTGTTAGTTTCCCTGCTTTCATTCTGCCACACCTGTTCCACATCTCCTATGATTAGCTCACCTGGTTCTTTTGTCATTTTTTCACCCCTGCCTCAGTATATAAGCTGACTGGTTTACGTTGTTCATTGCTGGATTCTCCTGTTACACTTACAGAGGTTCATGTCCCGGTCTATCTGTGACTAGCATTGTAAGCCTTGATGTAAGCCATGATTAAAAATTCTCAACTTCACCTCTTTGTCTATCTATCTACCTATCTATCTATCTATCTATCTATCTATCTATCTATCTATCTATCTATCTATCTATCTATCTATCTATCTATCTATCTATCTATCTATCTATCTATCTATCTATCTATCTATCTATCTATCTATCTATCTATCTATATATCTATCTATCTATCTATCTATCTATCTATCTATCTATCTATCTATCTGTCTATCTGTCTGTCTGTCTGTCTGATATAATTGTTCTTTAATTTTATTAAAGTGTTCTTCATTGCCTGCAAGTGAAAATACAGTAATTATGGATGTTTTGTTAAAAAATAAATAAAATCATCCACCTTTGTGGTCACCTCACCCACATTTAACTGATGCTCCAGCAGTTGTATTTTAAAAATTTTAGGTATTCCTTTTTGATTACTAATGTTTCTATGTTTTATTGTAAGTACACCTTAAACAGCTGTTTTTTACAGGGAGCTTTAGGGGCAGAAAAATAATTAAATTTGAGTTGAATGTCTACTCTTTTTCATATTAAGTCATGAGCCAAACTTTAACTTCTTACACATCATGAATTGCATATGTTGACTATAGCCAGTGAATTCTGTGTAATTCAGTTGGTAAAAGTTAAACTGAACAAAAGTTTATAACTGGACTTTACCTGATTTAACTGTATTTTTGTATTTCATATTGTCTGCTAAACCCACTTCTTGAAAAGGGCCCTGGAGGTTTATGTATTATGTTAATCTAAACATAAAGTGAACATCTTTTCAACACTGATAAACTTATTTAAAAAGGAAAAATATATAATACAATAGTAGTGTGCCCCACACATACAGTACACACTATGTCAACACACTTATTTAAATAGCAAGTGAAACTCAAAACAATGAAGTGCCAATTAAGAACAATTCTTAATATAACAGATCACAGCCAATTTCACAAAACTTAAATATCTTTATATCAAAATGTGCAATCTATCACTTGCTAACTACATTGAAATTAATTATGTTGTTAGGTTTATGAGGCCTACCATTAGTTTTTGTTAATTGTACTGCTATAAATAGCTGCAGTCATTAAAAAACAGTAGCCTGTAAGGACGGCTTCTCTGAGTGTTGATTGAAAGTGGCTTCTGCATTTATAATTTTTTTTATTCAGTGATAATTTAAAGATATTTAAGTAATTTCTTTCTAGTTTTGTCAGTTTTTTTTTACTTCTAATAA